>NC_056540.1:19492500-20692500 GCF_910596095.1 Thunnus maccoyii
ATCCCTCCAGGCAAAACACGGTTTGTCTACAGAAAGTGTCCCCAAGCCACTCATTTTGTGCCTTTATGGTATTATAAACTAAGCCTAATGTATCCCCAATAAACCCATGATTAGCTGCGTTCACTGACACCTTGTTTCTTCCAGTTTTTGAGCAATTTCAGTCAAAAAACACAAGCTATCACTAGGTTTAATCAAGCAGTTTGGTATTTAGCCTTTAAAAGTCACATCCCTGATTATTTTTCATAGTTCCACTTCAAACTAATGTGTTTAAAATCAGCACTGGGACTTCACATAAACATTAGACCTGCTTTCTGGTTGCTCTGCCACTCTTGCAGTTTCCAGGGAGCCAATCAGCAATTCCCCTGAAATTTCAACCATTTTGTTTTCCCTTTATTCTTGTGCACAGTATGTGCAATTAAAGAAAACTTCACAGTACAAACATTCTGGTAACAACATAAAAGCCCGTAGTCGTCCCTCCCACACACTGAGAAAACACCATAGTCATAATCACAACACAAACCGCCCTCACAGGTGTTTTGTGCTAAATTTATGTACATGCATACTGAGGCACTAGATGGAGGATGTGCTCAGTTTAGCACCAGACTTTTTAATCCATAATTCTTTCTCATCTTTCACCCTTTATCTTTGTTCTTTATAGTTTTTGTGTGCATATTTCTTTTATGTTTCCCCCTAAAAAATGTAATTAGTAGTGCTGCAGTAATTATCTAATTTCTAGTAAAAATAAAACAATCTTTTCTCTCATCTTCATTTTATTTTATTCTTTTTCAAGATGTCAGTGTAGCATTGTTAACATCAGATTTAAAAAAAGAACACAGCAGCTGACCGTCGGCCACCATGTTTGATGACGAAACCAAAAACACAGACTAAAAACAAGTCTTCACTCATCTACACACACACATACCTGCGTTGACGATGGCATCTATCTCCAGCTGGGTGATGTCACCACTGTAGAGGGAAATCTTCTGGTCCAACTTCTCATTCCTGGGATAACGACTTTTCTCAGAACCAGCTGCTACTGAGACACACACACAATCAGTATCAACAACAGTTTTACATACCTGTCTGGTAAATTTGCACAATAAACATGTCAGTGTTAAAATAATAAAATAATCAAAACTCTAAAACAAGTGGTTAACTTAAAAGTAGAAAATGATAGAAAGGATCTGTGTGTATATACTGAATATATCATAATCTACTCTACTACTATCTACTGGTGCAAACATTTAGATTTCAACACTCATTTTATAGATTCAGTTTCAAAACCGACACCTAATTCACTGACTATCATTATGGACTTGCTATATCTGTAATGTTGACTGCAGGAATTTATTGTGAAATTATATGATTATTTAACTGTATAAATGCTCCAAAATGTGTATCTGATGCGGCCAAAACTGCTCTATAACATTTGCCTAAGACAAGAGTGAGATCTTTAAATTGGGGTCACCGGACAAAAGTGACTGAGGTACCTCTTTGACATACTTGTGTCCTTTTATCAGTCTAAAAAAGCAAAAATGTTATTGTTCGCTTACAGTACTCTGGGAAAAGAGCCTCCATATAGGTTCAGAGAAAATTTGTGTGCATCAGAAGCTTCAAAACATGTATAAAATATTTCATACAAGGTTCGTTAAAGTGTTTTTGTTTTACAAATAATGCAGAAATATGCCACATGGCTTCTTGATGTGCACTTTGATGTGGCCAAATATCTGACACTGGAAGGAGTGCTCATGTCTTTGCACCGCTGCTTCTTGTGCCTGAATGACGGTGACTGTTGTTGAGTGTCTGACCTGCTGTAGGAGTCCAGGCTTTTACGTCGTCCAGTGGCACAGAGCTAGGAGTCCTGTAGTACTGACGCCTGTCCTTCACTGACAGAGACAGCAAGAAGTCTGAGAGAGACAATGGAGAAAAAGAACAGACAGCAGATAAATATAAAAGAGAAACATGTTATTTTTGGTGTGTAAGAATAGGAAAACCTAGCTTATTGCACTTATTGCATTAACTCCTCATGAACAACTTTTATTCAGAAAAATGTAGTGTGTCCTTTAAGATGATAGTAAATTGCTGATGTGTGGTTCAGTGTAGCTTTTGCACTCAACCACAAAAATTCAGATCTTTTCTAATCTAGATTGATATCTTGTAGACTGCAAAAATGTTATGGTAATATTTCACAGGCATGCATATAATCATACATCTACACATTATACTTTAGGAATGAAACAATTAATGAATTATTTGATTACAAGTCATTTATCAACAACAAATATTCCATCTTTTCATATTATTTTGAACAGAATCTATTGGTTTTCAGTCTGTTGATCTTCTAAAATGTAGTTTAAAGACATTACTTTGGGCTCTGGTAACTTGTGATGGGCATTTGTCAGTATTTTTGACATTTTAAAGGTTAAAAGACATCACACAATTGGTTACACTTCTCATTGACTGCAGCTCTACTGTATTTATATAATACCTATAGTATTTTTAGTACACTTTGCTAGTTAGTGCACTCTAAACTCAAACAACTTAGAATAACTCTTGCATTAGCTGTGATAATTATTTGTCAAATTCTAACATGGTTTGCTTTGTTCCTTCATTTTGTATCATTCTTTATTGATTACCTATTGGTTTTCAGTCTGTTGATCAACTAAAATGTAGTTTAAAGACATTGCTTTGGGCTTTGGTAACTTGTGATGGGCATTTGTCATTATGTTTGACATTTTAACGGTTAAATTATTAACCGATTGGCTGTAAAAAATAAATAAATAAATAAACAACAACAACAACACTTTTCATTGGCTGCAGCTCTGACGTAGGCTATTTATATAATTCGTATAGTTGTTTTAGTAGGTTTATAGTGCACTAACTATTTTAATATGACGGCAGGTAAATTATTATAAGTCGTTAGTTATTGTTACAGGTTTAATATGTCCGCATGGACTCACTGCTTTGCTGTTGATTATTATTTAGTGTTATCATCATCATGTAACATCTGTCAGGCTGTGACAGGTGTTTCTGGTCATGTGACGGCACATATATTTCTTCTCACTTGAGTTTGTTGACAAGGCACCCTGCAGTAACCAACTGTTTAAAAACTGCAATTAAAATCTTCTCGGGCCTGGTAGAATAGTCTCACCCTTGGTCTCCTTCCAGTCTCCCTCAGCGGAGTTGAGGTTAACTTTCAGGGCCATGGCGGCCAGCGTCCCGGTGTGGAGAGACTGTACAAGCGCTGCTGCGCTCACTCCGAGGGCGGTACCGAGGGCGACCCTGCCCAGCCAAACTGATTTCCCCCGGGGTGAGGAGGAAGGACTGCTACCCTGGCTGGACCTCCAAAGTGCTCTTGTTGTTGTTAAAAGCTTCTCCGCTCGGGGTGCAGCGTGAATATGGCCGCGGAGAGGACTTGTTGCTGGCTTCCCTCCCAGCTGGGGGCTTCCAGGAGTGAAGATGTGCTTGAACTTGATACCGGCTCTCTGGATGTCGGTACGGACACGGGGCAGAGGGACGGTGAACAGCGGGGCTCTAACATATGAAAATAGAGCTGACATTTGAAGTGCCATGCCTGAGCTTACGGTTCGTGTTACTTGAGGCTCCACACAGAGGCCAGAGTCGGTCACACCGCGGGTAGCTTTCGTTTTCGACTCATGAACATCACTCACCTCCCATGTGCCATTTTGTTTTGGACGTTAACGTGTGGAAGGTACCATAAACATTCATAAGGGGTGACCGTTAGTTGTCTCAAAACGACAAAAAAAAGCGTCAATAATAATCATTACCCTGTCCAATGCCGCAATAAAAGGATAATTATTATCACAAGTGAAAATGTAATGATATAATATCAATAACGTTGCTCTATTTTAAATTTCACAGTGTAAACCCCGACTCAGATGACATGGTATAGCCGAAACCAACGGCCACAAGCCAACGCCTACTTCAAATACTGTCGGAAATACTGGGATTGCGAGATATGGGCACACGTTGCCAAACAAAGTGGTAAAATTAAAAAGCTGTGACTTGGTGTAACGTGGTGAAGACGTGGATATGGACTTGGGAGAGACCTGTCTCTAATTACAAAGTGAATTTATATAATATTATGGGGGATTTTTTATGGGAAAGCCCCAAACAGCCTACCAGCAATAGGCTATACAAAGGTTGTATTCTATGGTTTTGTCACCTCCCAGCAATAGCATAACTGAGTGCCAGTAACGTTGGACGAGTTTGTAGTTTAAGAAAGGTTAGATCATGATTTGAAGGCTGGAATATGTGTCCCAAAGCCAACCAGTGTTAACCAGGGTTAATCTGTAATGTCAGCAAGATAATCTGGATTTGTTCCACAGACAGGAGACCTTGTGTTTCTGGAAATTATCAAGTTATTGTCTCTCAAAGTTTATATCTCACAGTCCAACAAAACCTACAATAGCTGCTTCTAAAATTCAGATTCTTTATCAAAACATAAGAAATTGAACCCATAACACACACCCTAAAACTACTCATTGCTGATCTTGTGACACACAGTTTCACTAATCTATTGTGTGTGTGTGTGTGTGTGCGTGGAGTTCACAAAGGGAGCCACAAAGGGAGGAGAGTGATAATTTGTGTTTTCTGTCCATTTAATATCTCATAACTGTTTATATCTCATTTCCTACATATGCTGCATGACACACATTGACACATTGCCTAATATGCATCACACATAGGGCCTGTCAGTCAAAATGTAAAAAAAACCATTTCCGCTAGGCGGAAACTGCTAAAAGGAGGAACAAACCATTTCTCGACAAGTGACACAAGCAACACAGACACAGCAACTACAGACCACAACCCGCCCAGCCCCAGGAAGGCGATATTGCTACCACATTTTACAGAAAACCTGTGAAACTTCTTCAGAGATCTGACAGAAGAACAGGAGCCCCCCAGCATCCATTTCCCAAAACCCTGGACAAAGGAGACTGACGGTATTGTCTTTAAAAGTGTGTTTGGTTGTTGGTGTGTGTGTGTGTGGGTGGGTGACAGCATGAGAGAAAGGGAAAAGGCATGAGGACAGAGAGAGACACAGGTCAGGGTGTGTACGTATGAAGGGCTTCTGTGTTAAATATACACTTTAGACAATATAATATAAGAGGTTAATAGGTCACATATCAGAATATATATTCAAAAACAGATAATAAACGTTTAGGCTTGAAGATGGGTAGAGGCAGTACATCTGTGTGTCATTGTCTTTGTCTGCGATATTAGTCCTTGAAAATTTAAACAAGTGGAGGAAACACTTGATTTTGATCACAATGATTCACAAATGTGACGACTTTTAATATAAGTTTTCTCACATATTTACACACATGCAGTAGGTGACTGTAGTGTATTGGCACTGGATGAACATCTCACCTTGGGCGGGTCAGAAAGCGGAAGTGTGCGTCCATGGTGATAGTTCAAGGCAGGAACAGGAAGCGCTCATCACTGGACATGTTGCTGGAATAAACTCAGCCATCCAGTGTGTGTGTGTGTGTGTGTGTGTGTCAGTGTTACACAGTGTCATGTGATATTGAACAGTGGGTTAATGTTTTACTTCTTGCAGTTGATTGGCATGTCCTGTAGTCTTTCTTGTCTCGTTTAATATCTTAAATGTCCTGGAAAACTGAAGCAGGTTTTTCTAACTTTCTGTTTTTGTGTGTTTTTTGTAGATCCATCAAATTCTTCCATTGCAGATGTTTTTTTTTTTAAATTTTACTGTTAAAGCAGATGAATTGCAGCTTTTCACATGACTTTTTTTAATGAAATATAATTCATTGCTATAGTGTACATCTACCAAACAGTATGTGACTTAAAATTAGCTCCACCTCAATCAACATGCTGCTTAACATAATACATAGATAATAATACATGTGTAACTTTTTTATGCAAAATGAGTACTTTTGGCACTTTACATACATTTTACTGCTAATACTTATGTGCTTTTAGTTATGTAACATTTTGAATGCAGGATCTTTAATTGTAAATATGTCTAACTCCGCTGTATTTTACACAAAACATCTTTCAAACCTTTTTTTTCTACCTAAATATGCAATTTAATGTAAAGAAACTGTGATGTTTTTGTATTAGAAGGTTTTTTTAACAATCTCCTCAGGACATATTTAAAAATACTCTGCTTCTGGATTAATTGTATCTGATAAAATTCTTTCCACAGAAAACTTATACTTCATAAATTCTTAAAATGACATCTGCTTTATCATTGAAAAGTCTCATTGTATGTTTACTGAAGTAAGTGGCATATTTGACCACGACAGGCTTACAGTATCACAAATCCTGCATGTAGGTGACACATCTTGAACTCAGATTTAATGTGAGCACATAAAAGTGCAGGATTATGCTCACTCAGGATATACTATATATAGATAAGAAGAAAAAACCTGACACACTGAATGAGTTAGTGATACATCTGAGCAATTTTCATCTCAGTGTTGAAGTGATAATGTTGGTGGTTATATTAATGTGATGTTAAATCAAAAGGAGGAGTAACTTAACCCTTAAATACTGTCAAGTCAAATTTTACCCATTTAAGAGCAGTAAAAACACCCTAAACACCTTCCTTTTAGCTCTACATTTTATGACTTTTCCTAAAGTGACCCAGAATATAAAAAAATAATTTTTATATAAAAAAATATTTTTTATATTCATTTTTGTGCAGCTGATACACATCTTAAAGTGTTCTGGGTTCAATTTGACTCATATTTATATAGAAAAATAAAAAACAAAAACTTGACATTCAAAAATGTTGTTGCATTCTTTACATTCAATAACATTCACTGAAATTATTCTGGCTTTTATATTTTCCTGCTTTATGTAACACAGGACCTTGACATAGCTAAAAAAAAATCCACCATCTCTGCTCCCTGAAAGCTTAATTAAGGATTAATCACCCATTTGTTAATGACAAATGAGGTATTTATGAATGAAAAATAGATTTGTGGTTCAGAAATGTGGTATTGAGACTAATTATGAGGCGATACTGTGAAGGGTCAGAACATGAACAGTATGTAAGGGTGGTATGGGTTTATTGTATATATGACTTTTTGTCTATTGTTTGGACCAAAATGTTTTATTAATTTGCATCAATAAATAACTCCCTAACTGTTACAGGATTAAGTCTTGTTCATATATTTCTACTAAACATAAAAAATATACATTTGTAACACATAATAGATCTTTTAAAGAGTATTTTAGTTAATTCACTCACTTTGATTCAGAGCAGGATTTCATAACAACACGTGATATCCAATTATATAACAATGAAACTAAATCTCCTTGATTCTTTCACTTTCCCCATTTTTGTCTCTTCTGCTTTATACTTCTGTCTCGGTATCTGTCAACTCAACTCTACTCTGTCAGACTCGTCTCCTGCATTTCTCTCTCTTCCTCTCTTTCTCCCAGTATGGCGGCGTGGGACCTGTCAGTCATTGTGGAGGACCTGGGGCCCGATGCCCCATCTGTCACCGTCAGCGTGACCTCTGACCTCCACATAGGAGGGGTCATCCTCAAGCTGGTGGAGAAGACACGTAGGTCACTGTCTGTCTGCTTCGGTTTGTCTCAAATAAAGCTCCGTCAGTTTGTCAGTCAGTTTCACTGCGCAGACTAAAAATAGCTTCGCATGGACAAATTTGCATAGGGGAACAAGTATCACTTTATATTAAAGTTGCAAAACACATGTTTAAGTAATGCAGAACTAATGCATGACTCACTATGATTTAATACATACCAGTAATGATTGATAAAGCTTCAAACAGCTTCATATTTCTACAAGAATAGATACCGTTCTGCTCTCAGGCTCATCGAATTCCCTTTTCTATATTTAACTAAATACTATATAACACTGATTGATGATCCATGAAGAATTAAGTGATCACATAAATTCATAGTGACTTGATGATTTCTTAATAGTGAGCAACAGGAATTTATGATGAGCTTTAAATCATCATGAGTCATGTATTAAGAATGTGTCTTGTAACCTTAATATAAACCTGTGTAACATTATGCACTTGTCTGTTTGGTCAGAGTAAATATTATTTTTAGTTGAAATGAGCTTTTATACCTTTTCATACCAAGCAATAACCATCATCATGTGCCTTTAGACCACACCTCTCTATCGGTCAATCAATCAAACTATATTTGTCCAGCACCTTTCATACAGATGACTATCTTCTCCTTATTTTGCTTGCACATCACTCTGACTGTTATACAACTGATACTTTTGATTGTCTTGATGAGAACAAGACAAACAAAAGTGTCTGATTGTGCTTTATTTTTTAAATTAAATGCTGGTATAACTTATTAGCTAAGACTGCCCATAGAGGAATCAGAATTGTTCATGGTTTAAAGATTTATATACAAGCCAAATAAAAAAAACACAGTCAAATATGTATTTACTTTTATCTCCTTTAACCAATTATTTTAAACTTATAGTATTTTTTTCCCCTAATTGTTCATTTTACTTGTCAGAAGAATATTTGTCTCTTATGTATCTTATGTTGGAATATGCTATTTGATTCTTTTACCCAGTGAAACAGGATCACCATACTAAGTTATGCAGCTTTTGACCATTAAACATTTCCACTTGGCACTTAAATACACCTCTTTATGTGCTTTGTACTCAACTCTGCTGTCATCAGGTGAAGAAAGCTTTGATCTCCAAAATGGATCAATCATAGGAATTAAGAAAATCAGCCTCATTAGCAAAGTGATGATCATGAATTTTGAAATTATGACATTTGATGATCAAGTATTCTTAAACCACAAAGGGTTTGTCCAGTTTTTCGCAAGTCACTTTTCAGAGGCTTGAAAGTTTCCGGATTTTGACGAGCATGGTCAGATGATCCATGTCCTTACTCCATTTCTATTAAAATGTGCTATTTAATGGATCACTGGGAGGCAAACAAGTTGACCCTGACGTGATTTGAACACGCAACCTTCTGATCTGGAGTCAGACGCGCTACCGTTGCGCCACAGAGTCTCATACCGGTGCTGCACTGGTATATCTAGAAGGATCAAACATTGTTGGTGGTAAATTAGTCTCAGAGTGCCTCCATATTTGGTATAATACGGTAAAACATCAGTTGGATCTTAATGGTCTGAGACTTGATATGAGGATCAAGTTCACGGATGGAGTTAATTGATTACCAACATAAGGTTTGTTTTAACCGAATATTTATTAAGTGTCATGAATATAAACATGATATCTAACATAGAGGTCACGTGTGGAATAGCCTACAATGTGGATACTATGTACATAACTCCCTTTTGATCATGAAGAAGCAGTCTTGTTTAACCATCAAGTTTCTGACCTGGAGTCAGACAGTGCGCAACAGAGACCTACTGGTCCACTAGAGGTCACAAGCCTTGTGGTACTTGAGGTAAATTGGTCATATTTTTTCCAAGCTAATTGTCAGTTAATTGTCACTTTACGCGCGCGAATTAGAGGCCACTTTGGGTTCTTGATGTGACAACATGTCTGGACAATAACTAAGACAACTAAAATGACGCATCATCACCTGAAGTTAATCTAATGGATGTCAACTGTGAGTTTTTAGTGAAGTGAAGTGTTTTGTGTCTGACTTCTGCAGAGATGAAGCGGGACTGGTCGGATCATGCGCTATGGTGGGATCAGAAGCAGCGGTGGCTGCTGCGGACATCCTGGACTCTGGAGAAATACGGCATCCACGCCGACGCTCGGCTGCTCTTCATGCCCCAACACAAGCCCCTGAAACTGGGCCTCCCCAACGGCATCACTCTGCGGCTCCGGGCCTGCTTCTCCAACCCCGTCTTCCAGACCGTGATGGGCATCTGCAGAATGCTCAGTGAGTCTTTCTTTCTTTCTTTCTTTCTTTCTTTCTTTCTTTCTTTCTTTCTTTCTTTCTTTCTTTCTGTCTTTCTTTCTTTTTTTCTGTTCTTACTTCTTTCCTTCCTTCTTGTATTATGTTTCCTTCCATATTTCTTTCTTTCTCCTCTTTTTATCTCATTCCTTCTTTCCTTCCTTCTGTCCTTTATTTCTTTCTGACCTTGTTTCTTTCTTTTCTTCATTTACTTTCTCCCTTCCTTCATTCTTTTTTTTGTCTTTCATTCTCTTTCCTTCTTTCTCCCTTCCTTTTCTTCCATCTTTCCCTTTTTGCTTCTTTCTTTCTTCCTTTCTTTTTGCCTCACTCTGTCCACCAAAACCGACAAAAATGTAAAAAACACAAGACATTCAAACTTAAAACTGTCTCTTAAAATATCTCAAACCACTTTGACACCACATACATTGATGCATCCTATGAATCTATTCATATGCATCCTATAATTTGTGATAAAGAGACATTAACTCTATTTTTTTAATCAAAGTAAATAATCCAAGTCAGTCTTCCATCCACAACGTCCACCATAATTTCCATCCTCAGTATCTATCACTCCTCTCCTCCTCTGTCTTCTTGCTGGTTGTCAGTAGTCACACCGCAATAACTGTTCACAACCTAATTATTCTTCGAGACGTGTAAAAGTGTCTCATTAATATGTTGCAGTCTAATTGGCTGTAACAACCAACACCATTGCCAGGAAAGAAGACCTTCACCATCTGTTTCGTGCTTTCATTTAGTCTAATTTTGGCACTTCTTGGTCTCAATCCCTCACCAGAAATCCCCAGGAGGTGACAGCAGACTGGAAAGGTTTTGAAAAGCAGCAAGCAGAGACGAAATAATGAAATCCGTCAGTAGAAAAGCAGCTTAGAGGGAGCCGAAAAACAGATTAAGAAAGCTCAGATTTGTATCAAAGTTACGATGCAGCAGGTATTTCAAACACATAGAGGAGGAACTTACACATGAGGATAAACCTCTGTTAAATCCCTTTGTGCATGAAAACAAAGGAAACATTTAAACTGGAGAGTAGAATAAAAGACAAGTCCTGAATATTAAAAATTAAAAACAGTGTAACAAGCATGGCATTTGACCAGACTTTTATTCACAGTGGATTTATAATAATGGTTTCCAGGGTTTTCAGTCTTAACAGGAAGATAATTACTGGAAATAACAGCCTTACAGGAAAGAGACATTTCTCTCCTGTGATTATGTGTCTCTCTGATACATGAAAAATACTCACTGAGACCCCGACATGAACACACAGCTGTCTAATGAGGAACAAGACACAATACTACTGCGCCACATCATGAATTGGTTCACTGATCAGTTTGTTTGTAGATATTAAATGTATGATTTCTCCTGTTGAGCACCAGAGAGTCCAGACGTTCCCTGAGAAACAAACATATTGACCCTGATGTGATCTGAATACACAACCTTCTGATCTGGAGTCAGACACGCTACCGCTGCACCACAGAGTCTGTTTTGAGTTTTTCACATCTATACAGTATGTGCCTGCAAAATATTTATTATAACTCCACAGTGTGATCCTATAGGCACAATTACAACATTAAACATAATGAGATTGCAAGTCATGAAGAAACGTATCAACCGTGAAATGATTTGAATGTGCAGTGTTTCAAACAGCAGCAGCGAGTAAAATGCATTTATCAGATTCAGTTAATGTGTTTGTGACACTGACCGAGGACGGAGTTGCTTGAACTGATGTAGATCAGTGATGTATGAGATTCTGAGACAGCTTTGACTACTGACAGCTGCTCAAGAGCAAACATATTGAGATAAGAGTTCATGAAGATACATATTGACCCTGATGTGATTTGAACATGCAACCTTTTGAGCTGCATTCAGACGTGCTACTGTAGCACCACAGAATCCCCTTTAAGCCTTTATCTAGTCAACTGATCAGCTAACAAACCAGGGAAGAATATTGTTTATCTATTTTTGCACAGGCTGTGGTGGAATAAGTAGACAGGTAGTTTTTGAAAGCCACTCTGCAATGTTTTTATCTGTACTGGCTGATCTCAGAAGACAGACATTTGCACAGAATATAATACAGTACAGGCTACACACAGTTATTACTCGCAAGCGCAACAGAGCAGCATCGTGTTTACTACACACAGGAAAGCTTAAATATTGACCCTGATGTGATTTGAACATGCAACCTTCTGATCTGGAGTCAGACCGTTGCACCACAGAGTCTGTTTTAAGTCTTACTACTCAACTAATCAGCTGAAAGAAACAAAAGGGGGGTAAAAAAATCTTTCAAATGCTATGCCAATTTGCACGTAAAGTGCAGTAGTTTCAGCACAACAGTTTAATACCAATTTGAAGTAAAAGATGTTGATATTGAATCATTTTTTTCACAGGTTGTCTTGGTGGAAGAGTTTGCAGATAGATTGTTATAGATTTTAGAAGCACTGTGCAGTGAGTGTATCAGTAAGGCAGCAGTTACCAGAAGAACTAGACAGCATCACAAAAAGACAAAGTTTTTTCTTGTGAGTACAACAACACATGTTGCAAAGCTTAAATTTTGACCCTGACGTGATTTGAACACGCAACCTTCTGATCTGGAGTCAGACGCGCTACCGTTGCGCCACAGAGTCTGTTTTAACCCTTTAAAAAGTTGACTAATCAGCTGACATAACAAAAACTAAGGGGTGAATAAAAACATTTTGTGTTTGTCATCAGTGCAACATTACAACGTTTATAAAGTTGGAGGTGGAAGTGGAGAGTAAAAGACGGCTGCTTAAATCACTTTTGAAATGCTATGACAGTTTGGAATTGTAAAGTGCAATAATTTCAGCACATCAGTTCAGTACTGATCTGAAAGCAAAATTACTGATCCTGAAGTGATATAAAACCAAAATCGTCTAATGAGGAGCAAGACACACCACTGTAATGTCATAGTGTCTGACAGCAGCAGTTGGTTCACTGATCAGGGTTTGTAGATACTATCTGTATAATTTCCCCTGTTCTGCACCACAGAGTTCAACATAAAGGACAGAGCTTCCCCTATTGACCCTGACGTGATTTGAACACACAACCTTCTGATCTGGAGTCAGACGGGCTACCGTTGCGCCACAGAGTCTGTTGTAAGCTGCTAATTAGTCAAATAATCAGCTGACAGACCAAGAACTAGAGGAAGGAATACATTTTTTCTATTTATATTTTCCAATTAATATTGTTTTGCGCAGGTTGTCTTGGTGGAAGAGGGAGGGAGGTAGATTTTCATAATTCTTCAACACACATGACTGTATTAGCAGTAAGCAATTTTAGGGGGGATGCCATCCCCCTTGTTAGCAAAATGACCAAAATGCATTCCCCTTGTTAACTTTCCATCCCCTAGTAGTACAGAGAGTGCAGGGGAAAAGGGGTTGTTTAGTTGAATATATTCATCTAGTCTGCCTCACTTATTGATCTTTTTCCTCACTGAGGTTTGTGCAAGTTAGATTCTGTGGCCCCGACCATGACTCTGAAATATCAGTAGCCTAACTGTGCTGTGTATTGATAAATCCATGACGCTGTTCTGATGTTCCGATCTGGAGTCAGACTCGCTACCGTTGCACCACAGAGTCTGTCACAGCACTAAATTGTCAGGTAATTAGCTGACAAATTGAAAACTAGAGGAAAGGATAAAAACATTTTCACCATATCTATTTTGTAATTTTTGCAGGTAGATTGTTATAGATTTTAGAAGCACTGTGCAGTGAGTGTATCAGTAAGGCAGCAGTTACCAGAAGAACTAGACAGCATCACAAAAAGACAAAGTTTTTTCTTGTGAGTACAACAACACATGTTGCAAAACTTAAATTTTGACCCTGACGTGATTTGAACACGCAACTTTCCGATCTGACTTTATGACCTAAAGGGTCATTTTTCTTGAGAGGACAGGCTCTAAAAAATGATATGAAAACACAACCATCTAATCAAGTGCAAGAGACACAACTATTTGTTCACAGCGGTGGACAGCAGCAGCTGGTTAATGTTTGTCAATAGGATAGGGATAGAACAGGTCTTTTTTGAAATGAAACATTTTTTGCCCAGGTTGTCTTGGTGGAAGAGTTTGCAGGTAGATTGTTATAGTTTTTAGAGGCATTGTGCAGTGAATGCACCAGTACTGCAGCTGGCTGGTCCTAGAAGAACTAGACAACAGCACATACAGACAAAGTTGTTGTTTGTAAGTGCAACAACACATTTAATACACGTTGCAAAGCTTCAATTTTGACCCTGACGTGATTTGAACACGCAACCTTCTGATCTGGAGTCAGACGCGCTACCGTTGCGCCACAGAGTCTGTTTTAAACCTTGTAACAATAGGTTGTTTTTGGCATTGAAATTTACAACCTATAGGCAGTCCCGGCGTTATGGCCAGGCCATGGGGGCCAGGCTTGCCCATCCAGGAATCTGGCCCTCCCAGTAGAAGTCAGCATCAATGCTGTTTTAATGTACGGGCTTACTGAGAAAAAATAGAATAAAATTCACAGGGAGGAAAAAAAAACTCAGGCTTCATTTGTACATTTTTTTGTCCATTTGTGATGTCTGGATTTAGAAGCAAAGGGAGACATCGCGTCGTGTTTAGTATCTCTGTTATTTTTCTTGGGAGGACAGGCTCCAAAAACAAGTGATATGACAACCATCTAATTGAGTGCAAGAGACACTACTATTAGTTCACAGCGTTGGACAGCAGCAGTTGATTCACTGATCAGCTGGTTAATGTTTGTCGATATCGTATGTGTGATTTCCTGTGTTGAGCACCACAGAGTTCACGATAAAGGACAGAGCTTCCCATGTTGACCCTGACGTGATTTGAACACGCAACCTTCTGATCTGGAGTCAGACGCGCTACCGTTGCGCCACAGAGTCTGTTTAAAGCTGCTAATCAGTCAAATAATCAGTTGACAAACCAAGAACTAGCGGAAAGGACAAAAATAACCATTTTTTTCTTTGTCTATTTTCTGACGAATATTGTTTTGTGCATGTTGTCTTGGTGGAAGAAGCAGGCAGGTAGATTTTCATAGTTCTTAAAAGCGCAGTACAATGACTGTATCAGCACTGTAGCAGACTGATCCCAGAAGAACTGGACAATTGCACGTAGCATAATAAAAAAACAACAAATCCTCCAAATTACACAACCGCATAGGTCATTTGTACCTGCACTCCAGAACGACCCATTGGAGCGTAATATGCTACTTTCCAAAGCCCCTACGAATCACTTAGAAAATAATGATGTTTTATGATGTGACAATGTTGTGGTTAAGGTCTGGTTAGGTTTAGGCACAAAAACCACTTGGTTAGGGTTTCGGAAAGATCGTGATTTGCGTTAAAATGTTCACTTAAAATGTTGTTACTACTTTCTTAAAGTTAGGAAACCTTTGTGGTCATGGCAACAGTAAACATCATGTTACAGTTTGTTTTGTTTTTTTTTAAAAAGTCCTGTCAGTTGGAAACGGGAAGTGAACTGTGGTCTGCTGCAGCTGAGTCCACTTTGTGCCAACATCTAGCCATCAACCCAACCCGCATCCTTGTAATAAGGAAGTCACCTTATATAGACGTCATCTAAACTGTGTCACTTCTCCAGGTCATAATTACTACGACCACTAGATGGCATCTGTCACTCAAATGTAACAATAGTTCATTTTTGGCGACTGAACTTACGAAATATAGGGTCATTTGTCTTCGTAGGACAGGCTCAAAAAAAGTGATATGAAACCACAACCATCTAATCAAGTGCAAGAGGCACTACTATTAGTTCACAGTGTCAGACAGCAGGAGCTGGTTAATGTTTGTCAATATTATATGTATGTCTTCCTCAGTTGAGTGGCAGAGTTCACGATAAAGGACAGAGCTTCCCATATTGACCCTGACGTGATTTGAACACGCAACCTTCTGATCTGGAGTCAGACGCGCTACCGTTGCGCCACAGAGTCTGTTTGAAGCTACTAATCAGTCAAATAATCAGCTGACAAACCAAGAACAAGTGTAAAGGACAAAAATAAATTGATGATATGAAACCACAACCATCTAATCAAGTGCAAGAGGCACTACTATTAGTTCACAGTGTCAGACAGCAGGAGCTGGTTCACTGATCGGCTGGTTAAGGTTTGTTGATAACATCTGTATGATTTCCATGGTTGAGCACCACAGAGTTCAACAAGAGGGACAGAGCCTCTCATATTGACCCTGACGTGATTTGAACACGCAACCTTCTGATCTGGAGTCAGACGCGCTACCGTTGCGCCACAGAGTCCACAGCAACAGCAACTAATCAATCAATTAGCTGACAAACTGAAAACTAGCGGAAAGGATAAAATATTTTCACCATATCTATTTTGAAATGAAACATTTTTGCCCAGGTTGTCTTGGTGGAAGAGTTTGTAGGTAGATTCTTATACTTTTTAAAAGCACTGTGCAATGAATGTAGCAGGCTGATCCCAGAAGAACTACACAGTAGCACATATAGACAAAGTTGTTGCTTGTAAGTGCAACAAGACATTTAATACATGTTACAAAGCTTAAAATTTGACCCTGACGTGATTTGAACACGCAACCTTCTGATCTGGAGTCAGACGCGCTACCATTGCGCCACAGAGTCTGTTTTAACCCTTTAAAAAGTCAAATAATCAGCTGACAAAACAAAAGCTAAGGGGAGAATAAAAACATTTTTGGTTTGTCATCTGTGCAACATTACAACGTTTATAAAGTTGGAGATGGAAGTAGAGAGTAAAAGAGGGCTGCTTAAATCACCTTTGAAATGCTATGACAGTACCGATCTGAAAGCAAAATTACTGATCTTGAGCTGATATAGAAATGACAATCATCTAATGAGGAAGGAGACACACCACTGTAACGTCATAGTGTGTGAGAGCAGCAGTTAGTTCATTGATCAGCTGGTTAATGTTTGTCGATATCATATGTATGACTGTGTTTGTAGACACTATATGTATGATTTCCTCTGTTGAGCACCACAGAGTTCAACATAAAGGGCAAAGGCTCTCATATTGACCCTGACATGATTTCAACACGCAACCTTCTGATCTGGAGTCAGACGCGCTACCCTTGCGCCACAGAGTCTGCTTGAAGCTACTAATCAGTCAAATAATCAGTTTACAAACCAAGAACTAGCAGAAAGGACAAACAGAACCATTTTTTTCTTTGTCTATTTTCTGACGAATATTGTTTTGTACATGTTGTCTTGGTGGAAGAAGCAGGCAGGTAGATTTTCATAGTTCTTAAAAGCGCAGTACAATGACTGTATCAGTACTGTAGCAGACTGATCCCAGAAGAACTGGACAATTGCACGTAGCATAATAAAAAAACAACAAATCCTCCAAATTACACAACCGCATAGATCATTTGTACCTGCACTCCAGAACGACCCATTGGAGCGTAATATGCTACTTTCCAAAGCCCCTACGAATCACTTAAAAAATAATGATGTTTTATGATGTGACGATGTTGTGGTTAAGGTCTGGTTAGGTTTAGGCACAAAAACCACTTGGTTAGGGTTTGAGAAAGATCATGGTTTGTGTCAAAATGTTCACTTGAAACGTTGTTACTACTTTCTTAAAGTTAGGAAACCTTTGTTGTCATGGCAACAGTAAACATCATGTTACAGTTTTTTTTTTTTAAAGTCCTGACTGTCAGTTGGAAACGGGAAGTGAACTGTGGTCTGCTGCAGCTAAGTCCACTTTTTCCCACCATCTAGCCATCAACCCATCTAAACTGTGTCACTTCTCCAGGTCATAATTACTACGACCACTAGATGGCATCTGTCACTCAAATGTAACAATAGTTCATTTTTGGCGACTGAACTTACGAAATATAGGGTCATTTGTCTTCGTAGGACAGGCTCTAAAAAAGTGATATGAAAAAACAACCATCTAATCAAGTGCAAGAGGCACTACTATTAGTTCACAGCATCAGACAGCAGGAGCTGAGTAATGTTTGTCAATATTATATGTATGTCTTCCTCAGTTGAGTAGCAGAGTTCACGATAAAGGACAGCGCCTCCCATGTTGACCCTGACGTGATTTGAACACGCAACCTTCTGATCTGGAGTCAGACGCGCTACCGTTGCGCCACAGAGTCTGCTTTAAGCTACTAATCAGTCAAATAATCAGTTTACAAACCAAGAACTAGCGGAAAGGACAAACATAACCATTTTTTTCTTTGTCTATTTTCTGATTAATATTGTTTTGTGCAGGTTGTCTTGGTGGAAGAAGCAGGCAGGTAGATTTTCATAGTTCTTAAAAGCGCAGTACAATGACTGTATCAGTACTGTAGCAGACTGATCCCAGAAGAACTGGACAATTGCACGTAGCATAATAAAAAAACAAGTCCTCCAAATTACACGACCGCATATGTCGTTTGTACCTGCACTCCAGAACGACCCATTGGATCGTAATATGCCACTTTCCAAAACCCCTACGAATCACTTAGAAAATAATGATGTTTTATGATGTGACAATGTTGTGGTTAAGGTCTGGTTAGGTTTAGGCACAAAAACCACTTGGTTAGGGTTTGAGAAAGATCATGGTTTGTGTCAAAATGTTCACTTGAAACGTTGTTACTAATTTCTTAAAGTTGGGAAACCTTTGTCGGTATGGCAACAGTAAACACCATGTTACAGGTTTTTTTTTAAAAGTCCTGACTGTCAGTTGGAGACGGAAAGTGAACTGTGGTCTGCTGCAGCTAAGTCCACTTTTTTCCACCATCTAGCCATCAACCCAACCCGTCTCCTCATAACAACAAAGTCACCTTATATAGACGTCATCTAAACTTTGTCACTTCTCCAGGTCATAATTACTACGACCACTAGATGGCATCTGTCACTCAAATGTAACAATAGTTCATTTTTTGCGTCTGAACTTACGAAATATAGGGTCATTTGTCTTCGTAGGACAGGCTCTAAAAAAGTGATATGAAACCACAACCATCTAATCAAGTGCAAGAGGCACTACTATTATTTCACAGTGTCAGACAGCAGGAGCTGGTTCACTGATCGGCTGGTTAAGGTTTATTGATAACATCTGTATGTTTTCCATGGTTGAGCACCACAGAGTTCAACATAAAGGGCAAAGGCTCTCATATTGACCCTGACGTGATTTGAACACGCAACCTTCTGATCTGGAGTCAGACGCGCTACCGTTGCGCCACAGAGTCTGTTTTTAACCTTCTAACAATGTAACAATAGGTTGTTTTCGGCATTGAAATTTACAACTTATTCGCAGTCCCGGTGTTATGGCCAGGCCATGGGGGCCAGGCTTGCCCATCCAGGAATCTGGCCCTCCCAGTAGAAGTCAGCATCAATGCTGTTTTAATGTACGGGCTTACTGAGAAAAAATAGAATAAAATTCACAGGGAGGAAAAAAAAACTCAGGCTTCATTTGTAAATTTTTTTGTCCATTTGTGATGTCTGGATTTAGAAGCAAAGTGAGACATCGCGTCGTGTTTAGTATCTCTGTTATTTTTCTTGGGAGGACAGGCTCCAAAAACAAGTGATATGAAAACCAATTGAGTGCAAGAGACACTACTATTAGTTCACAGCGTTGGACAGCAGCAGTTGATTCACTAATCAGCTGGTTAATGTTTGTCGATATCATATGTATGACTGTGTTTGTAGATAATATATGTATGATTTCCTGTGTTGAGTACCACAGAGTTCACGATAAAGGACAGAGTTTCCCATATTGACCCTGACGTGATTTGAACACGCAACCTTCTGATCTGGAGTCAGACGCGCTACCGTTGCGCCACAGAGTCTGTTTTGAACCTTTAAAAAGTCGACTAATCAGCTCATAAAATAAAAACTAAGGTGAAGGATAAAAACATTTTGTGTTTGTCATCAGTGCAACATTACATCCTTTATAAACTTGGAGGTGGAAGTAGAGAGAGAAAAACGGCTGCTTAAATCATTTTTGAGATGCAATGACAGTTTGGAAATCTAAAGTGCAATAGTTTCAGCACATCAGTTAAGTACTGATCTGGAAGCAAAATGACTGATCCTGAAGTGATATAGAAATAACAATCATGTAATGAGGATGGAGACACACCACTGTAACGTCATAGTGTCTGAGAGCAGCAGTTGGTTCATTGATCAGCTGGTTAATGTTTGTTGATATCATATGTATGACTGTGTTTGTAGATACTATATGTATAATTTCCTCTGTTGAGCACCACAGAGTTCAACATAAAGGACAGAGCTTCCCATATTGACCCTGACGTGATTTGAACACGCAACCTTCTGATCTGGAGTCAGACGCGCTACCGTTGCGCCACAGAGTCTGTTTTATACTACTAACCAGTCGACTCATCAGCCGACAAACCAAACACTGGTGGGAGAGATTAAATGAATAGAAGTGTATGTTATGTAAGTCAGTTCAACTATCAGTTTAATAAATTAATTGTTCAGTGATTCAGATGTAATTTTACTACAACAGACACTCATCTCCAGTTTTATGGACATACAGGATTTCCAGGAGAATACAATTAACAGTCCAGTGAATCAGAAGTCACTTTTTTGTAACAGTCCAACATCATAACCCTGATTAACTTGGAGATGAAGGGTCATATACCATTAAAACCTGCTCACCTTGCACAGATGTCCTGTGTGAAATGATGAGGTCAACAGTCAACAAACCCACAGTGTGGATCCTACATGAATAATCCCCACATTTGAACATAAGGAGATGACAGATCCTGAAGACACATACCGACTCTGATGTAATTTGAACAGACAACCTTCTGATCTGAAGTCAAACATCCTACTATTGCACCATGGAGTCAGTTTTAAGCTTTTACCTGGTGAACTAATCAGCTGAATCAAACAAAACTAGGGGAAGGATAAAAAAGTTGGAAGTAGAGAGTGAAAGAGGGCTGCATAAATCACTTACAGTTCTTCAGTAACAAAACTAATGATTTTCACAAACCCTCTGCTCTCTGTTATCTCCACAGACATCCGTCGCCCTGAGGAGCTCTCGCTCCTTCGACCCGTAGAGGAGAAGAAGAAGAAGAAAGATAAAGACTCGGCTGAAGAGATTTACGACCTGACCGAGGTGCCCCTCTCCTCGGGTACACTCATCACACTTCATTCACACTCCAGGCAAAACATTTCATGGCTTTGACTGATGCAGGATGTTTACAATCCTTTAAAAATGATAGAATAGCAGATTTCATGTACTGCCACAATTTAACCTCATGTTTATCAATAAGCAGATTTTTATAACTGACTTTGAATCAGTGCAGTGTTGCCATTACCCCAGTATGTAGTTTTTTCAGCATAGTCATAGCCAATCAGGTGTATTATATAAGGTAACAATAATCACTGAAAAATCTTGCTTTTGTAGAGTCAGTTATGCCTCCGAGAAACAATTAAAGAAACAATTAAAAAAATAACTGGTATTTGGCATGAGCTCCTCAAAGAGTTTTATTCGCACAAATTGAGCCATATATTATAATATGTATATTGTATATTGAGAGGTCAGATTTTGAAGTCTACAAACTCTTGGGAAAACTGGAGTTAACTGTTATTGTACACTTCCTTTGCAGCATCCCGGCCCAGTTTGTATAACGGCATGCCGGCTCATTTTGCTGACTCGACCCAGATGGAGGACATCTACAAGATGCTGTCAGTCACCCAGCCTCCCCCTGCTCCTGAGACCATAGCCAAGCAGTACCGCCCAGCCAGTGTGGTGGACAAGGCCCACATCCATGGCAGGTATGACTACACCCATACCTGTACAGTAATCCCCTCCTTTAAAAGGGGGCGTATCATGCCTCTTGTGATTCTCTGAGTCCAGCGTTCATGGAGATTCAAGAAAAAAAATTTAAGGGATTAAATGTTATGTTGTCATTGCACAGTGTTTTTACCCCTCACTGGGCCAACTCTGTAATCATACAACTATCTTGACTTGTCTGATGACGTGGACTCTCGCAAGTCGCAAACATGGGAATCATTCCCTTCTTTCCCATCAATCCTATATGACATGAACGCAGCAGAAGTCTATGGAAAAGCTAGACTGCTAGTTGATGATTTTTAAGACAAGAACAAAAATGTGAAAACTGTGCTCAATAATCTCACCGTTTTTACTTTTCAAACACATATTATACTTGAAATTGTTCCCAAAACCCACAGAAGTTACATTTCTTTAGTTCTAACCTTTAATTGATGAGTAGAGTGTTGTCAAACTCTCTTTCACTGCCATTGAAAGCTTTTCTTCACTTTCCACTTTAAACTAACAGATACTCCTTTGATTTAAACACTGTGTACTTGTATAATATATCATCATGTTTGACTTCTCTGGCTGTCACTCACAAAGTAAAGAAAAAAATCAAAGCAACAAGTTATATTTTTTAAGCGTTTATTGTCTGAATGAGGGCTGTCATTACTCAGGCCAAACAGCTGCATGTTGTTTGGCTAATTAGACTTCTCCTCGGGAAAGTAAGCACTTGTGTACACCAATTACCTGGGAGGCATGTTGGTTCAGTGATTATCGCTGTTGCCTCACAAAAAGAGGGACCCTGGTTTGATCTTAATTGCAGCAAACTTCCCTGTTGGCTAAAAGATGCTCCCGTTGTTACCCCTTTACCAAAGCACGGACCTGATAATTGAGGTTGGGTGATTTAACACAAGTTTCTGTCTATTCTGCTGTCACGGGTTGTTAAGCTAATTAAACATATTCTCAAGAACGTGTGTGTTTGTGCTTTGCATACATTGTAGTCCAGCTTTTAAAGCAGCTGCCACCTAACAGAGAGCTCTTCATACTTCACTCTACTGTAGCTATTATGCATGTTGGCTGAGAAAGATACCACCACTGTCCTATAACTGTATTATAACTGGAGCTGTTTGATGGGAGATTTCTCAGCTCTGTCATATACACTGAAGTGCTATGCATTCAGCTAAAGCACACTCAGACTGTATTTAAACTGTATATAAATAGTATTTTTGATTTTCTCTCTTCTGCCTTTCTCGAGTTTAAGTTTAAATTTTAGTTTCCACATGAATACGTAATAAGCTTAAAAGGAAGTATGAGACACAATGTATTAAAAAACATTGCAATACATAAAATAAATGTTGATTACCCTAGCAGAAATAAGTCAAGTGGAAAATATATCTCACATAAATGCATAAGAATTTACATAAGAGCTCATATATTCTCTGTCTGTCTCTCAGGTGGTTGGACTCATCCCGTTGTCTCATGCAGCAGGGCATCCAAGAAAACGACCGACTCTGGCTTCGCTTCAAATACTTTGCCTTCTATGATATGGAACCCAAGGTGTGTGTGTGTGTGTGTGTGTGTGTGTGTGTGTGTGTATCCATGTTGTTTTTATATACTGTGTGTTTGACATTACATCACTTGACCTTCCTCTATGTGATTTTTGTTTTTTCAGTACGATGTAGTGCGTCTGACCCAGCTGTATGAGCAGGCCCGCTGGGCTATCCTGCTGGAGGACATTGACTGCACCGAGGAGGAGATGATGCTGTTTGGAGCGCTGCAGGTAGATCAGATACATACACACTAAAGAAAGTGGCCATTTCCCTCATGAGACTCTTAAATGTTACACATCACAGTATTTAAAATGTGCCTCTATTTATATACAAATATGATCAAAGATGTTTAATATAGATTTGCTTTTTTTATTTAGTTTGACAAGTTAAATATAAAAATATAGATTAGATTTTTATAAATGCATCTCTAGACTTGGCAGAATTTTAAAAACTGTTGTTGTCGACCAATCAAATGTCCAAAAAAAGCAGATTCAGTCTTCAAATTTAGTCAAAAATTCCACAGGAAAACTCCAAATCTGAGGAATCAAATTATGTTCGACAACAAATCCATGAAAACTGCATTTAGAGCAGAATAATGAAACAACTGTGTAGGTTTTCTATTTTAGACTTGTAGCCAGTCTAAGTTTCTTATAAAGAACTGATCTAATCTGAGTATCCAGATTATACAGGCAGTAATTGCACACAGTTTGAGCTGTTCTCTCCTTTAACATCCAGTACATAGTTAAAATAATTTGGTCTCTCTGCTCTCTCACACACAAACTCGTATAGTACCACATCAGTAAGGTGTCTCAGTCGGAGCCCCAGATGATAAGCTCCAATGCAGCCATGGACGACCTGGAGTCAGCGCTGCAGTCCCTGGAGGTCAAGATGGAGGGAGAGAGCAGCACCGCGTCCGAAATGCTGGTCAGACATATTAGATGCGTTTTTCTGACAATGAGAGTCACCTCATGTCCAAATTAGGGTGAAGTTGTCTCATCCTAATGCTTACAGATGTGGTAGATACTGACTCAGTTATTTATGCCTTTATGTTAAAACCTCCACTTCAGTTGCATCCTTTTAAGATGTCATTATTTTGCTATTGGTGGGTCCACAATTAGTATTAATTTAAGTAATCATAATGCATTTACTTTCTTACCTGCAATGATTTTGGCTATAGATTATATCTCTGTTAGGACTAAAACACAAGCAAATAAGGATTCTATATAGAAGATAATTCAAACAAGAATTTTCTATTGCTGTTCATGTGATCAAGATAGAAATGACATAAACTGAAATGAATGAAAAAACTTTTGTTCTTCATCCAGGAAAACATGACTGCACCAGAACTCAACGACTATCTGAAACTATTCAGGTGAGGTTAATTTTCCAACTACTCAAATACTCTTTGGTACACGTGAATTGAATTCTTTTAAAACTAAATACAACAGCTAAAGTATAAGCATGCTGCTGCTGATGACTTTATTGTCATTGCATGGCAGTACAACGAGACTGATGGTGTCACTTTCTGAAAGGTGCTGATAAGAACAGAATAGAACTACAAGAATAAATAAGTAAAAAAACAACACTCTTGAATATACATGATTCATAAATACACCTCAGATACATGTCGTACATTCACCCATCTATTTTTGTGTACTTTCTCTACATGCATACATTTATGTATACATACATATTAGCTCCTATAGTTACACGCATACATATCAAGTAAAAAAAAAAAAACTAGCAGTGACGGTAAACGCACAGACATTCACAGGTTATTGTATGGTGAGTATTGCACATGAATAAAGCAGTAAAACATGAAGAGGGTGTGTGTTGAGGGGATGTCAGGAGGGAAGAGGGTTCAGTTCTCTAGTAGCTCTGGGGCAAAAACTATTCAGGAGTCTCGAGGTGCAGGTCTTGATAGACCTGTAGCGCCTTCAAGAGGGGACCAGGGCAAAAGCATACTGTTTGTCTCCATTTCCTCTTCCTGAGATATGAAACTCTAAGTTAAAATCAAGAAAAGCAACAATTTTTCTGAAAAACAAAAGCATATATCTGTGATGTTTACATTTTCAGTTTTGGTGAAAATGAGTGATGTGACTGTGTGTTTTAGGCCGAAGAGGTTGACTCTGAAAGGATACAAGCAGTACTGGTTCAAGTTCCAGGACACCTCCATCTCTTATTTCAAGAGCAAAGAGGAGAGCATCGGAGAGCCCATTCAACAGATTAACCTCAAAGGTACAGAATATATTACTGTACTTTTAATAATTATTATTATTATAACTTCCCTCTATCTTAACCTCTATATCAACAACAATGAACTCCGTAATCATTAAGTATGTGTGTATTAGTTTATGATGATCACCACACACACACACACACACACACACACACAGACACAAACACAGAGCTCCATAAATGGTAAAAAGTCAGTGTCAATGCTGCACTCAAGTCTGTTTCCTCTCCAGTCTGTGAGAAGTTAGACTTAAGACTTAAAGAGGAAATGAAGCATAAATGAAAAAGGAGTATTAACGCTAATGTGGACAACAACCTAAATGCTGAAAATGAACTGTTACGTGACTCAGCAGCCTCAGTCAGGTATCAGCCGTACATACTCAAGATGACATGAATTCAAGTTTTACTCATATCATTTATTGTATCAAAGGTCCATCTAGGGACGGACATTGCAAACTAACTTTGGTTACAAATGCTGTTGTATGTGGCATTAGTTCATGCTATATACTTGTCCTTATACAAATAAACATTAAATAAAATCTTTCCCTACTATTCTTTATCTGTATGTGTGACCCATGAATACTATAACAAGAGTCTACAGCCATGCAAGCTGCTCTGTGAATAAAGTGCAGTTAAGGCTAATGGGAATTCAATTCACTCTGTCAATTCAAGTATGTTAAACCAAAGTATGTGACAAATTAATATTTTGACTTGATAATGCTGAGGGGGGCATGAATATCTGTACCATAATTCATGGCAAATCATCCAATAGTTGTTGAGACATTTCATTTAAAATAAAAAATATGAACTTCATACTGGCACTAAAGGAAAAGCCAGTGGATCACCAAAGATCAAAAATGTCATGGCAATCAATCGATAGTTGTTGAGATATTTCAGCCTGGAACAAAGTGTCTCATCAAGTTTCAGTAGTTACTTGTCCTGCACACAGGATGTGAGGTGGCTCCGGACGTTAACGTGGCGGCACAGAAGTTCCTTATCAGGCTCCTGATACCAGCACCTGAGGGCATGAACGAGGTCTATCTGCGCTGTGAAAACGTGAGGCCAAACACACACACTCATTTCTCCTCATCTGTGTGTGTGCCATCCTCTGTCATATCCACCACCTCTCTATCAACACCTCTATCTTTGTCTGAAGATCTCACCTTTTTCTCTCTCTCTCTCTGTGTCTTTGTCTCTCGGCCTTTAGGAGCAGCAGTACGCTCAGTGGATGGCTGGATGTCGGCTGGCCTCCAAAGGCAAGACCCTGGCAGACAGCAGCTTCCAGAGCGAGATCCAGAGCATTCGCTCCTTCCTAGCTATGCAAAAGACCTCCTCTGGTTCCCATGGCAACACAGATGCCACAGATGAAAGCATCAACACCCACAGCCTAGTATCGCCACGCTACCATAAGAAGTACAAAACCAAACAGGTACAGGAACCGCAGGAAAAGTGAAACACACACTGAGAGTGCAAAGATAAAAAATAGTAGATGTGATGTCACTTATTTTCATCAGATTCCATCAGATGGGTTTTGACTGACTTAAGGAGGCTGCTACTATTGGATAATACCCATTACTAATTTATTGGTCACTTAAAACATTAAGCAAACAGCCAAATTCAGTCTGAAATTAACTCTTTTTAACCTCTGTCTGGATATCAGTATAGTAATTTGGTTTTGTGGCTGCAACAACTACCAAGTTTGTGCTCAAACTTCTGTCTGCAAACATGTGATTAACTCTGACCCTTTACTTTGTGCCTAACCCTCCAGCTGGCTCCTCGTATCCTGGACGCGTACCAGAACGTGGCTCAGCTCTCTCTGACAGACGCAGTGATGCGCTTCCTGCAGATCTGGCAGGCCCTGCCTGACTTTGGCCTCTCATACGTCGTAGTCAGGTCATGTTTAATTTAAAGTTTTTTAGAGCATTTTGCCACAACACAAGTAAGAAAACTAGATAGTGTAACTGGATTAATGTGAAGTAGATATTTAGTCTTACACTCAGCTCTTAATTGATGTAAATATAGAGAGTTTTGTTAAAGTTATGAGTCTTTTTTAGAATAGAATGAGACTCAGAGGTGGTACATAAAGAAAATACTACAAAAATGTTTACTTCTCACATGCAGGAAGTGAAGATATTTTAACACGTTTAAGCTCTGGAAGGTTAAAGTTTGACTTTTGTCATGGCACGGTCTTAAAAGAGAGAAAACTGAAGCAAGATGTTTTTGACTAACAGGTTCAAGGGCAGCCGGAAAGATGAGGTTCTGGGCATTGCCCCCAACCGTCTGATCCGCATTGACCTGGGGGTGGGTGATGTGGTGAAGACCTGGCGCTACAACAACATGAAGCAGTGGAACGTCAACTGGGACATACGACAGGTCAGACTCACGTTGTCATCATCAACTTTATGTCAGGAACAGTTTGCAGGATTTTTTAGTTTCTAAAAATATGTGGTACTGAATTAGCTAAAGAAGGCTTGTATGGTTGCAGTGTTTGTTATTTGTGATAATTGCCAGACGCATGATCAAAACAGGCGATAAAATACAGTAAGACTTTCATCTAGATACAAAGCATGAACTCCAGCTACACTAACTAGATCTAAAACCATGCTGCCAGTGTAATTAGCAATAACACTAGTGCCATGGGAGAGCGACCTCATTAACACTACCCATAAAGTGAGGAGAGTTATGCTTATTACACTGCAAAGATTTTAAAGGAACCCCATAATATCGTTATTATATTTTGTTACTGTCTACTATCTCACTGCTCCAACATTTTTTCACCGAAATTTACCTTTAAAATTTCTGATTTCTTTGTGTGTTTTCCGACCCCTACAGATGGCCATTGAGTTTGAAGGGAATGTCAACATTGCCTTTAGCTGCGTGACAGCCGACTGCAAAATCGTTCACGAGTTCATCGGAGGCTACATTTTCATGTCGACACGCAGTCGTGAGAAGAGCGAGACGCTCAATGAGGAGCTCTTCCACAAGCTGACCGGTGGCCACGAAGCTCTCTAGGACTGAAACACACACAAACACAAAAGATCTGGATCCTTCACAACCCACATCAATCCTCATCCTGGTTTTCTCAGCAGTGAGAAACCATGAGGAATTTTATATTCCAGTCAAGGAAAAAAGGATCAAAATAGGACATTATGTTCATCTATAAATGTGTTACAACCCACTTTGTCAGTCTATCCAAGTTGTTATCTTGCCTTTGTTTCACACACACACACACCCTCATTCACAAGCATCATCAGTGGATGGAAGACTAAACATGTTTAGACAGTTTAAGGCTCCAGTGATCTTCCTGCTGACTTGCTCTTTCCTTCATGATGGGCTGCTGCTGGGCGTCTGGTCCACTTAGAACAGCCAGCAGCAAATTTCCTTTTTCGCCTCATAGGATCAAGAATTATAATCACTGTTGCTCAGGATGCAAAGTCTCTTTGTGCAAAGCTGCAGTTTTATTGTCACTTGTAAAACATTTAATAAATGGCATATTACAGCAGCCACATTATTTTAGCCAACAACCGTTGTACAGAGTACAAAATACATGCCAGTATGAAAAGTTTACCACATATAGTTATGAATAAACAAAACAGTTATTAAAAATAAATAAAGCAATTTACATTTCATTCTCAGTTATCTTCACTCCCTATTGTCATGACATCTGGTGCCAGTTTCTGTTGTTTCTTACACAGGAAGCTTCTAACCAATTATCTCCCCTCACATGCTGTGTGTGTGTATGTGTGTGTGTGTCCATATCTCACAAAAATATGTCTTTAAATATGTCTGTCTTTAAAGGCCTGGCTGGTTGTTGCATTATATAGCGTGTCTGTTGGCGTCCAATGTCCATATATTTTACTGCTAGGTGAAATTATCTTGGGAGTAAATAGATGCCACTGTTTATTTAGCACTGACAACGCCATAAAGAAAACTAAGTGTCTATGCCTTTAAATAAAAAGTGACGTTTTCCAGCATAAGTCAATTGAACTTTCATATAAAAATTACCATTTTTATTCTCTGCCTGTCTTGTTTTATGTTATTTTGATTGCTTTTTTCCTCACTGTGAGACAGCAGGAACCCTGCTGGAAAACACTTTCAGGCCCACAGCTGGTAATGTTCTTCATTGCTCTGCTGTTTTTTCCTGTTAAAAATAAAATAAAAATGAAAAAGAAAAAGAAACCATCAGGCCATCATGATCCTTTCAATAATGACCAAAGGATGAAAGGTTTACCAATTTAGTCCCATTGAGGATGATTTCTGAATGGATTCTCCTACTGCTGACCACAAATGCTTCACTCTTCTGCCAAACAAGTGTTACCAAGGGAACTAGGATGAGCATCAACCAACAGTTGGACGCTAACATGGTCAGGTGAGTCCCTCTGTGACCAATGACAGACCAGTATCCTCTGCTGCTACTGCAGTGGCAGGATGCTCCCTGAAACACAGGACGAAGTGACTTCAGTGAACAAGTAAATCAATCCACCTCTCAAAATGAAAAATAATCTGAACTGAATTTATCTATATGATTGTTTTTCTCACTTGTAGGTCTCAGTTTTAGGGCTCGACTGAAGTATTTAGGGAGAAGTTTTCCCTCTGCGTCGCCTGCAGTCAGCAAAACACCGTTCTCTGACCAGAAGAACTCAATACCATCTATGCAGTCAGACACACACATACAGTTAAACATGTCAGTTTGTTGTCACTGGACTGGATTGAACATATTGGGTTAGCAGTCATTAGCGTCTTACGTTACCAGCAAGAGCTTTTGGTACATCAATAAAAACGGCTAGATCACAGTCTCTCCTCATGCCTGGTGGGGAAAAGAATGACACCATTGGAAGAATGTATCTAAATGTTTATCTGACAAGCTTCTCCTTGTCACACACACACACACAGCTTACCGCTGATGACACCATCCTCTCCTGGCAGGCCTGGTGCCAGATGGATGTGTGTCCTCTTCATGCGGCTCAGGCCCTGTTGCTGGATGGAGCTCCAGTTGCGGATGTAGGAGCCATGGAGGGCCTCAGCAGGGCAGTCTGGAGAACCAGCCAGGACCGGCTTCAGCTCCAAATCTGTTACCTGATCACAACAATGCCACAAGTATTAACGCAACACTTAGGATGAGGGCACATTGCAGATTTTTTTGGACCAGATAAAAACATTAAAATCTGCCTGGGGTGATGATATTGTTGCTTAATTAGTTGTGAAGATCTTGTGGTGAAATTGGACCACTATCAGAGAAACATAAAGTGAGAAACTAATAGCAGGATTAAATTCCAAGGCCAGCGAGGGTTTGTATACATCTCATGTTCAGCTCACATGTGCATTTTTGCTTCAAACGGCTCTGTCAATTACTAGTTATAATCAAAAAAGGAAACATAATCAAGACACATGTTAAAGTCACACTTTAGCACCAGAGTTGGTGCTATTCCCTAAAGTCTTAGTGTGCTTTCAACTGACATTGTTTTCACTTATTTTACAGCATTAGAAATAATGTTTCTTTTTTTAAATGATTGTCAGAGGACTAACAGCATATGTCAGCTGATAATTAGATTGAAGGTGATGTTTTGAAGGTGTAAATTGTTTTATTACATTGGTATTTTGAGCTGTGGTTGGATCTCCCAGAGTTAATTTTCCATCATGCAGGATGTAAATGTGTAGTAGAGTAGAGTATATACTCCTACCTGGAAAACATCCTGTTATTCACTCTCTGTCTCTCACACACACAAACATATTGATTGGCCTTTTGACTACATCACTATCTCTGCATACTGTACTTCACATTGCTGTTTGGTTTTATATCCATATGTGTGGCTGCAGAGAGGTAAAGGAGAAACACTAGGATGTTTTTCCATCTTAAGTCCATTCTGTTTTAAACTGAAATATAAATTAAACACTGTATACACCAAAGGACTTAACACATCCTTTCATACTGGTCTTCTAGGGAAATGAAAGATCCTCTTTTCAGCACCTCATCTGATATTTACAACTCTGCATACCTGCACTGAATGGCCCTGATTGGCTCGAATCTGCAAGCGGCCGTCCTCTGGGTGGGAGCGAAGCTTAAAGCGCTGCTTGTCATTTGCAGCCACGACTCTCTCGACGTCCTCCAATGAATATGAGCGGAACTGCGAGTGAGCCAGGAGGTCCTCCACAAATAGGAAACCATCTATGAGGATGAGAGTCATTATGGCTGCGGTCACACTCTTTTATGTTCCTCTTTGCCTCGAACCGCACATTTTGTTAAACCGAAAAGACAGATGTTGATGTTATGAATGATGCAGAAATCTCACCTTTACCATCTCTGTAACTAATAATGACAATACTACTTTAAGGTAAGATCATGAATCCTGTCACATGCCAATGCACATTTTCTTGTAAAAAGGTAAACTAACCACATTATCACCATGGTTTTAGACAATTAGGCACTTATCCAAGAACCAGAGACCCAAACCAATACCTGAGATGTATTTTCTAATGTGAATTCAGCTTGACAAGGAGCAGTCGGTAGCATATGTACAGCATTTCATCCTGTTACGTGCACTTGAACCAGGTTAAGACACGGATGAACAATCCAAAGCAGAGGTTGTAATGATCTATTACGCTGCACTGTCCATTATAAAATAGACAACAATCTAGCTTAAATCTATATTTGCTGTCAAAGTTGTGTCAAAACCTGTATCAGTGTCAGTGATTGTGTTTACTGTTCACTTGTGTTTACCAGTGCTGGAAGAATTATTCAGGACCCTTAGTTAAGTAAAAGTACCAATACAGCAATTTCAAAATACTCCATTACAAGTAAAAGTCCTGCAAGAAAACCCTACTTAAATAAAAGTACACAGGTTTTGCAGCTAAATGCATTTATTATATATGACATCATTATTACTTTATATACATTTAGTTTGTGGTTCCAACCTAGGGGTCAGGCCCCTCTAAAGGATCACCAGATAAAAAACAAAGTTCTGATACATAAATTGGTTTTACAAATTTCCTCTGATTTTTTGGTGAAATATTGGATCATTTGAACATTTATTGAAATGAAACCATGTGAGAAGTTTAGAGGGAAAAATCACTATTTGGTGGAGCTGTTAACAACTCATAGACATGTGAAATGTGACCCCGACTACACACTGCTTTTTTTAAGACGTCAAAAGCCAAAAAGGTTGGAAACCACTGATTTCATCTTTAACAATATGTTGTATTTTAAAAGCTTGTTATATTATCCATTGTGTCAAATCATCATCTGAAAAGTAACTAAAGCTGTAAAATAAAGGTAGTGGAGTGGAAGTACAAAGTAGCATCAAATGGAAATAAAAAGTAGAGTACAAGTACCTCAAAATTGTACTTAAGTGCAGTACTTGAGTAAATGTACTTAGTTATTTGCACAAACCAGTTTGTGTCCAGCTCACCTGTACCCATGTGGAGACCCATCTGGTTGGCTCCATGGCGAAGAGCATAAGACATGGATTTAGACAGGCGGACATCTCTGTCCTGGCAGAGGGAGAAGGCATCAATCATAACAGACACACACACTTAAAGTCAGTTCTAATCATAGCTCTGGTTTAAATATAGGACCTTGACTTAACCGTGCCAAACAATCCATACTGCCTGCCTTAACAGCCACTAAACGGAGGTGTCATGAGTCAGAAATGGGCCTGTGTGAGCTAATTATATCTCACCTCTCCACCGCGGCTTCCTCTCTTTCCTCTCCCTCTTCTGCCTCCTCTTCCTCCTCTGTCACTGTCCATTTAAACGCAGGCAGCTCTCAGTCAGATCATGATTTTACGCAGCTCAACCAAATGTGTGTGAGCTCTCACTTCCTGGTGTGTTCTCGGTATCCGCCTGTAGGTGGCGCTGTGGCGGTTGAGCTAGGCACTACAGAAGAAGAGCAGCATTTTGTCCTGGAAGAAAACATGACACAGACAGCTGCTGCAGGTGAGAAAACATTCATCATATCCATAAACAAAAATACGAGGCACCCGTGATGAGAATCGGTGCTGTCTATCTGGACGATAACTTACAAGTCACCCTGACAAACTGGGTTTATATCTAGGAGCTCGCTGTCCAGGAATTTTTAACACAGAGGCTGAGCTAACTTGGCTAACTAATGTTAGCATAGTTGGGGCTGTATAGACAGCCAGCTGCTGCCAGTTTTTCCTCTTTGTATTACCTCGATAGCTGCTACACCGTGAGGTTAATGTCGTTGTCCGCGTTTGTCTCTCACTCGCGTGCTTTTGTTAATCGTAACGGACAGGTCACCATGGAAACGTAACGGTGGATAACGTAGAAGGATGACTGAAGACTCGCAGGTGTCAATCAGCAGTGACAGAAAGAGGCTGTACAGTCCGTGAGTATCCTCTTTTGTTAACACTTTGTTGCCGTGAAATGTTTATCTTAGAACTTGTGTCTTAAATTCTTGCTCTCTTTAGTTGTAGAGGATGTTATCCCTATCAGGAAGTTACATTTTCTTACCCAAATATTGTGAGTTCAGCGTCGACATGCACTTCCAATAAAGGGCAGGTTCGCAGTTTTTTTTTGTCTGTCTTAAAACAACACTCAAGTGCCCGAATAAACATTGAAACTCGTTTTTCTTGCTGTAATAATTCCTCCTGTTCATACTGACCATTAGAAGATCCCTTCATAATGCACTTACAATGTAGGTGATAGGGGACAAAATCCACAGTCCTCCTTCTGTGCAAAAATGTATCTAAAAGTTTATCAGAAGCAAGAATATGAAGCTTCAGTTGTGTTTACTCTGTCCGAGGAAACACAAAGAATGAGTTTGATGCTAAAAGACTGTAAATTTGGCAGATATCCACTTGATATGACTAACTCAGACTGCTGAAACCTCATATAAGCTTCAGATCAACTTTTAAATATATTTTTGCACAAAATGACTTTGTGGACACACTGTGGATTTTGGCCCCCATCACTTACATTGAAAGCTCATTTGAAGTGGATTTTTTAATGGCCAGTATGAGCAGGAGGAATGATTACAGTGAGAAGAACCTCTTTCAGTCTTCATATGTGCACCTGACTGCTGTTTTAAGACAGACTTAAAAAATTGTGAACCTAACCTTTTAAGGATATTTTCTAAGCCAGTTGCCTAGATATTACATTTGAGCAAGTAATTATTTTCCAAAGAAATCATAAGAGAACAGCCAAAAAGTATAACATCAAGGTGTATTATGCAACTGACTACAGACCTGCAGCATTTTCTCTTTATTCCATTGCCTTTGCTTTCCTCTCATTTTTATCTTCTCCTTTGCTCAGGTGATGGAGTTCCCACAGCATTCCCAGCAGCTGCTGTCAGCTCTGCGTTCCCAGCGCCAGCGGGGCTTCCTGTGTGACTGCACCGTCCTGGTGGGCTCATCCCGTTTCTTGGCTCACCGGGCTGTTTTGGCCTCCTGCTCGCCTTTCTTCCATATGTTCTACTCAGATTCTCCAGGCAGCAATGGTGCAAATGGCACCAGCAGCTCTGTCACACTCGACAGCGACATTGTCACGGCTGCTGCGTTCAGCTTGCTCTTGGACTTTGTGTATGAGGGCGTGCTGCAGCTGGAGGAGTCACCACCAGTGGAGGACATATTGGCAGCGGCAAGCTTCCTGCACATGAACGAGGTGGTGAGAGTGTGCAAGAGGCGACTTCAGAGACGAGGGCCTGTGGCCGAGGCAGACAGCACTCGCTCTGAAGAGGGCACTGGTGCAAGGAAGGCAGTAGAGATTGGGAGGGGAAGTGGGGGGGATGGTGGAGCTGAGCCTGTGATGGCAGCAGATCACTTGAATCCCGTCGCCATGGCAGCGCCTCTCTCATCAGTAACCGTGATGACAGAGAGGAGTCTGTTGGAGTCTGTGAAGTCTGAGCGCAGAAATGGCGGCGGTTCATCAGAGACACGAGTTCAGACCCCTCTGAGCCCTGACCTCGCTGATACCACCCAGCCAGGCATGGACGGCCCTCCTCTGCCCCCAGGTGGAGAGTTGTTGCAGGGCCACACCGCACACCAGTCTGCCCCGGCCTCTGGAGGTCACGCCAGGTTGGGGACTGGCAGTCAGGGTGAAGGGTCAGCACTCTGCAGCCCCTGTAGCACCACTGAGACGTACAGGTACTGGTCTGTCGTGAGTTTCTAGACTGTTTTAAGTTGATGAAAATAAAAACAGAAACACTACAAAAACAGCACTCTAAACATTAAAGTGGTGGACTGTAGTTTTAATACTTGTTGGCAGCCTGAAATCTTAATCCAGGTCCTAACAACAACAATAACAACAACAATAGAACATAAATAGTTTCCTTTGAGCTTGAAGTAGAATTGAAGTCAGAAGAACAATAATAATCTGAATCAGGAACATATTTCACTAAGCACATGAAAGACAAGTGTTAGTACAATTAAATGAAAAATTTGAAAACAAAAAAAGATCAATTCGATGACTGAAGATAAGAGTTAGGAAATATACACATACAAACAACAAACCAATAAAAAAACATGAATTTCCAATGGAAGTAAGGTTTTAATAAATGTACATAATGTGAGAGAAGTGCATTGCAATCATTGGTTCTAGTAAAATATATGGTGGAAAAATATAGTACATAAAGCATATTGTGTAGAAGTATTTACATACAGTACACTGGACATAATGTGCAAAGTTCATGCAGGGAATAGAGGAGATGTGGTGTAATAGATGACATATTGTCAGTCTGTGTAGTAGGGAAATAACACTTTATCTGTAGAGTTTAGAGCTGCTACAATTAGTCAATTAACGGATTAGCTGATCAAAAAAATGAATCAGCAGCTGTTTTGATAATCGATTAATTGTTTTAGTCATTTTTTAAGGAAAAATGCCAAACATTTCCTGATTGCAGCTTCTCAAATGTATAAGTACTATAATGATTTTTAAAAAATTGCTGACAAACACTGTCGTCTGAATTTCACATTTTTATGATTTTTGTGTGTTTGTTTTAACCTTTAGCATTTATTTTTAAAAGTTGTGAAAACAACGGGGGTGTTTTGAATACACTCCCGTTTTCACAGGTAATTTGTTAGTCTGTACCTCTTACGGCAGGAAACAATGGATTACTCCTGGAAAGCTATTGATGTAGCACTTTTCTCCTTATGAAAATAACACAGAGATTATTCGACCAATGAGAATTTAGTCGGACGAGAGCATATCGACCAACTAATCGACCAGTCGACCAGCAGACTACAGCCCTAGTTTCTATATGTGCTGATGGAATTTTTCTTGATTTGATGTTACTAAAAGACTGTTAATGTCCTCCCTCTTTTCTATCTTTTACCAGTCACAGCAGTAACCAGCTGCCCTCCTCTTCCTCCCTGGTCCCAGTGAGCCAGGCTGGTAGTCGGTCAGCGGTCGCCCTTCTCCAATCTGAATCCAGCCTTTGCCCCAGCCCCCATCAGGACACATCCCGACTTCCCAGTAACAATGACTCTGTTGGAAAACCCTCAGAGACTGACCGCAGAGGTACATCAAGTGAAGAACAACAGATGGTTATGTTGATCCACGCATCAGCGCTATCCTCACACTTGCAAACCAACCCGACACAATTGCCACCGCAGCGCTCACACCCCCAGATCCAAATCCAGAACGCTGTATCACTCCAACGCCGAAGCCCAAACCTTCACTCTGCTTCCCAGACACTCACAAGGCCTGGAAGGGAGACGGGAGTTTCACCCACACTTAGGGATGGAAGATCTCACCCTCTTATGGGCAGAGTGAGGACGGAGGAGTATGAGGGAGAGAATGTGAAAGTCAAAGTGGAGGCCATTGTTATATCTGATGAAGAGCTAGAGGAGGAAAAAGATGGAGGCAGAGAGAGCGACCCGGTGATGGAAGTGGACAATGACTTTGACGATGACATGCAGGAAGAGGAGCTGAGCAGCCCTCAGCATCTCTCCTCCCGCACCCAGGCCCTCTTACAAATGTCCGCCCATTCCAATGACTACTCCTTCCCTCTCTCGCCTTCCTCCTCCTCCTCCGGTGCCGGCCCTTCCTCCCAGGACACTTCCTCCTTCTCTGCCTCCCTCATTCCTCCATCCACAGCCCAGCAGCATTCGGACGCTCCTGCCTACTTTCAGGAATTCCAGGACACCATGGGGAACTTTGTAGAGGATGTCCCGACGTGCGGCGTCTGTGGAAAGACTTTCTCATGCACATACACGCTAAGACGGCATGCCATCGTGCACACAAGAGAGCGCCCCTACGAGTGCCGCTACTGCTACCGGAGCTACACACAGTCAGGCGACCTGTATCGACACATTCGTAAAGCTCACGACCACACCCTGCCGGCCAAACGCAGCAAGGCAGATGTGGAGCACACCCTGCCACTACAACCACCACCACCACCACCTCTTAGCTAACAAACAAACAGACACACTATTGAATTTCTATACTTAAACACACACACCAAAACTTTAACCTAATATCACAATAACTCTAATTCTAACTTCCAATCCAAAATCAAGGTCCTTTTTTAAGAAGCAGGAACCAACAAAACGTCATCACTTTGAAAAATTACCAGGGTATCAGAAAGTCTTTAAAGTATGAATTCAGTTTCAGAAATATCAGGCTTTAATTTATGCCTAATTTCAACATTGACGTTTTATCAATTTATCAACGTTTTTATTTAATTTAATTATATTCAGTCTCTATCCAAAGTCCCTCCAATGCTTATCTCAATACTTACATACAGTACTTACTTCATACTTACATACAACACTTACCTGATGGGATAAGGTATCAATCAGCTTTAAAAAATAAAGCATAAAATGCAATGAAATGACTGAGATTACTGAATGGGAGCTCATCTCATTAAGTGGCTTGTCTATTGCCTTCTATTTAAAAATATACATCTGCTTGTCAGCTCACACCATCCTGCTCTATTTGTCCAAATATTGTATTAATATTTTTATATTTGCAAACACAACACAGACACCTTGGCATCTTATTCTATCAAGGACATTTGAGCTCCATAAGTACAGAAATACAAGAACTCACACACACAGAATGAACACCAGCGGTGTGGCATCGGTATCAGCCCTCATTTATCAGACTTTGTTAATGTTTGACTGTTTCCTCTGGTTTGTCTACATAGAAACCCTCAAACTGGTCTAATATTTGTGCTATTGTGCTACTCTTTGTAAATTTAAAGAGGCATTTTTTAAAAATATCTTTATTATTCGTACATTTATACATTTAAAAACTCACATATTTCATGACTGTGAGAAGTGATCATCCAGGAGAAGCTGTATGAAAATGTCTGAGTTGTATGAGACTCTACAAACAGTTTTCTGTATTTACTTTTAACACAAAGGGAAAATTTTATCAGTTACACCAATTTTATTGTTTGACTGTCTTTTCAGTGTGTGCCAGCAAAGTTTGACTGATTCCAACTGACGTAGCATTGTACTGTTTAATGTTTTATTTAAAGGAAGAAAACACCTGCATAAAATTACAGGTGGTGAATTAGGTCATTTTCCCACACTTTGTTGAACTAGTGCCATTTTCTAGGGTTCTACCCTTTTTACCATCAGTTTTATATCAGTCTTATAAGGCCATTTCATCAAGATTAAACATATATCTTTGATGAAGTAGCAAATTAATTGTGCCAAACAGCCTTCACTTTGCCTCAACTCCTTCAACAGGGCAGTAAAATTTGATTAGGAAGATTTCTTACTGACACAAAAATATAAAAGTGGCAGCAATAGTATGAATCTAAATCCTAAAAAAAAGGTGCTTCCTCTTTTATCTTACACAACCTCTTACAAAAGTGGTTGCTATCCCACAATCCTTTGCTTCGGCAATGACAGTCTTTACATTTCCAGTGGCTGTCAAGGATTATATACAGTCGCCTTACTTCACATATTTCATTGAACTTCCTTTACATTTTCAATTAAGTGGTTTGAGAGAAAAATTAATTAATATTTTAACTACTTAAATTGCATCCTGCATTTCCTGGTAGGACATCAGAGGAAGTAAAGGAGAAAAACAAGAGGAATCCACCCTTTATGATTAATTTTTCCCATTGATCATGTGACTTTTTCTGCAGCATGACAGGATATCTGAGCACATTTTGACACACACAGTAATTCTACCTTCTCTTCAAATGTTTAATTTCAAGCTTTAATTGTGCCTATATGACTGTTTGACACTTTGGAGTTAGTTGTTACTTTCTGTATGATGAAAAATCAGTAGTATTGGTGTTACCATACAAACCCCAGAGTTTTATACTGGGTATTCATACTGGACAGCTGATCATTTAATGGATGTCATGGCAGCCAGTGTGCAAAATCTAAATGTTACCCTGTGAATAAACATTGTTCAGTAGAAACGATGTGTTAATGTTGTAATGTTTCAGTGAAGGACACAATGCTCAGATTCAACATAATTGTTTTTTATTTCACTAGAAAAGAATATATACAAAAATATAAACACTACATCTATCGGTTTTTTGTTGTGTACATTTTACTCCTGAAGCACTGAGGCGAAGCCAGTCTGCCTCCTCTTAGTCGTCTTTTTCTTCAGTCTTCTACTGGCCCGTGAATCTGTGAAGAGACCAAATATCAGCATCCAGCTCTGATTGTACCTGCCTCTGTGTCCTTGTATTTCCGTCCAAATGATATTCAAATGAAACATTGTTGTCAATGTAGCTGTTTTTGTCAGTTTTGACAGTATTTGTTTAACTGAAGAGAAACAATAAAAAAGGACAGTGCCACAACAGCAAATTCCACTTTTCATTGAATCATTTTCATTTTCGGATAACTAAAAAGACACAAACTGTCAGTAAGTTGTTAGAATTGTTGTTGTTGTTGTTGATTAATTTTTAGAGCATGAAAGAAATAAATTATGCTGCTAGTTGTTTGGTGTATAAAATGTCAGAAAATGGTGAAAAATGTCGATCACTGTTTCCTAAAGCCCAAGATACAACCTAAAATGTCTTGTTTCGTCCCTGACCAACAGTCCAAAACTCAAAGATATTCAGTTTACTGTCACATAAGACTAAAGAAACCAGAAAATATTCATATTTAAGAAGACGGAACCAGATAATTTTAGTATTTCCTATTAAAAAATGACTCAAAATGAATAGTTGCTATTTTTCTGTTGATTTAATAATTGATTCATCGTTGCAGCTCTAAAGTACAGTAATAAAGAACTGCTGCTTTGAGTCTTCATATAATATAAATGAACTTACCTTAAATTACAGTCTACATATTCTAAGATCAAGTCTTTATCTTTGATCTTAGATAATGCCATATAATTACATTATATAACTAAAGGTGCTTCAAGGTTTTTTTCTGTGATACTGGCTTGCCTGATAATTAGACCAACACAAAGATACACTTATGATTTATCTTGTGCAAAGGAATTATATATATATAAAAAAAGTATTAAGTGACACAGGTTAGCCTCATCTTTGAATAAACCTTTTTTTTTTTTTTTAAGTCAGCTGTAGAAGCGCTCACCGCCTCAGCCAGCTCAGGCCAGTCCATCGCCATGACAACTGTATCGTCTGAATTGGGAGCCGTTTCCAGGTTCCAGTAGGTCACCTTGTCAAACACAGAGGACACCCTCACTGTCCTGTCCTGGACACACACACACACACACACACACACACACACACACACACACAAATTAATTTGGCATAAAAACTCTCCCACACAACTAGTGTCCCGCTGCAAGATTTTATGCCTCATTTGGCTACAGGCTTGACTCATATTTGACTAAACAAGCCTTCTGGTCAGCTTCTGTGATGTGACAGATGACGTTGGTGGTGTTTACCTCCTGGTCAGAGCCGGTCTTGTTGATCTCCTTGAGCACCAGGCCGGTGTAGCCCTGTGGACAGCTGAGCTCCTGCCCCTTCAGCCCACGCCCCCTGAATGACACCGTTTTCTCTGTAATGGGAATCATACACAAATACAAGTGTTATTAGTGGCAGAATGTATCTTTTTTTTACCCAGTACAATACTCAAGACAACAGTCTGGTTCAAATTATAAATTATTTTTTGGATTACACGTTTAAAATTGCAAACTGCTACCTACATTTTTTGTAAAGATGAAATAGGCCTGTATGGGCTGCAGAGTTTGGGATTCTTGCCTGGTTTGGGTAGAACACTGATCAGTGCCTGCTCCATTGACTCTGGGAGTCTACCTGTTTCTATGATTACACATTGTGAGTGTAGGTTCTATCAGCTTGGGACTAAATGCCTTGAAGAATTCAACAGGGAATCCATCATGGCCTGGTGATTTTCCAGAGGCAAGTAAGGTTAAGGCTTTCATCACCTCCTCTTTTGTAATACTGCCCTCTAGTGTCTCCTTATTATTACCTGATAATGCAGGAAGCTCAAGCTTGTCCAAAAAATGCTTTATGCTGACAAGGTTACATCCTTGTGATGTGTATAAGGATTGATAGTAGCTCAGAAAAGCCTCATTAATCTCACTAGACTTACTGGTAAATGTGTCACCCTTTTTGATTGTGTATGTTACCATATTTGTCTCCTTCTCAATCTGCCAGGCTAAAAGTTTACCTGCCTTGTCTCTTTGTTCGTAATATCTATGTTTCATTCTTTTTATTGAGTTTTCTGTCTTGTGTGTATTAAGCATGTTATATTCTAGCTGTTATGATTTGAGTTGTTGGAGAATTATACTGTCACGTGAATGTCTGTGTTGTTTTTCTAATTCCTTAATCTCATATTTCAAAGATTGGATTTTATCTCTATACTCTTTGCATTTACCTGAGGTGTAGGCTATTATTTGACCTCTGAGACAAGCTTTCATGGCGTCCCATGAAATGTTAGGATTTGCTGTATTTTGATTTATACAAAAAAGGAGTCAATTTTCCTGCTAATCATATCCACTGAATCATAAAGTAAGTGAGATGCAAATCTTCATCTATTACATCTGGTGACTTGCGTGGATGCAGGTATTGTGACTAATAAAGTAGAATGGTCTGATAAGGTCCTTGCCAAATATTCACAAGAGGTAACTTGACGTATGGCTGGACACCACTCTCCATTCATCTTGGATACAAATGTAACATAACAACACGGCGTGAAACCAGTATTGGAGGTTGGTCATGTTGACATCCTTATCCTTGCTAGCCTGTGCTATTTAAACAAGACAGTCAGCTTTTATGAACAATGTGGATTCTAAAAGATTAGTTATTTACATTTGTAAGAAAATCATCTCATATGGTGATCACTTCTGCACTAACAACTGATCATTTTTTAGTTTCTTCAAAGTGGTACGATGACAATTAACTACAGTGTAGTCCTCTATAATAGAAAAACTTCCATCACTCCAGTGCTGCATAAACAATCTGACTCTCTCTTTTTGAAACAATACACCTGACAGACACATTACTGAGTGTACCATATTTGCGGTCTTTGGTGGTAGCAGTGAGGTATTGTGAGACTTGGGCTGGTCCATTGTGTTCAATCTCACAGGGCATTAGGTGGACTGGTGCTCGAAGTGCCTGACCCACCGATGACACATTAACACGAGTCACACTGCTGTTACAGGTCATCCTGCAGCCAGAAGACAGGAGAGGACAAAACGACAAATTACACTCTGGTACTGTTTTCACACTAGAACTGCAACAATTAGTCGATTAATCAATCAACAGAAAATTCATCGTCAGCTATTTTGAAAAACGACCAAATTGTTTTGAGTCATTTTTTAAAGAAAGAAACGTCCAAATGCTCTGATTCCAGCTTCTCAAATATGAATATTTTCTGGTTTCTTTAGTCCTCTGTGCCGGTAAACTGAATATCTCTGGGTTGTGAACTGTTGATCGAGACAAAAGAAGACATTTGAGGGCGTCATCTTGGGCTTTGGGAAACAGGCATCAACATTTTTCACCATTTTCTGACAATTCCGACAACTAATTGATCAATCAAGAAAATGATTGATAGATTAATCGATAATGAAATGATCATTATTTGCAGCCCTAGTTGTGTCAGGCGTATCCACTGGCTCCTGAAGTGAGCACAGTCAGATTCAGATTATTATTATTTTTGATTAATCAACTAATCATTTGCTTTATAAAGCATAAAAAACTGTGAAAACTGCCCATCACAATTTAGTAGAAGCCAAAGGTGAGGAAATCAAATGTCTTGTTTTGTCTGATCAAAGATATTCAGTTTACTTTAATGTAAGATGAGGAAAAGTCATTCTCAAATTTGAGAACCTGAAACCATCAAATATTTTGCTTAAAAAGTGAAAAAAACAACCTACACAATGATTATCAAAACAGTATTCTGTCAATCGACTAAATGATTAAGCAACTAATCATTGCAGCTCTAGTCCACAGCAATGTATGATAAATAAAAATAATCTGTGCTCATTTAATCATAATTTGAATGATTAATATTTGTTGTTATTATTACAGTCTGTTCAGAGTTACAGTTACAGCATATATAGTAAATAATGTTAACTGATATCTTCCCTGCCAAGTTAATGACTGTCGGGGAAACGTTTAAAAGCTCTGGCATCCAAGGTGTTGACAGAGAATTTACAATAAAATAAACTAAAACAAACATCATTCCTCCCGTACTACAGAGGTAGGAATAATAACCGTTTCGCTCGCTTATATTAAACAGTGGTTTACCTCGCAGACGTTTTCCAAAGCTTCTGTGAAAATGAAGTAAATATAACTCCTTCCGGTTAACGCCAGTCGCGGCGTGTGATTGGTCGAATGAGTCTTCTTCTACGCTTGAAGACATTTTGGCGGGTTTTTTCTGTCCTGTGGGGAGATTCTGTCGGTGAGAGAGAGAATTTCCTCGATGTTTATGTCAAATTTCTACATCTCCTCAGTTTAGGATGGGATTTGAAACTCATGTATTTTGTTTCATACACATGAATTTCTCTTTTCAGTTCATTTGTTTTCTTTTATATCTAAATAAATACATATATCTAAATATTTTCTTTATTCTTTGTTTTTGTCAATCCTGCACTCAGAGGCATTATTGATTTTTGAGGATTTGTATCAGTACTGTGGTCTGTTTTATTCACTTCTTTGTGATTGAAGTAATATCTAATTTTGGATTTCTTGGAAAAATTATTGTGTCCTGTGTCCATGATATCTTGTTTTTGTGATTTTAAAAAATATATATCTACCAAAATGTATTAAACACTTGGTAACAAAAAGTTCTGCACTGATTCTCTAAACATAACATTTTAGGGTCCAGGATTTCAGTTTAATTTTAAGAGATCTTAAGGTAACGTGGCAATGAGTCTTTTTAATGCTTTTGCAGTTTAGAATAGAAAATCTAAACACAATCCATAATCACAGCTCACAGCCATAAACATCCAGATGTCATCCAGATGTTTTTAATGTGATAACACCTTTTAAAATTGCTAATTTCACTTTGAACATTGTAAGTTAATGACATAACCTGGTAAACTGCTACCTGGGTATTTATTGTACAGTAGATACTCTTTCTATTAACATACCTTCTCACAAACACTTTCTTGATGTGTCAAGAAGCTTGATACGCTCATTCATATAAGTCAATTTTACATGCAGAAACATTCTCCAAGTGTTTTGCAGTCAGTAACACTCATGAAATGTAAGATTAATGTTAAAGATAGTTTCCACACATCAGTTATGAACATTTTTGGCACTTGGGAGCGCTGTTGGATATTACTACACTGGATAATAGGACAAAAACCAGAAACAACAACAGAAAATAAACAAGAGGTCAACAGCTGAGGTTCATAAATATTGGCAACTTATAATTTCAACACTATAGCCAGTGTGGGTAGAAGAAAACAGTAACTCCTGTTGTGTGTTTGTAGTGTTCTACATATAGCTTATTTAAATCGACTTTATAAGTGTCACCAAAATATTCTTATGGGACATAATTTGTGGAATAAGCTGCCGTCCAAATCCTCTTAAATATCACAAAGTGCTGAAGCCTTGTTGTCAGTGTCTTGTTCTACGCTAAGAACTCTGCTCCAGTTGGCAGCAGCTGCAGCTCTCGTCATGTGGGATGGACTACACCCTGTCCAATGACAGCTTTTTAGGAGCCAGGGATAAGTTATTGGGGGGTTCGTAAGCAGGGCAGTTCATAACATTTCATCAAGGCAGCGTCTAGCCGTGGACCAAAAGACTTCAGGGAAAGCAGAAGTGGAACAGATGATTTCCTAAGAGCTCATAGTTGGCCAACAGAAACCAGCGGTGAGTTTTTATAGCTACAGATGACTGTTACAGGCATGCTGCTGTTGGACACCATATGTTTTTTTTAAAAAGAGATATTTTTAATGCGTCGTTGGACAAAATATATTTATAGTTACAAATGCTTTATCCTTTTTGGCCAGCATAACTCTTGAACTGAAAATCTCAGCAAGTCCCCTTCCTTCTGTTTAATTTTATTTTATCACTCAAATGTGATTAAAACTTACGTCACATGAAATGAGGAGGTAAACATCCTAATTTTCCAGATATTTGGAGTTTATTGTGGAGAACTGATAAATACCTTTAGTCCACTTTCATTTTTTACACAATGCATAATAAGTCAAAACAAGCTGTTACACATTTCTTGGTCACTTCTCGGCTTCTTGATAAAACAGTCAGAATAGCAGCTGACTGATGACGCAGTTTGGAGTCATCAGATGTGAAAGACTTTTGCCTGTGACTGAGATTGGACTCGGTGGTTTCACAGCTATCGGTGCTCTCAGTGATGGCTTGTGTCTTTGGCCTCATGGGATCATAGCATCATCAACCACATTGCATTTTTATGACTTTACACAATGCTAAATGTGTCTTTTTTTACATGAAAATGTGGATCAGATAACTTTTTGGAAAACGTTTCAATCTCCACCACCGTGAGCCAAACGGAGTCAGTATGTTTCTGTTAATTACTTCTTTTAGCTTGTGTTTATAACGTGGGTCATTTATCTTTCTAAGTTGTTTTTATGTTTTCTCCTTTTCCTGATTTGTTTTTTAGATAATTTCATTAACTTAATTGGTCGTCGCTTTATTTGAAGATCTTTAGATTCAATGGATCGAACAAGCCATCTGCGCCCAGAAGATGGTGAAGAACTGACAGTCCTCATTGGTCGGGCACTGCTGAGGCTCCAGGATGCTGTCGCCATGGTGATGTCACGTGCCCGTCAGAGAGCTGTACAGGGTTTTGTTGTGTTCTCTGTTGTGCTGCTGCTCCTCTGGGTTGCCGCCTTTTTATATGGGAGCTTCTACTACTCTTACATGCCCAAGGCAGCTTATTCCACTTCTGTGCACTATTACTACAGGTGTGTATGTGACGTATTGCATCAGGAAAACACACACTGTAGTCACTATGGGTTTGATTGCTCTCATTCATGTTTTTGTCTGTAGGACAGACTGTGAATCTCAAGGCTCCTTTAGGTGCTCTTATCCTGTGGCCAACATCTCTCTGATGAGAAACAAGAAACATGTATGTCTATGTGTTTGCATCTATCTATGTATCTACTGTGTGTACAGTATCTCTCTGTGTGTTAAACATACATCCATTCACAGAAATTATCCCAGGAGTGTAACTTTTCAAAAAATTTTATATTCAGGTGTTGACATTCGGCCAGGCCTATCGGATCTCTCTGCAGCTGGAGATGCCTGATTCTCCGGCCAATCATGATCTAGGGATGTTCATGATTAAGACAACCTGTTTCTCTCAGGATGGGGGGCAAGTTGCCTCCTCTGCTCGCTCTGTGAGTTGCTCTGTGAGATTAGCTCAGCTCCTTTAGGCAGCCATATGTGTATATATACAATCAAACTGTGCTTGATTACTAGTTCCTGCAAACTCCAGTGATTCACTGTTGCGTTGCTGTGTGTTTCTCAGGCAAGACAACTGCTGTCCGCCTCCAGCTCTCGCTTTGTGAGTACAGCGCTGACGCACAATAACCTTTTAATCACACAACCTGGTCAGAGCCAGATTAAGACTGCTTATGCTTCGCTATAGAGCTAAACTGCAACAAGAGGTGATCTCAGTGCTCAGCTTAAGTGAGGAAAGACATGGTATGACATGAGTGACTTTAATTACTCTATTAAACACTGAGTGACCGGAAAAATTTATGAAGTCTGAGATTATATCAGAGAAGTGTTCACTGCATTATATTGTCTGGTGTTTCTAATATTATTCTACTTCATATTTGTTAAATAGATGGACAGAAACTTTTCAGTAACATAATGCTGCCTGATATATAAAACATCCAAAAAATGCTGTAAATCAGTAAAACTGATTCAATACAGATACAACTTCAGTTTCAGTCTAGATTTTATAAAAGTATCTTGCAAGGCTGTTGTGTTGCATTGCATTACATTGTGCAGAAGTCTCTAATTTTTTATTCACTCAGTATTGATCATTGAGGGGATGAACTGACTAAATTAGAGTAAAAATCTTAATCAAAGTCCACTGAGATCAGCTCTTGTTGATTTAACACATAGCACAGAGTTGCATCTTTGAGTAAATGAGAAGGTGAAACTTTTACATCCATCAAAGCACTACTTACAAATATTCATTGTGACATCACTGAATCTTTTGAATCCTCATCTGTGTTTAAAGTATCAGCTACGGTATGTATGAGAAAATAAAAGTTTTGATGTAACTAAGGTGTGTAAGTCAGGCTGACTGTGTTGTCCTGTTGTGGTCAGAGTATGCTGCGATACCGTTCAGACCTGCTGAGGACCATTGGAACGCTACTCTTCCTCCCGGCATTCTTGACCGGAGCCACTGAGCAGAAACAAACACTGGAGGTGGAGCTCTTCTCAGACTACACAGACGATCCTGTGAGTCATGACTGCTGTGTGCTGTGTGAGTGAGTGTGTGAGCATACTTGAGGCCAGAAGTGCAAGCAGAAAGAGGCAGGTTTTACAACTATCATGAGCTGAACGTTGTGAAAGTGAAACGTGAAAGTATGTGAGGTTGTGGTGATGTGTGTGTGCATGTTAAAACCTACCTAACATGTTTTTCCTCATGAACAGTATGCCCCCTCAACCGCAGCCGTCATTGAGATCCTGTCTAACAAGGTGCAGATCTACTCATCTCAGTTCTACGTTCACGCTCATTTCACTGGTATAAGGTGAGAGTCGCCTACGTGCTGCAGAAAAACCTGCACCAAAGTATGAAATATCAAACTGATCTATACACCATGCTGTAACATAAAACAGATTAAATCACATTACATATCTCAGAGAAAAAAGGAAAAATCTATATTTGAATGAGGCTGCAACAGATAGTTTGTCTGATTTCTGTGGAAAGCTGTCTAAATTCCTACAGTATGACATCATGTGTAGATATTTGTTGTTGTATTGTATTTATTGGGACCATGTACAGTGTTACCATTTGATGTACTGTACCAGAGTTAGCTTAGAGCTAATTTTCATCTGCAGTCTCTCAGGCAGGTCACAATTAAAACATATAACAGCACAATAACCAACAGTACAAAGCAAAAAACACACAGGACACATATTACAAAATACAAAGGTTCACAAAATAGAACACCACATACGCCCACAATGTAAACTAGAAATTAATAATGTAAGCTTGTCAAATTATGATGAGAAGACCATGAGATGAAATTTAGAGCCAGTGGTTACAGAGCTGAGTAGCTGCTACTATCAAGAAAATGTGTTACAAATCTCCTTAAACATCAAGTTTTGGTGACAGTCCTTCAGAAAGAGCAATAACTTCATCAACTCAGAGGAGGAAGAGACACTCATTTATCCACCAGCAGTAGCCTCAATAGCTCACAATGCAGTATATGCAGCTAAAAGACAATTATTGTTACTTTTATTTCACTGGAAAAACTCTCTTGGTTAATTTATGTCTCCTCCCACACTTATAATTCACATACAGCAGTTCAGATACACATTGTGTGTTGCTAAAAGTAATTCTCCTATAAAAATCCATTAACAGATCATCATAACAACTACTGTTTTCTTTGTTTTTCTTTGTGTCCCTTCATCAGATACTTCCTGTTCTACTACCCTGTCCTATCAGCCCTGGTGGGCGTGTCAAGTAACTTCATCTTCCTCAGTGTCCTCTTCATCCTCAGCTACTTGAGGCTTCTGTTGAAAGTGGAGTGGAGGCCAGAGCAGGTGAGAGGACATAGGTTAACGTTGGACAGATTCTAGGTTGTACTCACTGCATGCAGCATCCTGTTTCTAACCGCTTGGCTGCACAGTTACTTAATGAGATTGTGTTTAAGTGAGTGTGGATTATTACCCGGTCCCTCCTAGGTGTTACAGCTCAGACTAAACAAGCTCTGACTGCTTGTTTTCTTCGTTGTTTACAGCTCAGAACAGATGGACTGCCATCGGAGAGGGAGAAAAACACAGACAACAGCCGGGGAGAGAACGAAGAAGATGCTGCTGCAAGTACAAAGACACACAGACACACAGTTTTTCAGTGTTATTCAAGTTATTTGCAATATGTGTCTGACTGCAGAAATAAATTCTCTGGCAGGTACTGCCGAGCTGCTGGGTCCCCTCCAGATAACCCCCACAAAAAGGAGCCAGGAGAGACGCCACATTCGCTTTGGTGACGGCACAGAGCAGCAGAACAGACACACACTCGGTCAGAGTGGAATAAATGAGTCAGAGGCAGCCTGAGGCCATTAATAAAGAGGAGGGAGAATGTGTTGAGAGCGATCTTGATAGTGAGATGTAAGGATGAAGATAAGAGAATGACTCAGAAAGTACCTGCCGACAAATATGCCGGGTGATGGCTTGTCTGTCCTGTTTGAGCTGTAAAGCTTTACCAGTCCCACTCCTACATCTGTGTCCCAGTGTTTCAGCTTTAATGGTAACCCTGTGATTTATGAGACTGACATATGAACCCTCATCACTCCAAAGAAATCTCACATTCACGTAGCCTTTTTTATGACTATGTACTGTACAGTCTTGATCTGGGGCTCATTTCACAAAAGTGATTTGCAAGCATTTCACACATTTCACAAAGGATTGTCACCTTATTATAGATACATGTGTGAGCTCTAAAGTCCTTTAGTATGATGTTCCTTTTGATTGGTTAAACATGTCAAAATTAACGCAAGAGGAAATAATGAAACTGCACGTTTTGTGTTGCACAATTGGTGAAACGGACGCCTGATGTTCACCTATGACAAATACATGCACAAATACACTCTAAAAATGCCACTGACTGTCAGGGAGTTCCTAATTTCTTTCACTTAACAAAACAACTGTCCAAAAGCTACATACAGTTAGAAAGAACACGTTAAGTTTACTTCATATTTTACAGCTTGTAAAAACTTAACTTTTAAAAATTAAATTAATAAAAATTAAGTAAATACAATTAGATTTAAGTGAATTTAACAATAACCTAAACATAACTTGAAACAGTTTCCTTGTAAAGTTAGAGGAACATGTCATATTTTACAGGCAGATGTAACCCTGTGGTGTTGTTTCCATTGCATTTTGCACCTATCATGCTAACTGAAATGTTGTCAATCCTTTCATTACTTGAGCAAAATGTAACATCATGATTAAATCATGTGAGACAAAACTGTGTCTTTTTTTTACTGTACAAAAACATCTGGCCTTTGATTGTCACATAATCAGGAGAGATGCCTTCAAACTGTTAACCCAGAGAGTGCACATTTATCACTGGTGGGAGGATATCTGACTCCTGCTTCCATCCAGACATCTGACACAGGCGGCTTCATTCCTGGATGTCCTCTTGGCCTGTGGCACTGTTGGCGACATTCCAGCGGCCGGCCCTGGTTGAAGCTTTGGAAACTGAACAACGTCACTGCATGCAAAATACGGCACCAGCAGGGATAATGCAGGAACAGACAGGCATGCAGCTTACTGTCACGGAGCTTTCTACGACATCTCAGGTAAGGTAAGGTAGGTTAAGACATGTTTTTTTGGGTTTTTTTTGCATTACATCTAAATGTGCGTCAATTTACGAAAACCGAGTAACATTTCTCGAGGCTTGTTAGACTTGTAAATGCATTTCCTCAAACATAATCCAAACTTTGCATCTCTTGTAAACATTTCCCTGTTTTGTACAAGCACATGCTGGGTCCAGAGTGAAGAAACATGAAGTAGATTCACCGTCTGTTCTCCCCACTGGACACAAACATGGACACTACGGATGATCACTGCATGGAGGATGTGAAGAAAGAAAGAGAGGTGGATAATGACTTTTCTGCCAGACTATCAGATGAGACGCACCAGCATCTGTCGATCAGTGAAGGGCCTTCCAGCAGTTGCAAGAGGGTCAGAGTGAAATCCAGACCCAAGCTCCTGTCAACAAAAAGTTTCCCCCCTTACAGTCAGTGTATAGGTGGACTCGGAGAGGACAGAGACTGGGACAATGAGCTTGATTCAGAGTCACACATTGATCACCAGCCCTATCTCAGACATGAAGAGGCTCAAGGCACAGAAAGACGAGAAGACATAGAGCTAGTTCCGACTTGTGCAAGTGATGAACTGAGGGCAAAATGGAGGATGAGGAGGAAGGAGAGGCTGGGGGGCAGCTATGACATTGATGCAGAAGGATGGGCGAGAGGAAGATGGAGCGGGAAAAGAAGAGTGGAGGAGACTGCAATAGAGAGGGAGCGTGATGACCAGGAGAGGGAAGGCGAAGGGAAACACTGGAGACGTAGAAACCCAAACGCTGAGACAGAGAGAAATGAAGAAGAGGATAAAGAGAGGAACAGCTCTGTTGTTTCCGAAATAGAGGGAGAGAGCGAATGGAGTGGAGAGACCCTAGGAGAGCATAGTGAGGAGCTTATGGAGCTGCCAGAATTGAGAGAGGGCTCCACATCACATCAGCGGTCCACACCACATCCGATCCTCTCCAAGCTTTTGCAATCTTCCTCCTCCACCTCCTCCTGTGCCTCCATCAACTTCTCCTCGGCAGAGAGCGATGACGTCTTCACTGAAGGAGAGGATGCTGGCTCCAAGAGGAAGGCATTCAGGAAGGTGAGATAAACAGTGAATGCATAGATGGAAGCAGCTATACATCACAGTTAATTATGTAGAATAACATTTTCAGCTCTCAATCTATGCAACAGGTTTCACACCTGTGCATTTTGGCTGTTCTGGTTTTCTGTGGAAGAGGCTACAAAACTATTTTTCTCAACTGGTCTTTGCGCCTGAGGTCCTGTTGATTTGCATGGGTTTGAAAGAGGACTTTGACATGGTCAGATTTGAATGGCGTTTGCATGCCTGGCCGCTGCAGATATGAGAGTATAGGGGAGCAGACCGGGGAGTAGAAGTTCATTTTGTCAGTGCAGTTTGTGTTGTGTATTGTCATGAGCAGCAAACTGTATATGTTGTCAAATCAAATGTGATGAATTTAACATCTTGGTGCCCAAAACAGTAACATTTAGAATTTGAACGATTTAGTCTTAAATATCATATAAGAAACAAATTTTTTGAACGCTTATATTGCTCATATTCTGATTCGTCACAGTATCCCCTCATAATTAGTTTTTATATCAAACTTCTGAACCAAAAATCAATTTTTCATTCATAAACACCTCATCAGTCATTAATAAATGGGTGATGTTTTTACTGCTCTGTGTAAAAAGTGTAAAAATGGGTCCAATTTGACCTGAACAGTATGAAAATGTTTGATTCCACTTTTTGTTGAGGCATCTCTACTGATCTACTGTACTTTAGCTCCCTTTGCTTTTTTGTTTTTTTGTCACTGGCTTTGCCTTTATCTGGTAGCAGCTGTTTTGTGTATATACAAAACAGATCATAACTGTTGAAGTATGCTCTGTTTGTAAACAACAAATGTACCAACACAAGGAAGACCTAAGAGGTGTTTATTCTGTATAATCTCCCTTAAAAATGTCTCAGATATCATTTTCAATTAGGAAAGACTGAAAATTATAATAATGGGAACATGTTTGAGATATGATATGGGAACCTTTTGTTGTCATCCATATGTCTGAGCCTTACTGTAGGCTGAAGTCAAAGGAATAAATGCGTATGTTCATTTACATCTATGGGTATAGTATCAGAAAAGCACAATGGCTCACTGTCACCTCACAGTAACAAAGTCCTGGATTCAAACCTGCTGTCCATCTGGACATTTTCATTTGCATGCAGCTTTAGGTGAATCGGAAGCTCTGAACTGTCTGCAGGTACATATGTCTGTATGTTTTATAGCTGTTGACCTGTCCAGGGTGTGCTGCTCATGCCTCTATAGACCCTGTGGCTCTCTACAGGCTAAATGGATGGATTGGTGTAATGGTGGCTCTTGTAGCCGCATATATGAACTCATAATTCAGAATCTGTTTTTAGGATCTGCCTGAAGAACCACAACAATGCAAAAGGTTATTGGAGCTCAGCCCCGCCTCAAGACATTTCCTCACACAGACCTTTGTTCTCAGTGCTTGTTTTGCATGAAGTAGAGATTCAACTGTGTGTAAAATTCATCTGTCCAACAATATCGTCCTCTGCTCTTCTTTTGTGTCCTCAGTGTCGTTCCTGGAAAACCTACCTGACCATGATGCACTGGTCGCTGCGGCGACAGAGTTCCTGGGTCCAGCTGGCCGGACACCAAGGCACACAAACACACAAACACACACACACACACACACACACACACACACACACACACACACACACACACACACACACACACACACACACACACACACACACACACACACAAGACACTATGAAACTTTCAGTGAAAACCATGCACACATTTTGCACAAACATGGTAGGATATTACATTCACTACTACTGCATGTGTCTCAACACTTCTGCTAACTATATATAGCTCACATTGCCCCATACATTAGTGCCGCTGTGAAAGTCAGCTTTTCAGGAATCTTATCTTGTGTATTTTTATTTATACAATGTGTTTTAGAATAGATTATATCAGATTAAGGATCTTTATGTAAGGGATTGTTATCTCATACGTAGACTACAGTAGACCTAAGTAATGAATCATAAACTATGCAGCTTCAGTGAAGATTGAATCCAGTGTTAGTAATGATGATTTTGTTCAGGCAGTCATAAAAATACATCACCACTCCATACAGTTTATTTTAGTGATTAGGAGTTTAACTGTGACACTTCTCAAACTGGTAGAATGATCCTGACATCAGATAATATCCACAGTCTGCCTTCTTGCTTTACTGAACTAAGTCTGTCATCAGGTAACTTGCAGCTGAGCGAGGGAGGGGAAGTGCTGAAACTGTACAGTGAAGTGGAGGCCAAGTGTCTGGACTCCCTGATGAGAGACCCGCTGAGACCTTTTGTCCCGCAGTACCACGGTTTAATCACCAGGGGGGAACACTCCTACATCCGCCTGGAAGACCTGCTGAGTGGCCTCAGGAGACCTGTTATCATGGACTGCAAGATGGGAGTCAGGTAGGTTTGAGAACAGTGTTTTATCCAGAGAAAATGTTTATGGCGTCGAAGAATTACATAAAAATACATTAATTTACAACAATCACATCCAACACAACAAAACAGGATCTCAGAAATATGAGTGAGATTAAACTTAAATTTAAAACAAATAAATCATACATCATGAAACATTTTTTTAATGTAATGCTTGAATGCCTGATATAAAGGCACGTTTCCAGATAAGGTTTAAATTCTTCCTAGCCCAGGGTGCATAATATGTAAATGCAGTGTTCTGAGCAGACTCTAGGGATACTGAAGATTATCCATCTAGATGATCTGAGTATGAAAATGGTCTCTGTATTTTTAGTGAGCAATTAACATGTATAAATCACAGTGATGAGTCACCATAATCTAAGACAGTTCAAAATGTGGACCGAACACTTCTTAAAACGGAAATAAAAAACTTTGAGTTTCAGTCTCTTTACAAGGTTATTAATGTGAGTGTGGAAAGAGGTTTGTGTATGTAGGTGGTGCATGTGGTGTTCTTACTATACTGCTGTAACTATATTGTAGTGTTAATGACTGAATTAATGCGAACACAAGAATGTTTTTCTGCCCTCTTTTATTTTATGTATATTTAGATTATTTACAAGCTTTCCGATCCATCTCTTAGTTTCAGTAATTTAGACATTGGACACTACATTTCCTCATTTATGTTCCACTTTGTCTCACTCTGTTTCACCTTACTGTACAGGCACTTTTTGGCTTACGAGTCCTAAATAGTTGACCAAATTGTCTCACTTCATGTTCCATTTAGTAGCTGTTCTGGAGCTTTCGATCTTGTCACATGATCATCATCAGCAGATGGAAAGTCTCCAGTTGTCGTGGGAGTGTAGATGTCCAAATGTCCAGTTTTCTGAGCACTTAAGGCAACGTCTCATCTGTGTTGGTTTAAAAGCTGAGGTTCAAAGTTCATTCTTGACCTTTGACCTTGGAAACAGCAGTTGACAAAACAATCTCACCTCAATGTCCATTTAGTAGCTGCTCTGGATTCTTAAATAATTGCCTTAGATTATTTGTTTGTGACTTGGACAGTCTAGAAATCTAACTTTGTTGTGTGGCATTGATTATATCTGATGCCGGTTTCAACCATAATGCTAAATTGGGGACGTAATTCCCAAATTATTATATGTAAATGTGTATTCATAGAGCCTGACTCTAGTGTGGCTGTTCAAAACTAAAACATAGTGTTCAAATTACCCCTGATCGATCTAGAAATACTAACACTGTTAATGTTTTTCCCTGTATCAGTATGTTTTTCTATACAAAGTCCCTAATGAGAGTTTCTTCTCAGAACCTACCAAGAGGAGGAACTGACAAAAGCACGGACCAAAGCCACCCTGCGGAGTGACATGTACCAGAAGATGATTAAAGTAGACCCATCAGCTCCGTCAGCAGAGGAACACGCACAGAAAGGAGTGACCAAGTGGCGTTACCTTCAGTGGAGGGATACGACCAGTTCAACGTCCACGCTGGGCTTCCGGATTGAGGGCATCATGGTAAAATCTCTGCATAACTCATATTACCCTAAAATACCAACTTGAATAGTTTAATTGTTAAATGTTGAATTGCTGAGTGTCTGTGTGGTTGTATTTCTCTCTCTGTGAGACAGATGGAGGACGGCAGTGTCCAACGAGACTTCAGGAAAATTCTGTCCTTAGCTCAGCTCACGGAGGCCCTGCTCTACTTCACCAAGAGTCAGCTGGACATCCTGGTCAGTTGTGTCTGTCCTAGAAACATTAGTTACACTGCACTTATTTTACAAAAGGTGTCCTAAATTATACAATGGTGAACAAAGACCATTAACTAAATAATCTAAAACCGGTTACTGTGTGTAACTGACAGTGCGAACAGGGTGTTTTTGAAAAGGAGACGATTGTTCTCATGTTGTTGCTGCTGCCGTTTATCCATCTCATTATATAAAAACAGTATCTAATTAAAACAGATGGAACAGAATCTAAAAATCCTCAAAAACTGACATAAAATAAAAATCTGATTTTTGTTCAGATTCAGTGTCTCCAGTTGCTCTCTTGTGGGTAAAGTGCTATGATTTATCTGCATAATAATGATAATACATTCATACATATAAAATTTGACCATTAAGAATAAATAAAAATATATATTCTAAGTGAAAAGAGCTGTTAGGGTTTAAAAATATTGTACAAGATATTGAGCAGAAACGTTCACAGTAAAAACAGTATAAGGGCTGCAACAAACAATTAATCTGTTGATTATTTTCTTGAATAATCGATTGGTTGATTAGTGAATGGCTATAGAAGTGGTGAAAAATGATGATCACCATTTCACAAAGCTTAAGATGCAATCTCAAATGTCTTCTTTTGTCCTAACCAACAGCCCTCAACCCAAAGATACTCACTTAACCGTCCTTAAGGAAACCAGAAAATATTCACATTTAAGAAGCTGGAACCAGAGAGTTTCACGGTTTTTACTTTTCGATCGACTAATTGATTAAACGTCTAATCGTTGCCGCTCTAAACAGTATAAACATATGTATGTGCATGCAAGAACAGAAATTTACCACAATGACAACTAAAGTGAACCCAAACATATATGAAAATAATATATATCATATAAATTTATGTTAGAATATAATGTTAAATTAGCCTGTGTAACACTTGTATCTCCATCTCTCAGAAAGCGTACCACTCCAGACTCCTGGCCTTGAATCACGCACTGAAGAATTCACCATTTTTCAGAACCCATGAGGTTGGTTTACATACACGGACAGTTTTGCTTTAAAATGATATTAAATGAAAGTGAAAATGGTGTCATTAAAGTAGCAGCTACTGCATAAAAGAGGCAAAACATCATGGTATAAATAAAGATCTGTTAGCTGTTTGTTTATTAACACCAATTTATATTCAAATCTCTGGACTCAAATCTATATTCTTGTAATGAATCTACATCAATATTTATGTTTGACCTGATCAGGTGATTGGCAGCTCGCTTCTCTTTGTCCACGACCACAGCAGCAAGGCCAATGTGTGGATGATAGACTTTGGAAAGACAAACCCTATGCCTGACACAAGCGAGCTCCGACACAATGTCCCATGGGCCGAGGGGAACAGAGAGGACGGCTACCTCATCGGTCTGACCTCCCTCATCACCTCTCTGGGCCAGGCCATCAGTGTGGCCTCCTGGCAGCAGGAGAACAGCTCTGAAGAAGAAACGAGTGTTAATTGAAGCAGACTGGAGGGTTAAACAACACTCAAATAACGGATCAGGTGGACATAATGGCTGCTGTTATGCTTTAAACGGTTGCCTCATTACATTGGAGAAGACAAGAGAGGAAGAGTTGATGACAAAGGGTTCAAGTCTTGTCTTCATGGGTGGAGGAAGTTGATATGGTTGTTGTGCATTTGTACATCCGGCATGTACATACTCTAACAGAGACAGCGTTTTTGTCAATAGCGGACTCAGGCTGTCTCAGGGGCACCTGATACATTGAATGGGTCCCCATCAGCAGAGAACAATGATGCGTGTTTGGTAAAAATGCTACATTGTCAATTAAGGGTTACATTTTATAGGGTGACTCAGAATGTAAGGAAAACACCTCTGTATTAAAAAGGATCTACTTTTTAAACTCTTATGTTGCAAACATCTCTGTCATGAAATACAGGGAATGGGATTTAAATGTTTATTTCTCAAACTCATCTGTAGTAAAAACATGGAACTATTAACATTTTGAGAATTAGCCTTCTCAGGAAAGTCTTCTTCTAGTCTTCTAGTCTTCTCAGGGAAGCGAAAAGCAAAACATTTTCTTTTGGCCATGAGTTTGTAAATGTTCATGAACTCATTATGGTCGATTCGGATGTCCCTCTTGATGGACAACAGCAGAAGATCTGAGAGTGTCTGTTTCTAAGCTGAGTCTTGATCACTTTCAGTTTGGTGAATGATCGCTTGACTGATGCAGTTGTCACTGGCAATGTAACATATTTTGAGGAGTTTTGTCCGTTAGCGGGGTAACTGCTAAAGTAAAGGTTCCCTTCCAGATTTCATAAAAGAATACATTTGTAAAACATTTAACCTGCCTAGGCTCAGGTTACAGGCTACAGCTTAGACTGCACTGACCCAAATAATCTAAACTAGTGAGTAACACTGCACCAAAATCAACTTATTGCAATAATGTCAGCTACAACAACTACAACATGTTTTTAAGGGTGCTTTATTTTTCTAATGGTCAGCCTACATAAAGGATACATTAATTTATACCATAACGGCCAGTTTACTCCATCGTAAAGACATTTTATAAGGCAAAGTATCTCATGTTACTTGTTACATGTGAAGGGTACTTCACCGTGTTTTTCTCCCATACAGTGGGATTGAACTATGGGGCACTTTTTTTAATTGAAAGGGCACCCAATTCTGCACTTCAGTATGTTAGACTTAAGGGAAGCCAAAATGTCACTTTTTCCTCTTTTTTTCACTAGAAGGGCACCAATACAGAACCTCCAGCTCACCCCATTATAATGGCAACTCATAGGGCACTGTATAACATCTTGTGGGGGTACTGTATAGGGCACTGTCACATTTTCTTCCACTGAAATGGCACCCAAGAAGGCACGTCATTTCAGACACATATAGAGGCCCTCTATAGGGCACTTCATCCTGATTTACCATAACTAAGACAGTCATTACAGAACTTTGGTATGCTTTCTCCTGTGTGCGGGCACCTTACAGGGCATTTTATCATGTTTGCTCTACTCTAGGGGCAACTTAGAGGGCACTTTCCTGTTTTTTTGTTGTTCTTTTTTTGGTCCTTGGGGGCACCGGGGGGGGGGGGGGGGGGGGGCAACCCCCTCCCTGGCGTCCGCCAGTGGTTTCAATTAGATAGACTCTTAATATTTAAGAGAATTTTTCTCCTTTTTGTAATATCCATTGAAAACCGGAGGTGTACAGTCGTCCTCACTGACAACACTGATGAGTTTTTGTGTGTGTGTGCGTGTGTTTGTCTGCAAAAACTCAAAAGTGTCACTTGTGTTTTCTCTCAAGCTCATTTGATTCACATAAAAACGCACAAACAGTTGATAAAGCTGAACACCTTTCCTGTTATTAGTCAGTTTATCTTAAAAAGACTAAACATGTTAATAAATGAATCTTTAAAATACACATATAGATGTTGATAAAACAGATGTTGTCATGTTGTATTATTAACAAGGATTTGAAATTTTAAGTGTTGTAATGTTATCCTTTCCTGGTCTTACAGGCTGCACTATACATATACATAATTTTAATTTTTAAAAAATTACTATTACTACTACAAATGGTGATTAGTTGATTCATTAATTAGTTGACTGAAAATTGAAAATTAATTGGCAACTATTTTGATAATCAATTAATCATTTTGGTTATTATAATGACAAAAAATAGCTAGTTCTAGCTTCTTAAATGTGAAGATTTTCTGATACACACACGCACACATACATATGCTCATATATACATATACATACGTATTTATGTGTATGTATAATTAAGTCGAGTTAAGTCAGGTCAAATTTATTTACCGTACATAACACATTTCATACGACAGGCGTAAACTCAATGTGCTTAAAAACAAGTAAAGATCATACATGACAAAAATATATAACATTGCATTAATATTACATATATAAAACAAATAAGATAAAACATAAAATAAGGAGATGACAACATAACAAATAAGACAACATAGACAGATAGACAAGTAATTCACATACCTCATTGTGTGTGTTTTTGAAAGCTACGTGTATTATTTGTCATATATGACAAGTAATTGTCATTTATGTGAGAGCTGCTGTAACACTGAAATTTATCCCTGAGAATAAATAAAGTTATTTATCTATCTATCTATAGTAGCATAAAATGGAAATGCTCAGGAAAAGTACCTAGAAATTGTACAGTAGACTACTTGAGTAAATGTACTGACTGTAGTCATAGCTAGTAGGTTGTGTTTTTTCAAACCGCAGCTTCTTCCGCCGCGTGTTCAGCCGTCAGTATTGTGACTTCAGTCCTCCAGCAGGGGACGTCCTGTTACTCGTCGTGCTGCAGAAAGCTGAGCGGGATAGCGGGACTGACACCAGCCGATAGCAGCGCCAAAAATCACCGTTTCCCGTCGTCACTTCACAAATATCACGGTAAAAAAAAAAAAAAAGATAAAAACTAATCAGTGTATATCGTCAGATTGTGTCGATGAGTCCAGCGTAACAGCTAGCTTAAGCTAACCGTAACGCACTGCTCACCTGACGGAGGTAAAGTTGAAATAAAAGCTACGGTTGAAGTTTTCAGTCTCGCTCGACAACAAGGCTAACTTATCATCACGTACGGTTAGTTTTTTGGGGATTTTTTTTTAGCGCGATAGTAAGACCCAATAGTTCCCTGAAGGCTGAGGACGGTTGAAGAGATTTTCTGGATGGATCATTTGCCTTTCTGCCGGAGAAGATACCCCAACCTGGCTGTGGTGACACGTGTGTTGAATCACAGTAAGTTTGGCTCATTAGCTTCACTTTGGACACGTGTGAGCAGAGTAGACATTATGGTCGAAACCCCTGTTAAAAAAACACATACTGACACTGATTTGGCCCCATAGATAGCAGTTAACATGTTAAATGTTTAAATATAATCAAAGGTGAATTAGCTGTGTTGTCACTGGAGACCATGTTTACCTGTTTGTATGTACACCAGAACTGAAACTCTTGTGTACTGTTTATATTATGACGCTTCACTGTATCCTCTCATAATTAGTCTTTACAGCAAATTTATGAACAACAAATCATTCATGAATACCTCATCAGTCACAGATCAATGAGATAATCCTTAATGAATTTTTCAGACAGCAGAGTTGATTTTTTAGTTTTTAGGCCTCTTGTTTATGAAGAAATAATATTTACAATCACATTATATAATGGTCATGTGTCACATAAAACAGGAGAGCATAACGATTTCAATTAATTATTGTTCAATGTGAAGAATCCATTATTTTTGGAATGGTGATTTTTGAATTTTTGAATAAAAATGGGTCACACACTACAAAAATGTGTATCAGCTGCACAAAAGTGTTTTTTTGTATATTCTGGGTCACATTCAGTCATCAAATTTCATCAAATCAGTCATCAAATTTCTGGTTAAAAGAAAAGTGTTTAGGGTGTTTTTACTGCTGTCAAATGTAAAAATGGGTCAAATTTGACCCTGAACAGTGTGACTCTCTAGAGTGTTTTAAGATGTATATAAAGTACTCTACTTGGAATATAATTTTTGATTGATATGTTTTTTTTCCAGAGTTTATGAATATGCAAATATATTTCATTTCAGAAGCATAACTGCTGGACACAAGATGTCTCCTACTTGACCGTGTTTGTGCATATGTGCCCACATTCATCTGCTGAGAGTGAAAAGTTTCTCTGCTAAATGAAAATCAGATTTGAAGGAGTGGGCCTTCAAAAATGATTTCTGACATCACAAATAGTTTTGAAGCCAATCCTGGTCTAATATTCAGTTTATACAAATGTGATGTGTAAACTTGATGCCTGCAGTGCCCATACACTGAGAATGGACTTTACAGTGAAGTAGGAGACATGTTGTGTCCAGCTGTTAAACCTTTGAGATGAAATATATTTATATATGTACAAACTCTGGAATTTTTAATGAGGGAGAAGGAGGAGATGTAATTTTAAGGATTAAGATAATTTAACTTTTTTTGTGGAAAACATTAGACAAATTATTATTCTAATTAGAGTATTTTATTAACATCTTAAAACATGTCTGGAAGGGATACTGAAGAAACTGAGTGTAATTTCCAAACTCAGTGATGAATATGCTGTGTGTGTGTAGTAGGTAAGGTAAATGCTACAATGCCACATTGGATGGGCCGAAGGGACGAACTCTCGCGAGTGCAGATAGTGTTAGTCTTTAGGTAAGAGTTAAGGTTATCGTACAAATCTCGCGAGACATCGTCCCATCCAATCTAGCACCAACCTACAGAAGACCTCCGAGTAGATTAGTTATATAACGTTAACGTAACCACAGATATCAAGTCGAAGATAACGGTAGCAGAGTCTTAGAGTCTACCTTTATTTTGTGTTGTGTTCACTTTTTTGTAATTTTCAGTGACAGCGGACTCAACTATACTTCAAAAAATCCTTGTTGTTTAAATTTATATTTAACCGCGCCGTTTAAGTTACCTCCCCCCGGAAGAGGAAAGTGTGTAGTGAAGTTGTAGTTCCGTTGTCTTCTCGTCAACACGCAGTGGGCAGGAGAAGCTAAGCTAAGGCTAACGTTAGCAGCTGGTCAAGGAGTGCTCCCTGTGTCGTCGCTCGCCTTTGTGTCCGAGGGCTTGGGATGTCGGCGCTTCTTCCGCAACCCAGCCTTTGTGTTTCTTGAGCGAGCGAAGAAGGGCCCTACAGATATTACTTTTGTCACACAGGGGTGTGTTTTTTAATCTAACACTATTGCAGAAATATGGCGGACGGCGGGCACTACTACAACGGTAAGAAACCATGTTCACCACTGCATTAATCTTACATCTTGCAACTTGTGCCGTCAATTTTCAGACCGTGGGGAGTTTTTGGTGAGGAGAGAGGTCAGGAGAACTGGTTTCATGGTTCCAGAAGGTAAAATTATGTCTACAGGGCGTCATGGAGATCTAATCATGTTGCTTTTATAGGTATAAGTATTTATCCATTAACCTTACGTTGTTATTGTTAGCATTTTTATTAGTATTTGAATAATGAAAAGTATGTTTTAGAGTTAAGACAAAACACATTGCTTCGTAGGTCAATAATACAAGCTCTTATTGTTCCCTGTCCAAGCATGGAGGCCTTTTAAAAGTTTGTGTCATGAATGATAAGATTCATATAATAGTTTTTTTTTTCCCCCCCAGACAGCAGTGTTTTAAGATGTATATCCCTCCCGTCCCCCCCAAATGTATACACTGCAAGCAATAAAAAATGTATAATTTTGGCTCCATTTTGCCATTATCTCATAGTACATTACCTGGTAAAGTTCATACTCTCTTTTGTCCACCTTTGTTTGGACTTAAAACTTCTTATTTGTATGCTTGTATGCATGTGATGTGGTATTTGAGTCAGTAAAATAACTTCAATTATGTTTCCTTTATCAGAGCATGATGATAGAACTGCACCACAGTTTCGCAACCGCAAAGGCAGAGGCTCCCACAAGGGTCGGTCGTATGACAGGTCCCGCAGGGACCGCCAACGAGGAAACCATGCGGGAGGCTTTGGAGGTCCTGGACCACGGTCTAGGCTTGATGATCCTGATGGAGATGTTACTATGAGCGACAACTCTCAGGACAGCAACTCCCAGAACAGATTGTGAGTGTGGCTAACAGGCCAGTGTTGGTTTATTTGTAATTTAACACAGTGTTGATAGTTTAACTCATCAGATATGTTTGTTTGAGTGGGATTCATTTACAAGCTCAAAAACAAGCACCAACAGGGCTCAAAGAAATATCAAATATTGTCACTTAAGTGCAAGTATAATAATTTTAAAGTAAAATTACAAAATTAACTTTTTAGTGTGCTTGTTTATCTGTATAAGATCTTATTTCTTTGATGTGGATCTATTTCAACCACTCACGGAACAAGATGAGAAAACGCCTTTTCTGAACTAGAAACAATGGCAGGAAGAGAAAGTGGAAGTTTGACCATGTTCACATTTAACACCCCATGCAGCATGCAGAAAATAAAAACCTGCATTAGTCATCTACCCACACAAAAAGTACCTGGAAAAACAAGTGAAAGTGAATTAAGCTTAAATAAGAAATTTTATTTGTCATTACCTATCACTTTAATCTAAACACTGTTATATTTTAATTTACTGCTGACTCATTTCACACATTTCAAACAATGTTTTAATTAATAGGACAGGAAGGGTGGAAGTTCCTAACGTTTATCAATACAATAATGTCACACTGTAACTTTTTTAGACCAACATGTAGCTGTAAAGCATCGTTTTGATGAAAAGTTTCTCTTATTGCTTGTATGTGGTGCTCTGCCAGCATGTACATGAGAACACAGACACACAAAAAGACCCACCGAGTGACATATTGGTGTTGGTAATGCACCATAAAAGGTAATAAGGCAGTCATTTAAGAGCAGGAAGAAAGCTTTTCTTTGATGGTTTATAAGGTGAGAAGTGCTTTCAAAATGTTAGTCACACCTTAACGATACGTGAGGAACATTGAATGTATGCAAAACTTGTTTTTATTTATTTAAAATGAAAATGCCGAGTACCCTTTTCTCTCTTTTCTACTGTACCTTAAAAAACTTCACGGAAGATGCTCGGGCAAAGAGTCACAGGGAATCAAACCATTAGTGTGTAGCAGATAAGGAATCCAAAAAAAAAAAAAGTTTACTTCTAGGACTTGCTGGTTGCTATGAACAGGAAGCTCTGAGCAAAAAGGTCAAAACACAGGAAAGGTTCCTGGAAATATTCTTGTGGTGGAAATAGGCAAAAGGAGGATTATTTGTAACCCTATCTTGTCTTTCTCAGCAACCCCTATGGAAGACCCTTTCGGAAAGGAGATGGACGGTTTGACAGAGACAGGCGACAAGGCAAAGGGGGAGGAGGCGGCAGAGGAGGCGGAGGGGGCTTCAGAGGAGGAGACCGAGGTGGTGGAGGGAAAAACCGATCAGGCTGGTACAAAGTGACGGTGTGTATTACATCAGTCGCTTCAGGACATCCTTACTTGTGCCTTCCAACTTGTTGATTAGGTTTTTCCTTCGTGTCCATTTAACAGATACCACACGGAAGGAAGTATGACAAGAAATGGTTATTGACAGCTCTTCAGAACATCTGTACAGTACAATACGCGCCTGTACAGGTAAGGTTCAGCACGGTCTCATCTATATAAATCATTGCTAATTATAAAATAGTCAGAAAAACCTTAAAGGGATAGTTCGCATTTTTTGAAGTGGGGTTGTATGAGGTACTTGAGAAGCAGGTAGAAGTACTGGCATGGAACAATGTGCTGCTGTGGACAGGGCCAGCAGCAAAATGCATTTAACCACCTAAAAAAAAAAAAGCCCAGCTAAAAAAAATCAGTTTTAGTGTACACTACATTTAGAATATTTTCACCTCTTTACCCTGCCGGCAGACAGTCCTTTCCTATGGCACTACAAAGTACACTTAAATTTATATTGACTTTTTTAGATGGGCCATTTTTTAGGTGGCTAAAATATGTTTTGTTACTGGCTCTGTCCTGTCCCTTTAACTGACTGGTTGTTGGTGTATTTCTGAGGGTTTCATTTAAAAAAAAAAATTAAAAAAAAGTGTGTAGACGATATTTATGTATACTGTAAATGACTGTTCATTATGTCTTTGTCTCTCCTTCAATCTATATCCAGTACCATGTTGACCATAACAGGGTCCATTTCTATGTGGATGATTCCACTGCTGCTACCGCTTTGCATAAATGTTCTCACAAGATCACCGACACAGATGGTTACAAGGTATGTTGCAGTAATCCTGCAAATCTCCCTCTTACTGGTGCAGAAAGTTGTAAAATCTGACACCCTGAATGCTCAGTCTTCTCACATGTATAATCAGAGCACTGTTACATGCTACACCCCGCTATGCTGTCAATAAGTTCTCATCCTATTTACTTTTAATTCAATTACTTGTCAACCAACCATTTTCTATATTGTGTTAATCATGAATTGCACGGATCAATGATTTACTAACCATTTATGTTACCTGATGTTTGTTGAAGGTGGAGGTTCACGTCAACCCCAGCGCTCCACCATCCTTCCTCCTCTTAGACCTGAAGCCTGAACATTTGGAGCACCTGAAGGTGAGCTAGAGGAAGTAGTAAACTATCTGAAGGGTCTGAATGGGGTGAATATGAACTATAAATTACATAAAAACACTGATTGATAAAGCAATGTGCAGTAAGATCTATAAGTTAATTTCATGCACTTCATTAACCAGAGTACGGTCGGCTTTGCCCTTAATTTGACAGAAGTGGAAATTAGTTTTGGAAATAAAGTAATATCATCTGAATAATAGAGTTTACGGCAATATTTTTTCAAGGAAACACTTTTGAGGTGTTTTTGTATTCATTTTAAAGACACAACTCTCATTCAAAGTTGATTCCTTTTTCCTTCTGTTCTTAAACCCCATCACAACCCATCTTTCACAGCAATGCATGGCAAAACGTTTTGATGGCTCCCAGCAAGCACTGGACTTGAACAACATCCGAACAGACCCAGGTAATTATACTCTCTCAACCCTTTCTAACATTAATCACATATAATACAAGATATTGAACACAAAAAGACGGCAGCTGTTTGACAATTCTTACCAGACTCATCTCAAGTAAATATCTGGTTGTTGTTGTTCAGACATTACGGCCAAACCATGAAATTATACAAGATTTTTTTTTTAATAATCATCTGTGCTAAACAGGGTGATGGTTTTTCCATTTTCTAATAAAATGGTCACTGCAATGTTGTCCAATTTTCAATATTTTAGTGGTTTGATTGCTAATTTTGTTTTATGTGACAGACCTGGTGTCCCAGAACATTGAAGTCATCCTGAATAGGAAGACAAATATGGAAGCTGTCATCAAGATCATTGAAGAAAACATTCCAGAGGTAACAGTTACACAATTAACCTTTTTTTAAAATTCTTGTTTTCCTGAAATAAATTGATAACATGGCATTCAGCGTGCCAGAAACTCTTTGCTGTTGACATTATGTAAACACACACCCTTCCTGCTAGCTGACAAAGTGGTGACTCAAACTGAATGTGCTTATGTTGGTCCTCTCTTCCCCTCTCACCAGCTGGCGGGCTTGAACCTCAGTAACAACCGTATTCATAAACTGGATGAACTTGCTGAATTAGTTACCAAGGTGCCTCATCTGAAGACCCTCAACCTTTCCCACAACGAGGTGAGAGTGGATGCTCAATTGAAAGAATTTTTCAGACCTTCTTTAAATATAAAATGTGTGTGTCTTTGATTTTGGAATCATCCCTTACACAAACGTGTTGTGTTTCTGTGTGGTTGTCCAGCTGAAGTCTGACCGGGAGCTGGACAAGGTGAAAGGCCTGAAGCTGGTGGAGCTGTGGCTGAACAGGAACCCTCTGTGTGACCTCTTCAAAGATCAGGCCTCATACATCAGGTCAGTCAGCGATTCTGGGGGTTGAGGGGAGACGTTTTTATGGAGGGGACACATTGGTGTGACTGTGTGTGTGCGCGCGTCAAGTGTGTCCAGGAGTATCGCCTGTATGACGAGAGTAGCAGTGTGCTACAAAAGAAGATGATCAAGCCAGCCTGTTTTGGGTTAAGATGTCTGTACAACAACTGAAACCATTTCCCTAGCGGTCAAGGATGAACTTCTGGATTGAGCAGAGCCGGCTGACATTAATTCCCTTTATGTGTGTGTGTTTGTGTGAGAGAAAAGGGGGAGAAAAGGACCGCGTTAATTCAACTCAATGTTTAGATCAACTGATTCTTCCTTTTGGTTTCATTTTACACAGGGCGTTTCTTCACACCTAATGATTAACATTTCCCTTTTACTCTGCAAACTAAAAAACATTTCTTACTTCCAAAAGTTGCTAAGAGGACATCTTACCATGATGCAGCTCCTTATTGTTTTCTTACCAACTTGCTTAAACTCCACAGTTTGAACAGCCATCTTCTCTCTGCCAGTTATTCAGCTTCTCTGGGGTGACGCCCTCTCAATCTGTGGTCTGCTTTGAGGTTCTCAGTGATGCTGTACCCAGCACTCCCCTGCTGACATCCAGGTTAATCATTTCATGAACTGCAGTAAAACACCATCACACTGCTGATAATATTTAACTCCATGGGTAGACAATTTTTCCTCAAGAGGACATTCAGCATGTCCTCTAAGACAAAACGATGTGAACTGCTGTCAAAAATATGTCAAGAACATCTCTTGAGCAGTACTGTACAACAGTGTAGGTTGTTTATTGGAGAGAGGGCAATCCAGTTGTCTTGACAGATGTTTGGATGAAATGAAAGAAAATCCACAGCCAGTGATTTTCCTCCTCCCCTCGTAGCACCGTTGCCCACTCTGCAGCCTGTATCAGGCGAGTATGGAAGGCTGGATAGCCCATGACGGGTAAGATCCCACCTCGAAACCTCGGGACAACCTAAGGCAGGCACAGTCACGATTACTCAGCCTAAGTCCCTGTGAGCGCTGCCTCACTGAGAACGTGACGGGAAAAAATGGAGAAGGCGGGACTACACAGGAGAAGCGGTTGGGCTGAGGCGGAGGGGGATATGTGTCATTATCAATGACCAATGATGAGCCAAGAAAGGAAAAAGCAGTCTGTCTCTTCCACTCAGTCGGTCCTCCTCGGGCCTGAACAGGCCAATGCTGTTCAGTGGAAAGAGTTTGGCAAACACCCTTAACTAACTGCTGAGGGAAATATTTTCCTGAACTGGAAATTGAAGTCCAATTTTGCCTGAAATACGTCAAATGAGAAAAAAAAGTGAAAACACTTCCTCTTCCAACTTGCTGATGGCTGTGATCAGTACAAAAAAGCTCAAATAATAAGCACACAGGGCAGGAAAGGAAATCATCATCTTATCTTTCAAATGTTTCATAATCTTCCTCTGTAACCAGAGACTTCAGCTCAAATTAAACTAGTAAATAAAGAGTTTCAACCAAAGTGTACAAATACCTGTGACTGCTAGTGCAAGAAGTTTTGTCTCCTCAGAATTGGTGGTGGCAGTGTGATAATTAAACACATGCTGCTGTGCTTGTGCAGCAGGGTAAAGCTATAGGATGAGGGGCGAGAGCTGGGTCCAGCTCACTCTGAGGCCCGCTGTCCTTTCTGTTCAGCTCTATTCTCAGGTTGTCTTCCTTTTGCTGATAATCATGGACTCAGACACCAACAAACTTGCACACATGATTAATAGTGATTGGCACTTCCTCTGAATGTTAAACTACTTGTTCTAGTCACATGTCTGTGTGAATTTAATTAATTTTTTTTATACCCAGACCCTGTTTTGTTTTTTGGAGATGTAGACTCATCTGTTCTCCAACATCTTGGCCAGAGTTTGTGGGGAAGTTAACACGAGACTGGCGGTAACCACCTCTCTCCCAAAAATGCTTAACCTCTTTATTTTACTGATTCAGAGTGGATGTATCCTCTGGTTTCCAGTGCAGTCGTGTAGACCGTGGGGTTCTGCATGTTTGTGTGTGTGTGTGTGTGTGCTTCTAGAAAAGTATGTTTGTGTTGCTTCCCCATGTCAGATCTGTGTATATCTCCATATTGGGGGAGAGGGTGAGTATACCTGCTGGTAAGTACACTTTGGGATGGGAGAATTGTCACAGCATGAACCTAAAGGGAGGAAAAGAGTGTATGTATTAGTCCGTCTGTGGATTTTTCTTGTATACAAAGAATATTACATCCTGTGTGACACTGGTTGTAGCTCTACTGAAATTTTCACAAATTTATAAATGATTTTATTCTCCCAAATGTCCCCAACAGTGCAGCTTAAAATTACATCAGCTGAACAGTGACATAAAGTCGATCAGCAGGTGTGACTGAGAGTGGTATCTGCAGTAATGAGCATAATTTATGTGCTTGTGGGTCAGTTTGTGATGATAACGTTATCGCTCTTTTTTTGTTTTGTTTTGTTTTGTTTTTGTTTTGTTTTTTTTCTTGTTCCTGTACCAGTGCTGTGCGGCAGAGGTTTCCCCGGCTTCTCAAACTGGCAAGTCCACATATTTATCTCCACACTTCATCTTTTTTCCATCATCCTCCTCTCTGTTAGGCAGGCTGTTAACGCCGGTTTCAGTCAAACCACATCACTCACACATGCAGGTTATGATGTCTTTTTTTAGCACTGCATATCCTCATTGTTGTGCATTCTTTGATATTTCTGATAATGCAATACTCTATTGTCAACATTTTTAATTAGATGACTGTAAAACTTTCCAAAACCACTGCACACTACCATATTACGTGGAGATGCTGGATGCAAAACAAACATGATAAACATTTGCACACTCATCTCCATTTTATCTCCATATAAGTGTGCAGATGTTTTGATCTTCTTTTCATATAATTTAGATGATTGTAAAAAATATTTTTAGCTGTATTTTGGATGTTAAAATGTCCAAATGCATTGCATACAAAGTGGCAGAGAGGTCCACCAGTGGTATTTTTTCTCTCATGTGTTCCTCCTTTTGTGGCTTCTTTTTAGGATGGTTTTGACCTTCCCCCACCCATTGGATTCGATGTGGAAACACCCACCACTATCCCCCCCTGCAAGGTTACTGCTTTTATCTTGTGAACAAATTGTACATGATGTACTCAAACTGCCATATTGATTATGTCCTCTGGTGTACATGACATTCAGTTTAAATGCTCCAATGTGGTAATTTCATAATATTGAATAACTTCAGAAGTGCAAGTTCAAACTGCAACCATTGCAACTGCGAGTCTTATTGTCTCCTGTCTGTACCTGACTGATATTTTTTCATTTCACAATCCAGGGCAGCTGTTTCGGCTCTGATGAAATCAAGGCTCACATCCTTCGATTCCTTCAACAGTGAGTTTCTACTTTATTTATTTCTTGTCTTAACAGTGAGTAGATCAGTTCTTGTGTTCCAGGGTTAACTCACTGGTAATGTGACCCAGTTGGTGACTGCTTAACCAGTACTGATTTTCTATACAACTTTTGCATTTCAAAAAAAAAAAACTGGGCAAGAAAGAATCACAGGGACACAAAGGAATCAACAGAGGAAAACTAACTCATGTTGCATGTGACTGTGTTGCAGGTACTACAGTATATACGACTCGGGGGACAGACAGCCTCTCCTGGATGCTTACCATGATGGAGCCTCGTTATCCCTCACAACACCTTACTCCACCCAGAACCCCTCTAGGTAAGAACACACAGACACGCACATGTATACATACTAGGGATGTCACTGTTAATCACCAAGAACATTTTTGACCGGTTACATGTCGGTGTATAGGTTTATTTGCATACACACTCTGCTTTGCTGCTAGCTAGCAGACTGAAGTAAAAAATGAAGCGCTCCAAACAAAGCTTAGCTCAGCAGGCAACAAAGTCGAATGTAAATTGTGTGATGCTACTCTTCACTTTAGCTGTAGTACTAGCACTATGCTGCCTTACATTAAGAACAAGCACCCGGCTGCCATGTCTGAGCAGCTAAATATCATGTCGCTACTAGCCATAGGGAATAAGTGTGATGCACACTTGTCTGAGGCCATCACCCAGTTGGTGTGCTGAATGATTGAGACCGATATGGTGCCAATCAGTGTGGTAGAGAGCAAGGGATTGAAAGAGCTAGCTCCGTACCGTAAGACAGAGAACGTTATGCCATCGAGAGCTACTGTGAATATAAATGCATTGAAAAACACTTTGAGGAGAAGAAGGATGAGCTAAAATTCAAGCTAACCAGAGCAGATAAGCTAGCTCTGATCACCGACTGCTGGTCAACTCGCACAAACAAAAGCTACATCACAACTTTTCTTAAAAATTAACTGGTTAGTTACTGGTTAGTTACTGGTTAATGGGTGTCTGTCTGTCAAAAGCAAAATGAACCGAAACTGATATCATACATAACTTGTTATTCTTTTAAAATGTATTTTTTTCTATTAGCTCCATCGATCATTTGCTGCTTTTACACCTTCCTTTTTTAATATCAGCTGTGATCACATCTGTCACTCTTCTCTGTTGTTCAGGTCCAGTCTGGGAGAGTACCACAAAGACAGTCGAAACCTCAAGAGGCTCAAAGACTCCAGTGAGTTTACTTAATTAGCTGTTGATCTGTTGTGGGCTCCTAAAACAGAATCTTTATGTGATCAGATGTTTGCTGATGTTTTCCTCTCTCTTCCTCCTCTCACTTGCCTCCTTCAGCGGTGCGGTTCAGACTGCTGAAGCACACGCGGCTGAACGTGGTGGCTTTCCTCAACGAGCTGCCCAAAACTCAACATGACATCGCCTCCTTCACCGTTGACGTGAACACCTACACCGTGAGTTCATATCTGTTCTGTCGGCCAGCAGTTCTCTTTCGCCTTTAATCGCTCCTCTGTATTCATTGTGCGAAAATGTTTTCTATTTGCAGAACACACTATTATCATTCACAGTGAGCGGAGTCTTCAAAGAAGGTCAGTTAGTTTTATAAACGTGATTCAAATGTGATTTTCATCCACTGCCAGAGTATCGTTGTTGACTTTGTTGCTAATCTGTGTCTGTTTTTCAGTTGCTGTTGATGGTAAATCCCGAGACTCCACCATGGCCTTCTCTCGAGTTTTCATCACAGTCCCTGCAGGGAATTCTGGGTAAGTCTAGTGAGATCCCAGCGCTTATTGTCTTCCTGTTGTCCCTCATACTCTCCCTGTGGAAATGTTTCCCAATACTTGGTAACAACTGTTGTAGCTCATCAGGGAGATGAAGTGGACATCACATCATTGTCTCTTTCTTTTGCATTCAGTTATATTATGTCCACACTCTAAAATGACTATTAATGAGATTTACAATTTTTGATATTTTGACCTTTTTTATTGAACAGTTTACAATGTGCACATTGACAGAAAATAGGCAGAAAGAGGGGTGTAACTTACAATAAAGGTCCATTCCCAGAACTGAATGGTGAACACCTGATGCCCCAGATTCCTTCATTAACAACTACTAGCTATGATTCATTGTGATGATTTTCCATAATGTTTTCAAATTTGAAATTGTGTTTCCTTATGGCTATTACTTTCTCAAGCATGCAGGCACTCAGATGTAGTTTCCTAAACAGAAAACCTGCCAATAAGAATAAAAATGATTAAAGTGAAGACTTTTAAAAATTCTATTAATTTGACTTGCATACAGGAAAAACAAACTCAGTTGCAAGTTTATTACATACATATTGGTAAAACTAAAGCAATTAAATATAAGCAAGTTTAAACAAAAACTGAATACAGTAACGTTCATGAAGGTCAGATTTATTGCAGACATGTTGTTTTAGTTCTAGGTGAACCTGAAAGTTGGGAAATTGTGCCAACAAGCCAGAGGGAAGAAGAGGCACAGCTCTCTCTGAAATGTCTGAAATGTCACAGCCTGTTCACTCTATTTCTCTGACACAGATTGTGCATCGTCAATGACCAGCTTTTCATCCGGATGGCCACAACAGAGGAGATCCGCAGAGCCTTCGTGGCTCCCGCCCCGACTCCATCTTCCAGCCCCGTCCCCACCCTCACCGCACCGCAGCAGGAAATGCTCACAGCCTTCTCAGTGAAGTCGGGCATGAACCTGGAGTGGTCCCAGAAGTACGTGTTTTAATGTTTTGTGTTTTCATGTGAGTGTATTTTGGCACTGTTGCATGACTTCATTTGAAATGTCTCAACACTTCTTCTCAACATTCTTCGTTCCAGGTGTCTGCAAGACAATGAGTGGGATTTCAACAGGGCGGCTGCAATCTTCACTCAGTTAAAGGTGACATGAGTTATTTTAATGATGCATATCTGTTAATATTATTATTATTATTATTATTATTATTATTATTATTATTATTATAGGAAGGCACTAAAATGCTTTTTCCTCTCCTCTCGTTTTAGGCGGATGGAAAGATCCCCGATGTTGCATTCATAAAATGAAAAGCGTAATTCTGTGAAATAAAATCTGAAGTATTTTTTATTTATCCTTTTATTCTTTTGCCTTTTGTTTTATTCATAATAATGTAGATCAAGTTAACATTTGTGTTAACCTAGGTTTGACCTAAAGACTGATGTTATGATGCAGTTTTGGTTGTTATTGTAACTTTAGTCATTTTGTATATACATCACTACATGTTTTCATAGGAATAAATACACATTGCCAGTGGTTAACTTGTATTAATCTTGGTTTGTTGTGAACATTTAACAATAAAAATATTTTGTTCACTTAAGCCACAAAGAATATGAGTGTAAACGTTCATTCTAGACCTTGGAAATGGGAGTTTCACAAAAACATCATCACTGAGGGTCCACTTTCTTGATTTTTATGGAGTTCTCAACTGCATCCATCGAGGAAAAGGCCAGAAAGTTGATGTTGGGTTGGAGCTTTTTTTCATAGCATTGTAGTTATGATGAGTATGACAATATAGTTATTACAAAACACTTTCCTGTCAGAAAAACTTAAATGAAAGGGGAATATGTGATGGCCACATAGAAAAAAATAAATACAATTTAAAATAAAGATGTTATATAGCTGACAGTTAATGTTTTCACAGCTTGCTTGTCATGTGATGAGATGGTTTTAACGTAGGAGTTGGGGCTGCTATTAACAGTTATGTTCATTGTTGATTATTTTTTCAATTAATTACTTGTTTGGTCCATAAAATGTCCACAACGCAAAGATATTCAGTTTACTGTCACAGAGGACTAAAGAAGCCAGAAAATATTCTCATTTGTGAAGCTGAAATTGGAGAATTTGGACTCAAAATGATTATCAAAATTATCAAAATATCTGGTGATTGATTTAATAGCAAGCAACTAATTGATTAATCAACTAATTGTTGCAGCTCTAGTAGGAGTCTGTATTATTACAAAAGGATTAAAGCATGGTTTTAGCTATTTAACTGTCTAGAAAGTATTTGTCCTGAAGGATAATTAGGTAGTCCAGACTCTCAGAAACAAAGTATGGATTATAATTTTTTTTTTATGATTAGGTGAATTTTGATCATTCTTATTTTTATTTAGCAAATAATGGAACAACATCAGCAAGGTAACATTGACTTTTTTTTTTTTTTTTTAGACTTTTTTGTAATCAGTTAAGGCAGGAACTGTATGAAAAAGATAGATATGATAAAAAATAGAGTTGTCAAAACCTCAAATGTGCTCCATGTTGTCTTCCAGAAGTGAGGCAGTTTTTGTGCTTTTAAGATTACAGAGATTGAATGCATAACATTTTTCCACTTCAGTTGGAAAAAAAGTCTTAAATTGGGAACATTGTTGTTCTGGATTTATTTATATGATATTTCCATAGCAGACAAATACTCTTTATAGTCATCAACTACTCTGTTATTAGTATGAGCATATAAAAAACAAAACTATGTGGTAAGAAAAATAAATTGATTTGCTAAAGCAACTAAATATTAACAAATAAATGTATGACCAAAACTTTTGAGTAGCTGCACTATATTTAAGTATATTTACAGAACAGTTTATGAGCCTACAATATAGCTTTATTACTGCTACCATAACATGTAATAAAGCAAATGTAAATGTTGCAGCTTGACTGAAGGAAATGTTTACTACTTTATATTCTGTCAGCTAGTTTGATTTATAACAACAGATCATACCCTAGAAGTTGATCATATGTTTTGTGACTAGTAACAGGTGTCTTTATATCTTCCTAAATACTCAAGTAAAATATCTAAAATGTACTTCAAGTCCACCTCCAGTCAAAAATGTGTTTTTCTTCTTGTTTCTTCAGTTGGATGTTTGAGCTTCACTGTGCAGAATGATGTATGTGCAGAGTTTGACACTAGAAGGCTGTTTTCACATTAATAATTCACAAACACTGATAATGGACTTTACAGTGAAGTAGGAGACATCTTCTGTCCAAAACGTCTGAAATGAAATATATTTAGATATTTATAAACTCTGGAATTTTTAATGAGGGAGAATGAGTAGATTTTAACATGATAATTTTTTAAAACTTTTTTTGTGGAAAAACCATATTAGACACAAATCATATTCAAATAAGAGTACTTATATACATCTTAAAACATGTCTGGAGGGGTCTTTATATACAGTATTTGAGTAAATGTACTTGGTTCCTTTCCAACATCGTCCTGCCTCAGATTTAGCGACAGACCTTACAAAGATGGCGCCTGAATTGCGTCACATCTTAATTTTCCGGGTTGTGCGTCTCGTCGCGGTGACGCGTGACGCACGGACGTCTTCACCATACCATCAGTTGGCGTATGATAACAATAAACAACCCTGAAACAAGAGATACGCACCAACAGGACCTGTCGCTCTTATCCGACACAAACGTACCGAAAATATGAGCCGAGACAGCTACCGACAGTTGGAGTAACGTCTCGTTAAGTAGTCTGGGACTCTCGTCGGTCCCGACAAAGGATTTCCGAGCTTTAGTGTGAAGCCTAGGGGAGAAGTAGAGTTACGGTTTCCCCTTTCCTTAGCCCCTCTAGCTAGCTGTGGCTCATTCCTTGTTTCTGCACACTTTGTGTTAGTCTGTTATGCAGTTGCCAGAGGACTGTACTCGCACTCGTTCTCCTCCGCTGCCTCTTCGCTCCCTCTCCCCGCTCTCTCTGGCCCTATGTCTCGCTGGCTTTTTCCCTGGTCAGGCTCAATCAAGAAGCGGGCCTGTCGGTATCTCTTACAGCACTACCTCGGTCACTTTCTGCAGGAGCGACTGAGCCTGGACCAGCTGGGCTTGGACCTGTACAATGGCAGCGGTGTCATCAAGGAAATCAACCTCGACGTGTGGGTAAGTTTTGAAAAAGAGAGGAGAGAGGTTGGCTGTCAACTTTCCACCACCACCACCGCCACCACAACAGCAGCAGCAGTCATCGTGTGTTTGTGTCGGGCTCATGCACCCTTGACTGTTTCGCAACAGATCTCGAGTTCAACAACAATCTCTAACGTCATGCCTCATAGCCTAGCTCGCGTTTCTTCGAGGAAATGCACATATGGGAAGCACATTACTAGCAGCACCAGATCAGATGTATCTGTCTCAAGTGTCTAAACATTCTGCATGGATATATTTCATCTGCTATGTCCGCTTTGCTTTCTAAGTCTGCACCCAGAGTGATGAGACAAATATGAAACCAATTATTCCCCTTTCTCCTTGTCACTCCTCACTCTCTGCCTCTTCCTCTTTACTCCAGGCGGTCAATGAGCTTCTGGAGTCTCTCGGGGCTCCTCTGGAGATAGTGGATGGCTTTGTCAGCACCATAGCGGTGACCATACCCTGGCAAGCTCTGCTGACCGATCACTGCACCTTAGAAGTTACTGGTCTCCAGATAACATGTCGACCCAAGTATCGGACCAGTAAGTTCACTTTAAAGCACCATTTTAAAGTCAACTTTGGGATGGATCTCTCTCTAGGGTCACTAAGAACTCACTAGTCAGTCACAGATTGAGTGAAGGGTTAATCAGATTTCACATTGCTGTACTACTTTAAAGTCATCCAGAGTTTCACTAATTTGTCTCTATTTCCTCCAAACTATCACTGATGTAGAGCTGATGTTGATCTGCAGACATAGAAAGGTGTCTGTTCTGTTAGATTTAACTTATGCGAATAGTGTCATAGAATAAAATGTTTACATGTCAGGTTGTGAGTGAGCGGATAACAGTTAATTGAGAGCTCCGAGCATCCAGACAGAGTTTATTGTTTTTTTAGACCTTCATGTGCTCTGTAAGTCACAGCAATGGTCTACAGAAAGCTCAGGAGGTGCACCTATGTATGAATTGTTAATTTTTTACATCACACACTGAGAAATTTACATTCACGCACGTTACTTGCACTAGCATTGTCTGAAATCTCTCTATTGACTATATAGTGCCCTATATCTACTGTCTGCCATTTTATGTGAGTGTCTGAATTCTGAAATTTATTCGTTATGAAGAGTTAACAACAAAATAAGTTGTGTCAACAGCAGGTACACTGTTCCTTGTTTAACTATTCCACAATGCAATATGTCACATGTTTATAGATGCAAAAATTACAGTCATGCACGCCGCACCTGTCAGTGATGACGCACAATGATGATTATTCATAATCTAAATTTACCTCTCAGAGTAAACTACTATGTAGGGAATAGTGAATAAGTAAATGAAGGAGTGATTTCAGACACAACTTAAGTCTCTGTCAAAACACAGAAAGAAAATTCTGAAAAGGGCCAAAGTTTTATGATTAGTCATCATCTATATTCAGTCATAAATAATCGTCACAGTAGCTCTGATGTAAAGAAATCCCTGATTCCCATATGGTGGTGTTTGCACTCAGGTGGGGGTTGGGACTCCCAAGTCTGGTCATCAAGCATGACCTCCAGCATGCAGCTGGCTCAGGAGTGCTTGAAGGACCCCCCGGAGGCGTCTGAAGAGCCACCTGCCCCGCTGGAGGGGCTTGAGATGTTTGCACAAACCATTGAGACGGGTGAGTTAAAGCTGCGTCTGTCCTCATCATGTAAACAAGCGACGATTGCAACATCACAATCATACACAATAATAATGTGAACTCTGACAGTAATAGTGGGAATATTTCTCAAATGTATCACCCAGTCTGAAAGATCAGTGCTAATGAAACTTTTTATGTCTCTCATCCTGTCTGTGTTTGTAGTCCTTCGTCGTATTAAAGTCACCTTCCTAGACACTATTGTCCGCATCGAGCACCAGCCCCTGGACCTGGAAACAGGCGTTGCCTTAGAGGTGCACATCAAACGGTACGTCGCAACTTCCTTTCAGGCTGCATCTAAAGAAAATGTGCTGCAGGAAAAAAAATAGGACCAGTTTTGTCTTCATGTTGTTTGCTATATTCAGTTTTATCCTACAGCTATATCTTTTTTAATACATAGTTGTAAAATTTATTTTCACATATTTTGAAATGCTAAACAATCGCATTAGTGGAGTCACATTTTCGCTGATAGAAAGCAACTCATGGGACATTTAAATGCAGCTTAAAAGGTCACTTTTACAGTTCATTTGGCAATGATATATTTATAGAAAATCCTTCCTGGATTGCCTTTTAATTAATTACTCTTCACTTAAAATACGAAAGCAGTTGGCTTATATAACATTTTTTCTACAAAAGAACAGTAGGAATCACTATTTTGTTTTCCTTGGTTATTGCTTATATGAATAGTGTATTGTTCTGTTTCAGGCCTGATCAGAACAAAAGCATATAATTTCATTTTGATTGTAACCTCAAAAGGCTTTAACCATTTACCCTCAACAGCTTGTGATAGCTATAGTTGAAATCAAAACATCATTTATAAAATTAAATTGTTAAATTCTACAATTTTTCCAAGTATTTTTACATTTCCTGTCTGTAAAATGACACTGCAATTTTTTGTATTTGTGCATGACAAAGCCTTCTTTGTCAAAGTACACGTGTGAACAAGTGTTCTTACAAATGAGCCATCGTCATAAAGACATAAAAGCACTCTGCAGCCCTTGATGGGTCTTTTTTCTGTCTCTAGTTTTATAACCACCTTTTTTTCTGTTGCGGTATTTCACTTTTTATCACTCACACCAGTAAGCATTAGAAAGTGTCTGTTTATCATTAGTAATATTGTAACACTCCCACGTCAGCACTTATATTACAGCCAGAGGAGAGAGGAAGCAAAATGGTCGCTAAGAATCAGATTTCATCTTCTCTCAGCTCATTAAGTAAGCAGATAAGGAGACGAGGCCTCTGCACAGTTATGACCTCCAATTGTCAGACAGCTTCAGTGTAAAGCTCATTTTAAACAGGATCAGTATTGATGAGGTCATCCACCTGAACAAGATTTTATCAGTGGTTGCAATTTGCACGTAAAGGACCAGTTTGTAGAATTTAGTGGCATCTAGTGGTGAGGTTGCAGGTTGCAACCAACTGAATACCCACCCTCCCCCCGCTCTCCTTCCAAGCATGTAGGAGAACCTTTGGTGGCCGCGAAACTCAAAAAACACAAAAGGTCCTCTCTACAGCCAGTGTTTGGTTTGTCCGTTCTAGGCTACTGTAGAAACATGGCAGCGCAACATGGCAGCCTCCATGGAAGGGGACCCGCTCGCTATGTAGATATAAAGGGCTCATTCTAAGGTTTTCATAGGATTATACACTAATTAAAACATACTATTCTACACACTGCACCTTCAAGTACGTAAGTAAATTTTATTTGTATGGCGCTTATCATACACATTAGTCACAAAGTGCTTTACAAGGCATAAAACCACATAAAAAGAAATAAAGAAAACATAGTAGATGAAATGAACCCAAGACACATAATAAAAAAGTGCAAAGCTAAAACACACACTGCCTGTCTAAACAGGTGTGTCTTTCACTGCTCTTTAAAAGAATCTGCAGAATCAGCAGACCGTAAGGTTGCGGGCAGAGCTTTTCATAGTTTGGGTGCCATAGCCTTAAAAGCTTGATCACCACGGGTCTTTAGGCGGGTGTGTCGGGCAGACAGCAAGTTTAGCATATTTGACCCAAGAGAGCAAGCTGATGAGTAAGGGTGTAGTAGATCAGCCACATATGCAGGAGCCTGATTGTGCAAAGCTCTGTAAGTGAGAATAAGAACTTTAAACTGGATCTTAAATGAAACAGGGAGCCAGTAAAGATATTTAAGTATAGGGGTTATATTAGATTTTGTTTGATCTAGATTCACTAGATTCATGTTTTTCATGAGTTTCGCAGCCACTGTAGGTTTTCCTACATGCTTGGAAGGGGAGGGGGAGGAGGAGCGGTAATCAGTTGTTTGCAGTCTGCAACTTCACTGCTAGGTGCCACGAAATCTTACACACTGGTCCTTTAAATACATATTTGCACAGAGGGAGGACTGTGGATTTTGGCCCCCATCATTACATTGTAGTGCATTATGAAGGGATCTCTTAATGATTTATATGAACAGGAGGAATGATTACAGCAAGAAAAATATGTGTCAGTGTTCATTTGGGCTCCTGACTGTTGTTTTAAGACAGATGTGGAAAAACTAAAAACTTGTCATGTAAAGCTACATTTGTAAATTGACTGGTAACTGAGATTGTTTACACATTCCCAACCTCTTACTCACTTGATCATCATCACGTAGTCACTGTTAGTTTCCTGTGTTTATGTCCCACATGTCCTGTTACTGTTGTGCCATTTTAAAAAATGCGTTACTGTGACACAATTGAACCTGTTTGTTTTCCTGTCATATTGACAAAGTTTCTCAGGAAAGTCGTGTGGATCGAGGGTCAATGACCAGAAGGCCTAGTCATCACAACGGCTTGATTTCAAAAAAAAAAAAAAAAAAAAAAAAAAAAATTAGGCATGTTACAGTGGTAGTGTTTGATTAACAGTGGGGGACAGTAACAAAATGTTCCTACGTTCCTACGGTTGCATAATTTCCATAATCAACCTGTTAGTCTTCTCTGCCTTCTAGCAGTGTTTCTCAAAATTAAAATCAAGTTTCCTGTTACAAAACAGGTATGATCATGTCCTGACTGTGTTAGAGAAACTGAACCATTTCTTCATTCTACTTCGTAATATCTACATCTTTCATTTATAATCTGTCTCCAGGCTGGAGTACTTTGACGAGGCGGTGCGTGACCCAGCCAGCCAGACTGCCGTGCCTGTCGACATCCACCAGCCGCCCGCCTTCTTGCACAAGATCCTCCAGCTGAGTGCAGTTCAGCTGTTCTATGACAGCAATGGCACAGTACAGGTGACGTCACTGGTTGACTGTAGAGTCTTTATATAAAATCTTTAAATTTGATTATAATTTCTCCTTTATTTACCTGTTTGTGTCTGAAATTGTTTCTCTCACACATTTGTTTTCTATTTATGTATTTAATTTACTTATTCAAAGACTTATTGAAGGCTTACGAAAGATTAAGCAAAATATTTGTTTTTCTAAACTGAAGAAATGGGTAAAAGAAAGTCTTCAAGTAGAAGTCCACTTATATTTTTGTTTGTTATATGAAATGCAAGTTTCACCCAGTGGTAACCCAGAATACATACTTTTGTTAATTTGTAAAGTTGGAGGAGCAGACTGAAAAATCCTTACAGTGAGAAAGGAAATGTGCAGTAATATAAGCTGACTGTGTAGACATCAGCACAACAACTAGAAATGCTCAAAGAGTCGTCTTGATTTCTTAGGGCCCTCCTGAGGAAGAGGAGCCAGATTCAGCCACGGCTAGTGAAGGAGAGGAGGAGGAAGATGACAATGAGAAGGAGGAGGAGGAGAAAGAGGAGGTGAAGCCCCAGGCTGTTCCTCCTTCTACTCCATCTCAGCCGCTGCTCATAGGAAGCTGCTCCGGTTTCATCGAGACCACCGTCAAGATCAAACAGAACGACATGCTGCCAGGACCAAAGGTGTGTGTGTGTGTTTGTTTGTGTTTGTGTAATATAAGATCATCAACTCTCTCATGTGTACTAATAGATTACAAAATCCATTTGCTCTCTCATATTGATTTGAGGTATCCTGTCTTTCTCTCTCTGTTCATTAGTTGGAGTTGGATGGGAAAGTGGGCTGCGTCCACATGCTGCTGTCTCCAGATCAAATAACTCATCTGACGGACCTGCTGGCAGCCCTCTGCATAGACACTGGTACAGTAAAACATAGCCACTGTGACACACTGGGCATGAACCAGTCCAAGTTCAACTTCTCATTTCAAAACACTCCAGATCCCAGTGCCATCTGGACCACACTTGACCCTTTAATCATAACTCAGAGAAATCTGAGATTGCAATTACGTCTCAGATCCTTGGATTTTATTGGCGTTATAGGTTATGCTTAATATATCCTGGTGGTTATGGCATCACACAAGATGACCTGTTGCCTCTGTGATTTAAAAGATTATGATTTGACCGGCTTATGGTGGTTAATGGCAAAAAACAGTCATGGTCAGGTCATAGCATGGCCTTTTATAGATAAATAATAGTCAAATGGACATGAGCCTTCAGTGCACTTCTCCTGTTCACAAATAAAAGTGCTTTTAAAATGACCTCATTACTCTGAGATCAGTGTCAAGTGATCCTTTCTCCAACCTTGGTGCTGATGAATAAATGATGCATAAAACTTAAAAAATCTCACCACACATTTATATCAAGCGGGCATTAATACTACTTGTGTGTGTGTGTAGGACATAGAAGGTAATCAGATGCCTGCAGGCTTTAGCATCACATAATATAAAACTCCTCACGGGCAGCAGGACTGAACAAATACACGTAGACACAGGCAATAAACCTGTATGTACTGTTCCCTCTGTAGCCCGGAGCAAGAGAGTAAGGTCACTCTCAGATCTGTAAATGCCTCATAAATGTAAGGTCACACACACACACAAAGATGAACTCATCTCTGTCCTCTCTCCTCTCCTCCAGAGCCAGAGACTAAGTGTGGGGGGGTACACAGCCGTCCTTTGGACTCAGACGACCTGCGTATGATTGAGGAGGACCTCAGCAAGCAGCTGGGCTCCAGTCCCAGAGACAAGGATTGGGACTCTGATCCTGAGTTGGAACCTTACATTACCACCCTGGAGAACGGAGGTAAACAGTACAGCAAAGGCCAACTTATCATCTGTCTGTATGAAACACATAATAAGTTCAGCAGACATGCTCAAAAAGGCATTTAGTTTATTTTCATCCCAGCCCGAGTGAGCTTCTTCCAAATTGATGAATGAAATGAAAGTTCTTTTATCCTTTAGTGTTGAAATTGATTTTTTTTTTTCCCCTCTAAAATCAAAATGTAGCAAACAGCCTGATTAAGGTACAAGGTGCCTGGTTGTGAAAAATTGCAGAGACTCAGTTTTGAGTTTTGTTAGTTCTACTTGGAGCTGTGATTTTGTTATTTGTAGCCCTGAAAAAGAAGAGTGTCGCTCTTGAAGAAATGTATTTAAAAACACACCTGCTACTCCTTCACCGAAGTTCCACGATGTGTTTATGTACATTGTCGTATCTAACTTATTTGTTACTGTGTGTTTTTTTTGCGTGTGTGCGTAACTGTGTCCTTGCAGAAATGTTTTACTCCATGGGTCCTGCTGGGATGAGCAGTAGCGTGACGTCTGTGCGCTCCGGCAGCGAGCTGTCAGACAGCGATATGGAGTCTTCTACGCACAGTCTAGCCAGCCTCACACAGCCCGCAGCGCTATCTGCACAGGTACAACCTCTGTCTGTCTGTCTGTGTGTGTGTGTGTGTGTGTGTGTGTGTGTGTGTGTGTGTGTGTGTGTGTGTGTGTGTGTGTGTGTTTACAGTTTAAGCATTTGCCAATAGTGGCATCTTCTATTGGTAGTATCGGGAATAGTTTTAATATTTGCAGTGTTAAATTTCTGTTATGTTACATTTTTTTTTTGTTTTTTTTTGTTTGTTTTCATAATCAAAGGCAATGTGCATGTGTTTGGAAATGGAAAAATATGTATAGCACAGGATAATGTTTGTTCTTTCTTTCCTTATTTCTTTTTTAACCTTTTATTTATTCAGGGACATTTCACTGAGAGGCAGCCTTTCTTTTGCAGGAATGCGTCACATTCACACATGATCACAACCTCTCTAACCTTTAGGCCACCACTGCCCTCGCAAAGATCCAAAACACAGAACTTCCAAATGTTCTAATCAAATCACAAGTGATTCAATAGGTAATTTCCACTTCATTTTTCCCTCACAGGGCATGATGAACTGTCCCAGGAGATATCCTGTAGCGGGCTGTCTGACGAGTCTACCGCAGTCCAGCAGCCGCACCAGAGGTAAAATCACTGCTGTGCTATGAAGGAGCCTGCAAGTACTGGATTGTTCTGAAAGTTGCTCTCTTTTATGACAAGTACCCAGAGTCAGATAGTAATCCTGCAGGATCTTTGTGCTTTAAAGTCATTGTTTTAACATAATGACACCTCAGAGTTTCATTACTAACTTGCATGTCACCACTTTACACAGCTGTTCACTTAATTGTCATTGTTCATGTTTTAGTATTTTTCCCAAATGACACTGAACTCTCATCCTATTCCTTCGTAGGACGTTCACACAGCGGCCAGGCGGAGCAGATGAAGGCCGACGCACTGCTGCGTCTGACGTTAGGCGGGCTCACCCTGACTCTGCTGCAGGAGGACCCGCCGGCTAAAGCTGAGGGAGCCTCATCATTGGCTCAGGTGTCTCAGGTGTTCTTCCGGGAGCTCGCTTTCTTCAAAGACAGCATGTTCAGCGAGAGAGACTTCCACCATCTGAGAGGCGGCTTCGCCAAGGCCTGCCCGCACTCCCACCTCAGGTAGAAAAACACACACGTGTATTGTCATTATTGAGTTTTAATTGATGTTCACATCTAATTTTCTTTTAGCACAGCAGTTGTAGATTTGAAGATACTTATTTTGGATTTGTAGTTCTTTATAAATATAAAGAAAGTGGACGTTTCACTCAAAGGTGACACGAGATGAGATAGCAGAGATGGATATTGCTCAAGTACTAAAAACCTGGATGAAGTTAAATAATCAGTAGGTATGATGAATGTGTTTCATGTCTCTGCCTCTCTGTCTTTTTTGTTTCATATACTCTTACAAACCAATGTTGTTGTGACCTCCTACGGGGCTCTCCTAGGTAAGAGTATCTAAATTTTCTTTCTACTTTCATCGTCTCTCTCAGGCTGACAGGAGCAGCAGTGCAGGTTGCTTGCGAGATGCGAAGCGGGAGGCGTAACAGTCGGGCGGTGACCTCTGACCTTTCCTTTAGCAGACTGGAACTGTTAGAGTGCCTCTGGGAGGACAGCAAGCCTCAATACAGCGAGGTACAGAATCTCTCACTGCTCACTGTGTGGCAGCGCTCACACTGCAAGACTGTTTTTTTTGTTTGGCCATTCACATTAGATCAATGTTGTCAATGAATGTCCATAATATTGATTACAGTGCAAAACAGTAACAACAACATGATGTCACAGGTGATCGTTATAAGGTCTAACATCTCAACTCCACTGAGAACATCTGTCACAGCTGTCCTTCATCTTTCCTTTCTACTAGAACCAACATGATAGAAGTTTGACTGCCAGCATGAAGTCAAGATGAATGTTAACTTCATCGATATTAAACAAAATCAAATGAATTGTGATATGTGAAATGAGTGTTGAATGGAAGATATTTTGTCACAAAAACAAATATGTAGTTGATTTAAAACCACAAAGGAAAGTGACCCAAATCAGAACTGAAAATGTTTGATCCAGTGATATCTTTGTCAAATATGAGTAAACGTTTACCTTGTTGTCTGAAGGTAGTCTTTGTTTGTTGTTCTCTTACTAAGCTCATAAGGAAGACCTTAGAGAACAGTTTGTTTCTCTCTTTGTCTCTTTCTAGTTGCTCCAATTCCAGAAAGCTGGTCTGTTCACAATTGGAGCCGCAGCCAGACCATGTGCCCAAGTACACTACAGCCTCACTGAAAAACACCTGCGAAAGGTACGAATTAATACACAAACACACACAGACTGGATTCCTGCGTGTTTAAGTGCAAAAGTGGATCTACTAAAACACAAAGCTATGTCAAAGACTGGTGTTTGAAGTAGGGCTGTGAGGAGTGATCAAAGAAAACTACTAAAAGACAAATAAATGCATGGCTGCAGATGAAGCAAGTCTGAAAAGTAAAGCAACTTTTTACTATTTTTTGATTATAGCATTAAGAATGTTGTACATAACTTTTTTTTAATGTTACACGTCATGTAAAATCTTCAAGCATGTTTGTGTGTGTTTGCAGGGTAAACAGCGGGTGGTGCGGCGAGACAGTGTTGTGCGAGTGGAGCTGGCAGAACTGAGCGCCGAGCTGGACCTGGACATCCTCAGTCGCCTGGAGAACCTGAGCAAGGCCTTCAGCTACTGTCCCTCACAGACAACCGGACCTGGACACATGCAGGTGGGACCTCACGTACATTTTATTCCATCATATAGAATCTAATTACATGAAAAACATAGACCATATCGTCATCAGTAGCCCAATTAAAACACAAGCAAGAAAACAGGGTGTATAAAAGAAATATATGATGACACAATCGGCTGAAAACACAAATCAGCATGCACGTCGTTGCACCTGTTTTGTCATAGCATGAGTAATACTATGACCCATGACCAGAAATAAGGGCAGTTTGTAATGACGGTGGAAAAGCATGTACTTAAATCAAATGGAGCCTCCTAACTTGGTTTATATCACAATATAAATTTGTAATTAATCACACAAGGAGAAGCAAACTGAGCAGTGACCTGCCCTCTCAAAGAATTAACAATTTGTCTTCCATATTTATCTCATATCATTGAATTTGGAGAGCAGTATTTACAGACTGGAAACACGTAGAAACTGATGAATTCAATAGAAATCTGACGGTAATGGAGAATTTAACAAATGGGTAATAATAAAGGAACTGACCAGACTGGGTTTTGTATCTTGTACACATTGCATTTGATGAGCTGTTCTTCTTAAGAGCATTCATTGTGTATTATAAACCAGACTGCTCATATCTGAACAGAAAAGAATCAAAAATCAAGCATAATTTTATTTTTGGCTTATGGAAACGCTCCAGTTTGGTTGTGCAGTGTCATGGATTTTTACATCATTACCACAGTGAGAAACCCGAAATAGACAAAGCTCTTTTTCAGGTTTCAAGAGGTAATCATGTCATGTCTGACCTGATATTAGTGCTGACACAAACATGAACATAATTGACAGGGATTAAAGTAAATAAGCACTTCAGATTGCCCAACATCTGTAGTAAAGCCTCTCAGTGGCCAGCTCTAACTACTAACTGTAACGCTGAGACTGAATCATCCCCTAAAATTCAGCCAACTTTCTTTTGATGATAAATACTAACATATTCTCACTTTTCTTTCCTCCCATCTCTCAGACCCAGAGCATTGAGCTGTGGTCCTCCTTCTCCCTCCTCTCCCCCCACGCTGTCCTCAGGCTTCGTTTCCCCATACCAGATTTACGGCCCCTACCTGAGCGACAGCCTCTGACCGTGAGATCAGTGCGGCAGGAGACGCTGGTGCTGGAGCTGACGGAGCTGGAGCTGAAGCACCAAGAAGCACCGGATCTGCAGAGCGAGCAGCCCGCCCTGGGACAGCTGTCGGCTCCCTGCCTCACCCAGCTGCTGGAGGCCTCCTTTACCGACCTGCACGGTGGGAGCAAACACAACCCCATACATTAGAGTTTTTTATAAACAGTAAAACAGTTAAAGCATTTTCAGTAGTTTAACTATTTAACTGTGATTATTTCATCCAAGGACTTCACATCTCACTACTAGAAGTACTTGAAAGGCCCCTTGTTTTTGTGAACATAATTCACAATAATTAATCATTATTTATGAATAGCCGTTACCTCATAGGCATGGCGGAAGTTGTGTTTGTTGCCTTCTTATTTCAAGTTATAAATGATACACTGGAGATTTTACTGTTTTTATCATTTTATAATGATGTAGCTGCATAAAATGTATCTGACAAGGGCTCTATGTAAGTCTGACAGTACCTTTGTCAAACTTTGCTGTAGAGTTTCAATGATTAGTCAATTAATCGATGAGTCGATCTACAGAAAATTAATCAGCAATGATTTGGATAATCAAATAATCGTTTCAGTCTCTTTTTTTTTAAAGCAAAAATACCAAACATTTGCTTGTTCCAGCTTCTCAAATGTGAGAATTGGATGCTTTTCTTTGTCATACATAACAGTAAACTGAATAGATTTGAGTTTCGGACTCTTGGTCAGACAAAAAAAAGACATTTCAAGATGTCAACTTGGGCTGTGGGAAATTATAACGGCCATTTTTCAATATTTACTGATATTTTATAGACAAAAAAATTAATTAAGAAAATAATCAGCAGATTAATTGATAATGAAAACAATTTAAAGCTGCGAGTTGCTGCCATGTTGAGTTTATATATATGTTGTTAAAGCAGTTAGAGAACTGATGTGTTGTGTCTCACCAGGGTCGTATGAGGGCTGGGAGGGAGGCTCCTTCCCCTGCATCAGAGTGAAGAAGAGCCGTGACTCTCTGCCCAGGTTAGTGGTGATGATCGTGACGATATAGAGTGGAAAATAATTCACACAAACTTATTTTGGTGTTTCATAACATGCTGTAATACTCAAATCAGCACTTTACTGTCTTAGAGGAAGTAGCAGATGTCCTGACTTTCTGTTGTCTACATTGACTCGTTCTTGCTCATTAAATCATAATCAAGTGTACTCGGTATTACTGCACCACCAAAATCGATCAGTCATCATCCTTCTTTGAACAGGATATCGGTGCGTGTGCGTGGTGGCGAGACTCAGGGCCCGGCAGCAGGCCTGGGCGGGATTACCCTGGACCTCGCCAGAGACCTGGGGGCCGCCTTCTTTGAAAGCCACTGTGAACTCCAAGACAAAACCAGCTCTCCGTTCTCCTCCAACCGCACCATGTTTGAGACTGAGGAGGTGTGCTGGCACTCGCACGCGCACACACACACACACACAAAATATTCAGCTGTCTTATCAAGATGTCAGCCCTGACCTAGTCCTCTTCCCTGGTTTAGATGGTGATCCCAGCTGACCCTGAGGAGATGCGCCAGTTTCAGGCTCAGTGTGTCGCTCAGTGTCAGTGCGCTGTGGACATCAGCCTGCCGCTGGCCTACATCCTTCTGCCCAGCAAACAGGCCTTCCAGAGCGTCTACAACAGGTACGTCAGTACAGTCGGAGGAGTGTGAGTGTGATCATCTACGCTTACATCATCCAGGTGGCCTCAAAACAGTTGGAAAATGTTTTAACTTATCTACATTAAGATGTCTTAAATACAAGGAATATAGTTCTTTTTTCACCTTATAAGATTGTATTGTGCTCTAAGTTCACTCATAGATGAACACAGAACAGGGTTCAGGGTTACAAGATGCACTTTAACTATCCTGTTGTTGTTTTTGGTCCTCTACATCATAAGTATCGCTGAACTCAATCTCCTCCACAGAATCAATAATGACCTTTTGATGTGGGAGCCGCCTCCCCCTCCTCCCTCCTCGGCCCACAGCCCTGACCACAGCCGCTATCAGCACGACGAGTTCCAGCTTTGCAAGTCGGCCTTTAGACTGGGTGAGTTTGACTGCAGTTTTGATGGAGAGACTCAAACCAAATTTAGATTTTTTTTGCCACTGTCGGGAGTATAACTTGTTAAGTTACTGGTTACTGATTTTATTCTTGTTTTTTCTCACTCGTTTTGTCACTTTTCTTTTTGTCATTTGAGCCAAAACTAACAAGTAACCTGCCAAAACATCAAGCAGGTGTGTGGACATGAATCACAGCTAAAGTATGTTTTCTTGTGTCTTCATTCTCTCTCTCTTGCTGCCATAGACTCTGACTCTGAGGAGGACGAACCTCAGTTCTACTTGGCCAGTGAACCATCTGGAAGGACAAAATCAGCCTCCAGCCCCAACCACAACCTCAGCCTCCTCTCCCTCACTGTCATTATCAATAAAGGTCGCCTCCAGGCCAGGACAGACAGGAAGGTGAGTCAGGTGGCTGCTAAACATATTAGAAGACGCTGAATTTAACTTGCATGAATAAGCTTAACTGTCACAGATCTTGGAATATTTGTGTAAGGAAAAATGTTTTTAAAACTATATCAATTTTTTATCAAGTAATTTATGTGTTTTTTAACCGTTTCCATTACATTCAGGAGGACCAGAGTCATGGAGAAATTGTGCTTGACCTGGAAGGAGGGAAGATATTCAGTGTTGCGCAGCACCAGAATGACCCTCATCTCAATTATCTGTGTCTGGAGAGCAGACGAGTTGAGCTCTATCACCGAGGTGCACATCATTGTGTTGTTTGCAATCATTTTATTACAACTTTATTAATATTTTCCACTTTAAATCATGTCCAATACTACATTTAATGGTGCACAGAACTTTTAAATGTATGTTTTGCGTCATCAAGCACAACTGTTTTCCTCCCACACCACTACAGCGGTGGTGAAAGACACCCCCATCCCACAGCGGTTGGAGATGCCCGCCTTCTCTGCCCCAAAGCACTTGGACCCTACCATCTACCCCACAGAGGTGGGAGTCAGCAGCGTGAGTGGCAGGGAGGGAGAGCAACAGATGTTGTCCACAGCCATTAAAATCACTCTAGACCCTCAGAGGAACGTCAAGGTATGCCTTCCCTCCGCACATCATTTTACAGTTAGAGCAAGATTGAGGTTAAACAATGTTGTTGTTTTTTCGTTGTTGTCTCTTTGTAGGAATTCCTTGTCGCTCTTCGACTTCAAGGTGCCACCATGCGACATTACATGACGCAGACCAATCACAGCTGGCATGAGCAGGTGAGAATCAGTAAAAGGAAGGTAAAAGAAACAAGTCATCCTGTCTCTTCATGTTCTGATACTGCCAGTGACTGAAAAACAGTCACTGGCAGTATACCTTGCATTTGTGATTATTTTTATCATTTAATTTCTAGGCATTTCAGGGTGTTTTCTTATTTCATGCATCACTTGCATTAAGTATTTTGAGAACAGTTACAGTGGAGGGAAACAACAGAACAGTTATCATCTGTCTTTGAGAAAAATGTCTGATTTTAAAGATTTTTTTTTTTAGTCCCTCAGAGTCAAAAAGGGCTCCTTCTCTCTCTAGACCAACATTTCTGACATTCCACATTCATACAGAAATAGAAATATATGAATGTGGCGAATGTAGAGAACAAGAAATAGGATACTGATTTCTCCAGTAGCAATGGACCAGAGTGCAGTAAAGTAGTATTGGAGTATTTCTCACGAGTCATATCACTTTAAATTCTGTATAAGGGATGCAGCTGTTGCTTTTGTTCAAGTAGAACATACAACTCTTGATCATCCTCTCTAATCACATAAACCTGCTGCTGCTTTGGTGGATCTTAAAGGTATTTTGGAAATGGAAATAACTGATTGTAGATGTAGCAGATTTAGGGAGAATGAGAAATAGGTAAAATACATTTGATTACAAAATAACAGGTGAATAGCATCATATAATTTTTCCATCCAGAAGACATAATACATTAAAGAAGAACTGACAAAAAGGAGAACACAGATGACCAGACATGTGATACTGTCTGTGCTGGTAGTTGTTATAGTCAGTCTGCTTTCCCTCAAAACGCCCACCTACACTAAATCACCACCTATGCCAGAAAACCAACTTCTCTGCCTTTCTTGCTCCCAAAGATAACATGGATAAATGCATAACTGTACAATAGCCGCAAAACAATACTTCATTATATATATATATATTACATATAAGTTCTGTAGCCAAGCAGATCTGCAACCAATGTTATTTTTTAGAGCAGTTGCAATTTGTTATGTTTTCTTTTTTAGCTTTATGTGCCATTTATGTGCCTCCCAAAGTCTTTCAGTAGCTTCAAATATGTCTACGCTGCATATTTTCATTTTCAGAATAATCAGAATTATTTGAAAATGAAAGAAATATTTATTTAAGATTAATGATGAATTATGAATATGTAGTATTTAGACAAGCCTAGAAAAAATGTATTACAAAATGCATTTTTTAACTACGATAAAAGTAACACAACTGACACAACTGAAATCTGTGAAGTTTGTTTCAACAGTCTCATAATCAATAAATAACACAGGTGAAAATGACTAATTACAACAAAAACATTTACTCAAAGTAAATTTTACTCATGTTTTACTCAAGTCAAACCATGCCACCATTTTTTTTACTTCATAGAGGTAAATCATCATAACCAACAAATAACACAAGAAACCCTTCAGTGAACTGTTTGCAGCCTTTTTCCTCCATTCAGAAGAATGAGAAACAAACAAAATTTTGATGCGTACAAGCTGCTTGGATTCCCACTTATAAAGAAGGTTAAAACTAATTGTGATAGCTTGATTTGCTCATAAGGACCAGAGCTATTGATACGTTGATTGACAGCAAGATAGTCCTAGACGGGATGCGACTGATAGTTTTAAATATAGGTTAATGTGTTGAGAAAACACAAATCACACCCATCTTCCACACTGAAGTCCAATTAGGTGAATAGATAAAATATTTCTGTATCTCCTGCCAACTCAGTCTGTTTATTTTTTTTTTTTACAGCTGGTCGATTTCTTGGATGTCATTGACGACCCTATTCTGGGATACACAGCACCTGCCGTCATCACTGTCCTCCACACACACCTTGCTACCTGTGCCGTCGACTACAGGTATATACATAAAGACTGTTTTTATTGCAATAAAATCATAATGTCTCTGTGTTTTGTTTTTGTTTTTTACCCTCACTGTCTGTCTTTCTGTCCTCAGACCTCTGTATCTGCCGCTGCGGGTGTTGTTCACAGTAGAGTCTTTCTCTCTGTCCAGTAACATCATTGTAGACACTGCCACCTTCCACCTCAGGTACAGCTCACCTCTAAATGAGCATTTAAGATCTCCACCAAATGAATGAAAGTCAGTGCAGTCAATATTTTCTCCTGTTGCTGTCAGATTCATCCTTGATGACTCGGCTCTCTACCTCTCCGACAAATGTGAGACTGACACGGTGGACCTGAGGAGAGGTGAGACATAGAAAATACTGTTCTTGTGTCATCAGTAGATATGAATGAGTTAATATTAGTTCCTTTGTGTCCAACAGACTATGTTTGTGTTCTGGACATTGACCTGTTGGAGCTCGCCATCACCACATGGAAAGGAAGCGATACGGGCAAACTGGTGAGCGTTTGCCGTCTGTTCACTATACGTCCCTGTTTTCCATGAAGGACGGCAGCAAAAAAAAAAAAAAAAAAAAAAAAAAAAGACTACCCCTACCACAGAAAATGTGAATGTAAACAAAACATTATAATTTTGTTCAATTTCCTTCAAAAACCACCAACAAGCGCAGGCCCCGTGTATATAAATATTTGTTTTACCATAATGAGGTTTCACCATAATAATAGACTTGCAGTTGAAGAGTGGGAACATTTTTCATCTGGACGTGAAATCTAAACCGACAAGGCAACAGTAAACACGTCGTCCCTCAACAGTGATGCAACAATCTTTTGAGCCAATCAGTAACAAGTTGTACAAATGTAAGAACGGACAGTTTACAGTCTGTTATGTAACAATGCAAACATGTCTGTAGGTCTATTTGTATATACAAGGCTTGACTTTTAGGCATTTGCTCTGTTGGTTTTTCTTGCTAGATGTTCATAGCATCAGGTGTATTTTATCTTTCTTTTTTTGTTTGTTTTTATTTATGTTCTAGAAAATGTCTTTCTATACACTCCTCCAATTCATCTTCTCTACACACTATTATGTTGTTATTTAATCCTCTTTTGTATTTAATAAATTAAATATTATGTATTTGATGTGAAAGACACACAAGCTCTGAGTTGACAGCGCTGATGATGCCCACAAGCAAACAGGTTAAAAACTTGAGTGTGATCATGAACAGACCAGCAACAGTCAGCAATCGATGGCCTGATTCTTGCTTATTTCACAACTGGAAACCTGCTAATGGAGTTTTTTTAGTGTAAAAATTACTTTTCAATCCATTTTAAATGGTGGAAAATCAACAGATAACTCTAGTGTCTTTTGACTCATGATTATTATGGAAATAGATGCAGACATCAGGTGGATATTTCTCACAGGTTTTGTCCAAATCTGATCAGTCCTTGATATTTTGTTTATAGTTATGTATTATAAATGTATATTTTTATTTATGCAGTTTCTTTTTTCAACTGTAAGATGCCCCACTCAGTACATATGGTGGGGTTTTTTTGTACCTACATTTAGATGTTAGTACTGGTCAGGCTTTAATCTTAACTGTCTTTGTTCTCCAGTCTCAGCCTCTGTTTGAGCTTCGTTGCTCCAACAACGTGGTTCACCTCCACACGTGTGCTGATTCCTGCGCTGCTTTGGTCAATCTGCTGCAGTACCTGGTCTCCCAGGGTGACCTGCACCCCCCGCCGCGACACGCCTCACCCACAGAAATCGCTGGCCAGAAACTACCGGTGAGGCTTATGTATTCATTGGAGAGTTAACGGATGAATAAGACTTACAGTTGTGAACTATTTGAGTGTGTCAAGTTAATGTGTTTATATAAAGATAAATTATGACATCCTCTATCCATAGAATATCTTAAAACCCTTAATGGGACAAAACATTGAAACCTCAGAAGAGCAACAGAAATAAGAACTTTCTTCCAGGATGGACAAACATTCAGTAGTTACCGTATATACAGAGAAGAGAGAAGTAGCTTTAGTATAATTACAATTAAGAAACACAATAAAGAGGCAAAATGTGAACAATGAAACTGTTTAAATTTCTTTGTAATATTGTGTTTTAATAGCTGTCAGAGAGTCCTGCGTCTATTCTGCCGTTCCCTCCAGCTGAAACTGCTGAGATCAACCAGTATGATCTGGCTGATGCCTTAATTGACACAGAGAGGAGCCACCGGGAAGAGAGTTTAGACCCAGGTACAGCAGAGTTTGTTTCTTTTTCTTTATACTTTACATCTCATCAGGTGAATAAACATGAAACAACCCTGATTTCCCAGATTTAACTAATTCAGCCTCAAAGTGTTATGCAGAAAAACTGCTGTATGTCGCAACCATATGCAGTCATTCACAGTACAAATATTCTCAGGAGATGTTTAGTCACTGTAGATAAAGGTGGAGTGACGACAGCACCTGCTCGTCTTAACCACACATCTTTGCATTTGTCGCTGATGGATGCTGGATTCTCTGCGTTTGTTTAGGTTCACCCTCCATGCCGAGAGGCTCGCCCGTCTCTGTCTACCTGTTCCCCGGTGAAGCCTCAAAGCGCAGCCCCTCTGTGCTGCAGGGGGACGACTCTGAGCTTGACGGACTGGTTGCCACAGCAACAGAGGCTCAGGCAGATATGATGTCAGAGGACGGGTCCGAGGGCTCTGAGGACAACGACGACTTTTGTATCCTGGAGGCTCCCGGCATGGGCATCCCAGTGAGTCTGATGAGTCTCTTGTTGCTTTTATGTTCCTGTTCGGTCTTTCTTGTGATTTTTCTCTTCACCCACAGCGTGAATCCTCTAGAATTCATCTTAATGCTTATTCATAAAATGTTCGCATATGAGATTCGTTACTAAGTGAGTCGTGTCCTCCATCACAGCCCAGAGATGGAGAGCCCGTGGTGACAGTTCTGGCTCAGGGGCCCATCCGGGTGAAGGATAGCCATTTTTCGAGGCCGCGGGGCAGCTCAGACTTGCTCCGTGCCCCGAGCCGCTTCCCAGTGCCCCAGAGCAGGGTGGTGCTGCGGGAGATCTCTGTGGTCTGGCATCTCTATGGGGGCAAGGACTTTGGCGGCAAGCCCTTGTCCATACATGCCCAACATGCAAATAGGTAACACACACTCACACAAGTATTTAACCCACAGACATTTTGTCTATCGTGTAAAATATATACACACTTGCATCTGTTCATTTTTTCTGTTGCCTGTATAATTTCTCTCTCTCTCTTCCTCCTTCCAGGGGTCGTTCAGTCCCTGCCGGTGTGCGTGGCTCCCCGTCACGCTCCGTCACTTCCTCTCGTCCACAGAACTCCTGGCGCTGGGCTGGAGGCAGCGGCCGCCAGCACACCCTGCTAATGGAGATCCAGCTCACCAAGGTGTGTGTGTGTGTGTGTGTGTGTGATCTGGACTGAGATGAAACTAACTAGAAGAGGTTGACAAAATGATCTCACCACAAAGTCCACTTAGTGGCTGTTCTGGAGCTTTTGACACCCTCTGTCTATTCTTAGACCCTCAGTTCAGATGAGGAAAAACTTCCATTGCAACATACAATCAAACACTGTTGTGCTTTATATTTCATGGTGCCTCTTTTTCCAACATATTCCTCCTGTTTTGTTCCCTAGGTGTCCTTCCAGCATGAGTCCTACCAGGTGGCCGTGGCGGGGCAGGATGGGGAGGGGTCACTGGCAGCTGTGGTCGGGGTGGGTCCCGGTGGCGAGCAGCCGCTCTCCAGGCAGGTGTTTATCGTCCAGGAGCTGGAGGTTCGAGACCGACTGGCCTCCTCACAAATCAACAAATTCCTCTACCTCTACACCAGCGAGAGCATGCCACGCCGAGCCCACTCCAACATGGTGAGACGGCAGGAAGTCTTTGATTTTTTTAAAAAAACCTCTGAAATGCCAAATGTTGAAGTGTTTGTTATATAAAAAAATGGACCTGTCCTGGTTTAATTGCCCTCTTAAATGATCAAATGAAAAGAATTATTTGCAGCTACCATCTTATGACGTTAACTGTGTTGCCTTGTTGTAGTTGACAGTGAAGGCCCTGCAGGTGTGTCCAGAATCTGGTCTTGGTGGTCCAGAGTGTTGTCTCCGAGTCAGCCTGCTGCCACTACGACTTAACATCGACCAGGTACCTCCGACCACTGAGATGAATACTAACAGCTACTCTCTACTCGTCTATCATAACTCAGTCTCAAGCTGAGCACAAGACCCCTAAAACTGGCTGAGTAGAGCTCTCAGATCTGCAGGGACATTTTCAGACCCTTGTTTTGATTTGTCCTGTGTGGAAACTGAGGGAAGTAAATGGTTTTGGTCTTCTGGTCGTCTGTCTGAGTTTTATTCAGAGCTGTTGTATGAAAGGTAATAAATATGTAACTGTGTTCGCAGAATTCATTCTGCATATTTATGTGGAAACCAGAAATTACTGCTCATATCAGCTCTAGAAGTATCAGATTAGAGAAAACATGTAACTACTAACAGTGATAATTGTTGTTTTTCAGTTGTATTTAATTAGAAATGAAAACTGCATTTAACATTTGTTATGATTGTGTGTCACTGTCAGTTTACACAAGAAATGAGCCGTTCAAAGCCACGACTGATCTTGTGTTTCTTTCTTGCACAATCTTAAGTGGCTTCTCAGTTTCACCATCACAGACAACATAACTAAACTCACAAAAGTCACTGCATGCTCTAGAAACACAGATTTCTTTGTAGCATGTTGATCAGTTGATATTTATTTCGAATTTTGGATTTCACTGCCTACCTCGTTCTGACAGGGACCATCGTTTGTGCTTCTCCTGTAGCCTCTCCGCATCTAACCAGCCTTTTTTTTTATCCCTCTGCTGTCCAGGACGCGCTGTTCTTCCTGAAGGACTTTTTCAGTAATCTAGCTTCCTATGTTAACCCTTACCTGCCTGTGGACCCTGCCGCTGAAGGTGAGCTGTGTCCATTGATGTTTTTTTTTCTCTGCACTTTTCATTAATATATTAAATGAGATCAATCATGTAGGACAAGCTGATTTTTATGGATAAGTGATGTATTTAATTACTGCAGATGGATGAATTTTCACTGGCTGAGGAACATATTTAAGTGATCACTCAAGCTAATTATGAACACATTAATATTTGGTCCTAGATTTAGTATTTAAGAACAGGCTTTAGTCCAAATTGGTTTTTGTGAGTTTAGCAACTGGCTGTTTACAGTTTGTGACGTATTCTAACTGTCGTGTTCCTGCTTATTTTTCCATCTGTACGTTTTCAGTGAAGGCAGACCCCTCCCAGAAGGCATCTGAGGAGATGGAGTCATCTGGTGGTCTGGGACCTGACCTCACAGCCTCTGTGGAAACTACCTACAGCGAGCAGAGCTCCTCCTCCGCCGGCTCCACCTCCTCCTCTGACCAGCCAATCTACTTCCGGTATGTAAACACTAATTCACCAGGAGGAAGACGCCTGTGTGTAACACGTTCAAATATGACAAAATTTAGAACATCTTAGCATAAAGTATAACATTGTGTAAGACAGAGCAAGTGTAAATGATGATTCATTAATAATACTGGTCTCCTGGTTCTCCCCACCGTCTCTTTCAGGGAGTTTCGTTTCACCTCTGAAGTGCCTATCTGGCTGGACTATCACGGCAAACATGTCGTCATTGAACAGGTGAGAGGTTACGTCACAATACAGAAATCTGTAGGATTTAAGTGTATTTGATCATGCGTAGGTTGTCCAGATACACTCTTTTAATCCCTCTCTGGTTTCACAGGGAACGTTTGCAGGGATTCTGATCGGCCTGGCTCAGTTAAATTGTTCTGAGCTGAAGCTGAAGAGGCTCTGCTGCAGACACGGGTAGAAATACACATCTCTCTGCTAACACAAAAATCTCATTAGTTGCTTGATATACATTTATGTGGTCTACGAAAGAGCTTCTGTGATGTGTAAACGTCCCAAATTCTTTCAGTTTTTTTGTGACTTTCTGAGTCAATGTGTGAAATGCAGACCTGTGTAATTTTCTGTCGTAAGTTTATTCGTTTATTTTTTCTGCAACACTTTGTAGCCTCCTTGGTGTAGACAAAGTGATCCAGTACGCCGTCACAGAGTGGCTGACAGACATCAGGAAGAATCAGCTGCCGGGCATTCTGGGAGGTGTTGGCCCCATGCACTCTGTTGTCCAGCTTTGTGAGTTGAAACTGCTTACTACACAGTGTTAGTTTATGTGATGCATAACATTTACATCTTTTCTTATTCTCATCTCATCTATCATTTCATTCTCCATCTCTGTGTGTTTCTCCAGTCCACGGAGTGAGGGATCTGTTCTGGCTGCCTATAGAGCAGTACAGGAAAGATGGACGCATTATTCGAGGTCTCCAGAGGGGGGCAGCATCCTTTGGCACCTCAACAGCCTCAGCTGCTCTGGAGCTCAGCAACAGGCTGGTTCAGGCAATCCAGGTACTCAATCCTAAACGATATTCAGTGCAAATCATGATTAGTGACTGAATTAAAGTTGTACAGCAGGGCAGCTTCAAGGAGATAAATTAGAACATAGAATAAATTTTATCTGCAGAAAATGTTTCAGATACCTCAGAGAAAAACTTCCCTTTAAAAGGTAAATTAACTCCATGATGACATAAGATTAGGAATCTGTCCTTGATGTCGATGTTTGTGCTTTCCAGAAGGATTTCAGAATAAGCAGGACCTCTAGTATTTGCTGTCTGTCAAGCCCAAAATCACATATTACAAACTCAAAGGACTTTACAATCTGTGCAACATACAACACCTCAGATACTTGATTCAGATAAAGAATAACTGAACCTTTGTATGTGTCTGCTCGCTTCTCTTACAGGCCACAGCAGAGACAGTATATGACATCCTGTCTCCGACGCCACCCCTGAATCGTTTCGCCATCACTGAGGGCCGGGCCCCCACCAGCCGGCCCCGCAGAGCCGCCCAGCCTGCAGACCTCCGGGAAGGTGTAGCCAAGGCCTACGACACCGTCAGAGAGGTGCGTTTATGTAACTTGGATCTTCATCTAATTATATGAGAAACCCAGTTTTTGTAGTCAGGGCTGGAGTTAAGAGATACTCCTGGAGAAATACATTTTTTTTTGGTATATATACAGTATGCGTAACCAGGTTTCTAATATCTACATAGATGTTTGTTCTTCACCTTTTGGAACAATATATGGTGATGAAAATCTGAGCTTTAAGGACCACTAATGATTTCAACTGCATCTCAGGTGTCATCAGCTTTTTACAGATTTAAAACAGGGAAAGTATTGCTGTGAAAGGAATGATCACAAGATGAAAGGGGTGATCATAACACGCAATAATACACAGTTCATGTGAAAATGTCTGATATGGAGCTGAAAGACTGGCAACAATTTTGATAAATCGTCATTTTTCACTCAAAAATACCAAAACTTTGCTTTTTTACAGTCTTTCAAATGTGAAGATTTCCTGTTTTTCTTTGATTTCTCCCAGCAGCCTCGTCTCTTGTGTGTGTGTGTGTAAATGTACTAAAAACACTTGATGCCTCTTTACACTTTGACTGAAATATCTCCGCACTCTGTCTCCTCTACAGGGAGTGATCGACACGGCTCAGACCCTGTGCGATGTAGCATCCCGCGGCCATGAACAGAAGGGTCTCCCCGGTGCCGTGGGCGGCGTCCTGCGGCAGATCCCGCCCACTGTGGTCCGACCCTTAATAGTGGCCTCTGAAGCTACTTCCAATCTGCTCGGCGGCATGCGGAACCAGATCAAACCGGACGCCAGGAAGGAAGATTTCCTGAAGTGGCGTACAGAGGATGGCCAAGAATGATGACGACTTTTTTGCGTCCGTGTGGGAGAGCGAGAGCGTGTGTGTGTGTGTGTGTGTATGAGAGAGAGGTTGTGATTTGGGAACGTCTCAGCTGAAGGAGCGAATGCAGGGTTTGAATGTGTATTTGCATGTGTGTACGGACTAACGAGAGTCAGTGTGTGTTTCAATGCAAAAAGAAAGCTACGACTAACTACTACTGCAGTTACTGACGCCCAGTGTTTTACGTGGCTCCATTATACGTGGATTTAATTATTGTTTTGCATCCAGCAGGAGTCCCTCCCCGCAGTACTATACTAGTCTGCAGATTCTCCTCACTGTCAGTTTAGTGTGCAAACATATCGCCGTCACTCTCATCCGGCTGAGTTTTCAATCCAAACAAGGGCAGATAGGATTATCACTCTCAAGGTTTCTTTGATGTTCATAAGAAAATGGGATTTATGTACTTACAGTTGCACTGTTCAAAACTGTTTGTGTTCTAGTTCAATGGGATTTCTCACAGCTTCACTTACTTGCAAGATGCACGCAAAAGGCAAATAGTCTAAAGGAGTCAAAACAGAATAATGGACAATTTAACTGTGAGATCAGTGTGTTTCATGGGACTGTTTCCCTGCACCTGGTAAGCAGGTGAACTTGAATATTTCGATTCAGTTCACCCGTATTGGGTGCATGATGTGAAAACAGGTGACTCCAGCTTTGGTCTACTTGTATTATTTAAGTCTGGTCTTTGCAGATGCTGATGATCCTCCAGAGTTAGGTAGATGGTTTACACTCACATCACAACAGCGTGATCTGTGATTGGTTCAGTTTTGGCCCTACTATGCACCTGCTCCTCCTCAGTGCTGTTATTTGTGCCATAAACCTTGCAGAGTGCTCTTTTTTTTTTTTAACTAGCTTGTGTTGCCTTCCTCAACCCTGCAACCTTCCCACTAGAAGAATAATAAATAATTAATACTGGCTTGTATTGATTTGCATAACTGACTGAATAGAAACACGTGAAGCCTCTAAATTCTGTTAAAGTCTCACAAAGTCAAGCTGGACTTTAATTGTCTCTCTGATGAAGTGAATCAGTAACTCAGCAAACTGTCCTGATGTCAGCCAGTGGTTCTTCTACCTGCTTTGCAGCTCGTTTGTGCTTCTGTCTCCATGGCGATTTGGAGACGACAGGGGGCCGGGAGTTCAATTAATCTGCTCTGTCTTCGAAATTGCTTTGCCCTTTTCTTTAGTTGCCTTCCTGCATTTTTATGTTTCTTTTATTTGTTTTTGTTTTTTTTAAATTTCGTTAAACATAAGTATTGTCATATTCAAAATAAGTGTTGAGAGGATGTGAATCTGGTGACAATGGAGGATGAGAACTTTGGGTTTTGTGGTTTAAAAAAAAAAAAACGTTTTACATTTTTATCTTTTTTTTTGTTTGTTTAATAAGTGTAAGGGATGTGTGTCCGTGTGTGTGTGACAGAGAGAGAGTGTGTTTGTGTGCGCGCATGATGCATGTCTGTGAGGGTGACGGGTTGACGCTTGTCAAACCTCTTGTGTGTTACTATTTACTATATCATAAACTGTATGAATGACCTGTATAATACAAAGACAAGGAGTATACAAATTAATAGAAAAAATAAAAAATTTGAGTATAAAAACTGAACGCCATCTTTGCCTTTTGATCCACAACAAATATTTTGTTGTCAGTTTTCCACTTCCTGCTGCTTTATTTCTGCCAATAATTATTTTACTCTGCTACATTTCAGCGGGAAGTACATTTTACGTTTACATTTATTTGTCAGCTAAATTAGTAGTTATGCTGCAGATTAGGATTTTAAATCCAAACATTTGCGCAACTAATAAGATATGGTCCATTGCTATAGTTGAGACTACCAGAAAATATTTAAAATCAGCTCCTTGGACGGCTGAAAGGTTAAAGTGCTGCTTATACAGACGGATGACAAAGGACAAATGAACATGAAGTGTCTTAGTAAGGTTCAACAAGTCTTGTTCAACAAGTCTCTGAACTCTACTGGAGGGATGAACACCGTTCTTCACAAACATATTCCCTCATTTGGTGTTTTGATGATGATGGTGGAGAGTGCTGCCTAACACATCAGCCCAAAATCTCCCAAAGGTGTTCAATCGGGTTGAGATCTGGTGACTGTGGTCATAGCATATGATTCACATCATTTACATATTTACATACTCATCCAACCATTCAGTGACCCCACATGCCCTGTGGATGGGGAGAGAAATGTTTCATCATAGGATAAAGGTGATCACTCACAACATGTTTGTATTGATTAGCAGTGACCCTTCCCTCTAAGGGGATAAGTGGACCCAAACCATGCCGGCAAAACGCCCCCCCACAGCATAACAGAGCCACCAGATCCCCTCACTGTAGGGGTCCAGCATTCAGACCTGTAACGTTCTCTTGGTGAATGCCACACATACACTGGTGAAGGATGACTCATTTGACCATATCACTTTTTTCCACATCTCTGTAGACCAGTGCCTATGGTTTTTGTTCCACTGAACTCTCAAATGTGCATTCATCTTTGTAATGAGGGGTTTACGCGGTGCAACCCTACTATAATATCTCTCTCTATGTAATTCCCAACAGACTGTTTTTGCTGACACAGTCACATCCTGCATTGACATCTCAGTCACCTGAAGAAGAGTTGCTCTTCTGTTTTTCCTGACGTATCACAGTAATGCACGAGCATCAAGGTTATTGAACTGTCGACCACAATTTCCGACCCAGTTTACTGACATCTTTCCCATAGATCTAAATACAGATGTCACTTTAGTCACTAATCCTATTGAAACACTAACCAGTTGAGCAGTCTTTGTGACTGAAGCTCCTGCCATCTTTGCCCCAACAATGAACCCTCTTTCAAAGTCACTTAAATCTTTTCCTCTTGCCATCTGGATACAAAATCAGAGTCAACAGGGCCTGCTCAGCATTTTATACATGCAGTGAAGTTGAAGCTATTATGAAGCCTCAGTCATCCAAATTAGTCAAATCAAGTAAATATCTTTCAGCGATAGTCTTTTTGGTACCAAAGTCCCTCTTTTTGTTATTATACTTCCACCAGCAGTTCAACAGGGAAACACTGTCTGAGGAAACACAAAGGGGGAATTTGATGCTAAAATACTGTAAATGTGGCAGATATCCACTTGATATGACTAACTCAGACTGCTAAAGCCTCATATAAACTTCAGATAAACTTTTAAATGCATTTTTGCATAAAATGACTGTGTGGACACGCTGTGGATTTTGGCCTCCATCACTTACACTGAAAGCACATTTGAAGGGGCTCTTTTGGGAAACTATCCTTTAAGTATTATTATTTTTACATATATACTTTTACTTGAGGAACCTTTTGTTTGCAGGACTTTAAATGCAGTATTTTATAGTGTTATCGACACTTTTACTTGAGCAAATCATCTGAATATTTTCCACCACTGATGAATATAACCAGAGGCAGAGCTGTTATAGTAGTACGGTGTTCGTACTATTAGATAGTGTCGTATACTGGAGATATTAATAATTACCTACATGTGGTGTGTGATATTCCAAATAACTCAAATAACATAAAAGGATTTCTCCTATTTTACAACTATAACAGTGGAACCAAAGGTAGAGTAGCGACTTCTACTGGGAACATTTAAGCGATGCACCAACGGCATTTCCGGTCCGCGACATTTTTTTTCATAGGATGAAGTCATGACTCGCGCTACTCTGCCTCTGATTGGCTGACCCTGATATTGTTACCTTAATCCTAACCAATCACACTCCTCATTCCTAAAAATAACCAATCCAGCCAACGAAGGCAACGAGTACTAGCCAATCAGAGGCAGAGGTGGGCGGGTTATGACTTCGCCATCCTAGAAAAAAAAATATTGGCTTCCGGTTCACATGTACAAGCTACAGCGTGATAATAAGAAGACCGAAGTTATCTGCAGACATTTACTAGTATCAGTTATCTCTGAGTCTCCAGCGTCTGTCTGTAAACATGAAGCTGCTCACGCACAACATGTTGACGTCTCACGTGAAGGGGGTCACTAAAGGATACCCGCTACTCATCAAGGTAAACTGTCAACCGCTGGTAAACACCTGGCTGAGCGCGTGAGTGCTGCTAACACCACACAGTCTGAATGTGGGAAAGACTTTAGTAGGTTAAAGAGACGAGCTCGGAGGACTAAGTTTACTCCATACTGTAAAACAACAAAAACAAACAGACGCAACACGTCTGTCACAAGTCTGTCTGCAGTTTCTATGACGTTCATTTTAAATAAAACTTCCTCTCATGAGCTACTGGACTCTCAAATGATTTAACTTCAGTTTTATTGATATTTAAAACCAAAATGGATGAATTGACTGCTCAAAAATCGTACAGGAACAAGATATTTTATTTACATACATAATAGGACTGGGTAATATATCGATATCATATCAATATTGTGATATGAGACTAGATATCGTCTTAGATATTGGATATTGTAATATATGGCATTAAGTGTTGTGTTTTCCTGGTTTTAAAGGCTGCATTTCAGTAAAGTGATGTAATTTTCTGAACTTACCAGACTGTTTTAGCTGTTCTATTATTATTTGTCTTTGCCTACTTAGTCATTATATCCACATTACTGATGATTATTTATACTCTGCACAGTGATGTATTATATTCTATAGTATATTGGCACAAATAAGACACAGACAGGTCAAATAGCAAAACAGCCTATAAACATACAAATGTATGAGCATTAAATCAAAACAGGCCAGGCTGCCTACAAGGGATCCATCACATATGGTGCTAAGATTGAATAATACCATCAACTGGGAATAACCTTTACCTTAGAACCACAGAGGTCCGACTTTGAGTCAGTTGGCTTAGATTTTTTTGTGAGTAAGCTTCCTTGTTTTCTTTTTGACATATCTGTGGGACTACGAACATTTGTTTTTTTCTGATATTTGAGTTAAAGGTGCAATGTGTAGAAATTAGTAGCATCTAGCAGAACAGACTTGGCAGAAACTGAATATAATATTCATGAGTATGTTTTAATTAGTGTATAATCACCTGAAAATAAGAATTGTTGTAGTTTCGTTACCTTAAAATGAGCTCTTTATATCTACATAGGGAGCGGGTCCTCTTCCACAGAGCCCACCATGTTGTACTGCCATGGTTCTACAGTAGCCCAGATAGGACAAACCAAACACTGATTATCGAGAGGGTTTTTTGCGTTTTCCATGACCACTGTAGGTTCTCCTGCATGTTTGTAAGGGAAGGGTATTCATTTGGTTACAATCTACAACCTCAGTGCTGGATGGCACTAAATCCTACACGCTGCACCTTTAAAGTGAGTGAAGTTTATGATATTGCGCCGCCATGCTTCGATGGCGATGGACTATCGCCGGTATCTTTATGTAAGTGAATTAGTGATGAATCACCCTCATGCATGAATCATACATCAATAATAACCTCATTTTATGCATGATCCATGATGATGAAGATATAGAAAGATAGAAAGGCACAGCAAAAATAGCATATTGTCAATATTTTAGAGACCCCCCCCCCAAAATTTCACAAATCATGTTTTTAGGCGAGCTCATGTTTTATGAAGAGGAGCCAAGCTCCCTCTGGCTCCCCTGTAGTTCGCACCCTGGTGATGACTCAGAACAACTTTGCATTTATTTGTAGTGACCGTTCCCTCTAAGGGGACAAGTGGACCCAAACCATACCAGCAAAATGCCCCCAAAACAGAGCCCCCAGATCCCCTCACTGTAGGGGTCAAACGTTCAGACCTGTACCATTTGTTATGTCCCCAGTCTAGGGGAAACCTGGACACAACATGCTTAGAGCCCCCACTCTTCCCAATCCCAAGAATGGTCAACCCAAAAACCATCAAAGTTCACACTGTAGCAATTTATTTTTCAGAAGCTTCAGAGTTGAGCAATGCCCAAAACAACAAACAAAAATTAACTAACCCCACCCTAAACTTCCCTAATGAAAAAATAAGTAGAAACAAAAGACGAAGCTTTAACCAAACTACTAATTAAGAAAAGTAGTTCAGCTATTTACAGCGTACAATGAACTAACATCTAATAGTAGGAGAAATGCCAGCAGACTTGGCTGACATCTTAGTTCCACAACACACTAAACCACTCAAATACATTTGACTAACACACACTCTAGGGTTAGCAGGAGGGCCTCCGTCGTTGGGAATCGGAGAGAGGAGAGAGGCGGAAACCGGCATCAGCTGGTGTTTAAATCATTTGCGTTAGCCAATCAGCCAGCAACTATCCTGTCACCTGAGCCAATCAGGGAGCACCACCTGCAACTCATCACAGGCAATCAGAATGCACACTAAAGGGACGAGGAGGGAGAGAGCGGTTATTGCAGGAGCGGAAACAAATAAAGGACCAAGGGTCATAACACGTTCTCTTGGCGAACGCCACACATGCACTCGCCCACTTGTCGAGAATATGGTGAAAGATGACTCATCTGACCATATCACTTTTTTCCACATCTCCGTGGACCAGTGCCTCTGGTTTTTGCACCACTGAACTCTCAAATGTGCATTCATCTTTGTAATGAGGGGTTTATGTACTGCAACCCTACTATAACATCTCTCTCTATGTAATTGTCGACGGACTGTTCTTGCTGACACAGTCTGTCATGTCCTGCGTTGACATTCTCAGTCACCTGAGGTAGAGTTGCTCTTCTGTTTTTCCTGACATATCGCACTAAGGCACGAGCATCACGGTCATCAAATGTGCGCTTTCAACCACAATTTCTAACCTCATCTACTGATGTCTTTCTAATGGATCTAAATACAGATGTCACTTTAGTCACTGCTCCTACTAAAACACCAACCAGTCATTCCAGTCTCCTGTTTGGTTTTGCTATGTGCTGTCAGAGTGTATATACGTAGTGTCTGGAGAGGGTGTTAGGATTCTGAATGTCCACACTAACAGGCTGTGTTTATTCCTGCTGATGCTTTCTTTGTGCAGGCAAGTGAGGTGAAGGTGAACGACTTGGAGTTCAACCCTCAGTTCATCAGCCGGATGATCCCCAAGCTGGAGTGGAGCGCTCTGGTCCAAGCTGCGGAGGAGGTGAGTCCAGAGATCAACAACAGAGATCAGCAGGAGTTTTTGAACAGAGAGAGTCCAGCAGCTGTTTAGTTTGTGGTGTTGTTGAATGGTATTGTGGACAAAATACCAAACAATATAGACAAAATATTGATCCTTTCCTCTCCGTAGTTGGGTCATCGACAAGACCTGCCCAGTGAGCTGGTGCCAGACTACCAGACAAACGAAGAGTTCCTGAAGAAAGTGCACAGAGCGCTATTAGAGGTATGCAACTCATAATCAGTCCTGTTTTAGGTAAAATGCCTGTTTTTTGTTTGTTTTTAACAAAGACAGATTTGGAGCAAATATTCTAATTTATTATCACAAGTTGTTTTAACACTCAGAAAGTATTCAGATCCCTTCACTTTTTGCACTCTACCATGTTGTAGATTTACTTTTAAATTGATAAAATTGCCACTTTGCCCTTCAATCTACACTATCCAATATTGACAAAGTGAAAACATCATGCTTCCGTTATTGGAAATGGCAATTAGCAACAAAGCTTTCCGGTGGTCATCTTGTGCACATTATCCTGCTAAATCATCCCTATTCAGTGGAGAATCACACCATTTGTTATATTTGTTTTCCCTTTCAGGTCGTTTGACAAGCCAGTCAAGTTCTTCTGCACCAAACATTATAGACCTGGTTTTGTGCATAGGGTCATTGTCTTCATTCACATCTCTTAAAAAACACATTATTTTAGAATTGCATTCTCTTTAATTGTTTTATTGCCTTTTATTTTCATTCTGTTTTTATGCAAATAGATTTTTTGTTTTATTTTTAAAGGATAGTCACAAATTTTCTTTATTTCAGTTTTTTAATCTTATTTAATGATTTTTTTTCTACATTAATCTGGTATTTTATGTCTTTGCAAAGACCCAAACTGTCAACATGAAGTTTGAATTACACTATGGTCTAAACTGTTATTGTAAAGTGTAGCATTAACATTTCTTTCATCTGAATTATTGGATGAGCCCAAACCATAAAGAAACAGCCCCAGGTGTGTCCACATACTTTTGGCCATGTACTGTATGTTGCTCTATGACGACACCTAGTGGTGGTGTAACTCGTCCTGTGTGTGTGTGTGTGTGTGTGTATGTGTGTGTGTTGCAGGTGGAGGTGATAGAGGGCTGTCTGCAGTGCCCTGAATCAGGACGCGAGTTCCCGATCTCTAAAGGAATCCCCAACATGCTGCTGAACGAAGACGAGGTGTAGACTGACTCTCACTCCCAACCTCACTCAGACGGGACTGTGTGTGTCCAGAGAGAGAGAGAGAAGAGAGAAGAGGCTGGACTCTGGTTTGAGTTGGTGCCATGAGAAAATAGGCCACACTGTTTGGTTGATTGTAGTTCTGACATTTAAGTGGCTGATGTTTCCTCTGGAGGAGAGAGATTTGAAGAGTAACGGATGGAAATGTTCCCCTGAGAGTAACCCCCAGTGGTTTTATCTGTATTTATTTTTGTAACTTTTTTGGTCTCTTTCTTTTTCATTTTCAATAAAACTGTCCTAATTTCCGTGACAGCCCAATCGGTTTTAGGTTTTTGTGGAACTATATTACAGACATGCTAAAATATAACCCTACGTGTGTGTGTGTGTGTGTGTGTGTGTGTGTGTGCGCGCGCCGAGGCTCTGAACCCCATTGAGCCCTCTGTCAGGGTTAAGAAAGTGCTGAGGGCCAGATGACGTGGCAGTGGCTTGTCTATATTTGGCTTTGAGGAAAAGAGGCAGAAAAAAGCAGCCAGGCTAGAAGCTGTTTTTTGAGGAATTTTTTTCTTTTTAAGACAGACATTACAGCGCACACACACACACACACACACACACACACACACACACACACACACACACACAGACACACACCGCCTCACCTGGGCGGACTCCTGAGATCTGAGATGCCTTAGTGTAATGCGTCTGCGCCTTTTAAGATGGCAGAAAGAAAGAGTTGAGATTCAAAGAGACAAATTAAGTGTTTTTTAAGTGTCTTTTCTGGCTGTTTTTAAGATGGTGCAACAGCAGCAGTCAAGTTGAAACAGGAACCTGTTTGTTTGCAGGCGGTGTTATCATTTTTAGAAACCCTGCCAGGAGAGACGATGAAGGAGGGGGGTTTGCCCTGACCAGAAGCCTGGAGGCAGCCTCAGTCTCTCCTACCTTTCCCTTCTACTTATAGCAATTACAGGCCTGCACCCGCAACTATAATAACGGTATAATGGGATGGCAGAAGAGCAGCAATAAAAGCCACCCCTGACAGATTAACAGTCCTCTCCAAATCCTGAACTGTAATTAACAATGAGACTGAAGAGGAACAGAGAGGAAAGAAAGGAGCAAGATTGAAAACAAGGAAAGATAAAGATTTTTTAGAAGAAAGGGATGGGCTGCCTGTGGAGTGATTTTAATAAAATTAGGAATAAGCCTTTAGCTGTTGGCATGACTGAGTCAAAAGCTGAATATCACACACAGATCCTGACCAAAGCAGCATTTTTGGAAATTGCTGGTGTGGATTTTACCATTTTAATGTTTGGGATTCTGGCAAAGAGTGAGATCAAAAGATCGATAGCAGTTAACGGTGCATTATGTATAATTTAGTGGCATCTAGCGGAACGGACTTGGCAGAAATGGAATATAATATTCATAAGTATGTTTTCATTAGTGTATAATCACCTGGAAATAAGAATCCTGTTTTCATTACCTTAGAATGAGCCCTTTATATCTACATAGAGAACGGGTCCTCTTCCACGAAGCCCGCCATGTTGCACTGCCATGTTTTTACAGTAGACTAGAGTTTCGCAGCCACCGTAGGTTCTCCTACACGCTTAGAAGGAGAGGGTGATGGGAGGGATATTCATTTGGTTGCAATCTGCAAACTCACTGTGAGATGCCACTAAATCCTTCCTACTGGTCCTTTAACATTAGTTTAGCAAAGACTGGAAACCGTGGAGAACAGCTAGTCTGACTCTGTCAACAGGTGACAGGAGCCACCTACCTACTAGGCTACTGTAAAGATACCAATTAACAAGTTATATCCTGCTTATTTAATCAATACAAAAACCATAGTGTAAAAACAATAATTTGCCATGTTAAAGGGAGTAGCTAATATTGATTTGCCAAGAAACCCATTGCTAGGCAACCACTGGTCCCAGCAGAGAAATAGACCAACAGCAACAACGGTCAATTGTTGTTTTTACACTTAGGTTTATGTACGGATTAAACAAACAAGATATAACATGTTAATCAATTAGTGGCTTCAGAGGTGGAGGTGGGTTGAGGCCAGCTGTTTCCCCCTGCTTCCAGTCTTTATGCTAAGCTAGCCGGCTGTTGGCTTCAGCTAATGTTACTGTAACGTTGGAGTGGACTCAGCTAAATGTGTCAGGGCACAATTATAACAGACATTCACTTACACAAAATACGTTTTTGTGAAATTATACACCCCTCTTAACATACTTATGTCAAGTTTTGAAGGACTTGCTTATCATTTAAAAGTTATGGAGTCTCAAACCCAACAAGAACCTCTTTCCTCTCATTTAGTTTAGGTTTAGCGCATACCTGTCAACACTTGGCTTTGAAAATAAGGGAGATTTTGCGGGACCCCACCTGACCATGATTTTTACATTATGAAAAGAGTTTCCTCTCTCGGCTCCAGAGATCTAATCACCAGGTGCCTTTACTGCCCGCCCTGCTATAATCGAACGGATGGTTGATCTGTTCTTTGTGGCTTTTTGGGCGTGTTTATGTTTAACAGACCTAACATGCTGGTTAACATCATTTTACCACCATGACAAACACTAAAGTCCATCCTACACACTTTGCAAAACGTAAGGTTGTTTCCTAACATGCTTTTTGTCAGGAGTAGGTCGTCTCCAGAGTATTTAAATATTTACACAGATTTGGGTTGTTGTTTTTTTTGCCTGCTTCTCACTTATTTTGTTCGGCACAGTTACTGAGGTCAACAACATTTTAACAGCTTAAGAAAACAACAGAGTTGTTTTGTAGCGTTAGTACCTTTATTAAAAGATTTGTTAGTCCTTTAACAGCAGTTTTAATCTTGTGCTTTGACTTTTGTTAATGGGGATGCCCTTTAGTGTACATTTGGAGAACAGATTGTGCCTTTAAAAATATTTACCAGAACAGTAATTCATCTGGATACATGTGTAAGTTTCAAAGCAAGAAAAGCAAGAAAAGCGGTAAGGACCAGTCTCATGATACTCTACAGCCAAAAGTGAAAGTGTCTTCTATAAATGCATCTGTGCATGTTTCATTTAAGTCCATTGGCCTATAAATCAACGGGCCAATTCCTACCATACTAGCCACTATTTATTGACCACCCCGGCCAACTTTCTGTTTTTCTAACCCTTTTATGTCCTTTGTCCCCTAAAATGTAATATTGCTGGGTGAATTTATTTTACACATGGATAATGCCAACGATACTAAAGGGACTTAATATGTCTGGACAGTTTTCGATTACAGCACTATATTGATTTTTCCTACGTCTTCAAAGGACAAATTCTCGACCTTATGTGCTGCTTCGGTGTAATTCCTCTTAACTGCATTTGCCCATTTCCAACCAAAAGTTAATATCTTTCAATGTCACCTTACATTATCCAGAACAAATCTGTTACCTTCCATCTCATTACGTAACATTAAGAATATTGATTTTTCTGCTCTTTCCAGTAGAATTGATAACCTCCCCAGCAAGGACAATTTATCCACCCCAGACAAACTGGCCTCTCATTACAATGATGGACTTCATAGTCTTAAACGCTCCTGTTCCTAGTCTGTCTCCTTTACTCACTCTGCCCCTTGGGTTACACCTTAAATACACCAGTTTAAAGCTAAAGGCCGTCTCCTGAAACGCCTTTATGCGAAAACTGGCCTTGTTGTTCATAAAGACATGTACAATAACCACATACTTCATTATAAGGATGCTCTTTTCACAGCTAAATCTACCTTTTATGCAAATTTAATTAGGTCAGGTGAAGGTAACACAAGAACCCTGTTTTCCATGGTTATAGCCACCAGACACTCTTGCACCTCACCTGTATTCAGTTGCTCAATGTGACGCCTTCATGATCTTTTTTAATGCCAAAATTGAAAATATTCACCAACAACTGACCCCTTCGAACAAGACCACATACAGTTCACTTTAATCGCCTTTCTGTGTTCCCCTCTTTTCTTCACTATCTAGTTTTGAACTTCCAGCAGTTTCTGAAATCCAAATCATCTACCTGCCAGCTAGACCCCCTTCCTATTCATTTAGTATAAGTCTGTCTACCTTCCCGGTCCTCTTTAATAACTGACTCCCTTACTTCTGGTTCCCTCATCTCTCATAACAGCTGTAATAACTTCAATACTCAAAACCTGGTGCAGACCCCAACAATTTGAATAATTTTCCGCTCAATTTCAAATTTACCATTTCTCTCTAAAATACTTGCAGCTCAGGTACACGCTCACTTTACCGACAACAATCTGTTTGAACAATATCAGTCTGGTTTTCACTCCTTTCACAGCACAGAGGCAGCCTTGGTGAAAATCACCAACGACCTGTTAATGGCAGCTGACTCTGGGCTCTTAACCAAACTCTTCCCTATTGATCTGAGTGCAGCCTTAAATACCATCTCACCAGGGGTGTTGGCTGGACTGTAAACCATCAGGGACTGAGCCCAGATTCTTCTCCACCAAAAAACTTTTAAAAACATACTTCTAAATAGACTGTTTCCATGCATGTTTTTCTTGCATGTGTATATTACATGTGACACTGACCTACAGTGATGTGTGTGTGTGACACATCTAAATCATTTAGATTCAGTGTTTATTTCCTAGTTTAATCTAACATCTCTCGTCAGCGAGCCAACTTTTTTAAACTGACTAACGTTATCAGCTCGGCTGGTATCCTTAAATCTTGTTCTATGGAAGCTGTAGTAACTTGCATATGACATTCAAAAGATGCATATATTATTAACAATCAATAACAAACCGTGACATGTAAGTTTAAAAAGAGTGGAGTAGATTATAAAGCTTTAGTTTCTGTATATAAACCAACAGCAAAATAAAAAATAACACCGAAACTGGGTTGTTGATGCTTTATTGATCCAAACTGGGTAAAAATTTAACCCAGGTATTTTTAGCGTGTAGTTACTTCCACCTCTGCTTTTTAGACAGTTAATTTATTCCATCTCAACTTGGATGACTCAAGCAGCTTCTTTAATTCATCCACGGCTCTTTTCATTCTTCCCTCAGTCCACTCTGACCTCTTTTTCCTCTTTCACCTGTTTACCTGTGGAGAGAGGGCGGTGCAAGCATTATTTGTGGGGAGAAAAAAACTGCAGGAGAAACTTGCGCCTCTCTGTATGAGTGTGTGCCTGCTTTGGTGAGAGGAAGATGGCCCTTGCCTACATAATCACACACTCCCTTCACTTTGGTGGCAACCCGCCCCATCACCACCACTACCACCACTACCACCTCACACACACACACACACACACACACACAGACACACACATCCAGTCCCTCCCTCCTCCTCCTCCTCCTCTACCTCCTCTTTCTGTCTGAGACTCGGTGCATTTCTCACAGAGGATCTGCAGAATAATGGAGTCACATCCTGCAGCAGCTCTCTGCCTCTGTGCTTTCAGCCCAGCAGAGATCAGGCTGGTGCTCATTTAAACCGGGGATCTGTAATTTACTGGGAAGTTGCCTTTTTTAATTCACAGCACAAGGACTTCTTTCATATATATATTTTTTTGCGTCATGTCTTTTTATGTCGCCTGACTCTTTCCGTGTTTTGATGTTTATAGCGTATGAGGGGGATTAACAGGCCCACCATGGTTTTTCCAACATAAATCAACAGTTTTTTCCAACGTTTTAGTGCAGCCTGCTTTCTGTTTACCTATAACGGGGAATGGGAGGACGTCATTAGGTTTTTTTTAAAAGCATTAACTAGATTTTTTTTTCTGGGAGCGGGTATGGGCCACTTTTTTGCTCCCCCGATGGGTTTTTCGGAGGTGAAGGCGCAGGAGCCCGGCTGCTTCAGATGAAGTGAGCAGCTCAGGTTTTCGTTTGGAGGATTTGCGACATGGGCTGAGCTCCTGTGATGACTCTTTTCTCCTGAAAGCTGTTAAATTATCCGAGGATGGACAACGGAAAACGGAGACGGATAAAACTGTAACTTTTTCGGACTGATTGTCATTTAAATCTTTTCACCTTCGCATGCGTCAAAAGCGCAGGACCACACCGGAGCTCCTGAGCGCACCAGCTTGGAGTGAAGCGTCATCCAAATTTCCAATCACTAGATTTGGAGTTTGGTAGTTTTTTATCAACTGGCGTTGATAAGCAGTTTCTGATAAGCTTTTATTCATAAAAATGTTTTCGCTTAGTTTTATTGTTATCCAGAATTTTGCCTTTAATGACTAAATAATAATGTGTCGTTGTGTTTTGGGTGCTGCTGCAGGCGCGTGTATGAAAAATGTTATAAAATTACCGTAGCAGGATAAACGTTAAGTCAGCAGATGTGGTTTTCATTTTCCACATAAAGTTGTTTTGACCAGAACAGCCTGTTAGGCGTGCATATCGAATTGTTTGGACTTTTTATTTAATTTCAGAGAGTTTTGGAGGCAGTAAAGCCTTCAGTTTAAATTTTTCATCACTGACGCACACATTTCTTCATGCTTGGTTGCAAGTCTCAGTTTTAAAGTCATCAGTAGTCTTGTTTCAGCTGGACTTCCTTCACGGCCATTCAGGGAGTAGCTCCGTTCCTCCGTCTCCTCTCCGGACAATGTGGCTCTCCCACCTCGCGCTGCTGCTGCTGCTCCGGTTCTCCGGTGTGCTGGTGGAGGGGATCAACACGTGCCAGTTCATTAACCTGGACGAGCAAAAGTCCCGGCGCATCGAGGCGGTCCGCGGACAGATCCTCAGCAAGCTCCGCATCCGCAGCCCGCCGGACCCGACCAAGGCCGAACCGTCTGGCTCGGTGCCCCCGGAGGTCATGCTGCTGTACAACAGCACGCGGGAGCTGCTGAAGGAGCGCGCTCGTCTGGCCGAGTCCGCATGCGAGCGCGAGAGCAGCGAGGAGGACTATTACGCCAAAGAGGTGCAGCGGATTGACATGCTGCCCCCCCGCACCGATACAAGTGAGTCCATCTATTATGCATGAGAAGGGTTTGTGTGTGGTTCGTGGGTCCAAAATGAATTTAAGTGAATTTAAATTATTGTTTCCAGTTAAAATGAAGCAATGTGAGCAGCGAATTTTCCTTTCAGATCGTTTTATTTGAATGGCATGAAGTGTTCAGTTTCTTAAGAAAAAAAGAAGAAAAGACAGAAAACATAATTTATATATTTGTCCTTTAATCATCTTGTACACAGATGCATCTTGGGACCACACGGGGCATCCCGACCCCAGGTTGGGAACCACTGACGTACTGTAACTTTATTTAATTGTAACCACAGACTTCACTTCCATCAATACTAGTCTTAAGTCAGACAATAGTGGAAGAACTATTAGATCCTTCTCTAATGAATGTAGGAAGTTACAAGTAAAAGTCCCTTATTCAAAATATTACACATTATATAATATACATGTTAAGTATTAAAAGTAACAGTACAATTAAACTGAACAATTACTGACGCATTAATTCATACGCACTATTTCAATGTTGTATCTGGTCCAGGTGACGCTACTCTAACTTCTTATACATGGTCTTGTTGGGTAGTTTAACCTGTCACAGTCGATTATATTTTAAGGTTTAATAAGATTTATACATTTCTGCAAGGAAAATAGTACCTGAAGCTGTGAAATAAATGTAGATGAAAGAGTACTGAATATCTCTCTGTAGTTTTGAGGAGTATAAAGTTTCACCACATGGTCAAGTAAAGCACCAGCAACCTGAGATTGCACTTGATTACAGAACGTGCACCGTTAATACATCAACAGAAATATAATCATATGAAGTTGATTATTGTTGCTTAGAGCTATTGACCAAATCCAGTGATGCCGCCCATCATAAGACAGGAGCGGTTGTAGCTGGAAAACTGAGGAAGGGGTGGAAAAAAATGTTATCCTATGAGTTTACCCTCCTTTTACAGCTACTCTCAAGCTACCCTTGAGCAAAGCACTAAATCCTCTGATGCAGCTTCACAGTGACAAACATTCACCAGCTGTGTTTTGAACCAGGTCTCAAGTGGATTATTTGAGAGACGGTAGGATTTATGGTTCTGGATACTGTTTTGTTTATAATTACATAACTGTCTAATGGAGTAAAGCCTATGAATGTGACAGTTGCCCACATGTTAAGTACAAGGCCAGATACATTTACTCACTCAGCCCAAACCTATCATTTAGTTTTGAGACACTTATCATCAGTAATTATGTCAGAGACAATGCATCTGGCTCACAATGCTGTTTTTAACAATATTATCCTGTACTTTTTATGCTTCTTCCTCCAGATGCGGTGCAGCCAGTAGCCCCCAACCCCCATTACAGAGTCGTCCACTTCGACGTCAGTGGAGTGGATTTGACCAACAGCACCCTGGTCAAAGCTGAATTCAGGATCTTCAGAGCTCCCAACCCGCAGGCCCGGGCGTCAGAGCAGAGAGTGGAGATCCATCAGGTAGAGGATAGTCTGTCAGTAACGGACACAGCTCAGAGCGAGAGCAAGAACGTAAACTGAGTTCAACAAGATAAACTGTTGATTCCTGAGTTTTGTATGTTTTTATATGAGAATGAAGCACCCTTTACGCTGTTTTAAGGAGAATCCATTGTGCTTTAAAATCTCTTTAGGTCATTTAATCCCCCATTTATTATAAAAGAAGCAGAATTGTTTCTTTTCAACATGAAAACTCTGTAAAATCACCTGCACATGTTTCTTCTTTTTGAAAAAACTTGTTTGTGCACACGCTGTTTGAATTGTGTAATATCACAGAAACACCTTTTTTTTGTTTGTTTTAGGGTAGATTTTTCTTGTCTGGATTTGTCAGCAAGACAATTTTGATACTAAATCTTTACCAATTAAGTTATATTTATATTTTGGCTCGAAGGGGGAAATTTCACACCTCTTACAGAAAAATGCTAGCCCCAGGAAAGTGAGTCAACATAATTTACATGCCTGATGAAAAACCTTGCACGTTATTGCTTGTTTTTTGTTTTTATTCTCTATGTCATTTGTGTGCTATGCAGAAATTGTGGCGGTGAACTCGCTGCCTCCTTTAACCACAGTGGAAATTATAAAATCTACTGTCTATCCTGACAGGTAGATGTGAAGAAATCATAATTATATGTTGCGTGTGTCTGCCTCGTCACCGTCCTGTCGTTCTCTGTGTGTGTTTGTTGTGTCAGCTGCTGAAGCCAGATGAAGAAAGCACCTCCACTCAACGTTATATTGACTCTCGCACCGTTCAGCCACGGGTGAAGGGATCCTGGATATCTGTGGACGTCACAGAAACCGTAAAGGACTGGGTGTCAGATCCAGGTCAGCTGCTGCACCAGCCACACATTTACTTTACAGTATGATCCATATACATATTTATAAATTAATCTGTGTCCTCTGTCTCCCTCCTACTGATCAGAGAATAATCTAGGCTTGAGGCTGGGCGTCCACTGTCCCTGCTGCACCTTTGTCCCATCCACCAACAACATTGTGCCCAACAAGAGTGAGGAACTGGAGGCGCTCTTTGCAGGTTAGTGGCGGTTCTCTCTGTTTTTCTTGCATATGATGCTGACTAAGGCTCAGTACTCAGCTACACTGTATGTGCAGAGTGGATTAGACTAGAACAGCTTTCTGTAAGGCTCAGTTTAACCTGCGTGTTCCTCTGAGAAAGTTACATGATCATTTTAGTCTTTACTGTCACTTGGTTGTAAGTAGATAACAGATTTAATGAGATAAAACAAAAGATCTTGATCTCTTACTAGGGGTTATTTTGCGTCATTTGGTTATTTATACTCGTGAGATGCAAACATGACAGGATGTCTCTTATAAATGGCTTTGAGGGCGTTAAAAGCACTTCGGTAAGATTTATTGGCAGAGCAATAATCCTGCAGGTCACAAAATATGACCATAAAATGTAGACTCATCCGGAAGGCGTCTCCTAAATGATTTATGAATCACTTGCACACTATTCTGCAAGAATAATGGAGAAACTGTTCTTCCACACACTGTGATACTGTTGAATACCAGACTGTCTGCATTGCTTAATTAGGACCCAAATTACGGCACTTTCCTCAGGATTTACGCTCAGCCAAGTCAGTTTTTTTTTCACATTTGGTAAAAATGTCAGCTTTTGATACTGCGGCAAAACAGGCGGGGGACTTGTTTTTAGTTCTTGCACTCCAGAAGACCAGGAAGACTCATAAAAACCATGAAATCAGATGCAAACAGTCAGGTCAGTCATTTCTGGCCTCGGAAACAACTGTATGATGTATATATTTCTAACAGTGTACTTATTTGTTTAACAACATTCAAAAAGTTTAGAACTTCAAATGTTGTCTTAAAACAAGACAAACAGTCTACAACTATGCTGCTTAGGTACAGTGGTGCACAGCAAAATACTAACATCAGCATGCTAATATGCTCACAATGATAATGCCAACCTGCTGATGTTAATCAGGTATAATGTTCACCATCTTCATTTTAGCATGTTAGCATTCTACAATTGGTTATTAGCACAAAACACAAAGTACAGCTAAAGCTGATGGGAATGTCATTTGTTTTGCAGGTATTTGGTCTTAAACTAAAGTAATGGACAAAGTACAATTCATCTTGAGGAGAACATCAGTGTCTGAACCAAACCATCCAATAGTTGTCGAGAGATTTCATTAAAAAAACAAAAATGTCAACCTCATGGTGGTACTAGAGGAAAAGTCACAAGATAACTTCATCAGGATTCATCTTCTGGGCGCCATGAATGTCTGTTCAAAATGTGATGGTAATCCATCCAATACTTACATACAGATATTTCAGTCAGGACCAAAATGGTGGACAGACTGACCAACACTGCCGTCTCTATAGAGCCGTGCTGCTAGGATGGCTAAAAACACAATCTTTGGTGTGTAAAAAAACATCTGTGTCAGAAGTATAATCTGTAAATGTGTGGTAATTATTAATTAACTGAATTACCACATTGTCTGGCAAACTGAGCGAACTGAAGACACTCAAAGGTATCATCTTTTCCGCAGGTGTGGATGATGAGCAGCTTCGTCAGATAAGAAAGCCGGGTCAGGTTAAAGGCCAGCCAGATTTCAGCACCAAGACGCCGCACCTCATCCTCACCCTGCTGCCTAGCGACAGAGTGGACAACCCGGCCAAGAAGAACCGCAAGAAGAGGGCAGCCGCCACAGACGCCACAACCTGCACTCGGTATGCCGCCAACCAGACCCATGTGTGTGTGTGTGTGGTTTTGTGTGGGGGCTCAGGGGATGATTGATAGCGCTCACACTCTTCCAGGAATTGTAGTTTTATAATTCTGAAATCTTTTTGTGGTGGGTGGTGGATTTAAGATTTTTTTTCCCTGCTGACCCAAAACTCACTTTTCAGACTATTGTGTGGCAAAACTAACAATACTGAACCTGTGTTTAGACTGCAGGCCAACAGGCATGCAGTGTTTTATTTAGACTACCTCACGCTGCAGGGGAAAACTCTGGCTGACTTGCATAGTCATTAACTCTTGATGGCTGGTTCTTCAATGGTGACCCTTTGTCATATTCCCATGACCCAAACTTTGGGCCTTTGCCCCAGACATTGAAATGCAGGACAGGAGTTAAAATCTCGCTCTGAGTACAGTTTTTCTCTCTCCGTGTGTTTCAGCGGTTCAGACCAGGGCTGCTGCCTGCGTTCGCTCTACATTGACTTCAGGCGCGACCTCAACTGGAAGTGGATTCACGAACCCAAAGGTTACAAAGCCAACTTCTGTGCTGGCAACTGCCCTTACCTCTGGAGTGCAAACAACCACTACAACATGGTGAGTTGGTATCGTCATCTATTTCAGTACGATGACATATGACTGGGACCCGGTTGAACCTCAGTGTTTTTGGTAACAAGTGAAACGTGTCCACGGCACTAAACTGTCCAAAAAGCACCAAAAACCTGCATAGAATACTTGATCTGATTCAAAATCTAGTTCACTTATTCTTTGATAAGATAGTTCCTGATGTAAATCAAACTTTTGTCACCGTCAGTACAAGTTCTTGTACAGCTGCTTGTGTTTAATACTAGAAAATTGGCCTCTTTTTGTTAAATGGAAAAAAAAACGGTTTGGAAAATAAATATTTGTATCTTTCTTGAAAGAACAGTTTGATAATTCAGTAAAAAACATATTTTCTTTTTTTCCGAGAGGAATACAAGAAGACTGATACCACGCTCATGTCTGTCAGCTGCGTATGAACCTAGACTGTTAGCTTAGCTTAGCATAAAGACTGGGAGCAGGGGCTCAGTCTAAAGTTAAAAATATCTGCTTACAAGCACCTCTAAAGCTTACTAATTAACGTGTTTTTATCTCTTCTGACTCCGGGAAGTCACTTTTCCTGGCTATGAAACAGTTCCAGTATGTAACTCCCAGTAAAACCACATCATGTTTGTTTATAGATTAAACAAGCAAGATACTTGTTATTTAGTGGGCTTCAGTGGTTCTGAATGAATAGGCGCATTTCCTAAAATGTCATACTATTCCTTTAAAGTAAACTATTCCTTTAAAGTCAGGTATTGAATGAAGTATCATTTTGTCATTGGTACCAAAAATTGTTTCCTATCAGCACTAGAACTAAAATCTTTCAGACAATATTCAAGCTCATATACTGTATGTCTGCATCCAGAAATAAATATCTCTTATATTTTTGGGTTTGTCAAAAAACAGCAGTTCATTTTGTGACTGTTACATCTGATCTAAGACCATCTGGAGCACGACACCACAACAAAAAAACTCTGTTTTAACCACCGAGACTAATAAATTAGACCACCATCTGTAGTACAGTCATACCAAGTTAGATTTGCTCTTTTTTTACTAAATTATATTTTGCTCCAATCTTGAGATTCATGACCACTTTTTGCTAAATAAAAGTTGTTATGTAATAATTTTAATGGCAAAATGACTGACTTCTTAATGAAAGACACACAGCCAGATGGTACAAACAGAAATCATCTGTGATTGAGCCGTCATGAACATTTGTTTCAGTCGGAACAAAAGCAACTCCTAACAGAAAACAACAGCTGCTCACTAACTGCTCTGACTCGCTCTGGTAAAACACTTTGGTTTGGACTAAACTCCAATAAGATGTCAGCCCAACTTCAAGGTGCAGAAACTTAAAGATGCGGGTGACATTTGCCCTTAAATGAGCTTAATGTGCATTGTTTGTGGTGGCTGAACACCGCGGTCAGTTAAGATTGGTTAACCCCAAGGTCATAAGTGGGCTGTCACCTCGCAGAAGTCTATTATGGCTTCACTACACAACATATAGGCTTACGCAACACGGCCTGTTTGTCTCATAGCGTATGGTTTGGCAAGTAGCCACACGGACTCTTACAGAACGTCTGTTTTTACTTTTTCCTTCTTCATGTTGTTCATTTTGAGTCAAATGTGTAGGATTTATTTGACAGTGAAGTTTGCTGCAATCAAACACTTTACAGCTGTGGCTTTTGCACTATTTGATCTGCCTGGTTCCCGTGTTTATGGAGTTTGGTACATGTCAAAGTATCTGAAAAAGAAACGATGAAACACACTGATAAAGGATTACATGATACAGCACCAATGGTTGAACTTGACTTGACAGTAATATATTTACCTACACAGCCTTCTTTTAAAGCCCCTGAAAACCTGAAGTATTTCTACATCACATAACACGAAATAAGCAACAGTTGGAGTTAAGGTTTAGTCTGGTGATCTGCTTCATCCAGAATGTGTGGGTGTGTTTTGATCAGATTTGATTGATAGCGACATGGCAACATAAGCAAACAACCCCAAAGCTGTCAACAGATTTTGATTTAAATGTTGCCAAATACTGATTGGTGCCAAAAGGACGTGATTACTGTCACTTTTTCCAGTTAAGCACCACCTACTTCAGACCAGTGAGAGAAAAGAACAGAGAAAACACAAATTCAGAAAATCTCTCACCGGAATTAACAAAAACTAAATTGTGTTCATGTAGGACTCTATCGGTCGTAGTAAGAAGCTGATTGAGAAAGTCTTCAGCACCTTTAACTCATCTTCATCTCTATTCCCTGGTCAGATCCTGCCCCTGTACAACAAGCTGAACCCCGAGGCCTCCGCCTCGCCCTGCTGCGTTCCCCAGGACCTTGAGCCCCTCACCATCATGTACTTTATCGGCCGCACGCCACGTGTTGAGCAACTCTCCAACATGGTCGTCAAATCCTGCAAGTGCCGCTGATGGAAGCGAGTGCAGAGGAAGAGGTGAGGGAGGCGGAAAGGAGGAGGAGGAGGAGGAGAATGAATACAGGACTAAAACTACAAACTGCTTCGCTCAGGGGGAAAATAAAGACGAGAGGACAGATGGATCCTTTGTTCATTTACCTTCGCTATTTGATCACTTTTAGCAGATGTTATTTTTTTACGTTGCCTGATTCAAATGTCAGGATTTTGCTCTCATTCTTTACAGGCATGAAAAACCTTCTCAGATCATTTCTCTTGACATTCTCTGGAAGTTTCTGTTTGATATAAGACACTGTAAATATGACAACATAGCTGTATTAAACCTGTACTTGGACATTAAAAGGGGCTGTTGTGTGATTTAGCCACATTTGGTCTGCTTGCTGCATAAAAAGGATTCCTTTATCACGATTTCGATTCCACCCTGGTCATATTCCTGCGGCCGCAGGGCAGCGGAGCGAGCCAGACGTGTGCTTGTTTGCTTTAGGTTGAAGGCGTTGATAGGAAGGAGGCGGTGTGGAAAAGGTTTGCAGACGGAGATCTTTAGGCGGGGAGGCAGGGAGCAGATAGAAAAGAGAGAGAGAAGCTGTGTCCAGGCAGAGGCCCTTGCCAGCTCTCTGCGGTCCCGGGCTGAAATCTGCCCGGCGTAAACAGGATGTGAAAGATTTCCAGACACCGACCCGACCACTCACGGAACGCTAGATTTAAACGCTCCCCTCATCTCCTCTGTCTCTCTCTCCCTCTCTCTCTCTCTCTCTCCGTCGCTCGAGGTTCTGGGATTTGTGGTGGGAGGAGAGAGGGAGAAAAGAGAGGCTTTGAAAATGAGACGTGGGATGATAGGGCTGTATTTGGAACGGCTACAAGTTTGGAAGGTGGTATTTTGCAGCCTTAACAAATTTGTAACTATTTGGGTCTGGCTCAAAACATTCCGTAATCTCATGCTCATTTTCTGAATGCGCACTCATTATCATTGTAAAAAGCTGTTGACTCATTGCTATTCCTATGCTATGATTATATTTTGTCATACCTATGTTTACCATCAGTCTCACTGATTAACTCACACACGCACACACACACACACACACACTTTCTCTTTCTACACCCAAGTATCCGCATTTACCACTTTTGATAGAATGTCTAAATGCTGAAAATAAAAAACATCCCAAGGGCTCATTTTAAATATAGGCTCTCTGGTATGCCAGTGGTTTGTGTGTGTGTGTGTGTGTGACAGAGAGAGAGAGAGAGAACGAGCGACTGGGTGTGTGTGTGTGTGTGTGTGTGTGTGTGTATGTGTATGTGTGTGTGGCTGGTGAGGTCATGCATGATAGCACCAAAATTACTCTCTGGATTTTAGTGTGAATTCTGTTGTGATTGTGTGTATGAAAAACATCTGTAAGCAGATGTTCTCTCTGCGGCTCCGCTGAAAGTGAGATGTATGCATTTTATTATTTTGGGGTGTGTGTGTGTGTTTTGAAGACCTGGTTGACGATAAAGTTTGAGTTGAATAGGATGCAGTCCAGTTTGGAAAAATACAAGGTTGTCACAACAACTTCCAGTCGTGGCCGTATAAGAGAGCCAGTGGTTGTATTGAAGTTAAACTGTGCCCACACGACTCAGATGGGTTAGCAATAAAATTGCATAACTAGACAGTTAAAACGTTGTTCTGGTCAACAGTTTATGTTTAGTTTAGTTTAACCACCGTTTAGCGTGCACGATATATTAAAGGACTGATTCATCTAAATTACCGTTAAAAGAGATTAAAAAAATATAAAAAACCTTTATAAAGCCACTTAGATATTGCCCCGGATTTCTGCCTCGACCGCAATGAAATGCAGGATAGAAATATTTAAAAAAAGAGGGGAAATAGTGTGTTTTTGCTTTTTTTTTTTAACACTATATGAACAAAGGTCTTTGTCAAAGGTCACAACAACTGCAAAAGTTTGAGAGATGAAAAATCCAAAACACTCAGATATAATAAGAAACCTTTAATAGATATTAGAAATATTAATGTTGGGAGTCACACACATTTGAACATCCTTTTTAAAAAAAAAACATTTAAATGTTTACGCTGCATTTTGTTTATTATAAATTAACTTTTTTATGAACTTTTATCTGCTCACATCATCGTCTGTCTCTCTACAGTGTGTCATTCTTGTGAATCTTAAATAAATTATTTACTTTAAATAATCAAAAATAATTTAATATACAAATTTATTTTTAATCTAAAAACAGTCAAATTTAAGCATTTTTTAAATCTGAGTTAACTCTCCCTAAACTCTCGCTGGTGAAACGAACTCGAGTCTGACCATTAAACTGATCGTAAACAAATAAATGGAAACGATCTGAACAAAGCATCTTTCTGCTTGTAGTTGTGTTGTTATAGTTAAACGTAGTTAAAACGTTAACAGCTCTTCATCCTCAAGTGTTTTTCAGCTGTTTTGTCTGATATTTTATTAACTTCAGATACGCTGTTGATTAGTACTCAGTTTTATAGGAACTTTTGTGTTTCTGTCTCTTTTCTCTCAACCACAACTGGTGGAACTGGTAGATTCATAAAGGGTCAGTTCACTTAAAGTACAAAAAAAAGATGAAAAATAATACTTCCATCACTTCCTCTTGGTTACTTATGACAATCCACAAAACACAATGGGGACACCTGACAAAATAATCTCAACTCAAGATCCTCTTACTCGCTTGTTTCAGAACTTTCAACCGTATTTTATGGTCCTCATCAGCAGTTTGACCTGTAAATTCAATCTTTCAGTTTTTCTGAGCACTTTAATGACTTCTCAGCCATGTGGCATTTAGCTTTGACATTTCATTCTCGACTTTAGATAGCAGCTGATAATAATGAAGATGCAGTGGTCGAAAGCTCTTGAACAAGTGAGTAAGTAGATCTTAAGTTTTGTTAACTGCTGTTTCCAAGGTGTGGAATGAATTATCAAAGCTCAATGATGTGAACAGTTTGAATTAAAACTATTTTCTTCAGAAGAAATAGTCCCCAAGAAAACTGCCGACAGTGAGATCTGTGGATCTTCCAGAGTAACAGAGACACTGTTTCTTGAAAGATGTTCTCTTTCTTCTGCAGATACCACTAGACATGCAGTAGAAAGTATGTTTTGTTTGGTTTCTTTGGATTTTTGGGTGAACCAACCCTTTATTATCTTAAGGTTTGAGACAGTTTGAACTACGTCTTTCTTTACTGAAGACAATCAGCTTTTTATCCGACTATTTCTCGCTTTGAAAAAATAACTTAAAGAGATACAAACTGTTCTCCAGCCATTGCAGTAAAATTGTTTTTTCTAAGCCGCAGTGAGAATGCAGTGTGTGTCTGTGTTAGTCGGGGTGCTAGTGCTGGAGCTGCGGTGAGGCTCCCTCCCCCCTGAGTAAACTAGCCCCAGCATCTGTTAGTCTTTTCCACTTAACTACCCCTTGCTATATCCAACCTGTACTTATCCCACGGTAGAGAGAGCGCCTTGCTCTGTCTCACACTGGGTCCCACTGTCCTTGGGAGGGAAGTCTGCTGCGGATGTCGACCCCCGCTCTCTCCCTCAAACACACACATTACTCTTCAAAAACTATGTCTGCACCCGTGACCTTGAGAGGGAGTGTGCACACCCCTCCAGGCATCAAAAGTCACGCCCATATGGCAAAATATGTCATGATTCATGTCTCTGGTTCTTGACATACTCACCCACACTTCCCATACTGACCAAAAAATGTGAGAGAGCCTTTGATAAGACTTGTAAAAAATGTTTTTGAAGATGACAGAAAGCAATTGTTTTTGTCTCTCTCTCACACACACATACACAAACACCTTATGGTCTGTGTCAAATATAATTCACTTAACAGGTTTAGACAAGACTTTAATCATTGCTCAGAGAATAACAACTAGATTGAAATCGTTCCCATTTATTTCTGGCAGTTAAATTAAAATAAAGCTCTTGGGGCAACAGGACACAGTAAACACAAAAAGGTTATACAAGCGACAGAGAGACACAGGAGAAAACAGGAGATACGGATCTGTGGCTTCAGCGTTATTGAAGCCATATTCTTCAGGCAGTCAAACTTGGAGAGCGTAGCTGTGTACTGGAGGCCCCACTGGGACAAAATAGCCAGAAGGCCAAACCCACAGAGGCCCTGCTGTTCTCTTTTTGGACAGATGGGGGCGACATTTCTGTGATTTCTTTCACAAAACTCACTGCCAGTGGCACAATTCCTCCTACTTTTTTATCGTATATAAATCAGAATTGAGAGACAAAGAGTAAAAACAATCATCATCTGTCGGGAGTCAGACTTAAAGTGACAATAATGCCAGTAGGTCCAACACAGTGCCATGTGAATATCCTTCCTTTCCAGCTCTCTGTCAACATATGACAAAATATGTGGCAGCCTGAATTTGAGCGTGGATTCAGTCAGCTACTTATTTTGGTCCTGGTAGAGGGCAAAACGCCATAATAGCTTCTTGTACTGTAGTAGTTTCTGGTTATGAGTAAGCAAGAGCTTTCTGTCTATCCCGCATCCACCATGAGCCAGGTTCATTCAGGACTTTCAGAGTTCAAGGTTCAGGTCATCTGCACATCAGACTGTGACCCAGTTTCCCTACAAACTAACTGCATACAAAGTGCGCTACATACTAATCTTTATAGTATAATGTTTTTGCAGTTAAACTTAGCCGTTTTATACCATTTAAAAATGATGCATTTAGTAAACTGGAACTTAACGATGCTGCTGTCAGACTTTACAAAGACAAAGCAGAGTGTCTTTCTACAGGTTTAATACTTTCTGACCAAAATTGTGATTCATTTTTTCCCCCAGCGTTGAGTAGTGCCTCCATTTCATGTTTTTGCATTTTGCACACTCAAAAATCTTTTAAAATAATTTTGTCAAAATTGTCATTTTGTCAAAAACAGGAACGTGATGGAAAGCCGGTTATGCTGTATAACATGTACAACTGTACAAAACCCTTGTTCCAAATAAAAATAAACAAAAAAATAAAAAAATTTAAATAATTTTGTCACTTTTCCAGTGTGATCACATTTAAAACCTGCTCAGGATGTAACATGGAACTGGGACTGGAGCGGCATTAGTCCATCAACAGAAAATAAATCACCAACTATTTTGATAATCGATTCTTTTAAGTAATTTTTTGAGAAAAAAAATGCCCAAATTCTCTGGTTCCAACTTTTTTTTGGTCTTCTGTGATAGCAAACTGAATATCTTTGGGTTGTGGACTGTTGGTCGAGACAAAACAGGACATTTTAGGTTGCATCTTACATTCTACGTCCTACATTTTATAGACCAAATGACTAATTGATTTTAAAAAAAAGAGAGAAAAAAAGATGTAATGATAAGGAAAATAATCGTTAATTGTAGCCCTAATTGGATCATGGCTTGGGTTTTATATCACACGGCATCATTTCATAGGTACTATAGGCATTGTGCAATAAGAAAAAGAGATAAATTATCACCATGACATTACTGAATCACAAGGCCTTGTAAAAGTTAATGTCAAACAGCAGTATGTGAGCTTAACAGGTCTGGTAATCATCACTTTAACATGTCACTTTAGGACAATAAGATGAGGCAACAAAGAAGGTTCAACTGAGGACAAATAGCACTTGAAAGGCGTGTTAAAAAAGCTACACAATTGTTTATGTGGCCACGGTCCTTAAAAATAATAAAAATCGATTCAAGTCAAACAGTATAAGCCAAATAAGGAGCAGTGGTCACAAGAAGAATCTCGCCAACAGTGAGTTCAGGACACTTAAGGACAGTACAGCTGGTTAACACCACAAACTTAAAAATAAACTTAGCGTTGTTTAATAGCTCTCTGACCACTTATTTCCGAGGCGAGCGCACAACTATTATCATGATGTGAGGAGCACAAAAGCAGTGGAAAACAACATGATCTGTTAAATTGTCTTTTACCCTTTTTTTCCCTTTAAAAAATAATTCAAGAGCGGTTTCATGAACCAGAAGATCACAGAACCTTTAGGGGAAGGAGTTGGCGACCTGCTTACTCCCTTAAACAACTGCACACTTTCCATCTTGAAAGTTTCCAATAGTCAGGACTTGTAATGACAGAACTACACAAAGGACTGACGCTGGTTTGAGGGTGAATTATGGCTGTGGTCCTTCCCAAGTGCTTAATACTAATGTACTGTTGTTGTGGTTTGGGTTCTCCACCCACTGCAGGGTTTTCCCCCCGGGGAATTTCTTTTTTAGCCGAGGTGGTGAGCCACCCAGATCCTGGAGCATTCTCATCTGGTGATCCATTTAGTTTGTTTAGATGACAGCCTAAAAACAACCACACTTATTTAATATGTGGCATTTTCTGTGACTAACAGCGCCTCTGCTCTCTTTCCCTTTCTTTTATTTCCCTTTTAATTTTTTTCTTTTCCATAAAAGAGCATTGTGTTTGTGTGTGTTTCAGGTGGGGCGGTACACCTCTGCTATAAATACACTGTGACAAACTAAAGCTGAGAGTTAGCCTCACAAAGCCGGTTTAAATATTAGATTTAGAGCTGAAAACAATGAGGTTTGACTGAACTGGAAGCCAGATCAATTAAGTGGATAATTATGTTTAATGATGTGACTCATTGTCTCCTGAAACCACTAAAACTTATGACCAACAGCAGGGATGGTTGTTTCAAATTTAAGCACAAGTCCCTCACTTGCAAGGCTTGTTTCTCTCTTTAGATTGATTTAAAAACTAAGTTTCTGAGACAAATGTCGAAGCAACCTGGCATTTACAGACCAACAGATATATTTTTTGTGGTTTGCAAATCTGACTCAAAGACCAGTGACAGGTTAGTGAAGTGTGCATTTGTCTCAGTGAAGGGAAGCAGTTATTATCAATCATCTGCTGTCCAGACCACTTAAAGGGATTCCTGTCTCAAACAAATGTCTACTGAGCTTTTCCAGACCGCAACCTAACAAATCAAAATGTGTGGGCTGACTTTGTGAGGCTAACTTTGAATAGCTTTACTTATTGTTGATTTAAAATATCAGTAGGAGTGTCAAGTCTGCTGTAAACCCACAGCTTTAGTGTGCATTATTATGTTCTGTCCCATCTTGACTTTGGCACCATCTCGTGAGTGTGGTGGCTGTCAGAGTGTTGGCTTTGAGTCTTTCTGGCTCTCTGAACGAGGTACGTCTGAAAGAGAAGAGTCTGGAGGTGGTGTTGGGGGATTGGACGGTGGCTGCATATCGCTGTTGGGCCTCCTCACCTGCAGGGGGCTCAACTTGTGTGACAGCTGCCTCCTCATGCTCCTCCTTTTGGGCTTTCGCGGCCGCTTCTTCTTCTCCTCGTTTGCTGCCGGCTTGGCCCGGTCGCGGTCGCTCAGAGTGTCTGAGGACTCGTCGATGTACGCCAGGTTCTCCCCAAAGAAATCCAGCAGCTGGCAGCCGGATGGGGAGAGGACTGGGTGGTAAAAAGAAGGACGACGGGAAGGAGGGGTGGAGGAGTATGGGAGGAAACCAGGTGTGGGTGTGCGTCTGTTTTCAACAATTCTACTTCCTTCTGCTGGAATCAGTTTGTCTTTCTCCTTTGATGTGTTCATCTCTGCTGCTCTCGCTCCTCCCTCCTCCACACTGCTGACTGCGCAGTAGGGCTGGAACCCGCAGAGCGCCGAGAAGGACGAGGAGGCCGAGGAGGCTTCTGATCTGGAGTCAAACGGAGACTCTAATCCAGAGAGCGTCACTCCCTGCATGGCTACACCTGCCGAGTCCAGCTCTGAGGTGGAGCGGGCCACAGGGAGGGAGAATGAGCGGGCCAGCAGGTGAGGAAACGCCCTTCCCTCCACTTGAATACCCACAACGGGGTCAACCCTCAGTCTAGACCCCACTTTTGGGACTGTTCCGCCTCCACCTCTAGGAACAACGATCCTCACTCGCGGTTTGGGCACTGCCGCCCTCTCAAGAGAGGAATGGTCCTCTATTCGGCTCATGGAGCTGGAGAGGGGGGCCCAGCGGTTCGGCAGGTGTCCATTCTCAGATCCCCTGCGATCCAAGTATCCCAGAGTGCCTTCAGCTCCCCGGCGGATGCGGCGACGCTGACTGCGTTTCCATTTCCGGCGCTGCAGTAGGAAGGGGTCATTAAACTCCAGAGGGTTGGGGATTCGAAAGTCCATCGACATGTTCTGGATGTTCTGGGTCCAGTCTGTCGCGTGAGCCCTCAACTCCTCCATCTGAGAGGGAGAACATAAGCAGAGAAGATGACAGTCTGAACAAGATTAAGTGCAGCTTTCCTAAACCTGTATCGCTGTGCATCTCTCACCTCAGCGCGGGTCCTTTTCGACAGCACCCGCAGCCAGTTGCCTATCATGGTGAGGATGGAGGCGAAGTAAGCGAGACCAAACACTATCCACAACCACACCAGCGGCTTGAAAAAAAAACCGCCTTCATGACCGCCACCTGCACACAAAGAAAGTGGATTTAAAGAGGATTTGAACGTAATGTGACGTTCTACTGAGAGACCACAGTCCGTAAACCTCCCTACAGACGTGGCTTTAATCGAGGTTTTCTGGTTCAAAGACAGTCGCTCTGACTATGAGACCAAAAGTTCCAAACATTTTTTGCTTTTTGACCACTAGTAGCACTATGGAGCTGTGTTTTTGTTGAGCAGGTCTTTGGTTTGTTTCTACCTTGTGCATACACAAGAGAACTCAGCTGACTACAGTTTCCTGCCGCCAGTTTCAGGCTATTACACTAATCAACAGTCACAGTAGTAACAGCATCTAAACGAGAGACGTCCCAATGTGTCAGCAGAAGGCAAAGAAGAAGAAGAAAACTGCAAGCTAGTAAATCTGAATGTAAACAATGCAGGTTTCAAATACTTTGGCTTTGTAAATGTTTTATGAGGAAGAAAATGTCTTTCTGTTAGGTCTCAAGTAAACACCCAATTAGTAAGAAACACTGAATGTAAACATAAGTTTGTTTGTTGACAAGAAAACTTCACATGGTGCCTTTAAGTCATGTTGACATTAATGCAGACATACAGCTTCTGTGTTTGCCTCCTCTAGAACGCTGTAGAAACAGGGTTGTGTTTACGGCTCTTGAAATTTGTAGAAAGATAAATTAGTAAGGTGTGTTTCTGAATGTGTCTGTACGATAACAAATCATCATCACATCATATTGAGACTAAACTTTTTCTTAAAAAATGTTATTTGTTTGTGTGTGTTCACACGCATGTCTTGTTCACTTGATGCCTGAGGTTTCGTTAAAAGGAAAAATCGATAGTCAATCAATAAACCTTTGAAAGAAAATTAAAAGATACATTTGATGGGTGAAATTCAGCCATCAGGTTTGTAACATAAAGGTTGTTTGAGTGTATTTAATGATCTAATTACTGTTAGCTTTCACCTGACAGACACAGAACAGACGATAAAATAGTTAAAAATGGACACTATTTCAAAATTGACATTTGGCAATAAGTTAGCTCTAAGTGTTAGCTGCCTTAGCCTCCCACTTCTCCAAATAATCTTTCACTAACCAAACACATAGAATGTTTTTCTGCTTTAATATGAGGCAATAAGTTGTGTGTAAGAGAATTTTCATTTTTTATTTCCCACCCTGATAATCATCTGCTGACCGCCTTATCAGCCCTATCACATGATCTCAAGTACCCCTCAATCAACAACACCTGTCATGTTCCAAATGTGTTCACATCAATTGATTTTAAACTAGATATCATTTAACTCTTAAACGATACAAAAGTAGAAATAATAGTTAATGTTAAAATATTTTTTCATACAATTGAACTGTTAATGTTCAGGTCTGTTTACTACGACTACTGATTACTGATTACTTCAAGTTAACCATTTCAACTGTTTATCCATTTTTATTATTTCAGTCACATTTTTATTAAATGTTTATCCAGATACCTTTTACTTATTTATTTTAGGGCTGCAACTAACGATTATTTTCATTATGAATTCTGTTGAAATATTTTCTTGATTAATCAATTAATTGTTTAGTCCATAAAATGTCAGAAAATGTTGAAAAATGTTGATCACTGTTCCCCAAAGTCCAAGATGCAACATCAAACTTCTTGTTTAGTCCCGACTGACAGTCCACAACCCAAAGATTTATTTAGTTCACTATCATAGAGGACTAAAGAAACCAGGAATTATTCATATTTAAAAATGAAATTGATTATCAAAATAGTGGGCGATTAATTTAATAGTTAGCAACTAAACGATTAGTCAACTTATTGTTGCAGCTCTAATCTATTTTAACTATTTATCCATCATTAACTGTTTCTCTCTTGATTTTCACATATTACTAAGTGCTCTAACTGACTTGATATGTTGATGTATTGTTAAATCAAATCCTTTTTTTTTTTTTTGTAAATTAGTTCCTCCACAATCTTTCCATGTACTCTACATCGACCTGCTGTCCACACTGTTAGAAGTAAGACATGTTTGTGTGTAACTCTGTGTGTGTGTGTGTGTGTGTGTGTGTGTGTAAACACCTGGTACGTAGTCTCCAAAGCCAACAGTGGTGAGAGTGATGACCACAAAGTAGAGCGACTCCAGAAACGACCATTTCTCCACTTTCTGAAACACGACTGTCGGCACGGCGAGAAAGATCAGACACCCAATCAGGATGGAGAGGACCGCTGAGGTCACACGCACAGTGGTGGGCCTGACCTTGTGTTTCTGAGACAGAGACGGATAGCAGCGACAACAACAACAACAACAAAAAAAAGCAGAGGAAGAATTAATGATAATGATTAATTACTGTAAGGATAGTTACAGGAACAGAAGTGACGAAGACGAGGATGGAAGTGGATTAAATGAAACAAGGTTCAGAATCATCCACTTAAAAGTTTCATGGTTTTACTTAAACATTGGTTTCAGATCAAACTTTTTTGTTTACATGAACAGTGCTTCTGCAATTTACTGTATCCGTATTTTTGCTCTTTCCAGATAAGATTTGAAGCCACACTGAATAATTTCTTTAGTTAAATAAATCTATATTTAATGTAAGTGGAATGAAAAAGTCTTGGTTTTTATAATTTGGAGTCGTCTTTTATCACACTAATTTTAAACTTTAGGTTTAAGGTTTTTCTGTTCAGCTTTCTTTATATTTAAGTTTCTAGGCTGAAGACTCCTGAGTATTTACAGGTACACGTAGCGTCTTAGATTAGAGATTTTCATTTGTGACCTTCCAAACTGTGAGGAGTGAATAAGTAAAATACTCTTCTTCTTAAGGCATCACTGCAGTAGTGCTCTTGTTCAAAGCTGCTGTGTAGCTGCTCAGTGATGAAGGCTGCAGCTACAGTATGCGTCACAAAGTTAACGTGTGCAGGCCGTGCTGATAGCAGCCGTGCAGGCTCACACCTACACTGTATAAAGGTTTTAAATAAATTATCTCTCGTAGAGACTTTGTTTTGCAGTTTCCTTTTTGTGACTTTTGTGGAGGCAAAAGCTACTTCAGTTAGTATTTTTAACATTAATTATTATTTTAACGATGGTTCACCTCCAGTTGAACAATTATTCGCTACTTAGATAACAGTTAAAAAGGGAGTCTGGGCCTCTTATGCGTACTGTAGGTGCACATCTGTGATTCAGAAAGGTGTAAATTCATCTGAGCTTTGGTTCCTGGGCAGGACAGACCATTCTCACCAGGAAGAGGGTCTCAATCTTGGCCACAGCTCTCCGCAGCACCGTGCCCATGTGGTCACCCACTCCAGCTAGCAGTATGCCAAACATAGGGATCCCCACCAGAGCGTAGCACACGCAGAACAACTGGCCGTACCACGTCCGAGGAGACAGGTTCCCAAAACCTGTTAAGAAAAACAAACAAAAGAGACCACAAAGACCTTCAGCTTTTTACACAACTTAAAGGATTGAGTCACAATTTTTCAAGTCTTTTGAGGACAATTCTCACAACGTTATGTCAGGTTTGTAATCCTCCTTCGCTTAAAGAAGCGTTTCATACTTGGAAGATCTTCAAAGAGCCCCTTGAAGGTGAGTCCCCCACCTACCTATGGTGGTTATGATGGTACCACAGAAGAGGAAGGCGGAGGCTACATCCCAGCGGCTGGTGAAGTTGGCAGGGAGGCTGCTCACATCCAGACCTGCCTCCACCGCAGACACCACTGTCTGCAGGGGCAGGAAGTAATCTATTTAACTGTAACACCATTTAAAGTGTCTTTGTAGTTACACCTGTTCAGACCTGCCTTTGTTTGGTTTTATTCATTATTCTTATATTGTATCTGTCTTGATTTTGTATTTTTTTGGGAAGCACTTTAGGACATCTGCTCTAGAAAGGTGCTATATGAATAAGCTTTATATACTTAACTTGTACATTAAGCGGTTTAGCAGCGTTAAGCAGTACATCGTTTGTTATGAATCTAATAAAGCTCAAGATCTTTGGCATTATGATGGCACACCTTTAAAGATGATTAATGTCAGAGGTCATTTCCTACAGCGGATAAATGTCTTGAAATCATTGCAAAATAGACTTAAATGGATTAAAGTAAATTCTCATATAATAGCTGGTATCAAAATAATGGCATCACCAGCACGAGCAAATAAAGGCTGGATGAAAAAAACACTGAGGTAGGTGTAATTACCTGTAGTCTACTACAACAGATCACATGGTAAATTCATAGTAATGTAGATTTCCACAGCACTAATCCTTCTAGGGCCGTAACTATGACTTATTTACTTTATTTTTCTTGATTAATTGTTTAACCTTTAAAACATCAGAAAGAGTCCAAGGTGACGTCTTCAGTCCAAAATCCAAAGACGTTCAATTTACAGATGAAACCAGAGAACTTTAGCATTTCTTTCTTAAAGAAATTACTCAAACAGATTTATCTATGATAAAAATAGTTGCCAATTTATTTTGTCAGTCTAACAATCGATTAATTGACTAATAATTGCAGCTCTAAATCTGTCAGTACAACCACCTCCAGCTCTCAGTGTCTCTTTTTAAACAGAAATAATGTTTTTATACTCTTCTTTGCTGTCTTCCTGATCCACGTTAAGCTACCATCAACATAACTCAAGACGTCCTGATATTTTTTCCACATTAAACGCCTACATGTAACAGAGAAGGCTGCAAGACTTTTAATTTAAAAATTCTTAAGTGAATGTTGAGATTCATTCATGTTAGTTTAACGTCATTCAGGGACAAAGTTCAAGTGGAAAACCTGACATGACTCTTGCTGTACTGATGAACTGATGAATCAGTGCTGTGGAAACAGACTCTAAGCTGAATTTATCAAGTAAATGGTTTCAAGTTTGCATTAACTGAGGAAATTAGAAATAAAGGCCACTAAGTGAGAATGTATGATATATATTTATTGGAATAATAGACATGGCTGTTGGTTTACTTCTCTCATCTTTACTCCTTTAAATTTAAAAATTCACCTTCTTCTTTTTGTTGTTTGCTTTATCAATCACGGATAGTTATTCTCAAAATACACAGAGCTGCACAAAGACCTGCAGTCCGTAATATACAGTATGTTTGTGATAGAGATGTCACGGTGCCAGACAATAATGCTGCTCATCTCTCTATAAAAGCAAAATAAAAAAGATTTCTTAGTATATTGACGTCAACAAAAACTGTGTTTTTATTTATTTTTTTACAAGGCCATATGGATTGATTTATCGGTCTCCCTCTGGCTTTTGTGTTTGGGGTTTTTTGTAAATAAATACTTTTGATACTGATTGTGTTTGTTAAATTTATTTTGTTATTGGAAAATGAAAAAATGCAAGTCAAAAAACAAAAATTCGTAGCAAAATTTAAGCTTTAAACCGGTTTTCTGTTCAACAGATTTACTGGAATTAAAGCTCTCCAAACATCCGCTTTGTGCTGGACTTACTCACACTTTCATATCACAGGTTTGTTTTGGAGGAGGCTAATGTAGCGTGCCCTTAAAATGGACGTGTCTGTTGAAAAGCAAAAAGAGGAAAGCAAAAAGAAACCCTGCAGGTGTGTGTGTGTGTTTAAACTTGTATCTATGAAGAGTGTGTGTGTGTGTGTGTGTGTGTGTGTGGGGGGGGTGGGGGATTATGTGAAGCCAGTTTGTTAGTGTGTCCACTGATACCTTCACAAGCTTGTAGAATTCATGTTCGCTGACACAGGAGTGATTATGAAGGAAGGTCTTCTTTGCTCTCAGCAGATTTTCATACTTCAGGCTCTCGGAGGAGGACTCCAGAGTACGGAAAACAAGCGCTCCCATCACCAGGTACAGCATGACCCCCGTCAGCAGGGCCAAGAGGGTGGTGCACCGCATTTTCTCCCCGACGACCCTCCCAGCCCCTCCAGGGTTAAAGGTCAGAGCTCAGAGGCCAGGATCTCGTCGGGCTCGCAGTCAGTATACACGGGGGACACAGCTGGCCATAAACAGGAAGTTCCTTTAGAGAGGGACTGCATGTTTGAGCACGGAAACGTGTGAGCAAGCGCTCTTGGAAGGCTGACAGACAGACATTAACGACTTTAATTTATACATCTGTGCGTCAAACCAGAACCAGAGAGACAGTCACTGACAGGAAAAGCGAGAAGATGGTGTGCAGTAACTATTTATCTGACGGCTGCAGTGCAGGTTAAGGTTTTACATTAAAACAGGTCTTTAAGTATTTACACTAACCAACAGTATATTAATCAGTTCAAGCTCTACAACATTAAGACTTCTTAAAGCAAAACTCACATGCCCATATGTACATTAAAAGAGTTATTGGTCGCTGTAAGCATTTCTCCTGAACATACTGGCCTTCTGATGTGATTCTGATGTTACAAATATGAGGATTAGTGTAAAAGGGGTTAATTTATGGAGGAGCTGTAGTAAGTTTTAAAATAATTTACTTAACAAATATAAAAATGTAGGATCACAAATGGATATTGAGGTTAGTATGAGAGGGTGCAGAATACTGTAAATTTGTAGCTTGGTTTTACTTCTTGATTTGATTTGTAGCTCTAATACGCCTTTTTCGGGCTGCGCAGCAGCAGTTTTACATCTTCAGTGGGTTAACATGGATTTACCCACTAACACTGAACACATCTGTTGTTTCCTAGGTCACACTGATGTAACGTGTGACACGACTATGTTGAGACCTGTTTAACTCGAAGCACACAGGGAATAACCCCAGAAATAAACCACATCAGAAGCACAGTTAGAAAGAGATGCACTCACGCTACGATCAAACTGATAATCAGAAAAAAAAAGAGGTGCAGCTACATACAAAAGTGCAAAGTCACTGTCAAATGTCAAATACTAAAAGGAGCCCTTCTTATCTTGTAGATGCCATCTGTGGTTTCTTTTATGATAGCTTTTATGTGAGATAAAGAGTGTTTTATAGCTGAGAAACTGTTTAAGACAGTACCTTAAGACACTGATGTCAGGAGCTCATCCCATGTTAAAGCTCCACGAATCAGGTGATGTGACTCTTCTTCCCTCTTCACACTTTCTCTCAGATCTCTGCTCGGCTCTGTCTGGTACTCCGATGTCCTCAGGGAGTAGGGAGTGTCTTTAAAAGACAACGTAGGCATGAAAAAAAACATAGATTAGATTAATAGATTAGATTAAAGATGTAAAGTGTACAGCTCTAAGTTGGCACATTTACCAGTTTCTCTCGCTGTCGCAGCAGCAGGGTATGACTGGCATTAAATGAGTGTTCACACTGTATAGACTTTGTCATAATAAGCAGGGAGGGACTGACACACACCAGGCTGTCCTGCCAGTGGTCTCACAAAACGATTACACGCTGCCAAAACTCCAACACTACATCTTGACACTAATAGAAAACATGTTTATCGCTTATCTTCATTTGGCTTCTAATGTTTTCTTTGAACTGTGTTTACTTTTTCAGATACACACACACACTTGTCAGAGGAGCCCTGGCCTGAGCTCAGCCAGTCAGGAGCGGGATTTAGGAGCTTCTGCTCTGGGTCGGCCGGCCCTGGTCTCCACACGGACCTTGACAATGTTCTGAGATTTCCCAGAGTCTGGCCGAATGTTAGCATTCTGCTCTAATGGACTGCTGGCTTCAGTTCGTGTGGACAGTCTTGCTTTCTGCCCCTGGCTTCAACACTGACAGATATTATTAGTTATTATCACTGTCTAAACCTGCGCTGGCATATTTTGATATTTTGCTAAGATATGAGTGAGGGGGCTTAGAAAGAGCAGGTCTGTGGCACCGGCTGATGGGCTGTGATCTCATCTTAAATTAAACAGCGGAGCAGGTTGGGTAATAAATCACGAGGTGAGCTGTTTAAAAAGAAGCATGGGGGCTGGGAGAAGATGTACATGAGCTTTTCTTAAGTTTACATTTAAGGCAGGTGTATGAGACAAATCGAACCAAACTGAGATAAACCGCAGAAACTAAAATAATCTAAAACAGCTGCGAAAATTCCTCTAAACGCGATTACTCACCAATTTAATCCTCATTAAATCTCTCATTGACAGCTGAGAAAACACACTTAACACTGTTTTATCATCTTAATAACTTCCTACTAATAACTTCATGAGAATTACTTCAACAATTTTACTGTTCACGTTCTGTGACTGGAATTTCATAAGTTTGTTCATAAGAAGTCTAATAGGGAGTTAAAAACTACATACTGTAGATTCCTTTGTCAGTGAATGACTTTTTGGCAAACAAAACTAATATTTATTTGTTCAGGCGTTGACCACATGACATAATACCACTGATTTGGTGGGCTAAAAGCTCACAACTAATGGATTTTGGTGGCTGTTTATTTTTTCTACTGAGTGCCAGTGTAACAAAAAGAGGCCTGTTTGTGAACGTGACTGTCTTCAACAGCCAGAGAAACAAAGATTTTGTCTCCTTTGTCAAGTGATATTGTGGCGATAAAAACCTCCAGAGTTGAACATGACCGTCAGTTGATGAGGATGTAGTATCTACTAAAAAGATTTTTACAGCACTGGGAGAAAATAAAGTTCCTTTAGATGTAATTACGCCTCAAAGTATTTGCCTCCTTTTTAAGTGAACCAACACTGACGTCAGAGAGAGATCACAGGTTACAACCCTGGTTCTCTGGTTTCATGCTCTGGAAAATAATCATCCACAAAAATAATGATAGGACTGTTTTGGCCCACAGAAGTAGCACAGAGAAAGATAAACTGGCTGACATTTTCCTCTGAGGATACAAAATTAAACGAGACTATTTCCAATGAAATGCTTATCAAATTTAGCAGCTGCACTCACAGAGACATGGATCCATACATTTTTAACCAGTTACTTTCTAAATATTGTACTTAAATTACTGTTGGCTGCATTGTTAGAGGGTTGACAGAGAATATATAAGGGCAGAAATGTTATGTTTGGGAATTGATCATCTCTTTTTAAATCAGTGCAACAGTCTGCTACTAAATTTAACTTATAACTAAAAAGAAAAAAAGGAATTTTGGAGAAAAGGCCTGGGAGCCAAACTGACAACTGACTCTAAAAATAAGCTGCAAGCACAATAAAAATACAGATTTCACATGTAAAGTGAAAATAAACTAAAGAATCAAAAATCCTGATGTTAAAACTCACAATAACCCCCCCTGACAGAAGTTAGTTTTGATTGTCTTACCTTCAGTTTGGAGAAATGTTGCTATCCAACTTCGTCTCATGCAGCATGTGCTGTTCTCTCACCATTCAGCACTCAGCGAGGAGCTCTCTCTGTGTGTGTGTGTGTGTGTGTGTGTTGTGAAAGTGCATGTGTGCATGTGTGTTTTCTCCTTGGAAGGTGTTTCCCCATTCTCGTGACCCTACATCACTCTGACAGAGGAGAGCAGATTGTAGGAGGAGGAGAAGAAGAAAGGGACGAGGCGGAGGCGTGTGAGTGCATGTGAAGTCCATCACAGCCCTCTGAGTGTGATTAAGTGCCGTCACTGCAGAGGAAGAGCAGAGGGCCCGGAGTTTCCTGAGCTGGTCGTGGGGGGGCTTTGCTCTCTAAAACCTCGCCTTTCCAACTTCTGTCTTTTTTGGAAACAAAAAGAGACACTTGTTTCTTCAAAGTCAGAGTTATGTTCCTCACGATTTTTCTTACTCTTAAGGAGGAATTGTGTCATGAAATAAAACAGACTCTAAAGTTGGAAAGCCTAACTCCACTGACTCTTTAATGCTTTGTGACAAGTGTGCTCCTGTCAACCTTACAGCACCTTCTCAACAATGTGTTTGCAACCAAGATGCAAAGCGAGAGGACACTGATAACAGCGGAAATAGTTATGTGATTTAAGATTTTCCACTTAAATACTTTGAGGCTATCCTCATTAAACGACGGCACACACAGCCGACAGCGTATCACACAGACATAACGTCTCGACATGAAGTTCACAGCCTGACTTCTCAGACTCGAAGGTGCTCACACAGTAAATTAATCCAAACGGGAGACAACAGTTAAATTAGGAGCAAGCCTTTTTATTCTAGCAGCAAACACAACACAAATACATTCACATGAAAGTGTCCAAAAAAAGGCAAAGATACACAGTTAGTTTTCCCACTCGGAGTCTGACAATCCCACCTCACTGCCAAAAGACTACAGATCCCAGAGATATGAAGGCAGCTGAAAGGGAGGAAAAGTGTGTGTGTGTGTGTGTGTGTGTGTGTTTGTGTGTTTGTGTGAGGGTGTCAAAATAGCAAATGAATGGCAGTGAATCAGTGCAGTAACAGTTCACTCTGTTCTTACTGAGTCAACAAGCCACGGTCAGGAGAGAACAACTCTGCCTCTAAATAAAATGTAAACATAAAAAAAAGAAAACAAATCACTCCACACTTTAAACACAAATGTGTCTCAAAAGTCACTGGTCTTCAGCACAACAAGGTTTTAACTAACTGGTCAAACCTTGTAAGCATGCAAAGTGGTGAAATCCTCTGTTAAAGGGCAAAATACAAACTGTACATCAACTCAAAACTCATCTACAAAATCTACAGTGTTCATAAATCTGGGCTACTGTTGTCTGTGGCACAGTGACAAATGTGCAAGACAGGAACTCTTTCAAAAATAGATACATCAATCAAATAAATTAAGATATAAGAAAGCAGCTCAATTTCTCGCTGTCCTCCGCTAACAAAATAAAGCGTCACGTTTAGTTTTTTGGCAAATTAACTACTGAGTGCTCGTTAGTGTAAGGCAGAAAAGCAAAGCAGCAGAGGGAGGAGAGAGGGAGCTCAGTGTGTATCACCATACATGGAGCGGAAACCAACGCAGGTTAGATTGAGTCATAGACATGAGCTCGCCCCTCTCCCTCTCTCTCTCTCTCTCTCTCTCTCTCTCCCCCCTCCCCATACACACACACACACACACACACACACACACACACACATATACAAACAGTAACATCAAGAAGAAGACACACATGTTCAAATGCACAGCGAATGTCCCACACGCTCACACATTTTTTTTTGTAAACACCCGCGTTCACAACTAAAACACATTCAAGTGTCCATAAATAAGCCACCTCAAGAATTAAACACAAAAAAATAGCACATTTTAACAAACAGGCCTCTCTTGGCTTCACCTTTTTGGAAAACAAGTCAGACTTATCTTGACAGGAGCTTGTTTAGAAAAGCTTCCACTAGGCACTGATTCACTCAGAGTAGACATAAGTTAATTCGGAGTTACTAAATCCTAAACAGTCCCTTTTGAAGAGTACTCGTTAACTTCAAGAAGCATCAACAAACATCACTAAATCACTACATCCGTCCTTAAATACACAGGTGGGTGTGAAGTAACTGTATCCTTACAGACAGTAAAGTCTCCACACAGCAATTAGAGGGTAAACTAGTGAATATTGAATTAAAAACTACAACTAATAAAACATTTTAGATCCAAAGTGGAGATGTGTATTCAGCAAGTGCAGGCTCAGTTACCTGCAGACACACACACACACTCGTACAGGAGTCCCTGTGTGATTGCAGCACTAACAGATGCTGCTCCTGTGTTGGTCTGAAGGTCCGAGGTGCTTCAGGTTGCTGGTGATCGGAGTGTCTTTGTAAACCTGCTGTCGTCCATCCCAATCAGGCTGCAGTGATTGATTCTTTCCACTACATCTGTAGACAACGTTAATGCAAAAAGATGCAAATGAAACACAGACATTTAGTCTCAATAGAGTCAAAATCTTAATCAAATAAAAAAGACCTACAATAATAATTCAATACAATAATTTCACTAAGAATGTTGAGGGGACAAGTAACTATATTTTTGAAGGAAAAAAAAATCAAGCAAATCCCATGAAAAGACTAAAAACAACAATAAATTGATCCTACTAACAAGTATTGTCAGTCTCCATAGACCTCCATTATTTTTTTAAATTCTGTACACACATTCTCATCTGAGCTCACTTTAATAATCTGATGTTTGGTCATCAGACTTTCATCAATACTTTCATCACAAATTTTGCCTGATGAAGGTCTGAGTGTGTGGGATTCTTTGGCTTTTCTGTTCAAGTTAAACTTGAACTAAACTAACTTTTTTAAAGCGTCCAGAAGATAATAAGATAAATCACATGACTGCAGTAAATACTCTGCAGCACCCAACAAATACACGAGTACTTACTTCTGTTTGAGTAACGCTACTGAAACAAACAGTGACCTGCTGTTTAAGGAAATTATTTAGCCCAAAAAACAAACAAACAAAAACTATATATATGTTTTTAAAGATTTACATCTTCAGTAAGAACACAGTGGCTTCAGGTTATTGACTCGGGATATCAGAGAGAACTGGTGTCATTTAATGGGATTTACTGGTAATAACAAAAATATAAGGTATTGGCAGCCTTATTTTTTAATTAAGTCAGATCGCTGCCCTGGAGGCAAAGAACTAGCACGCGATTTAGCGGAGGAACTAGATGAGCCACGTTGAGTTATCTCAACAAAATATGTACAATTAATACTAAACCGTCTCTTTAGACAATTTAATGTACGGCTGCAAATATGGATTATTTTCATAATCGATTTATCTGCTGATTATTTTCTCATTTAATCGTTTAGTATATGAAATGTTAAAAAATAGTGAAAAGATGGCAGACATCTCACACATTTTCTCAGAGGCCACGGTAATGTCACATATACGACCAGTAAAGACAGCAAATTGTCACATTGGAGAAGTTGAGGCCAGAGAAACTTTGGTATTTTTGCTTAAAAAGATGACAAACAATTAATTGATTATCAAAATAGTTGCAGATGAATTTTCTGTTGATTGATTTATCTATTAATCGTTGCAGCTCTATTGTAATGTCTCCTAAGCAGACAAATTAAAACTTGGCTGCTGCACAAGTACTTCCATACAGTATTACTCTGATATATATACACTGTTAAAAAGGACGAAACCATCTGTGCAGTCACAAGTAATAAAGCTGTGATTTAAATACGTTTAGTGTAAATAACTTGTTTGAGGTTGTTGTTATTATAAAAATTAGAAACCTGTTACAGGAAATTTTGTTTCTTGGGACACAAAATCTACACGAGTTTCCTCATTACTTGATGATGGTCTATGGAAGGTGCCTGTACCTGTAGCTGTGTTTTAATCTGTCTCCTCCTGTCCCGGGTCTTTCTGAGGGGCGGGTACGACAGCCGTTCCTAACAAACCCCTCCTCACTATGTAGGGACATGACGGACCAGTGGGGATGTCTGCAAAACCTGGAGGACAGGAAGAAGCAGGACAGAGGAATAAATAAGAGGATTAGAGCAAAAGAGTAGATAAGGAGGCAGCACACATGACAGGACTTCTGTTTTCTGTACTTTACAAACTCAAAAAGTCACGACTGAGCTTTATAGAGTCAGAGACTGTAACCATGAACATTTAAAAAAACAAACACTTATATTCCAACATTTGCTTTGTCAGGGCAGGATGCTGTGTCGTGGACATATAGTACACTATACGGCTTTTTTGTCTTTTCCTGACTGTTTAATCACCAGCTTTTAACTTTCAAACAGACCCTCAAACTTAAGGGTGGTTGTCCATTAAAATAAAATAAAATCCTCCAGCTTTGTATGTCAGAATAGAAGCATCAAGAAGACGACTGAAGGTTTTTTGGGGGTTTTCTGCTGTTTGCAGGACATTGCCATCTCTCCCATTAAAGTAATCTTTCAGAAACAATATAAAACTTTGGGAAAGAGGCTCTTTTTCCTGCCAGATCCTCATAAAGATGAAAAGATTAATCAATTTCAGCTCTATGCATTCAGTACTGAGATAGGACTGGGAAAATGTTTAGTCTCGCTTATCAACAAGACTGTAAGCAGACAATACAGTACTAGTCTAGCTCTATTAAAAGTGAAAAAATGTCAGCAAACTTAAACTGGTGCCACAACAAACTGAAACAGCGTCTGGAGTGACGAGGTCTGAGGCACAGTTACAGTTTTAGCTTTTTGATAAGGTGCAACAACTAAAGAATCAACAATAAGTATGAAGAGGCAGTGGCAGTGTAAACACCTGTGCCCAGATTACAGCTGTTTTGACACACTTGGGAAAAAACAAAACACTTCATATCTACTTTACGCTCTTTTAAGTCTGTTAGCCAACACAAGACCAATACTGTATGTATGTCCGACGCTTCTTTTAACTTAAAATGTCATAAAAATAGTGAAAAGGATTTTGTTCAAATTCAATTCAAATCTGATGTTTTAGAGGGTCAGTTCCCCCCCCCCCCCCCCCCCCCCCCAAATTTGCTAATAATTTACCTTTCATGACAACTTCCGGCAGGCCGTACGGTTCATATTCGGTGTCGTCAAAAGCGGCTGACAGCTGTGTCCTGTTCCGGCGGATTCTTTCTGCAAGACGCGCCGGGTCAGCCGGGATAGGGAAGGAACTAGTAAACAACATTTTGTCTCCTGACTGTGCCACCCCAGATAGTGGGACAGGAGAGACAGGGGGTGAATCCACTAACTCTTCATCATCCTCCTCTTCTTCCTCCTCCTCAGTCTGTGTGTATGCACAGTGGAGTTCAGATGCTGTTGGAGGACTGCGAGGATACAAACTTTCCTCTGTTTGACTGCTGACGGTTCTTGTTTCTGTCCTGAAATCTCTCTCTGGGGAGTCATTGGTTGTGATTATTTCATTGGTTGCTCTGGAAGTGTTTGGTTTGGCCTCAGGAGTTTCTGCTTTTGGTCTGATTTGGCTCTTTGAGACTTTGTGGGGATCTTTGGTGATGTGTTGTTGACCTGTTTTCTCAGATGATGTTTGGAGAAGTTCAGTATCTCTCTTCTCTTTGTGTTGTGTTGGATAGGTATCCGACTGCTGTAAGAAGCTGATCTCCTGGTTTTCTTTTTCAGATTCCTAAATCAAGAGAGAAACGCAGAAATTAATGGCCTAATCTCTGATCGAAAACAAAAGCATTTTCCCTGTTTTTCCAACAAAAGACAAATACTCAGGACATGTGTTTCAAGTTTTGATGCAAAAGGAAAACTGATAACGCTTTATTAATCCAATTAATTTCCTGGAAAGAGTTGTGTAATTTGGAGTTTTCTTGAAAAACAGCTCATTTAAACACAATATATTGAGTTATACATATATTTCTATGGAAACTTTACTCTCTTTACATGTTGAATAATATGCTTCCCCAACAACAGATTTCACATTTTTGCATGTTCAGCTTACTTCCAGTGCCATGACGAAAAGACTCTCCAAGTTACACAAACAATTATTTGGAATTATTTAAGTTGAAGTGTACCAATTTAACACTGTCTCTATTCTCCCTATAATTAGTACAAAATTACATAGTTCTTGCAGAAACGTCCTGGGAAATTCTTAGGAAATTACAGACCTGTAAAATAAAGCGTCACTGGAAACACAAATTCAGTCCTTATTCCTAAAATATTCCAGGAAACCTTGAAGAGTCTTACAATATCCTACAACACATTTGGTCGTCTGGTATGTAAGTAAGTGATTATTTAAAAAAAAGCTCACCATGTCAATCTCGGCAGTGTCCTGTACTGAAGTCTTTTTTGAAGACTGGAGACTCTTCGGTTCAGAGAGGTTGCTCTGCTGCAGTCTTGTGGTAAAACAGGAAAAAATATTAATTCAAAGCAGACACAAAAGATGACAGATGAAGAACAGAAGCTTTCCTATGATCAAAGATCAAACAGTAAAAATATAAAATTATATACTGTACTGTGCAAAAGTTTTAGGCACTTTAGATGTTTAGATGTTAAGCAATACCATCAAGGAGGCCTCTGATCAGACCCAAATTTATTCTGCAGCATGACAATGACTCCAAACAACCAGAGTCATAAATCTCTATCTTCAGTGACAAAAGGTACAAGGAGTCCTGCAACAGATGGTGCGGCCCCCACAGAGCCCTGATCTCAACATCATTGAGTCAGTTTGAGATTACATGAAGAGACGGAAGCAACTGAGACGTCTAAATCCACAGAACAACTGTGGTAACTTCTCAAAGATGCAGGAACAACTGACCTGCCAAGTACCTTGAAAAACTGTGTGCAGGTGTACCAAAGAGAACTGGTGTTGTTTTCACACCAAATATTGATTTAATTTAGGTTTCTGCTGCTTTGTATGAAGTTAATTGATAAATAAAAACTATTCATGGCATTATTATTTTTAGTGGCTAAAACCTTTGCACAGTACTGTAATTACAGTATATTTGAAATGAGGATATTTGGCTCAGAAGTTATAAACATAATTCTGAACACTCCCAGCCCCGTGTGAGTGTGTTACCTGGAGAACATCATGCGACCCTGAAGTTTCTTGGTGGAGCAGGACAGGAATAACTCATCTTCTCTGATGACTGTCACATGACTGGGCTTCTGGGGGACACCCAGAGGTGCTGGTTCCTGATGAAGAATGTGGGTCATGTCATAAGTGTGCTGCTGGCTTGAGACCTGGTCCTGGATCTCAGACTGGTTGTCTTTGTTGGGAAGGATGTGTTCAAATGTTGGGGCGGGTTGAGAGGCCAATCTCCAAACAGCCAGCTCCTCGTTCTGCTGCTGGGTCTCCTCAGAGAGAGCCCGAAGTTTCTTCTGCAGCGCCACAACCTAGACAGGAGAGAAAGGACAGGATAGACTGAAATAAACACAAGATTCTACTAAAACTCACTAAGGAAAAATACATATTTGTACTGTATCATGCCATGTTTATGTCCAAATACAACTGGTGCAGAGAAAACTAGGTTGACAATTTAATTTTCTCAAATAATATATAGATATTTTATTTACAAGACATGGATTCAGTTTTCAAATCCCATATTTTTGTCACTCTTGTTTGATATGACACTGTGAAATATCACTACCTGTTGCTCTAGATGGTTGATCTGAAGCTGAGACGCTGCCTCAGCCTCTTCATCAGCCTCAGTTGTACTTTTATCTTCCCTTTCTAAAACTTGTCTTTCATCTTCACTCCTTCTCATACTCAGCAGCAGAGACTGTCGTGCTTCAGTGGTGATGTCACTTGGCACATTAGTTGTTTTCTGCTCCTTTGAGCAGGACAGAGTTACATTTCCTGTGTTTTGGTCTTGCTCCACTGGGTCTTCTTGGTTTTCGCTGGCAGCGTGTAGTGCTAAGTTGTTTGTGTCTGAAACCATCAAGGCCTCAATTCTTTGTTTCAGCAGCTGATTCTCCTTTTGGAGAGCGAGTAGTTCTGTAACTACGCCTGTTGTTCCTCCATCTTGACCACACTCAGTCTTCACACAAGCAGAGTCATGGTTAGTTTGAGTCTTTTCAGAGTCCAGTTCAGAGTCTTGACGCTGAGCCTCTGATAATGCATTGCTTGCATTATCTACTTCACTGCTGATAGGTGTTGGTTTTTCAGCATCAGAGGTCACAATCTCTGGTTGACTTGCATCTTTTTGTGCATGAGAGTCAGTGTCAGTCAGTGAGGTTGTAGTGAAGAAGGTAACAGCTGACTCCTTTTCCTGATTTGGTTGAAATTCAGGGGAATCCACTGAATCATCTCGGCTTCCCCTCTCTCGCCTCTCTTCTTTTGATTCTTTCTTCTCTACGAGAAGGACACCTATCGCCTCTCCGTCTCTTCCAGCCTTGAGTGCTTCCAGCTCTTGCTTGCAGCGCTGCAGTTCCTCTCCCTGGCTGAGGAGGGTGCTCTCCTTCTCCTGTAGCTCAGCTAGAAGTCCAGAGATGTGCTGGCTCTGGTTCTCAAAGGCCATGGTTAACTGTTTGGTCTGACTTGTCACCTAAGAGTAAAATAAAGATTGAAGGAACAGAGAAATTGTTAAAAAAAAAAAAACCAGACCAGGTCCTTTGCTGTGTTTTTAGAACAGCTATACAACACATAGCAGAATTTATATATCTATCTTTTGATAAATCTCTACAATAATACGTGAATATTATTCTTCCACATGGCAATATCATTCTTCAATCTGTACCTAAATATTATGATCAGTAAGTGAAATATAACACCTGAATGTAGTCACAGGTGTGCTTTTACCAATGTGCAGTATGGATGTTCTCATGGAGGCATTTCTCAGCCATCACAAATACCGAACAAAGCTATACGTTTTAAAATTGGTCCAATAGTTACTTTGTGGAGTATGCTACTGAGAATTAAAGTGTTATCATTTAGTAAATGAATAAAATAAATGTGTTTGTATCTCATTAATAGTTTTACTGGGACTGGACAAGGTTTATGGGCTAAAGAATATCCACCCTGATTTACCTGGTTCTGCAGGGCTTTCAGTTTAACCTCGCACTGGTTAGCACGATCTGTCTCCCTTAAGTTTTCTTTCCGTAATCGTTCCACCTCCTTTGTCAAATCAGCGGGGGCAGAATCACCCCTCTGGCAGTGGAGGTCTGATACCACTGGCCTTGTTTGCCCCTCATCCGACAGATGTGAGTGTTCAGGATCTATCACCGTTTGCTCTTCTTGGATAAGATCCATTGTTGCCTGAGATACAAGTGTGTTGCGTTGGTTGGTGGACTGACAGAAGAGGAGATGCTGCTCAGGTGAAGGGAGGAGTTTCTTTTCCCAGCCAATGATGTTGGAGTTGAGCTCATCATTATGAAGAGTCAGATATGGCAGCGGGCTGTTGGCTACTGAGAGTTTGTCCTCTTCTAATGAGTCTTCATTTCTGCTGCACTTTAGTTCCTCCAGTTTGGCCTCAAGCTCTGCCAGTTTCATGTTCAGCTCCGTCTTTATGTGTTTATCTGTGTTTATTATCTGATTGCGCTCCTCTTCCTCTCTCTGTCTCTCTTCTCGTTCTAAAGCTAACTGGGCCTTAACCTCTGCTAGCTGCTTCTTCAGCTGGATATTAAGTTCTATCATTTCGCTCTCCCTGTCTTCTTGTGTTTTCTTTGTTCCCTCCTCCTCCTCCTTTCTCTCATTATTTTCTCTTTCTTCCCTTCCTCTCTTCATCTCTGTCTCCAAAGCTGACAGGGCTTTCCTCAACCTTTCTGTCTCAGCCTTCTCCTTCTCCAGCTGTGCCTTCCATTCCTTGTCCTGCTCGTCTTTCTCCACACCCTGGCTGGCGTGTTTTCGGCTGAGCTGTTTCAGCCGGGTTCTGGCTTCTGACTCAGCCCGTCGTTGGACCTCAAGGTCCTCCAGTCGTTTCTGGAGTTCTTCACGCACATCTTGTAACTCTGAACGTAGTGTGGCATTCTCCTTCTGGAGGTCTTTGGAGGGTATGGCCTGCTCGGACTTGAGAGGCGGTGTCTTATCAGCAGAGTGCATCAACCTGCAGTTATCACCATCCATGGAAGTCATGGAGGGTGTAACAGAAGTAGACTCAGAGGATCTGCACAGTACTTGATCAAATGAGGAAGGCTTGTTTGTCCCAGAGCTGTCACACTCCATCGTCTCATTTCTACTCTTGTTCTCCTCATCGTTACTTCCTCTTCTGTGTCGTCCTCTTTGCAAACACTCAGAGTCTTGTGAGATGAGGACAGTGATGTGTTCAGAGTCTATGCCTTCACCTGGCTCTCTGTCAGTGGGGTAAGATGCTGTAATCTCTGCCTTTCCCTCGTACTCCTCCTCTTCTTCCTTTTCCCTCGTCTGCTCGGCTCGGCTGGTGGCAGGCCTCTTTGTATAAGTTGACAGTCGAGACTGATGAGAGAGGGAAGGTTGAGGGGAGAAGCTCTGTCCAACAGAGCAATACTGGGCCGGTTGCAGAGGTACTGGGGCAGCTTTTTGCTCTGAAAAGACAGGCAGCAGAATAAAAGATTGTTTTTCTAATACAACACAACACATACAATAAGAAATAATTAGTTGGATAAAAAGCTGTAAATAAAGCATTTTTTTTAATTATTTTTTTAAGTCCATTACTGGAGAAGTTCAGTGTATTTTTATTTGAGAAAATAGGTGATCTATTATTGACCAGCAGGGGGCAGAATTGGGATGAGAGACTTGTGCATTAAAAGGGAATTAACATGGTATGTACTGTGTAGCATACCTGCATTTCAAGTGCTTTATCATCAGGACTATAATGAATGTCCACCAATTATTTAAAATCAAAAATGAATTTTATTTACAAGGAATCCACCAAAGGACACATGTCAGCAAGTGTTTCTCTTTCTGTTGTATCTTTAAATAAGATACTGAATCCCTACTATCACCTGACCTCTGACCTTCCCATGGAGGGAGGAAAGAGAAAACGTCTCTACAAGATCTCCAGATCAATAACGTATCACATTAACATAATAATCAGTTAACACCCTATGACTGATAAACCTCATAGATGTCTCCTCTCTCCCACCCACAGCTCCCTCCTTACAATACCTTGCAGTTCTTTGAGGAGACGCAAGGCGTCACCTCGCTCCTCTGCCAGTCTCTTCCCCTCCTCCTCCAGAACTCGCTCTTTCTTCCTGCTCTGTTCCAGACTCACTGCCACACCCTCCGCCTCACGCACCGCTTCCTAATGTGAGGATAAATTACAAATGAGGTGGATTAAATCCAGTCAAATGGAAGTTGGCTCTAGTTTTCACAGTAAGAACTGAATTTATTTGAGGTACTTACAAAGATTCAGATCAGTTGTTCCTACAGTAGTCATCACAACATTTATCATACATACAAATCATTCCTCAGATGTTTTACAGAATGTGAAATATTTGTTGTCTTTGGAGCCTCTAAATGGGCCTGTAATGAATTATGTCTGCCAGAGTTTATTAAAACATAGCCACTAATAACTAGATGAGAGTGTGCAATATTGCCAATAGTCTAATTTTAATACTTCCACCTGGAATATTTGTACTTGTGCAGCAGGAATTCCAGATGACAGATAACTGTGTAAGAGCTGTGTACTAAGAGCTTCATGTAAAAACAGTGTCACAACAGTTACAAGCCAGAGACACATAAAACTAATGCCACCTGTGTTTATTACAAGGTAAACATGTAATAAACAGCCACTGACAAACTTCTTTGCAGACTGTATCAAGCTTTGGTCTGGTATTTTAACGTATGGTTTTAGCAAAGGCTTTCTGATGCATACAGACACTAGCTTTTCTTGTGTGCAAGTCGCAGTGGGAGTCAGAGAGTATTTTCCAGGTTGTTTTTTTTTAGTACAGTGTGATTAAAGGAGGTTTATTCCCTGCCAATGTGACCGGTAGGTGAGGCAAGTTATGAAACTAATATCAGACAAATCCTTTGGCTGTCGTCTGGAGTTCATTTTTAGCTCTGTGAAATCCTCTCTAATGCTAAACCATTATTGAACATAATACAGAGAAGCTGTAATTTAATCATTATTTATTTACAATTTACTTATTATCAAAATCTTACAGACTGACATATGGTACATTAAGGTGCTGTTAAAAAATTTACAGAGTTCATCAAATGTCCACAGCTCAGTTAATGAATAATTGATGCATATAGACCCTGACTCACTAAGCTCAGCACTGCCACCAGCCTGTGTATGTGTGTGTGTGTGTGTGTGTGTGTGTGTGTGTGTGTGTGTGTGTCTTACTGTCAGTTTGGCTTGTGTCTGTGCCTCTTTCTTTTGGCTCTCCTGCAGCTGTCCCTCCGTCCATTTCAGTTTCTCTTTCAGAGTCTCCAATTCTTTATCCAACGACTGCTTCTGCAGAGACAGCTGACACACAATGTTTTGATTCAGTGGTAGCCAGAAAAGAGACATTAAATCAAAGAGGATGGGAGGGAAAAGATATGAGAAAAAGGTGAAGAATAGCAGGTGAAAAGAACAAAGAAATTGAAAAATGAATGCCTGTCTTGATATGGGCGCAGCAGTCAGGACCAGTGAAGGGAACAGGAAGCAGGAGAGCAATCAGTGATCAATAGCGAGCACAAGCAGAGTCTAATGTGTTTTTTTACCTCTGTGGGGAAACAAATGAAGACTTAACAGACTATAGCTGATTGGCTTCCCACCAGTTCTTATAGAAAATTCAGACGACAAGCAGTTCTTAAACAAGTGCTACTTAAAAGCTACTATAACAGCACAGAACATTTCTTTGTAATCTAATTATATCTACTAATCAAACAAATCAGTTAATATCTGTGTTACTTTCTTCAACTTTGTTAGTCTTGTGTATTATGCTAACTACTCATCATGTGGAAAACATTGATATATAAATATATGGATTCTGAGTAGAGTTTATCGTACATGAATAAGCTGTCAAAGTGGTAAATATAGCTCATAGTGTCAATTTAATTCTGTAGAATACATGTTTTATGGAAACCTTTGCAGAATGTTTTTATGTTGGGCTAATGTGGGCTTTGGTCTACAACACTGACGGACCACATGACTCCAAGTGAACCTACATGATCCTCTCAGGCTTTAATGCAAAGGTAATTTTAAGAGTGGTGTAAGGAATAACCTTTGAGAGAAGCAGCAGGTGATCTGTAATTCAATACTTTTTCCCTGCAACAACCCAACACTGCTCATGAATTGTTCCTATATGCCAATCGAACATGTGGATCATTTTGATCTCTCTGGAATTACCAGCTTTTCGTGTTTTTTGGGAGTTATGCAGATCATAACCAGATTGTTTCAAGGTAGTAATGATTAGTCTGTTGTGCAATAAATCACAATGTGATTTATTGCATTCAAATGTCTATAAAATAATCTATAAAATTATTACTTATGCTGTGACTGAAACTGCATGCATGAGCAAACTTTAAAAACAGGCAAAATAAAGAAAAAAGAAAAAGGAAAATCAAAACTGCAAACACAAATTCCACAAAGAGCTATGCAAATTGGTCACTTGGGTCACATGAACTGTGCACTATCAGCAGTTGAATGTCACTTGAACACAAACTGTGCCTCTATTGTACGTAGTCGCTGTGGCCTTATCAGATATAAGATAACATCTGTTTGGTTTACAAAGGGCTAACAGTAAGGTTTTAAGGGACACTGTGGGTAGACTTGACTCTCATTGTTTACAGCATGTTTAAAAGCGTAGGAATCGAAGTCTGAGGAATAGTTTCTTTCTTTGTATGCATCAAGAGGCTCAACCTTGACTTGAGATTAAAATTTGCATTATTGTTCTGCTGATAAAAAGTAAATAACACAGCATTCCTTCACGTGTGAGTAATTTAAATGAAAAAAAAAAAAAATCACAACACCACGTTTTGCTCATGCGACCTGCTCCAAACACACCTTCCATCTTCACCCTCATCCCGCAGTCATGCCTTCACGCCTCTGTTACTGAGAATGCTGACTTTCTCACACACAAGTTATGAGTTATACGTTTGTTTCACGCTTCCATAGCAAAAGCATTCTGCAGTGTCAAACGCAGTCACACCGTCATTACCTTCGTCGCTCAACCTTTCCACTGGGGAGAAACCGAGAGGAGAGGAGAAGGAAGGACGAAGCGGAGAGAGGAGAGGACAGGAGAGCAGGTTGGGAAAAAAAGGAAAATACACACAGAGAAAGAGAGAGTGAAACAGAGAGCGAGAGAAAACAACAAGGGCATGAAACAAGCGTGGGAGAAGTGACATAAGTTTATTGACCTTTGATACAAATAATACAAGTCCCAGGAGAAAGAGGGCGAGAGGATAGAGACAGAAAAAGCAGAAAAGAGAAGCAGGAAATAGCTGAAAAAACAGATCAGACGTATGACACCAAAAAGACAAACAATATGTCCAGAATATCATTTTGGTCCTGTTTTAAGTGTTGATACAGAACTGATTTAAAGGTTTTATCCTGAAATCGTATGAAAATGTACAGTCCGGTAGAGAGCTTGTTCTTTACCTCATCTTGTGCATATTGTACGTACATACATTGTGTGTGTGTGTGTGTGTGTGTGTGTGTGTGTCTACCTTGTCAGCCTGGGCCTGCAGGGCATTGTGGAGTGTCCTGGCCTGCTGGAGCTCCTGGTTGAGCTTATTCATCTCCTGCTGATGGTGCTTCTCTAGACACTGTCTTTCCTTCTGAAGCTCCAACAAATCCTGCATGCAACAAACACACACACACCAATCTTCAACTGTAATGTGGGACCCAATTATTTCTTTCACAGAGAGAATGGAAGAAAATATGGATGCCGTTTGTGTCCAAGCAACTTGAAACTGTGTCTCGCTTCCTTTGATTGTTATATCTCTTGTTAGTGTTACATCTTCCTCTGTTCCTCTCAATCTGTCATGTCCTGTCCATTCATCCCTCCATCCATCCATCTCTCTCACCCTCTGATTTTGTTTCTCCAGCTCTTTGGTGCGTTGCTGGTGTTGCAGTCGGCTACTCTCAGCATTCTGCCTCTGACACTTCATCTCTTCTTGTAGCTGCTTCAGCCTCTGCTCTCCTCTTGATGCCTGAAAAAAAAACAAAAAACACAAAATATTCTCTTTTATATTGATAATACAATGCATTTTTGTGTTCATAACTTGATGCACTTTTTAGTGTTTATGCCTGTGAAAGATATTGCAGGTATGGCCATGTTTGTGTCTTTGTGGAAACATTAAGTCACTTCACAGAAGCTATTGTATTGACTTGTTTTTATGTGTCTTGTTTAAGGCATTTGTTGTATTGTTTTTGATTTCTTTACCTTGTTTTAATCTTGTAATGCTGATTACGAGTCTGCATTTGACATTAAGATCAGGAAAGCATTAACATTTTGAGAGCTGAGCATAGTGACTCTTAACAAACAAAACAATTAATGGGAGTATCAGTGGCCTCTCCCAGTCTCTCCTCAGCATTGTTCATTGTTTGCAAAAAAGGTAAGATCACACTGAATATCATCTGGATTGTTTTACAGCCCTGAACAGGACACCGTCTTTACAGCTAAACCTTTTCAAAGTTCCTATCGATAGCATATGGTGGAGCAAGTGTAATATTTCCAACATGTTTGTCCTTTTCAGGGAAGCTGAAGATGAATGTATTTACAAATGAAGCTGACACCCATTTTATTGGGAATGTAAAGCACTAGTATGAATCACAATCATTTGTTTTCCGTAGTTGTACCACCAGCAATCGTTATAACAATTACCCGTTCACTCTCCTGGGCCATACGTGTGTGTGCCAGGCTGAGCTCGTCGCGGGCTCTCTGCAGACTGAGGTCCCTGCTGGCGAGCTCCTTCTTGCTCTGCACCGTTTCGTTCTGAGTCGACTTCAATGCCTCAGCCTTCACACGCAGCTCCTCCTCCAGAGAAGAAATGCGACTCCGCAGTTCTGACAAAGATACTGGTGGATGGAACAGACACACAGAAAGGCACAAGTCACTACACTGATTTGGGTAAAAAACAGGTCTCAGAAAAACTAATTTGAATTTTGAAACATTTTAATTAAACATTATTGAGATTATAATTAAAAAAAACCAAAAAGAATCACCAAAAGTAGGTAATTCAACATAGTTCTGAAACCATCAACAGGTGCAAGAAAAAGAACGACAGGTTATCAATTCTTAAGGGACAGGAAGACCATTAGCGATAACAGTGTTGCACATACACTCCTCAAATCCTTCTTCTATTTATCTAAGAGTGGATGTCCCATCACTGCATAATTAAGAATTATGCCTCTGATAACTTTATTTTCTGTACCAGTGTTTTGTAGGTTTTAACTTACTAATAATATTTCGCATTATTGCCGCTCGTCTTCGAGCAGAAAATGATGCAAACAAATATTGATTAAATTGTGCAAATGTTTTGACATTTGAATCCCAAAAACATTTGGAACAAAGACAAAAAAACATTTGAATCCCAGTGTAGCAAGGACTCAACTTTAAATGGGTAAAAGTTGACCAAATGGGTGGACGGCAACGGCAAAAACAAAAGAGAAAAAACACTGTAAAAAACACTTATGTAAATCTTCGCTACTGTGTATCAATAAAGTCTAAAATACCAAAAAAAGAAAAGAAAAACACGACGCAAAATTATTAGTAAAGATATGTTTACATTTGACCACCACATGTCGACAACACAACAGCAACACTAAGTTGGGGTCTTCACAAATGGGGTCAATCCATACAAATGGGGTCAATCCATACAGACTTGCTCATTGATGGCCACAGCTGCTGTATGATACACTTTCACAAGGCCTGCCGATATCTGAAGCTGAAATCAATTTTCTGTCTGTCCCGCATGTTGTTTGTGTATCTTTTCCTATTCGTACTACTCAATAAAAGTATCTAGCATTGTCACAATCATCATCATCATCATCATCACCACCATGTGGCTAAACAAAAAGAACGACAATCTACCAATAGAAATGTATGTTTTGTAATGTTTTGTAAAATATGTCTATGGTGAGTCTAGCAAATACATTAGTAGATATTTGCCTTTAAACATATGTAATCAATTTATTGTGCTACTAATAAATATAAGTTATTTTCTCAGTACTACTTTCTGTACTACCCAATTAAGAAAATCTCTATAAAAATGTTTTTCATAATAAGTATGTACAACTTATATGATTACAGCATATTACAGTGGGGAGGAGCATTATAAAAACACAAACACACACACACAAACAGCACCTAGTCAGCCAAAAAAGCACACCTAAAGAAAACACTGCACCACCCCTCCCCCTCTGTGTCCCAGCAGCTAAAAGAAGCATTTATTGTTTCACATTGAACTCTCCCCTTCCTCTGAACAAACACACACACACACGCACACAGTGGAGCAGAGAGAAAGGGGAGTGTTATATCACAACTATAAAGTGTATCCAGAGCCACTTCTACAACATGAAGCTACACTGAGAGCAGGCAGAGGAGTCTCCTGCTGAGCCACTGATTTCTACACAACCTCTTATGTAACAAGTGTTGTTTAAGGTTACGCAGAGAACACGAGATGTAGGATGACCACATTGATTTACTTATACTGAGTTTGCTATGGTAGTCGCATTAGAATTAAAAATGACAACTAAAACAGATCAAATTTTATCATTTGGCCTCATAACTCTGCCCAAGATCACAGCAACAAATAAACTCCGGTTATACTTCAAATGCTGTGTAAGTGTCAGTATATGAAACCTAATATAAATGTACAAATCACAAACATTTTAAGGGATCAAGATAGTTATATTTATCATTCAATACTGTCCATAAATCTTAAAAGAAAACCAAAACCAACAATACTTTGATCCTACTAACAAGTGTAATATTGTCTGTGCAAACATAGGTCTCATTGTTGTCTAAGAACTAATGAAAAATGAGCCTCTGTGTTGCACTGGGTGACATGTTCCTTCATTCTAATATAATGCTACATAAACTACAGCGCCCACATTCCTACCAAACAACAGTGCCCAGCTGTTTTACTAAGCCTTTAAAAATCTATAAAACAATACATGTTTGACTTGTTTTTATAGATTTAAGTCTTCAGTAGTGAAGAAATGGGCTTAAGACTGAGTGCCACAGACGAGGTAGGGATATCAAAAGGTATTTATAAATGGGTTAAAGCATTCCTGGTTTTGTTCTTTTCGTTGGATTGACTGACAATAAGAAAAATATAGAGAAATTGCCCTTTGGCTAATAATAGTCTATACTGAGTTCTTCTACCAGTTTGCTATCCTTCAATGAAAATTCAAGACCAGCTATAATCGAGCTTTTGCTGCTGTGGCCTCGGGCTCTGGATCAGGCTGCGTATTGACATTAGTTTGATCAACAATGTTGACTGTTGTAAACAACATCTGTATTTGTACTCGCAGCATTTGACTAAGGTCTGCAAAACCCTGTATTAGAGTGGACAAGCATCCAAAATCAAAGGCTAAATTCTGGCATTTAGGACTCTGTTTAACTCAGTAATTTGAATTACTGAGTTAAACAGAGTGAAACTGAGATCTGCTCTTTTTACTTCAGTTCATGCTGGGTCTTGGTCTTAGTACAAGCTACTTCAATAATCCTGCTTTAGGAGACAGGCTGCTGGGCTGAGCCGCATGTGTGTGTGTTTATTTTTTCAAACTGGGCAACACTCAGTCGTTTCCATGTTTCCAAGATAACCATTTGACATCCCCACTCACTGTCTGTTTGTGTCCCAGGGTCCTTCTCCTTCCCACAAACCCCCTGCTCTGACTGGGCATGACTGATGTCAACGGCGGGCGTCTGGGGAGAAGACGGGGATCGTCTCTTGGCTGCCTGCCTCGAGTCATCCCGTTCCCACGGAAACGCAGCCAAGGGAGTAGAGAAGGAGTCCGATTGGTCTGAAGGGTGGCGGTGGGGTGTGCTCTTGTGTTGCTGTCGTGGCAACGAGGCCGTAGGCATGTCTGAGAACTGGAGCCGCTGCTGAAGGGAAGAGAGGGATTAGACAAAAAAGGAGAAAAAAGGGCGTGAAACTGAACAGGATGTCAAACTTTCTTTTGCAAAACTTTTTTGCACTGACAACATGGCTCCAGGGTAAATGCTCTCTTTCGCTTTAAACTAAACACAACATTTTACTGAAGCATCACTGACTCGTGTTGTATTCATGAAACTTCCTGAGTAAATATTAGATTTGTGATGATGACAAACATATCTTTCTTAAGGGAGCTCTGAGAAAAGCCACAGATCACATGTACAGTAAAGGTAAACCATAACAATAATTCAGCAGTTTCCTTCTTTTTCTATTTTACCTCCAAAAAAAACACAAGGACATGTATGTATTTTTGCTGACAAACAAGGAGCCATGGTGACAAGATCATAATTATTTAATTAATAGTTAGTTAAAAGACGGAATAACTGAAAGAGAGTGATAAGAAGAAAACAAGAAATGAGCCAAATCCTACAACTACAGAACAGCTTTCAGCTAAAATCCTCTTTGCTCTTAGATTAGCCAGTTTTCTGAAACACAACCAACAACATGCTGGTACTTACTCGGATTTGGAGCGCCCGGTTCTGTCCTTCATCTCTCTGCCCTGACCGCTCCTCCTTTCTGCTCCCTACAGGGCAAAAACACAGCATATGGACTGGACTTACCAAATCCTAGTACCAAATCCTAATCACTAAAGCTGTACAGCACGACAGCGGTGAAGAACCCAAGTGGTTTCATGAAAAGAGAGGAAAGAGAAAATACAACAGTCTCCAGAGAGAAGGGTCGGGAAAGGACACGAGCTGAGGGAGTTCGTTTATAACCTCTCTGCTCATTTGGGACTCTTGTGGTTTTCTGTTTAATTTTCCACATTACACATATTGTGCAGTGAATTAATAAGATAGGAAAGAAACTATTAGAGAGAATAAACACACAGGTCATTAAGTTTCAGGACTGTACCATTGTTTTCCCAGGGCGAGGCTGTATTCCAGCAGGGTGTTGAGAACAGAGTGGTGTCTGCCGACCTGCTGCTGTTCTGCAGCTTCTCCAGTTCTGCCTCCAGCCTGCAAGCAGAGGGACGGAGGTCAGTGTGGGCAACGAAATCGAAAATAAGGATCAGATCAAACAGATGACAGTTTGGTTTATGAATATGTCATCATAAACTTGAGCAACCGGTTTCATGCCATCAAAAAAACCTTGTATGAAAAAAACCTGATGCATATCAAGAAAAGCATCTAGTGGGTAATTTTTAATGATAGCCATGAATCTTATTCTGGACCTAATGGCCTCAGTTTAAAGGAATATTTTGACATTTGACACAGAGAAACTGGAGTTAGATGAGAAGATAGTAATCACTCACATGTGTCTGTTAAATATGAAGCTACAGCCAGCAGCTGGCTAATTCAGCTTAGCACAAAGACTGGAAGCAGCTTTCAAGAAATAGCACATGAATGCAGTTAGAAAGACAAATTGTTATTTTTACACTTTGGTTTTCAAAGGGATTTTAAAAACGAGATATAAAATGTTAACTAGTAGCTTTAGAGGTGCTGGGAGGCAGATTTTGTTTTGCTGCTTGGACTAGCTTCATATTTAACAGACAGATATGAGAAAATATTTAACTATTCCTTTAAAAGATGCTAAACTAGCACTGGAGAATATAAATGTAATTTAATTTTACATTATAGATGTACAAAGTTAAATTTTATAATACTGATACCAATTCAGAGTGCAGATCTATTACTTTAACTGTATTGTTATGATGGTTTTATATTGGATTAAGTGGACATTATTGGTCATTAACTGATGCATAATTGATTTTCACATATCAGAGAGCTTAAACGACTTTCTAAATGTGCAAAACTTGGCAGAAAATCAGTTCTCAACAGTCTGATTTCTGATGTTGCAGATGTTCTTCCAGCATTCTGAAAATTATCTGTTAAAAACATCCCAGATCAAGTACTCATATTTCATTAATAAATAACATCTCACTGCTACATTAAATTTTAATACCAACTCTGCGGTTCTTACTGAGAATATAAAACCTCCTACAGAAAAACGAACAACATATAAGACAGATAAAGACAGGGCATTTGACAGAAAAGCTGTCCCAGCTGTTCCAGCTGTTGCGGCTGATTTTTTCTGGTTGCTGACCTTTTGACTTCCTGTGTGAGTTTGTTGTTGACGGAGCGCGAAGCGTCCAGCTGGCCCTCCAAGGAACATACTTGGGCTTGCTTGGTCTGAAGATCCTGGGACAGGCGCTGGCCGCTGGTCACTGCCACCTTGGCCTCCTCCCGAACACTCTGGAGCTCCCTGTGCACAGACTGGAGCTCTCCCCGCACCTCCTCATACTAGGCAGGAGGGGAGGAGAAGAGAGGAGAGGAGAGTGATTTTAATGATTAAAGTGGTGAAAACAAATAACAAATCCCACTACAGATGATTAACTATGCCAGTGTGTTACAGAATGATATGGTGCATGTTATCAAATATTTTGTACAACAAAATCTTCTTAACAAATTGTTGTAATAACAACGTTGACTGTTTCTGGAGACAAACTAAACTAGGTTTGGTTTTTCAGAGGTATCACAATAAAGGCTGATGCTGAAAGCTTATACCAGTTAATATCTGTAAACTAAAGGAAAACAAGAGTCCACAACCATGTTAGCGGCTCTGTGAGGCTGTACTTCGGCACAGCCTTGAGCTAAATGCTAACAAGATCACATGACTATGCTAACATACTGATGTTTACCATGTTCACAGTTTAACATTTTAGCATGCTAACAGTCTTTGTACCATAAAGTACAGCTGAGGCTGCTGGGAAGGCTGCCTTATTTTGTACATCAAATTCAAGTTCTCACCACTGTCCACATCCCTCACACTGGTCAACACCTAACTCCTCCAGCTCCCTACGGTCTGCTGATTCCCTTGGTGCATTCAAGAAACACCTGAAAACTTCCGTGAACAATTCAACACTTGAGCCCCTTCCTCTTTTTAGCACTTTGTTGATTGTTGTACTTCTTTCTTGTTGCTTATGGTATTTCTTATGCACTTGCCTACATTCAGTTGTTTCTTACTTTATATATTAGCCTCGTGGTTGTATGCCTCCACCAACCAGTCAAGTTGCAGTTCACATCCATGTCTGTTATATAATAGTCATATAATATTTGTAGTGAAGACTTTGAAGGAATTTAATCTTGGGTGCCCATCTAGAAACTGTGGTGATTTTATTGGCATCACTAATTCAGTATCCGTTCAAATGTGAAATATGGTCATAATCTCTCCTTCTGTTCCCGAGTTATTGCGTTGAATCGTGGCCATAAAAGTGTTTTCACAGAACATTATGATGTCACAATGAAGTTGACCTTTGACCTTTTGGATATAAAATGTTATCACTTCATCATTTTATCCTATTGGACATTTGTGTGAAACTTTTTCATAGTTAGCATATGAATTCTTGAGTTATAGCCAAAAATGTGTTTTGTGAAGTCACAGTGACATTTGACCTTTGATTGCCAAAGTCTAATCAGTTCATCCTTGAGTCCAAATGGATGTTTGTGGAAATTTGAAGAAATTCCCTCAAGGCGTTCATGAGATATCACGTTCACTTTCAAATGGGAAGGACGGACAGACGTACAGACAGCCTGAAAACATAATACCTCCAGCCACGGCTGTTGCTGGCGTGGAGGCATGAAAACTTCTGCTCTGTCTACGCTCTCTCTCACTGCACTTGTACCTGGTCAGCTACTTGAGAATTTGTACAACAGCTCTTTCAGTCGCTGCCCTCTAACGCTTGATTGTCTTTCCTCACTTGTAAGTTGCTTTGGATCAAAACGTCTGCCAAATGACAAAATGTAAAATGTAAATGTAACTCTTCTCACTACCAGTGAAAATGTTGAAAATACTAATGATATGATTCATAAATCTTTGTGATTCAAATGAATTTTTTGGGTAACAGCATCATATAACCAACATAGTTGCTTTTACCTTCACAGTTTGTTTTTCAAGGCTAGTATTGATGTTGTCCAGCTGCAGCTGTTTCTGCTTGTTCTCTCTGGACAGACGCTCCTGATGGACCTGCAGCTCCTTCACCTTTTGCAGGACCCGTCCAGACAGCCCCACCGTCCAGTCCTCCTCAGCCCAGCTCATCTCTCCCTGTCTGGGCCTGACAGAGTGGAAAAATAACATCAGCCACACAATGCAGACATTTAATTAACTTCTACCTTTACATTTTAAGTTTGTCTGCATAAAAGACAGAGTGTCGAGACAATGTGAGAGCTGACCTGTCCTATTCCTGCCTAACAGATCCAGAATCAGACAGTTCCTGGAGCCATGGGAGTCAGCAGCTGGAGTGAAGGAAACAGCAACAAACACAGTCTGAAAGAAAGAGGAAGCACAAGATTGTATATAAGGTACAGGTAGTCGTGCGTCATGTGTGTTGTGACAGAGAATCCAATCCATACCACATCTATCTAAATAAGTCTCAATCATCTGCGCCTCTGGCTCCGAGTCCTGTCTTGAATATGTTATGTTGCCGAGGCTTTGATCCCTCAGGGAGACGCTGGTTGTCACCGCTGGGCAGCTGTGACTCAGTGTTTTCCAACACAGATGGCCTGCAATTTTCCAAGAGCACTCTTCAAGTTGAAAATAAAATCCCTTCTCTCTCAAACCTATGCAGCAGCAGTTACATGTTCACATAGAATTCAACATTTTTGCTCAAAATACTTCACATCTGACTATTTTAGAGTTAAATCTACAAACACTACATTTGCTAACACTTTGTTCATGAGGATAAACACCGACAAAAGCCCACACACACAAGAACAAGCAGTATTAAAAGTGAGAGTGTGTCGGAATGAAGAAAAGCCTGATTGAAAACGACGGCCTGACCAAACCTGTAAAAGTTAATTCTGAACTCAGTTTTGACATGCACTCCAGCCTCGAGGCTATTAACGCCGCAACTCCAGTCACATGGTTTCTGTCATAGTTTACAGGTTGTGTCACAGTGTTTACCTGTTTCTGAGGACAAGAATGGCAGAAATACACAACTGCACTGACAGAAGTGTTAGTGAGACAAGCAACAACATAAATCCTACAGTAATCACAAAGACTGTAAAACAATATGTTAGAGGGACTGCTTCAAAGTGAGTTTGTATGTGATTTCATTAGGGTGACATGTTAAGCGTTGTGTTAATGAGAATAAGATGCTCGTTGGTTAAGAGGAAGCATTTAGTTTAATTTATGGCTGCAGTTATCGGTTATTCTCATAATCTATTATTCTATCAATACATTGTGATTCATCTATTTATAGTTTAGTCTCTAAAATGTCAGAAAATAGTAGAAAACGGCCTTTTGCAAATTCCCAGAGCTCAAAGTCTTCAAATTGCTTATTTTGTATTACCAAAAGTTAAAAACTTAAATGATGTAACTAGAGTTGCAATGATTAGTTGATTAATCAATTAGATGATTGGAAGAAAATTAATTGGCAACTAATCTGATAATCGAAAAAATCATTTTAGTAATTTTTAAAGTAAAAATGCCAAAGCTTCTCAATTGTGAGAATTTGAAGCTTTTCTGTGCCGTACATTATTTTAATCTGAATATATTTGGATTTTAGACTGTTGACAAAAAAAGAAATTTGAGCTGAGCTTTAAGAAATTTTAACAGGCATTTTTCTCTATTTTCTAATATTTTATAGACAAACTGATTAATCTGAATGAAGATCGTAGATAGATAATTTCTATCGCTGTCCTTGGTGTTTTGATTGATTGACTGATTTTATTTGACAATATCATTTAAAAAAGAACACCAGCACTGCCAGGGCATTGAGTGCTTACATAAAGGTAAAGTCAGGATAACACAATAAAGCCCTGAGGCTTATTTCCATTGTGGTCCCCAAAGGGAATTAAACAGTCTACCAACCATTTGTCAAGATGGACACAGGAATTCAATATCTGACTTCAGATGTATTATAAAATAGGAACTTAAAAACCAGAAAACAGAATCTTGTACACAAACAACATACATTTCTTTTTAAAGAAGCAGACACCACCAAAAAAAATCATCTCACAAAAGTTATTTGACATTGTTAAAGATGCAAATATCAGTGGATTAAAGGGTAAATCAACATATTGACCTATCTCGAATCCATGTAGGAATACTAGCAGCACCTGTTAACCTTTGCCACACCTCTTTAAAAAAGGAGACAGCCTTTTCCATGGTACTAACATGTAGGCATTTCAATGCTTTTTGAATCTATAAAGATTTAATCAAGTTTGTTATACTGGCTCTGCTATTTTGACTATGACCTTTCCCCGTCTTCTATGCATAGTAAAGACAGAAACCAAATGTCCAATTGTCCTAATGTACAATATACTACAGCATATCAACATCACTGAACATTGTATATTTTGCAAATAATATACTATAGTCATAGTTATATCTCTGAACTCTATTCTACTTTTTATTCTATTTATTTTTCATATGAGTTAGACTATTTAGTTATTGTATATAATTTAACCTTTAATTTTAACAGCATGTAAATAACTATATTTCACTGGTTAATAAGGACCTGCTTCAAAGGTCCCAAGATATCTTATGACCTGCAACTCAATCAGCGCTTACAAAGAAGTGTATAAAGTACAAACTGATTAATTGCTTTCTGCCTGTAGCATTTTTATTTGACCTGCCTCATTGTTTTGAGTTTTGATTTATGTCAAGTGGCTGCTGTAACTCAATAACGTCCCTTTAAGATTATTAAAGTCAGTCGATAACTCTATTAATCATTCTATATCTCTCCATCTATCTAAACTAACTAACTAACTAACTGTTCATCAAGTGGTTAAAAGCAGGTTTAGTTAAGTCTGTGGTCAGAGGTGGCAGACATCCAGAAGTTGGACATTGGCCTGCCGCTGTTACCAACGTCTGATCACGAGGTTCACAACACAACAAGAGACAAGAAATGACAACTTCAGGATCACAAGCAGCTGGATTTCATCATTCGTCATTTTAACGTCCATCCTGAGCAGCAGTGTCAGTGACCCGCCGAGACAGATTCTCCTCTGTCGGTTGTTTAGTGTCTGGTTCATCAGCGGTCAGTAGCTGACACTCAACTTCGCTGTGATGCTACAAGCTAACCCCCTCACTAAAGCTACTTACCATTCAGTTTGGAGTTACAAAGGGCGCCAGCCGCAGGGGAGAGGCTCACACTGAGACGGTGCTCCGATACCGTTTAAAAGTAACAGCAACCGCCGGTTATTCACTATATGACGAGCGAGTGGCCGCTTTTAATCCGAAACAAAGCGAACACGTATCGTTAACTGACAGTTTTCATATCCCATAAAGATGCCGCGCGCGTCTCATGCCGCTGACAAGCCAACAGAACGAGACAGAGTCGTTGTGGCACGAGGCGGGTTGGGCCGGGGGTTAGTGACGTAGCAGGGGGATGTTTTGGGAAAAGTCCTCGCGGGCGGAATGAACCTCTGATGACCTCTAGCGACAAAAACCCCAACCTCAAGTCTAACATATCAACGGTTACACTTCAGTTTCTGATAAACGTGAGTTATACAGCTGCTGCCATCGTAACACGTCTTTAATTTCCGTTATAAAACGATTAGTTCCCGTCCTTGATTATGATTGGCTGAGCCGCGTTCGAAACCGTTGTAAAGTACTATATAAACACACACCTGTGACCGCATTACAACAGTATTACTGCGCCAGTTAGTCATAAATTGTTTCAAAATGTTATGATTATTGATTTACTGGGTGGGCAAAGCATAGATGAGTGGTGGAGAGCGGTGGACAGGATAGAAGGGGGAGATAAAAAAGAAAGGCAACACGCTGAAATTAATGAGAGAGAAATTAAAGAGCTGGAAAAGTCAAGAAACGAAGTCAGGACCCCGTTAGATTGTGTTGTGAGAGGGATCCTGACCCACCATGCATCACGTAAAGCGGCAAAGACATTGTGAAGTCTAGGATTTTGCCCGAAATCACATAATCACGGTCAGTAAACGTCGTATCCTCCACGTCGTGCCTAACGCCCCTCACCTGCTGTAAAATCATTGTAAACCACGGCCTCTTGTGGCTTATTGCTTTATTGTCAGATATCTGCCCAACCACAAAACTTTAATTGCCACTAATGACTATTGTCATTATCAATTCATCTGTAAATTCTTTTTTTCGATTAATCGATTAGACGTTTGGTCTATAAAATGTCAGAAAATCGTAAAAAAAAATTGTCGACCACTTCTTCACGAAAACCTTAGATGCAACCTCAAATGTCTTGTTTTGTCCAGAAACAGTCCATAACCCAAATATATTCAGTTTATTATCATAAAGATTAAATAAACCAGAAAATGTTCACATTAAATGGAATGAAAGTTTTTGTTTTCTTAAAAAATGACTCAAGGTGATTAATCAATTATCAAAATAGCTGGCTACTAATCAATTAATCGACTAATCGTCACATCGTCTGGATATAGCAATATAGCAAAAAATAAAGCAAAATCTTGTGAGTGGGCCTTAGGTTTCTTTTGTAGGTTTTTTTTTTTGTTTTTTTGTCAAAGTATTATTTGCAATGTCAAGAAAGACTTCTCACCTTCAATTCTTTATGGCAATTTGATTAATTGTAATTAATCAAATATGCACTACTTAAGCACAATATTAAATAACATGATGAAAGGCTGGTCGGCTTAGTTTAGTTTTAGTCTTAAGACCTTCATTGTTTCAGCTGATACTGCTTACATGTTGCATATTTCTAAATTGATTAGTAATTAATTTACCTCGCAGTAAACATGGAGCTGTGTAATGCTTCAGCATATGAATAGTTGACACAGTTTCTATTTGCACAGAGAGTGAGAGTAATAGGGATTTTTTTTCCCCCAGAGACCTCCACACAGGTTATTCTGGCAGTAGTTGTAACCACCAAGTTACAAATTTCACACAAAGCAGAAATTTAGGATTAGTATTCATGAAGACAAAGTAGGTTTTAATTACCTTGTATAGCTAGTGCTCAGTTGACCCATCTTCATCTGTCTTAAACAGGGATTGGCTGGATTTTTGATCCTATACTGGGCTTATTTAGTTTTGGGGCTCTTACCAAACAGCATTATTTCATAACATATCACATATAATATATCATATGATTGTTTATTTATATTTTCAGTAAGGTTCAGGCAATATAAGATTTTCTTCTCCCTGCTCCTTTTCGGTCAAAGAAATTTGTGTTTTATTCATGAATCGCATTTTATCTGGAGCTGTACATAACCATGAGCGAAACAAATAAATGAAATGGAATAATACAAGTGAAAAATAGTGTTTTTGACAATAGGTATGTGGTGTACTGAAATAAAGTGTAATATAACAAGCCAGCATAATTAATAATTAACCACCTTGTTTTTCACCAAATCAGTCTTTAACAAATTTAAAATGAGCTTTGCAATATGTAAATTATCACAAAAAATATTTCAAATAAAGAAACCTGTTCAGTACAGTTTTACGGTATAAAACTAGAAAACATAAGATAATATGACTTAAACAAATTCTAAAATTCTGGCCAAAAATTGAACAGCAAATTTGATTTCATAGTTGTATTTATGGGTCTGACTCCATAAATAAATTATATATATTAAACTTCTTTTCTCCTATTAACCTCCTTTCAATTCACTTCAATCCAGATTACTTTATTTTCATTTGTGCAGTGGACAAATAAGGCAAATACAGCAGTCATAGACAATCAAAGCACAGTCAGGGCCACGATTAGTTAATCATTGTGTGCAGCCATGATACATAAAATACATAAAATAAATACCTAATTCACATACAAATTGAAATACCATTCTAAGGATAAAAAACTTGGAGTAAAAGCCACGAGCAATAATAATGCTACAGTGCAGCAGTGCTAGTGTGTGTGTGTGTGTGTGTGTGTGTGTGTGTGTGTGTGTGTGTGTGTGTGTGTGTGTGTGTGTGTGGTCTGACTTAGCCTACTTTTGGGGACACATTTCAGACTCAAGACCAGTTACTGTAATTAATGAACTTTAATGATATGAAACTTTATTTATACAGCATCTTTCATACATAAAATGCAGCTCAAAGTGCTTTACAGCAGAAAATAAAAAGACAGAGGTACTATAAAGAAGACATGAGGGGCCATAAAAAAGAGCAATAAAAGGAGCAATAAAAAGAGCAATAAAACAATTTAAAAAAGAATAAAAAAGCATAGAATGGGTATAAAGGTATAAAAGAAGTATTAAATAAAACATTGATGTCATAAAAAATTAAATAGCAAGATCGTAAAAATAGGTTTTGGGCTGTTTCTTAAAACTATCAACCAAAGTTGCTTGTCTAATTCATAGTGGGAGTGTGTTTTAAACCTTTGGTGCATAAAAACAGAAGTCTGCTTCACTTTTTATGGTTCATTTTTGGATCTGATACGACGGTTTGGAACATATTCGGACAAGCAATCAGAAATGTATGAAGGTTCTGAACCACTAAGAGCCTTAAAAACAAGTTAAAGAATTTAAAATCAATCCTCAGTGACGCAGGCAGCCAGTGTAATGACGCTAAAACTGGAGTAATATGATCTCTTTCCCTGGTTCTTGTTAAAACCCTGGCTGTTGAGCTGCAGCCTCCATTGTAAGTAGGGTCTAACTCTTGCAATTTTTCTTCAGTGATAAAAGACAATCTTTGTAACATTGTTTATGTGTGAATTAAAATCTAACTCAGAATCAAGAATAACACCCAGATTTTTTACTTCCAACTTGTTCTGTGGTACCAGACTTCCAAGTTTGCTAGAAACCTTTTGTCTCTGTTCACTTTTACCAATTATGAGAATTTCTTTTTTTTCTTCATTTAATTTAAGAAAATTATTGCTCATCCGCTGTTACACACTCGAGAGGCAATTTATAATGAGATTCAGTGCATCAGAGTCATCTGGCGCTACAGATAAATACAACAGTGTCATCAGCATAACAATGATAATTCAAACCATGATCACCAATAATTTTACCAAGTGGTGGCATATTTAAACAAAATAATAAATGACCAACAATTGAACCCTGTGGACATTGAATTTGACTGTCTGGTGTCTGTCTGTGAGGAAGGAGAGGATGAGGAGTGTGAGGTGGGGGTTGACATTCATCTGAAGGAGATTGTATCGCATTAGATGAGGTTGCATGCTGTTAAATGCGCTTGAGAAATCCACAAAAACCTTCCTCCCTCTGTAGCTGTGGTAGAATGAGCCTTTCAAAGCTCTTCATCGGCAAATATATTAAAGCTACAGGGCGAAGATTGTGATTTAGATTGTGGATCCGTGTATCTGGGTGACAAGAGACACCTGTTAATCTAGCGGATGATACTGCAGAGACAAAGACGCTGCCCACATTTTTATTGGATAGAAACACATCTGAACTTTGTCTTGATTGGCCGCACATACACACCCATCAGAAAATGGAGGCCCAGCATATTTCACATAGTGCGAGAGCGGAATACGACACAGGCGTTTGTCATAGCAGGAAAAGCACAGGTGTTACTAATATCATTAACAATGCCTCTGTTCTAATTCAGTTGTCCCAGTAAGCCACGACAGTGTGACAGTGAGCGAGCACGCACGACACCAAGACCCTGAAACTGAAGCAGCTATATAGAATTCAGCCGTAGTTGATTTTATTATTTACACCTGTGCTTTTCCTACCATGACAAAAAAAATGTGTTCCATGAAAAATACCTAAAATACTTTTTAAAGGGTGGTAATCACTGACAAATATGAATGCACGACTGTATGACATGACACAAGAAGACAGGTTTGCTCTGTTTCTTTGAGAGTTTGTCATGTCAAACTGCGTGACAGAGAGCGGCAGAGCAAATTAATTTTACACGTTGATATTTCATGATTGTTTCATAAGTGGATTGAATATGTGCGAATGGATCATTAGGATTCAGAGAATATTTCATTTCATTTTCTGCAACTGATGTTAATTTAACAGTAAGCTGGTCAGGGGGTCTGAAGGAGGCTTTAGCGCGGAAATCTATGTGCCGTTTTTTTCCACAATGGTGAAACGATTCACGATACCCTTCCTATACAATCCAAAATTAAGGTTATTCTTCTGATTTATGTTATTTTCAGTGGTGGGCCACATATAGTAGCAACTAACCTTTCCCCTATATTACAAACAATAAGAGCACCCACTGTAGGCGACTTTAATTAGATTATAATAGTCATTACAACCACTCATTCTTCCCGGTAGGCTCTGGATTTCAGTGTAATCTGGGATTTGGTGGCTCAGTGCTGAGTGATGCGGAAACCCAGAAACTAGCCTGCAATTATCTTCCATACAATAACATATGCTAGTTAGTGGGACAGGCCTGACAGTTTATAAGTGTGAGAAAGTTATATTAGGTGGGTGGTTATGTAATCTTAGTGCAATGCTGGTCTGGTAATTTACAGGTGTGCCTCAAGAATTGCTGTCTGTGAACTGGGAGACCATTGTCACTCATGCAATGTGTTATTTTCAAGAAACCAGAAAGTCTCATGGTTAGAATTTTATGACTCTTCAGGAAAATCTTTCAGCCACTGTGGAAGAAGATTGAAGTACCTTTGAACAAGGCAGCGTCCAGCCTGCATGTGTGTATGAGATCAAAGCCTCTTTACAGCTTTAACTGCCAGATAAAAAGGAGATCAAATTGTTAAAACACAACAGAAATGTGGCTTAAATGAAATGAAAATAGCTTTGTACAGCCAACAATAAGGTTCGCGTGCTATTACGTAAACATCCCACTTGAATTCTGTCACTCAGGTGGATGCTCATGTCATGTGGTAAGCTCATCTTTATTAATACAGGATTACATTTATTCTCAATCCTAAACTCACACACACACTCCACATGCTCCTCACAAAAGTACGAACAAGTACTGTCTGCCGGGACCGTCAAAGGTAGCAAGGCAGGCAGGTAGCTGTGTACAGGTACCCGCTGGAGACAGAGGAGTTTCACCCTTTTTGAGTCTCACAAGTCCATGGAGGCCTTCAGCTCATCTGGCTGCTAACGGAGGCTTTACCAGACAACCGGTGGATTTGTGTGAAAGAAGAATACACTACAGCTTTGGAAAGCCACTTTCATGAAGGTAAGACAATAATACAACTTCTGTTGGGCTGAAGTTTGGTTAGAAGAAGGTGATAATAGTCTTAAGAAAACATGGCTTGTATTGATCAGTGATATGAGCTGTTTGCCAATTTGTGTTCACTTTTATGCTCGTTATGAGTCACAGTTTGCAGAGTAAACAGACTTCGTACTGATAAGATAGTAGCTCTGGCATGAAGTTTATACAGTATTTCAGAGGTTTCAGTTAATCAGTTTCAAAATGCCAAAACCTACTTACTGCAAACACCTGATGTGATTTTTTTTCATTGTTTCCAAATGTTTCTATGATTTTTAGCTTTATTTTTACACTCTGGTACAATTCTAAATAAACTATAAGACTAAATATTAGTATGCTCAGAGATAAGTAAGGTAAATTCCACATCTTTCCACATCCTGTTGACATCCTTGATTAAGATATTGGTTTTCACTTTATGGTTTAAACTATTATGCTGTAACTCAATACTAATTCTGTCCTTCTAAAGATGTTTCCTTGGTCCGCTGTGTTCACCCTTGAGCCCAAAGTGCCCGGCCAGCGCACCTCTGAGGAGTTGGTCACCAATACTCTGATGCTGGAGCTGGGGGCCATGGTGAAGCGTACCGAACGCATCCGTCTGGAGCGGGCAACAGAAGGTCGGCGTCGCCGCCGCAGCTCCTCCTCCACAGCTGACTACAGCTGGCTGGCCAACACGCCGACCCGGCAGCCATTCGAGCTGACCCCCAACGACCTGCTGGAGCTGCAGGACCTCTGTAGCAAGATCCCTCCTGCACAGTGCGGCCCTTTGATCGTCAGGTGAGAGAGAGAGAGAGAGAGGCAGCAAAAAGGGCTGTGAGACTGAATGTAGATTCAAAGTGGCAGCAAGAGAGATGTATACTGGTGCAGAGATATGCAGTAAGATGCAGAGAAACAGAAAGCTATATGAGAACGAGACAATGCATGAAGAAACAGAATGAACAAGAAAGAGGAAGAGAGCGCAAAGCAAAGTACATTTACTAAAGTACTGTATTGTTTTATGCTGCGTCACACTTCTTCTACACCACATTTATTTGACATATATGTACAAGTTACTCTGCAGATTTTGAAATCATATAAGCATATATAGTATGAAGTATTGTTGTCCGGTAAATATGTGTTGTGAACTAACTAAAAATGTACATAGTAGTTAAAATTAACTCCACCTTGATCAGATACAACATTAAAATATTTTTTATATCTAAATACATTAGTAAAAATAATCAAATAATATAAATAGAATATATATAAACAAATATATATTATACAAATACAAATCAATTGTCCTGCATAATGAGTACTTTTATGTTTGGTACTTTAAGTATATATTGCTAATCATCTTAGTGTACAAGTAAACTATTTAATGCAGGACTTTAATTTGAAGTACGTAATGAAGTAATTATTATATTGTGCTATTGATGATTTTACTTAAGTAAAGGATCTGAATACTTTTACCACTGAGAGAGAGACACAATTTCAATCTAATCCCTGTAACTTCTAATAACTCCTAAGATATCATACACGTGTCCTCTTAAGAGAAGTTAGTAAGAGTGAGAATGAGGATCTGAGACCACTGTCTTCAAGATTCAAGATTCATTTATTATTATGATTTTACGACACAAGATTGTGTAATGAAATGTAGTTTGTAGTCCGTTTATGCTACTCACAAAAACAAAAATTATATAAATGGGTTATTAAATAATAAGTCATAAAAATGAAACCATTTTTTTTTATAATTGAGTGCAGAGGTTGATTGGAGGAGTCTCACAGCCTGAGTAGAGGTGATGCCCACGATAATACAACCAGAGATCACAGACCTGTTTGGTTCTGCTCGTTTAACAACATGTGCATCACAGAGGTCAAGGGTCACAACTGTGGCTCCTCAGCAGCACCAGTAATGTTTGGCTTCTAACTTCTGCAGATATGTTCTAAATAAAAGATTTTTCTCTTTCTATTTAATGATGCTGCCTCATCCTCTGTCCAGCATACTTACTAGTGTAATGGTAGTTTGTGTTGTAACAGGGGCGTAGCTACGAATTCTGGGCCCCGAGATGCAATAACACCTCTGTTGTTGTGGTTACATCTGTCTGTCTGTCCTCTTTTCTGTATGGTTGACCTCTTTTTTTTTTGTCATGAGCGTAAAGCAGTCTTTTAACTCGTTTCTTATTCCAGATTATGCTGTTCCTAATCATTGCAATTACTCCTCCCCCTGCAGGTTCAGGCGCCTGGTGTCACAGATGGAGCCCGAGGTTCACGAGGTGCCCCGGCTGTTTCGCTTGGCACTGCGTGAGTGCGTGGACGAGGTTAACAGAAACGGAGAAGTGGAGACGCATGACCCTGTGTTTGAGAAGCAGCAGCGCAGCAAGAGCCTCTCCTTCGTTACCTTCCGCTCCAAGTTCCGCACAGGCCAGTTCTTCAAGGGCAGCAACTTGAGCGGCTCCAGAGGGAACCTGCAGCAGCAGGTGGATTGGTCCGACGAGGAGGAGGACGGAGAAACGGAGGAGGAGGCAATCAAGGCCAGGGCGAGGAAGGGAAGGAGCAGGAGCATGCCAGAGATCACCCCTATGGAGCAAAGTGCCCAGGGGTGAGAGGAGGGAGGGAGAGAGGGAGGGGAGAGATGATGCAGAGGCGATGGTGGGAGGGAGGAAAGGAGCTCCTGTAGAGGAGGTCTGGTGGAGGGGGTGGGGGTGGGGGGGGGGGGGGGGGGGGGGGGGGGGGGGTAAGAGAGGATGAGCACAAAATAGAGAGGAGCAGTATACTGTAAATATGGGGAGGAGACACAAAACAGGGGACGTTGAGGAAAGAGGGAAGGTAGCATTCAGGGAAGGACAGAACCGAGCATATTTTCCTGTTTCCTAATCATTTGGCCTCTTTCAAAACGAGGAGAAAAGTCGATGGCTAGGGCTCAGAAAGATTTCTTCACTTAAGAAAACCAGTCAAATTGCTAACAAACTTTAAGTCTTTAGTCCATCCCAAAAGCAGTATGGTTTTGGTTTTAAGATGTCTGAAGCAGAGCTTTAAAAGTAGTGTTTTGTTGTGCTGATGGGTAAAAACTTGTTAAAACAAGACTCTAAAAACTAAAATCTGCTGTATGGGATTTTTCTGAGTAATATCTCTTGCATTGCTAATCTTCACATGCTTCAGGTATCATTAAAAACAAAGACTAAACTTTAAACTGTTCCTTTAAAAACATGTTACGCAACAGACAGAACAGCTGTCTTCTTCAGTAGATGTTGGGGTCAGTTAAGGCCTCACATCTGTATATTCAGCAGTTTGGCTCTGGATCACCAGCTCAGTTGCTCCCATAGTGTCCATCAAGCAAATCCCTGAAAGCAGGAAACGACTAGAATCACATTTAAAGTATTTTTTATTGTGGATGAAAAGGATTTGGGGGAAAAGATACAATGTTGTCATTACTCTGTGAATAAAACAGCTTTTTTTCACAAAAATATTTGCGTGATCCCTTTTGTTAAAAAATGTAACTACTACATTTGCGTGCATTCTTGCATTTTGGTCCATTTGTTTTAAGTGTTCACTTTTTAAGTGTGGTAGCTTTCACGAGTCCTTTATGACTTTATCGCAGCCGCCAGGGAAAACTGCACTTTATTTTTAGCCCAAAGGTGAATCCTTCTGGGTCCTGAACCGTGATGAAAGAAAGGGAAAAGGAATACGAAGTGAGAATATGTTGAACACATCGCACTAACCAGCTCTGCTTAACACGTCTCAGTTAACTAACCTCATGGCCCAGTGCGGCTAATTATATCACTGCTGACTAATCCTCTTATCCCAAGAAAATCTCAGCCGTGAAAGCCAGCACCCCATTTTTGTTTTATTAATATGCACTTTCTTATCAATACATCATTATCACTATTTGCACTTTTTACATTGAAGTCAAGGCATTTGGCTAAGAAAAAAAAAAAAACAGACAGGGGAAAAAATAGGAAGAATGTCTTTTCTTCTTAAAAAGCTGTGGTCATTTAAATAACATCCTGTACATCAGATAGATAAAGAGGGGAAGCAACTACAACAGTGACGTCCAACCAGACACTTCCAGGGAATCTGGCTGATTCTAGTCACTTTATTAGTGGGCTTTCACAACCAGCGTAACCCCTTCATAAGCACTGATGTCAAATACTTGAATCGTCTCCCTACAGCACTCAATGTGCGAGGTTTACACCATTTCAATCTGCATCCTGGCTGGCAACCAGACAGTCCAAACATTTTCCTCTATAACAGTGTTATAACATACAGTTCTTGCATGGATCATACCAGCGACGTTCCCTCCGGCCGGCTGCGCTGCCCTTCTTGTGCCTCCAGGACACAAGACTCTGGACCTCAGCGAGTGTCTTCGTACTGTGTCACAGTCCTAAAGTACCCATTTGGCAAATAAACTTTGAAAGCAAAACAGAAAGTAACTAATAAAAAAAAAAAAAAAGATTTCACATCATAACTGAATGCTGGTGCGTGAAAAAATGTTGATAAACAGGTTAGACAGTCATGCTCTTGAATACAAAGTAGTCGAGTAAACTAGGAAGCAAAATAATCTGATAAACTCCAGTTTTGTAGTTTGGCTGTGAAATAACAATAATGAATGACGTGTGGGAAAGGGAGTAAACACAAAAAAAAAAAAAAGACAGTTTGCAGAATCAAACCATTAAATTATAGCCATTTTGATTAAATGTTTATGTATAATTGGTCAAAGTACAATACAGAGCAGTATTCTGCTCACTCTATACAAAGAGGGGATTTTAGATAATTTATTCATCAACATTTTCATTCTCGACTGCATATTGTCGAATTCAGATCGAGAGTCTGTGGCTTGAGAATAACCGACAGTCTGTATTCTTTTAAGTGGATCTCAAGCCCCCGTTAAACCGTCACTTTGATAGAGAAGTCTGTCCTTCAAAAACGTTGTCTGGGCGCATCGTCTCAGTCCTGCTTTAGCTTTATTTCCCCTCCCTCCATGTGCTTTCCCCGCCCCCGCTCTCCTCAGCCGCTCCTCTTTTCTTTAAGCAAAGAAGACAACAAAGACGATGAAGAAGATGATGAGGACGAGAAAGATCTTGATCATCAGCCAGCGGTTGGAGGAGACTGACTGGAAGTATTTGAGGATCTCCGTGTGGGCCGCTTCCACGTTCAGTTGCGTGTCTTCAACGTTGGCATCGATCCTGCGAGAGGAGCGTGACAGGTTGAATGATCAGTGAGACGGGACTTCAAACACAGACGCTAATTACACAACAACTCATCAATTCTCTTTCAAAACCAGTCAGTTCAGGACATTCGTGTCAAGTTAAATATGTAAACATTTTGTAAACGCATGATTATATCCTGATGACATGAACTTACCTTGACTTCGTTCTACAAATTTCTGTTGTCCAAATGAATGATTCAGAGTTTGATGTATTTAAAAGCTAACAAAAGCAGCTACTGGAGCTTCATTTTTACACATATGAGATGTTTTGTCTCAGTGCAGTGCGGTGGAACAAACTGCATTGCTTTGAATATTAGTTATTTTGCCTGCATTTCCCCATGTTGTGATTGAAATCTGAAATCTTCCTCATTAATAACATGATAATTATTTCAACCGTATTTCCCAGTCCTGATTAAATGTGTCAATAAACTGGAAAATGACAGAATTTCATATAAAAATTCTGCATTAAACCATGTAAGATAGATTACCAGCTTTAATTTCCATTTTCTTGTTTGAAAACATTCCAGCATTTCCTTTCTGGAGGACCTTTCCTATCAAGATCCTCCATATATTTCTATCTTCATCTCACCTTTGGATGGTCTCCTCTTGCTCCTTGACCATGTGTGCCAGCTGCTGGAATATTGAGCCCAGTTCCACGATGGTGCTCTCAATGTTCTGCATGGTGTCTGCACGGCTCTGGATGTACGAATCCTATAACGACACGGGTGACAAGATTTCAAAAAGGGTCATTGAAGAGCATGAAAATGTGCAAAGTCTATATATTTGCTCACTTTTTCCAAATATTTAAGTCTACGATTTCTACAAAGTGATACATTTCTGTCTTATATTGGCAAAAACATAAACACATTGCCAAGTAATTGACTTCAAAAATCAATTTCTCTTATTTATTAATTCATCAATCTTCTGCTCTAGCCCTCTTAATCTACCTGACTTTAAGAGACATACACCAAAAGTCTACCTGCTCATCAATAAGCTGGAGTTGCAGGGGATTGGTCTGAGAGTCCATGTCGATGGCCACATCCCCCAGACTCCTGGACTCATCCTGCATCAAGACTGAGCTCTCTGAAGGGAGACAACAAGCAAAACACAGAACCATGTTCAACAAGCTCATGTAGAAATCCTCAATGGTAGAGGCCAAAAGCAGAAAGAACAGCGGGCACATACAGTAGCTAGTTATACCCACTGGGAGAGTCAAACGTTCCAGGGAAATACCTTTTAAATTTGAGGTTGTATAGCCCTGGTAGTCATTGCGCAGCTCGCGACCTGCATGCGGCTCCTGGGCCCCTTTTTTGCGGCTCCCTAAAATATTTTTTAATTTTTGCATTACAGATGACCAAATACAGTAATAATCATTCACATGGATTTCGAGCAGTTCCTTATTACAACAGCTGGGGTTTCGCAAAGTACACTGGCAGTCAAATGTTTCTGTACATGCTTGTGGCATTTGTAGCTAAACTTCAAGCAATGTGCTCGTTCTAAATACCCTCAAATTAGAACACTTTCAAAACACAACAATTATAACCATAAGGTCAAATTTTTGAGTCTTTTCTTTGTCATGAGCAGAAGATGTGGCCAATTATTTAAGATCTAAATTTTTCTATGCAAGAACTAATTTCTGGAAACCACTTTGATCATAATGAGATGATTATTACATAATTTAATGGCAGATGCTCGCAACAGATTAAGCAATTAATTAAGCCTTGACAGTTCTAGCATCAATTGTCAAGAAAAATAAATCTGTAAAATACTCTGTCTGCGACAAGAGCCTAGTTACAGTGATCATAATCAAACAAATTTTATTAATTTCCAATAAAATAAAATATTAGAAACACTCTTAATTCATATATATTTGGTATATATATATCATTTAATTTTTGGATATTTACAGTGAGCAACATTGCTGAAGTTTTGACCTACGAAGCTGAAGTAGAAGCTGTCCATAAACATTTTACTGGCAGTGTAAATGCCTGCACAGGAAGCGTCTGAGCTTCTAGTGCTCATTAGAGGGTCTCTGGTAAGTAGCCTGTTTAGCAAAACATTCAGCTATTCGTTTAGCAAAATGGTAAACTGAGCAGGAGCCAGACATGTCGAATATTCCCTCAAAGCCAAAACAAAGAACTACTAAAGGCGTGTTCACTCTATTATACTTTTTAAAAGTGTTGGCACAATTTTCCTGTTTAACAGATGAAGAGCAGGCAATATTTAAGGTAATAATTGATTTTTAGAACGGGGATACTTTACAATTTTTTGAGGAACACATATGACCGGGGCATGTTTTTGTGAGGATTTGTTTTTTTCTGCGCAGAAGGTTAAAATAACTAGAACAATCAGAATGAAAACAGGACTTACACAAAATGTGGTGAGGGCAAAACTTTCCCACAAAAAATATCAGCATAGAGTGAACACGCCCTTACGAAGCTACACCGGCATGCTGTGTTTATCTGTTCCCATAACTTTGTGCCATAACTTTAGCGCGAGACCCTTGTAAAAATCATGAGAGAATAGTGCACAACTACAAGCCTGGAGCTGAGATGTGAATGGACTTACTGAAGTTGTTGGCCATCAGAGGAGAAGAGGAGACGGGAGGCTGGGAGAACTGCTCTCTCCTGCTGCGCTGCTGTTTCAGGTTCTGCAGAGACAAACGATGGTTGTAAACATGACTGAGAAGAAACCTGCTCCCAGTTCAAAACCGTATTTTTCCATTTTCTGCCTTTGAATGATTAAGTATTTCGAACACGTCTCACCTCTGTTCTGACTTCTAGGACTGATTTGAAGTCATTGGACATTGAAGCCAGTTTAGACTGTGGACAGAGAAAAATGCAGTGAAGTTAAACAAAATGCAGCTCAGTCCGGCTGTGTGCATTTGTTACAGCGCTCCATGATGCAATAACTTTCAAATATGACATGTAAAACTATTTAATTTATTCTAACACTTGTTATTAAACTGACATGATTTCTTCCACATTATGGTCATTGTACAGAATCACAACCTGGGCATATTTCATGAGAAGTTTTGTTTTATTTCTCCTTCTTATAAATGGCTAAAAGTCAGAGATAATTAAATAAAAATGTGAAAATCAAGACTGCTTTTAACTGTAAAAAGTCTTAGTTTAAATGGGACCTATTATACTTTTTGTGGTTTTCTGTTATTTATATACTGTTATGATGTCAGATGTACATGTTAACCTCAAGTTTTGAAACTTTTTTTAACATATGTAGAAATGCTGCCTGCAAGTCAAAAGCCAGGCATTCAACCTGATCTGTAGGGATGTATTTGTTGACATTTCGAGTAAAGAACGAGAAGAAGGAGGGGGGGCCTTAAAGAGACAGGAGCTAAAACGGCCTGTTTCAGACAGAGGCTGAACTGAGGGGCTGCATAAAGAGCCAATATAAGATAAATAAGGAGTTTTTTAAACTGTCAATCATGCAAAGATACTCTAGTGGAGTCCCAGAATAAAAATATAGACCTGAGCATAATAGGTCCCCTTTAACCTTGTTTCTTTTAGGCATAATTTTAAAAAATTACAAAAAACACTGTCTACAAAAGCAAAGCTTACCAGGATGTAACTGGTTCCACACACTTAGACACAGTTCACAGATATATATATATACACACACTGTATAGTGTGTATTAAACTGTACCTGTAAAGACACCACTATAGTGTTAGAGTGGGTTTGGATATGTCGGCCACCCGGAGCTCCACGAGACCTCACCAAGTCTTGCAGCTGTGCTATCTGTTTGTTTAGGCTGTTGATGTCCTACACACACACACACACACACACACACACAGGAGAGGTATAAAACAGAGAACGGATCTATTCTTAACCATGTACGTCCACAAAACCACATTTCACGGGTTGTTAAAAATTCAACTCACTTGTTTAATAATGTACGTTAGCTCCTCAATCTCCACTGCCTTGTCGTCAAATAGAGATTTTCTTTTTGCCACTAAAACATCAAAACAACAGCATGTAGGATCAGCACATTGGGACACAAAACAGATACACACACACAGATCTTTACAACAGATAAAAATAAGCTGGAATGACATTCAAGGACACTTACGAATAGTGAGTTTTTCCAGTTTGGCAAATGTATTGCTCAAGTCTTTCCCAATTCTCCTACAAGAAAAACAAACAAACAAACAAAAAGTAGTACAGCAACTTTCTGGGAAATATGCTTCTATGTATTATCATCAAGAGTTAGATAAGAGGGTTGTATTAGTTTTATCTATGTGCTCGGGTCAAACACTAAATTCTCCGCTAGAAATTCTTCTTAATCGTCTCATTTAACTTACAGAGAAACAATATAAATACTCCAAAGTACGCTGCACAAGTGCAATGATGTTGTATTTCACATGCAATAAGGACAAAGAGGATGGTAACGTGTGAAAACAACACAACACCCAATATCAACATAAGAGAATGAGTGTATTCAGCAAATATTTATTAGCTGTTGAAACGCATAAGAAAACAGAGTTTGAGGAACTTACTTGGCCATGACTGTGAAGTCACTGCGCTGCCTGAGCGCGCTGAGAGCTGGTTTACTGGGCTGGACTCCATTCTGATAGGGAGGGAAAAAAAGTGAAGAATATAAGAAGGAGGAAGAATTTGAAAATGAGACACTGAAAGGTAACTGAAGATATGACAACAGTGCTCCTAAACTCCTAAACATTGATTCAGATACAATCAATTAGTCAAGTAACAGATTACCAACTGATTCCAATCTTGTTGACTTATTTGCCTATACCATTGTAGTCAATTGTCAAGTAAAAATCCCCCAAATTTCCAGGTTAAAGCTTCACAAACGGTGCTTCCTTTAATCCATTTCATATTAGATAAAATTAGAGAGCTGATATGTGTCTTATAACAAACACATAACCAAACATTTTTGATGAGGATCCAAAAGATTTATTTCTGAGATAAGTGTTATCAAGACATTTACTGAGCAGAACATTATACAGTTGTAAAGTAAAACTCTCCAGTGAACAAACTAACTAGAGAGACACTGGAGATACTGTTTCTAATTTACCTCTAACATATCTTTGGCATGTCTGTGCTGCGATTTCTCTCATTTATCAGCTGACATGTACATAATACCAATGCTGATAAAGCTGCAATTAACATATACTGGATTGATACTTTATATAGGTTAAACCAATTTATCAGGCTGTACTTGTGACGTGTGGCCATTTGCCATTATCTTGAGATAGGGGATTTGCAATAAGAGAGGAATCTCATATAAGCTTCAGATAAGTTTTTAAATGCATTTTTGCACAAAATGACTGTGTGGATACAGCTGTACCCCATCAATTACATTGAAAGCACATTTGAAGGGGATCTTTTAATAGCCAGTATGAACAGGAGGAATGATTCCAGTGAGGAAAACCACTTTCAGTGTTCATATGGACATCTGGCTGTTGTTTTAAGACAGACTTGTGAAATTGTGAACCTGTCCTTTAAGTGTTTTAGGATGTTTTCAGGCCTGACAAATCAACTAAAACTTGACTAGACTACTGCAACGCTCAGTGAAACCAAATGTAGAAGCTGAGAAAGAAGTAAAAAAGGAACCAAAACCAAAAGTAATCAAGACTACAAAAAATAAAAGTGAAAATCACACAATAGCCTGCTATAAATGTATATATTATTCAGTTAGGATGAATGCCTGTTTTGACTTAAGTGACAACGTTATAAATGTGTAGGTATGTCAGGTATAGGTGTCCTAATATACCTGTCTGCCCTGGAGAGACTTGCAGGCTGACTGGAACTCGAGGGTCCGGTCACGACACGTCATCCTGTGGCCGGTTAATGCTCACCAGCCAGCCAGAGACAAAAAACCACCTGCGACTTCCCGGTCCTCCTCCTCCTGAGGGTCTGTCTGATGGATAAACAGGTAGACCTTCCCAGTGTTTGGACTAAACTCACATCCAAGGTGGGGTATCCTTCATGGACATTTGAACATGCATGTCTGTGGCGACAGAAAGAAGATGTGAAGAAACGCCTTTATTTAATTGATACCACACTGTTTTATATCCAACATGTCTTATCTCTGTTATTACAACTATTGATTTATTATGTTATTATTTGTGATCTTATACTAGGGGTATTTTTTTCTGTTTTATGTCATTTTAATTGTCTAAATATCCTGCTTAATTGAAGAACTTAAATGTTTTAACCATGTAAAGCACTTTGTAACGTTGTATTGAGAAGTGCTGTATAAATAAAGTTTCGTATTATTATAATTATCATTGTTATTATCATTATCATTATTATACCGTTTAGGCTGACAACCTGACGTTAATATTAAAAACACAGTTTGATCCAGCAGGCAGTGGTAAGTCAGGCGGTACCGTTAGCTAACAGCTCGGTTAGTATCACAACAACACGGCTGAAACACCGACTTCACCACAACAACACGGCAATAAATAGCATTATAGCCGCCACAGCTAACGTTAAACACTACAGGCGAGCTGATTATCAACTTCATTAGGTAACGATGATTATTTAACGTCTTCACCGGGCTGTCTGTGTGAAGGCCGCCCGTCACGACACAGCTGATCACGGCCTGACCGGCTAACCACAGGCTAACGTTAGCTACGGAAAGCTAACCGGGCTTTCTATACGGTTTCTGCTTCTTTACCGTTGTTAAATTCGACAAAAACTGACCCTCTCACGTTCAGTCGTATTTAAAGTATACAAATCGATCAGTTCCAACTTACTTGAATTGATATTAGACCATTTTTCGGGAGCCCTCGATGTTTCTGGCAGAAACTAAACCAAGCCAGGAGTTTAAAGTTACGATCCGGGTCGTTTCCGGCATTGACGTCACTGCCACGTCTACTTTACCGAGGCGGAAAATCCCTGCAGGTGCAATACGTCACCAGCAGGGGGCACCACGTGGTCGCCACACCTGGTGACAGCTCACTGTTTACAGTAGAAAGCAGAGTGCAAACACAGTAACACAGTTCAGTTGCTTTAGATTATTTTGGTTTATTTGACATTATGAGAAGAAGCGAGACAACTGTACAAGGATGAAACAATAACATTTCCACTGTGGTTTAAAGAGAATAGATAGATAGATAGATAGATAGATAGATAGATAGATAGGTAGGTAGGTAGATAGGTGGATAGATAGATAGATAGATAGATAGATAGATAGATAGATAGATAGATAGATAGATAGATAGATAGATAGATATAACTAACTCACATGTATAAAAATACAGAATAAATAAAAATACAGTGGAAACCAGAGATAAAACCACAACATAATATAATATTTGCTGAGTATACAAAGTTCAAGGATGTGAATGTGATGTAATTACACTGTTGATATAGTAATATATATTAGAATCTGAATTAGATTTATTCACCAAGTTGCAAGTACAAGGAATTCAATGTGGTCCAAATGTCAACAGAAAAAGCAATAAACATGAACATTGAACTATAAAAATAAACACAAACAGTGTAAGAGAGAGGGATGTGTACGCATACTGACATGATAAAAACTGTGTGCAAAAAAGCAGCATATAAATTGATGTATGAATACAAATGTTGATATAAATATAAATATGAGTGAAAATAAACTATGTGTGTGTATTAACAGGATATATATGTACAGTTAACAACTAAAAAATAAAATCTGTATACGTCTACACAGTGCAGGACAGACACAATAGACACAATATGAACGTGAATGACATATGAAGGTGAAGTGAAGCTGCTGTATTTACAGTCTTTTTCTGTCCTTGTTAAAGTTGGCTGTTGCCTGGAGGAAGAAACTGTGGAGGCGGCAGGTCGTCCTGGTTCTGGGATCTGATTTTCCTCTCGGAGGGGAGTTTTTCAAAGAGATTCTGGCAGCAGTGAAAAGGGTCAGACATGATGTTACGCACTCTCTTTCGGGAGTTGCTAATGCTTGCGAGGGAGGGAAGTGCGAGTGAGATGATCTTCTCTGTGTGATGATGCAGAGCCAAACCACACAGCGATGGAGGAGGAGATTATTGATTTAATGATGTCTGTGCAGAACTGCTCCAGAAACCACAATAATGCAGCTCAGTTTCTTGATATTATTTTGGTTTATTTGACATAAAGGGACACAACTACACACTTTCAAGGATGACACAATAAAATTTATGCTGTCTCTTCATTTTGGTCTTCAGTGTAAAGAGAGTAAAGATTAGATCTGCAAACAATTGTCAACTGATAAATTAATCTCCAAGTATTTTGATAATCAATCATTTTTAGTCATTTTCTAAAGAAAAAATATCCAAACTCTCTGATTCCAGCTTCTTAAGTGTGAATATTTCCTGGTTTCTTCTATGATAGTACATATATCTATATATCTTTGGGTTGTGGATTGATGATTGTGACAAAACAAGACATTTGAGGACGTCACCTTGGGCAACTAATTGATTAATCGAGAAATAATTGTTGGTTGCAGCCCTAGTAAAGATGTAAGAGTCCAGGAGTCCAGATGAAAAGGTGACATCATCTTATCATTAATAAAATCACTGTGTGTCACACAGTAAAAAATACATTATAAAAATTACATAGTAGGTATAAACTGAACAATTTTAAGGTCCCTTAAGTCATAATTTGGCCTATTTTTTTAATGCGAAAGCACATTATTCTGGGTGATAGAACATATTGCTGCATTAAGGGGCCCGGTGGCAAGTATGAGCGATGACTGGATCCCAGTTAATCCTCCAGTTCCTCTGATCCTCTGTGCAATGTGCAGTAACCACCAGGTCTGCATGTTGATTAAACACAAATCATTCAGGAATATACAACATATAATCACATAACTGAAATAATAAAAGTCTCAAAACTATAATTTTTATACAGAACTTCTTCTCAAGACAGGGCCTGTTGATAATGAAATAAAGTGGGACTCATTTTAGGCCATTGTCATGTCAGATGGTATTTGGCTTTAATGATGCAAACCAGCTGACACACAGCAATGCTGGAGCTTTGAGGGGGATCTGGGGATCTGGAGATCTGGGGTTCGGGGGTGGTTACCCGCTTCGCCTGCTTCAATTTAAAGTTTTTATTTATACAGCCCAAAATAACAAATCACAAATTTGCCTCAGGAGGCTTTACAATCTGTACAGCATACAACACCCTGTGAATATCAACAATCCTCCGAATAAGGAATTTACAGTTATTAGTGCGTAACTCGGCCCTGCTAGCACCACAAAACCTAAAAGGACAAGTACCCATGTTGGTATTAAACTACAGTCGGCAACACTGGAACTTTTACATTGTCTGTATAGCTATACTTCCTATATTTGTACAGAGCAGCTCCTTTCCTCACTTAGTAACACTTTCATCTCTAAATAAACATATTTTATCTTCATCTTCAGCATCAGATTGGCTGTAAAATGTCTTCCACAAGAATGATGATAATCAAATCTGAATCAAGTGTATTGTTAAACAATATTAAAACAAAGAAGGAATATGACTAGTTTTCAATATCTTTCAATATACGTACACACAGCAGCCCACGTAGTAACACACTGAGATGTTTCACTGACTTATAGGCTAAAAATGACACTACAGCTGTGTTTTCAAAAAATCTGATATGAATCACAAGTTGTCCAAACAGTTTATTATACTGTATGTTGAAATATGAGTCTGAATGAAAGTTACGACATGTAATAAATATGCACTCCGGTAAATCCTAATATTATATAAGATACTTTAATGCTTAAATTCTCCTTCACAAGAGGAGAAATTTGAGCATGTTGGAGTCTTGTTATGGCACAAATTTCAGCGTCTGAGTCAAAAAGAAAACAGAAGAATGAATTTGAACTTTTAGTCATAGGCTTATGTGTTATTAAACCAACGTTATCAACAAAGGAATGCAGTGCAATTAGAAGCATAAAGGGAGGAGAATCAACTGGATCAGTGCTGCTGAAAGCAAAATGTGATTTTTGTTTTTGTCTCTTTGCTTTTGTGTTTTATGTAGTTTTGTCTCTTATAATTTGTTTTGTCTCCATTCCTTTATAGGCCTCCTGTTTAAAAACGTAAGTCTCTCCTTGTCTCCCTTTGTCATGTCTTGTATGTCCTGTCAATTACTTAGTTTGCACTTTCAATAAAACAAAAAAAATGTTTTTAAAAGTAAGAGCGGAGGAGGAATGAGCAGACACACTGACAGGCTGTGATTGGCTGCTGCCTCAGGTGAGTCAACCTGCAGGTACAATGTGGAGATAACAAGCAGCAGGCTCTCTGATCTCCTCCTGCTCCTACTGGTACCCGCATCCTCCGCCTGACATGAGCGAGCACGCCCAGACCACAACTATGCCCTCACCTATTACCTCCTAGACCACCAACCACAATTACGCCACCGCTCATCTACGCTCCCCTTCACCTCTATACCTCAGTCTAATCCAACCTCCCTGCAGACAACTCCTCTCACACCGTAGATGATGTTTCAACCTGTTTCGCTGAACAAAATGACCCTTATCAGAGCCGAATAGTTTCTCCTTTAAAATCTCCCTCCTCTTTCCTCCGGTGCATTGCATTCTATTGTTAAACAATCTCTAATTTTATCATATAAATTCTTCTATTTACATATTCAATGATCTGTTTTCTGTGATATAATGTATAGTTATGTGTAGTGTAGTGTAGTTTTATTTTCATTTATTTAGGACAACACAGATTGTGTTTACATGTGTATTAGTGTCCTGGTTATGATCTGGTGTTTGGAGTATCTCTGTTCTGTGTTGCACATGTAAACCTGGATAAACCCTTATCCTGGGTTTGAAATATGCTACTTGGAGTAGGCCAACAGAAACCAGGATACTGTGGCATGTAAACACCTGATCCAGGTCTCTCAACATTCTCTGTTAGCAGAGAAATGAGCGGCTGAGATGTTGAGGAATCAAGACACAGCTGGAAAATGGTTATGATCAGAGACCTGGATACTGTTAGAATCATGTAAACAGGGATGTGAACAACCAGGTTTCTCATGTTTCATGTAAACATTATATCCAGAATATGATCAAAACCAGGATACTTGTGTGCATGTAAAAGCACTCACGGACGTATTAACAACATGTGGCAGGGTTAGCTCGACAGCTAATTTGCACCTGTAGACCTAACACAACTAAAAATTGTACAAATGGATAAAACACATCATACATAGTGCAGTTGCAAACAAAATAGGAGGGAAAATTTGAGAAAATGTATCACAACTGTTTGTCCAAACAATGTTAAACATACAATACAATCAGACAGGTTTAAAACACTATAAACAAGTCAGTCTATAAAAAAAGTAACTCATGAACACTATCTAAATAGATTTTAACCACGTTTTAAGTATGATTTTAAAAATGCTGGACTGCTCTCACAGAAAAAACTGATTTTTTTCCCATGTGCTGCATTCATATGGGACGACACAGTTGACTCTGACTACTTCTGATTTCCTGGTGGCACTGTCCATAAGTTTATCAGCTTAAAGGAGGAGTACAGAACCTTAAATATGGGACACAAATCGATATAATGTATAAAGCTTTATCTCTGAATGATATGATAGAGGTGGTAATAACTGGGTTTGTTATAGAGTACTTCTTTATAAAGTGAGTGTGGCTTTAATGAGGAAACTCAAGTTTGGGATCAACTTGTAACTAAAGTCTGAGAGAATTATTGCATGCAAGTAGAATTTTGCAGCATCCAGTAGATTTTATTAGATTATGTTGTAAACTTTGCACAACATGCTTTGGCAATACTGTACTTACTTACAGCGATGCAAATAAAGTAAAAGATTTGAATCTGGATACGTTTTTACAAATAAGAATAATTGAACTATCTCCGAAAGAGACTTGTGACTGATATCTCCACCTGTTGACTTTGCAGATATTGTTTCTCATGTGTGAACTGTGAATCTTTTATCAAGCTTTATGTCCTTCAGTGGACTGAGACAGATGAGTCTCATGTTTCTGTTGGAGATAACACTGCTTGTTTATTCTGTAAATTTAAAAAAAAGTTCTTTGTGTTCACAAGAGATGTTAAAAAACTCACACTTTCCTGTTAGTTTAACAGAAATCAGCAAACACACATGAAGCTTCTTTACACTGCCCATATTGAACTCAATCTCTCTCTCTTTCTATGTCTTTTATTTCTCTCTGTCTCTCTCTCTCACACACACACACAGGAATGCTGATACCATCTAACAACACACATTCGTGGGACAGATAGCGTCCAATACCTGCTTCAACACAGCTGCTGCTACAAAAGCAGGGAGGAAACCATGGCTGGAGTATTAGAAAAACATGAGTCCGAACGCAGAGAAAGCAAGGTGGAAAAATACAGGAAGTACTGATACAAGTGCAGAGACTGAAAGAGACAAGAGGGAGATTGATGACATAGTGAGAGGTGCAGAGGGATGGAGAGAGTGTGATGTGAGCTACCAGTTGAAAATACATATGTATATATAAGGTTAGATTCAAGCTTTAACTGCACAAGAACAGACAGAGAAATAATCAAAGAGACACATGAAGCAGCAACAGTGTTTCTGCCTCTGCATGACGACACGTTTTTGGGGGTTTCTGATGAGCACAGAGCTCTAAAAAGCTGATTTTGTAGTACATATATATTTTCTGTATCGTGATGCATGACTCACTCTGTCCTTTTCTCTCTCTCTCTCCCTCTGTCTCCCTAATCTGGCAGCTATATTTAGTACTGGCATAATGCCCTTCAAGACAGAAAGGTTGGCAGCAGCATTTATGCTCCTCTCCTTATTATATCTCCTCTCCTCTCCTCTCCTCTCCTCTCCTCTCCTCTCCTCTCCTCTCCTCTCCTGTCCTCTCCTCTCCTCTCCTCTCCTCTCCTCCTCTTTCTCTGGAATCCACCTCCATCACTCACAGTCAGGTTGACCGAATTAAACTGCTGCGAATAAAAATGCTATCAATCATCATCAGTAATAATGACATGCAAGCTTATCATGTTATAACCACGCTGTCATTAACACAGTTACCCTGCCTTTGGTCTAAAGTCTGCTCCGTGATGTAAGGACACAAATGTGAGAAACGAACATCATATTGCATGAAACTTTCATCATCATCATGGTCATCATTGGCGTCATCAGCGTCATCATTGATGTCAGAGGAGGCAAAAGCACAGCGCTCAGCAACACAGAACAGAAAGCCATGTGTTCAGACAATATCCTCTATAACAGTCTCTCTCTCTCTCTCACACACACACACACACACTGTAGCAAATACACAGACTTCACAGTGTAGGCAGTAGGGGAAGGAGTACTACATAAGGAAAAGTACAAGTAAAAGCAATGCAGTCAAAATGTTACTTAGTAAAAGTAATTGGTCAATATGTAAATATTCTACTATTGTGTAGTTTATTCTATGAAAAAGGCATCATATGTTACGAACTGTTCATATGTTTTGTTGAAAAAATCTTAATCTGCAAAATAACTAGTTAATGTAGCTGTGAAATAGTACAAAGTACAAAATTCCCTTCTAAAATAAAGTGGAGTTGAAGTATTAAAGTAACATCTTGTTTGCCTCCTTTTATTCTACACATGTATTTCTGTTTAATGTTCTTAATGTCTCTCTTTTGTTCTTTATCTCTTTAATGTGAAGCACTTTGAGCTGCATTTTGTTTGAAAGGTTCTATACAGATTAAGTTATTTTTATTATTATTAACATAGTACCTCAAAGTTGTACTTCAGTACAGTACTTGGGTACATGTATTCAGTTATGTTCACACGTACAGTATGGGGATGCACACCTTTGTACTCGTCCAGCTTCTGACTCAGCAGTACAGATGAGAGGAGGGGAGGGAACAATATTGTGTCTCATAACATCACATCACATCACATCACACACGCTGTCTCCGTCCCCAACTCCCAGGGTGGCACTGTAATCAAAAATGCCTGTTTACCTTTCATTACCGTCAAACGACAGATTAAAACAAAGGGAACGGAGGAGAGGGAGGAGAGATGATGTCAAACCAGAGGGACGTCAGATGGGGACATCAGAGCAGATAAACAGTGACAGGAAGAGGGCGACAGGTTTATACGAAAAATAAGACATTTCCTTTAATAACATCTGTAACATCACGGTTGTATCATTTTCAATATATTTGACGATGCAGTATACACTTTTATGCGGACATTGACTTGATTAATTGGCATTTATAGTATACTAATACAACATGAAACTGCATTGTTTTCTACAAAGACATCATAATAGGGCACAAATGGTGTAGCAGCAAAAAAAGAGTGTAGTTTTTCTTTATACATAGGCTACAGTCGTACAATGTACTTGCAGAGAAGAGAGTTGTTAAGTACAGCTATAATGAAGTTACTAATACATTTCTAAAGTATGCACTATGTCATACACAAGGTCATGGCTGGATATTAGAGATTATAAAATGTTATACACTTTAGTAAGGGGTCTCTATAGGCTGCTAAGATATTGGAGGCTAGAACAGGGCTACCTTTACAGTACAATGTAGTGTGCAGATACAAAGCACATTGATGTTTGATACTGACACAGGATCAAGATACTGATACAAAGCTCTCAAAGAGTTGTGATGCTGAAATCACTGGAGGTCCCAGTGTGTCCTGATGGAATATACACCGATCAGCTACAACATTAAAACCACCTGCCTAATATTGTGAGGGTCTCCCTTGTGCCGCAAAAACACCTCTGACTCGTCTAGGCATGGACTCCACAAGACCTCTGAAGGTGTCCTCTGGTATCTGGCACCAAGGCAGCAGAACCTTTAAGTCCTGTAATTTGCGAGGTGGGGCCTCCATGAATCATTTTCCCAGCACATCCCACAGATGCTGGATTGGATTGAGATCTGGGGAACTTGGAGGCAAAGGCAACACCTTGAACTCTTTGTTATGTTCTTCAAACCATTCCCAAACAATTTTTGCAGTGTGGCAGGGTGCATTATCCTGCTGAAAGAGGCCACTGCCATGAGGGAATACCGTTGCCATGAACGGGTGTACTTGGTCTGCAACAATGTTTAGGGAGGTGGTATGTGTCAAAGTAACATCCACATGAATGCCAGGACTGAAGGTCTCCCAACACAACATTGTCCAGAGCATCACATTGCCTCTGGTGGCTTGTCTTCTTCCCATAGTGCATCCTGGTGGTATCTCTTCCCCACGTAGATGATGCACACGCACCTGACTGTCCGTCCATGTAAAAGAAAACATGATTCATCAGACCAGGCCACCTTGTTCAATTGCTCCATGGTCCAGTTCTGACGCTCACGTGCCCATAGTAGGCACTTTTGGCAGTGGACAGGGGTCATCATGGGCATTCTGACCGGTCTGTGGCTGTGCAGACCCATAGAGCAACTGCTGCAGTAGCTCTTCTTTGGGATTAGACCAGATGGGCTAGACTTTGCTCCCCATGTGAATCAATGAGCCTTGGGCGCCCATGACCCTGTCGTCAGTTCACCAGTTGTCCTTCCTTGGACCACTTTTGGTAGGTTCTGACCACTGCATACTGGGAAGACCCACAGATTCTCTGACCCAGTTGTCTAGCCATCACAGTTTGGCCCAAAGTTGCTCGGATCCTTACGCTTGCCCATTTTTCCTGCTTCCAACACATCGTCTTCAAGAACTGATGGTTCACTTGCTGCCTAATATGTCCCACCCCTTGACAGGTGCCACTGTAACAAGATCATTGGTGTTATTCACTTCAGGTGTCGGTGGTTTTAATGTTGTGGCTGATTGGTATAACATTAGTCACTATTATTAGTTGGAATTAGTGCTTTAACATAGAAAAATTTGGTCACAAGAAGTAACAACCGGAGTTGTAAATGCATATGTTGATATCTCAGCACCTCAACTCTTTCAGGTGGAATGTGTTTGATATGTCGTACATATCTACATGAGTGGAGTCCATTTGCTGCTTCAGTTCTGCCCTCATTACAATTTTCTCCAGTGGAACGATGTACAGTGTGTGCTTTGCAATCTCAAACACAAGTGCAATCTGTACTGGAGTTCAGGGACTCGTAGCTTTCCCAAAACATTGATTTACTCATTCACAAAATGTTATATTATAAAAACAAATATAGGCTGGAAAATAGATCAATTTATGCACCTAATAAATGTTTGTGCAAATTTGAGAGTGAGCTAGCAAAACTTAAATTTCAGTAATAGTTTAACATTTTGGGAAATATACTAATTTGCTTTCTTAACGTGAGTTAGATGAGAAGATTGTTATCAGCAACCACCAACAGCTAGAAAAGGTAAGAATCTGCCAACCAGAATCTCTAAAGCACACTAATTAACATATTATAGGCTTGTGTCATTTTTAAAAACACAAAACACAAAAAGTATAACAATGACAATTCAACATTTTACAGAGGATTTTTGTGCCAGACTATTGCCAAGCACAGTAACCTCCTGGAGTCTCCACTGGTTGCAACTGACAAGAAATAGTCCAGCACATAACCCCCTAAAATTGGCAAATTTTTGTTTTTGCAGTTCTGTTTTTTCTGTTTGTTTTGTTTGTTTGTTTTTTAATAGATTTAACATGTTAATTAATGAGCTTTAGAGGTACTAAGCTAAGCTAAGCTAAGCTCAGCTCAGCTCAGCTAAGCTCAGCTAAGCTAAGCTAAGCTAAGCTAACTAGCTGCTGTCTGCAGCTTGATATTTACCATACAGACTGTAATTCTCAGCAATAAAGTGAACAAGCATATTTCCCAAAATGTTGAACAATTTCTTTAAAGCCAAGAATTGTCACAATTAGTTTGCAGCTACAAAGGTTTTGGGAAACCATCTCCTGCTCCACATTATCACACAGTGTCTGGTCTGTACTCAGAGGACCAGTTCAGCTCTCCTCATAGGAAAAATGTTTCCCTTCAGATTGCTAAAACGCACTCCGAAAACTCCTATAAGCTCCTCTAACCGGTGATAATCACTACAGATCTGCTGCAGCTCCACATCGCTACACCAGAGACTGCGCTTATTGCTAAATGTAAATAAAAACATAATTATCTTAGCGAGGTCTGAAATAACACAGGGAAAGTAACAACAATGCTCTAATACTTGGTCATTAATATGTTATCATATAGAGGTAGTGATTGAAGCATTGATTGACAGTAATAACAAACACTGGACAATAAACTTGAGCGTGGAAAAAATAATCTCACCTCAGGAGAGTATAAATACAGAGCTTATCACAATCACTTGAAGTTCTTTTGCTCAAGGCTGCAAAACAGCCATTCGGACTCTGGTCTGCACGCTGTTTCTGGGTGACTATTATTCAATCAGCAGGAGGACATGAATCCTGGGGGAGAGCACGGACATGAATCATGGAGTCTCATAGCTACTGATTACCACAGAGCAAAGACGTCACTGTAAATGTTCTCAGTAAAATTTAGCACAGGACACACGCTCTGAAAAGGTCTCAAAAATAGGTTTCAACTCCCTGACCTGCCATTATGTGTCCTCTAGGTCTTCACGTCAACACAGCTCTGGCTTTGACAAGCTGTTCAAGGCCTCATCCTTTCGGCCACAGTCACAGTTCAAATCCCCGTTCCCACCCGGCAGCCAAGCAGTCATGAACTAACATGGAGTTAAACCGTGAGATTCAGTCAGAATATAAACAAGTTATGTTCCAAATGAATAATACTCTTTCCATCGTGGCTCTAACATGCAACAAAAACAACCATGTTTTCTTTTCACTGCACTGGGAACAGTTATTTGCTTGGTTTCTTTGTGCCACAGACAAGACTGCCCCGGTGATTGTTTGAATTACACATTATAATGTATATAGTCTCCCATTCGTGGCCATGTGTGAGCTGTCTCTGTTTAAATTCAATACATTTGGGTATCAGTTTAGATGCTGAGTGTGTACATAGTTGGCCACCCAGTGTGACTCTTTATGCAGACGGATTAAAGATGAACAAAAACAAAACAAAGACACATTCTGCAATATAGAATATCTTCTCAATCAACTTGACAGAATTATAATAAAATATAAAACAGAGGCATATAATACAATATTCAATGAAGACTTTGCAGTAAATTGCAAATATAAACAACTGACATATTTGCACACTTGGTGTGGCACGAAGAAAAGCTTATGGCTACCTGCATTCATTTCACATTGCATGTGTGCTTGTGTGTAGATATGCATGTGTGTGTGTGTGTGTGTGCTTGCTGCAGGACAGGGTGGGTGAGATTGTGTGTGTCGTCTGTGTTCTTGGTGTAAGTGTGAATGTTTGTGTGTGAAGCAGTGGACTGCCGCCAGGCCTCATTATTGTCATTCTCCTCACTGCCTAAAAGAGAGGCAAAGAGAGGCAAAGCGGCTGCTTTCAATCGAGGAGCCGAGGAAAGATGGAGACAAAAGGACCAAATTAAACAAATGCCGGAAAGCGGCTTGGAGAGCCAGCCCGTGGTCGTATGCTTTGAATGAGAGAGAACGGCTGCAGGGATAACCCATCTGGGTCTTTCAGCGGGGGGACCACACAGATACACTCCATCCCAGCATTCAGCTCGACTATAGGTCCATGCACACAGGGGTGCCAGTTCATGTGCACGTCTTGTGTCCTTCTGGTATGTCTGAGTGTGTATGTGTCCACCTATACTCTGTTTGCAGTTGTTTTTCTAATCCTCCGTGCAAACATTGGCCTTGACTTGAACCAGGAATCCGTCTCCATGTGCACTTTCCCTGCGAACAACAAATCACAAATTCCACTGTAGCATCAACATGTCGGACACCTGCGTAAAACCTCGTCCTCGTTGTTCTTGCATGGTGTAATTATTTGTGTTTACACTGTTTTCTTGTATTGAAGTTCAACTGCAGATCAAAAGAGTCCAACCACTGAACCACAGTAGGACAGGTTTGTGTCTACCAGGAAAGATTTTTTTAAATATCCCTCTCCTCCTAGTCTCTCTAAGTCGCCATTATGCTGCCACCTTCATCGTGCCACTCATGGGATGTGTTTTGTGACTCTACATGTCTATAGACGCATTTACATGTGGACTGACAGAAGCTTTGCCACAGAAGCAAGGAGGTGGTGAGATGTTTGACTGCACACACACGTACACGTAGATCTACAGTATATTAAGGATGTAATACTGCACTTGTTGCTTAACTAGAGCGCTACTACAGGTTCATGCGTGTGCGTCTGCTAATATTTCCTTCCGTTTGAGGTACTGGATGTCCAAGCGTCTGTATTCTTCATGGCACTGATGCTTAGAGTGGGTGATGAATCAGCAGGGATTTGGTGGAGAGAAGGAGACGAAAGGGAAGCTGGTGGACACATCAAGTCCTCATGGCATCACACCTGGAAGCACAAAGAGAGGAAGGTTACAGCTTGAAATTGTTCGGATACAGGACTGACTCTCCAACCTTCAAATGCACATGACATGAGTCTTGTTTCTACTGTTAATTCTCTGAAGTGCAATAATGACATAAAAAGTTCTCTTCCATCCGTGTACTAAGAAAATACTGAAATCATAATGGACCCGGTCGCTGGTTTGTGCATCACAGCTGCACAATGGTGGTCTGTTGATTAAGTGGAATAACACCGGACACTTCCAAACAGTCCAAATCAACATACATGGTCAACCTGCTGTACCACCTGAGTTACGCAGTCTCACTGCACCAAAACTTCAAGTAACTGATAAACTGTCTAAACTGCAGAATCCTTCATTTGATTATTTAAAACAGGGGTGTATCTATGTAAGTGTATTTTGGCTATAACAAAGCAATGGGGAGATGCTCTGAAAGGAGTACATAGAGTTTAAATTTGTACTCAGCACTGATGTAGCGTAAGGATTGCATTTTTCTTAAGTTAAACTCACAAAAATGTACCTAAGTTGCTAAATCCTACAGTATCCACTGTTTGGAGCTCAGTTTTTTAAAATGTCTATTTTTTTAAATGTCTCATATTTTTTGGACAGACTATCTGTCTTGAATCTTCCCCCTATATTTGTATTGTTATGTTTTTGTTCGATATTGGTATGTTCAAAAACCAAAAAATAAAAACAGCTTAAAAAATTTCTTGACTTTACTTTTTTTTAAAGAATTTTTTTTGGCATTTTTTTTCTTTATTGGACAGTGAAGAGGCAGACAGGAAACAAGGGGAAAGAGAGATGGGTATGACATGCAACAGAAGTCCCTGAACCAGGGAACCCTTGAACCCTTGAACCAGGGATGTTGCGGTTATGTGGCATGTGCATTTACCATTCAGCTCTGAAACTTCTTTTTTTGTGTGTTTGCGTGTGGACTAACCTGCAGCGATGGGGGTTGAGCCTCCGGTTTTTCCGGCTGCAGCTCTCAGCAGTGATGGTACAGTGGCACTGGCACGATGTCGCGTCCAGTGCCCACTTCCTCCCTCTGCAGGGTTTACAACGAGGCCCCGGAGAGGGAGAGGGAGAGGGAGAAAGAGAAGGAGAGGGAGGGGGAGAGGGAGAGGGAGGGGGAGAGAGAAAGGGAGAGGAGCTGGTGGGAAGAAAGGATGGAGAAGGAGAGGGCGAGGGAGTAGTGGTTGGAGGGGCAGGGGTCCTGGATGGGAAAAGGGTATAAGAATGATTTGGTTATCTCCAGAATTTACTAATTCATTGATTATGTGTTGATGACTATTGATGGTGGTGCTAATGGAAAAGTAAAGGGAACATCAAAGTTCCTGAAGGGAACATGAATGTTTGTACCAAATTTTTTTTCGCAACCACACTGACGGTTGAGACATTTTATTCAAAATTACAAATGTCAACCTCATGGTGGTGCTAGAGGAAACGTCAGCGAATCATCAAAGTCAGCAGGATTCATCCTATGGGGACCATGAATGTCTGCAGCTAATTTCATGGCAGTCCATCTAACAGTTGTCGACATAAAGGGGTGATGCACTGAACAACAGACTCATATTGCTGTCACTAGAGCCTTGTTTAAACATCCACAGTCTGTAACAAACCCACACAGTGGAGAGTGTGGGAGACTGAAGTGAGGGTGACTAATGTGGGATCTGTTTCCTTTGCTGCTGACAGACTTTCTGCTCTTTCTGTCGATTGGGCTCTCTGTCGGTTGCCATGGCTAGTCTGCTAGTTTCCTATGAGGCCTTCAGTCTCTCCTCCAGATTCTCGGTACTTTCCCTCTGAGTCTGAGAAAGTTGCCTGCGTGAGTTGGTCCATTAACTGGAGCTGGTTCTGCCTCAGTCTTCCCGGGAAGCTGGCGGCTTTAATGAAGTTACTTAATGAGGCAGAGAGGGGCCATCTTTGTTCGGATCCTGGTGACCACGCCTGCCGCTGGCATGGACAGAGAAGGTGGCATTTGGAAGCAAATTATACAGATTTCACCCCTGCCAGAGTCTGAATAAAGCTTGTTCTGAGTGATGGATGGGTGCTGAGGGACATCACACCAAAACCCAGCCACCTCTGGCCCCCAGGGCCGGACATGACTGACAGCAAAGTGGAGGGGGAAGAGCGTTAACTCCTTTTATTCTTCAGAATCATGGGAATCATGATTATCTCAACTCGTGTTTGAAGCTCCACCTGTTTCTCTCAGATCACAGTTTAACAGGTTAGTAGTTTCAAAATGTTCTTACTGTCCTTGAAAGCTTCTGAATTACCTTGTTCACAGCCTGAGTTGTGGATTATATCACATTACTGATGACAGTTCATGTTAAGCAACACTTGTATGCTGTATTAATGTGATTATGTAGCTTACTTATCTTATGTGTTCAGTATAAACAAAGGCGACTTCCATGAGTGAGTGTGTATCCTGTACGTGTGTGTGTGTGTGTGTGTGTGTGCACGTGTGAGAGACCTTGAATAATGTGGCTGTAAAACAAATTGTCCTTCAGGAATAATGAAGACCAGATAACCTAGTTTTTTTTTTTCTAATCCAAACATTCTCACTCAGAGCGACATTATCTGGAAAATACTAACTAATATTTACTATAAGTGGAAAATTTATCCGAAGCTTTATGAGTAAAAAGTCTCTGACTAGCCTATTGAGTTAAAAAATGTGAGGTATGTAGTGAGTGTTCAACATACTCAGCTCTGATGGTTTCAGTCGTCATCTGTCTGGACATTCCCCTCAACTTTTTCTTGTTTTTTCTTGCTGGCTTCAGATGGGGCCTGAGAATTAAAAAAAATGTTTAGTTTTGACACCTGATTGAATTTAAATTTTTCAATTTGTATGAAACAACAAACACCAAACTAAAAACTTCTCCGTGCATCTACTGCGTGAATGTAACACATCCTTAAATGAACCCTATGCTCTATGTCCTGATTGAATACTTGCTATGTTTTGTATTTTTCTTTACTTGATTAGGCAGCTTCTGATTTTAATCTTAATTTCGCCAGTTTCAGACGAATTTCTTAGGCAGCTGCTCTTGTTTACACAATAATTGAGAAGTTTGGCTTGTTTTGTGAAAAAAAAATGTTTTTGTTGGAAACACATGTTCTTATTCCTCTGAGTAAGGTTCCAAAAAATGTATTGTTTTGGTATTAGTACCAAAAATCAGATGTCATATCTGCACAAGTATTGTAAAAAAAACACAATATCCAGACCTAGTCCTCTATTTTAAGTAAAAATTAAATTTTTATGAAATGCATAGCTTTTAAATTTGCCCCAAAACAAACATTTAGGCCTTTGAAATCTGAGCTAGATCTCCTTTTCAAAAACAGGAAGCTCAGAGTCATGATTTAGTGACTTTCCAGTAAGCTTGACATGCTTCACATTTTTGTCTGTAACTTCTTACATCACCATAATAGAGAAAATGTATATTCTTAAAGTAACTTATGATGTTTGTTATCTGTGTTTTATTTCACATCTTTACCAAAACTTTGCATTATTTTTAATGTATCATATTGTAACATGTGTTCTGTTGTAGCGACTCAACAGAATGAAATTTAATTTGCAGTATCAGAGACAGAAGTTGACAAAAAGATTCACTATTTGAGAATCATTTAATGGTTTTGATACCAATATGTATATTTTTAAGGCTGCAATTTCTATTTCAGTTGTAGGATGAATCACTGACTTGAAGGCTCAAATAAACATGGATTATTATCTTATTAAATGTCCTGACAAAACGAAAATCAACGAAGGGGGCAACACAATGACATCTGTAGACTTTAGTAGACTTTATGGCTGCACTTTTTTGGGTCATGTCCATTTTGCCTGCAGTTAAACAAGCTCTGTCCACAATTTTCTGATCACTATCCTTCTTTTTAACATCTAGCCTTTACGAGAAAAAACAGTTTTACCTTATTGAACACTGGTGCCCTCAACAGCAAAGTGCATCTGCCTGTAGATCTGTTTTTTGTTTTTACTGGTTTGTTTCCCTCTCTCTGTCTGATCTAATCTTCTGTAAACTATATTAAACTATATCAAATTATGTGGACAGTGTTTACCAGCTTAGCTCTGACATTATTAACAGACTGTGCTGCTGCTGTTGTTGTCTTTGGAGCTCTAATTTACTATCATGGATGCGTGACTCTGCTTCGTCAGTCTGTGAGAGAGCACATGGCAGGGGAGATAAAATCATCACTATGGTGACAACAGGATGCGGGCTGTCCCAGGGGATGCTGGGAGAGAGTCACACAGATGCTAACTCACTGAGAGGGACACACACACACACACACACACACACACAGAAACAAATATTCACACACATTTATATTAGAGAATGTACACTTGCATAAGTACATATTTAGCAAAACACACACACATATAAACCCTGGCTGAGGTGAAAAACAAAAGACGTACACACACATACACACGTATACATTGGAATCCTTTATTTATGTCCACATCCTAACAGGAAGCAGGGGGACATAAACATTAAAGATGCAATCATGTATGAGGCACTCCGACAAACATCCAACAGGAGTTTCTGTTTCACAGTTCACAGCTGTCAGTCCAAGCTCACACTCAACAAAACTGGACATCAGGGCTGTTTCCTCCAGACAAAAAGGTTTCTTTACTCCTAGTATGTGTATATTGACCTAAAGTCTGAGGAGTGGAAACTTCAAACTAAATAGATAGGTAATTTGTCACATTTGCCACTTTTCATTTTTTCCCAGGGCGTAACCACGATGTTCTCTTCATGTTTTCAAACTCAACTATCTAATACAGGCTAAAAAGTTTAATGATTGTTGTGTGATAATGCACTTGTGGTAGTATATGTTACAAAAAGTGATTGTTTTTGAAATCTCTGTTGATGGCCTATTACAGTGACGGCAAATTGCAGTCGTCTGCAGAAAAGCCTCATATTTATGGGTTCAACTATAATCAATGTCCCACTAGAAGTAAACTTGCTCCCACGCAACGTGAAAAGTAGTCTCACCAAGTTCAAAAAGGTTACTTTGAACCCCAAAAGACAATATTTCAATTTGAGTGCAAACCATATCTAGTTGGCTGATTTTGTTGGTATAAACACTCCAGATAAACAGTGAGAGTGACTATTGAATTTCAGTTTAAGCTCCAAAGCAAACACTGACATGCTGACATTAAATTGGTGATGCTGTTTGTATTTTGTAAAGGTCAGATGTTGGACTTTTTCACTTTTCCAGAAGAGTAATAAAAATGGTGGAAGCAATCCACATGACAGATAGTTTGAAATCAATTAATGCATGCTGGCCTCCGTTCATGACTATAAGAACAAGTAGCTCATAACTGTGACCTCTTTGTACTACAACTGAATCTTTTAAGGGCGACTTGGATTTCACTCATCTGACGACCTCCTCCTCCTCCTCAATAACACCATCAGCAGAATAATGAGTGCATCATTAGGGCAGAAATTGAACATGTGTTGCTAGACAGGGTTTTATAAAGTCATTAGAGGTATGGCGCACAAGATTTCACAACTTAACACCCAATTAAACACACACAAACAACAGCAGGTATATTAAAACCCTGAAGGGAAGAGAGAAAGGACAGGAGGGGGTGTTACCTTGTAGTTGGCGTCAGCTGGAATTGTTCTTTTAATCTGCACACAGATAAAACAGATCGTGTTAGTATAAAGGTGAACGAACAACAGGTACACCGTGCTTCTGTTCCTTTGTGCAGAGACATTAAGAGTGTGTTTTTATTACCTGCACTCACACTGGCTGTGCTCGATGAAGGGCAGTTCAACGAGCTCGTGTCTCATGAAGGAGGTCCTCATCAGCTGCACACAAATCAGAAAACAATCGTGTTTAACTGCAAACATCCTTTCACTGTTTTCAACATTAATCGTCTATTTTTTACAGTGAAGTTGTGTGTGTACCTCCATGGTGAGTGTGTGCGTGAGCAAGGGAACACACTCCATGGCCTCGTCGGCACAGCAGCCGCCACATCTCCTCACCGACACGCAGGATGGGACGAAGAGGTGGTGTGTCTCCCCCGGCAATTCCCGCCAAACCTCCACCAGAGTGTCCCGAGGCTCACAGCCGCTCCGCGAGTACACCTCCAACCACCGCCGCACTGATGGAGAGACAAAGACAAACTGCATGTTTTAATTTTTCTCTTTCAGCTCCGTGAAGTGCTGTAAGAGTCTGTGTAGAAACAGGGAGCATACCTTCTCGAGCTTCTCTGGATTTGGGGGAATCGGCCGGTCGCCAGTGAGCAAGCTGGAGGGAGAAATAAAAGTAATAAAAAAGTTAATGTGAAGTTAAGTTCAGGGTTTCTTGGTTGAGTTGACCTATTAGATTTATTTAGCAGAGCACTTACAGGTCATACAAGTTAGTTAAAATTTGAAATAAAAGAGAGTGAAACTGAAGCAAAACCAGTGATACAGCGACTGGTTAGTAGGAGAGTAAATGATGACTTCCAGTGAGTCATCATCATAGAAAAACAATAGTTTCCAATACTTAAAATATCCTGATATACTAATATATATATCCTAATATAACCTCAATGTGTTGGAAGCTGATTTACATGATTTATACTATCAATTTATGCAATATGTCAACATATATACCCAAACTAAAAGTTTTGAATTAGCTAAATTTGCTTTCCACCAAATATTCTGAAAAAAATGTATGTACATGATCAAATATCAACCAGAACACAACAAACTGAGATTGATTAATTATATTCAATGACAAAAAATTAGATTAAATCAAGTTAAAGTAAAATTTTGTGAGAAAATGTGTTATAAAGTGAGTAAAATCCATGAACACATGATGCCAATAGTACCATAATTTACCCTAAAAGATTTTCCCAGACTGACTTCACATGCTGAAGAATGTCAGTTTCACGCATAGACTGTAAAAAATAATGAACATGGCCACCATGACGTCACCCATTGGTTTGTGGACTCCTGTTTTGAAGCCTCGACTTTGCATTTTGACTGTCGCCATCTTGGATTTTTGGAACCAGAAGTGACCATATTTGGACAAGCGGCAGGAGCTGACCGTAATGCTAGCTGCTAGCTTGATTAGCACAGTGCATTTACAATCCATGGTTAACTGTGATAAAGCTAATGCTTTGCTTTAAAAAAAAAAAAGTATTTATTGGAAAAAAATGGAAAATCCGACTCCTTAGAGGGTCTTTTAGTGCAACTGAAGGCTGAACAAGACTTTTTTAGGCCACCAAAATGTTACATTTAACTTTCATGAACTGAAAACACAGTGAAATAGCGATGGCTACGCCGATACTGTGAATCTGGGGTTACGCCATGGTTACGTTACCTAACCAACATTGTCACTGTGGTAGCACCTGTCACTCAAAGCGACCACGCCCTTAATTAGGCATAACTTTAAGCCTTGATAAAATTTAAACGAGTGAGTTATATATAAAAACAAATCACCCCCTGTACAGTTGTCATGAACGGGGAAATTAGCTATAGAAACCAAAACTGTTTTTTGCACCAGGCTGTAAACCTGTTTATTTCAGCTGTAAAGTTCAGCGTCTATAGGGATTGACTCGCTTTTGGAGCCAGCCTCAAGTGTCCATTCAAGGAACTGCACTTTTGGGTACTTAACACGTTGGCTTCACTTTCCAGCCCCAGAGGTTGCCACTTAGTTTCAAGATGTGTGATATTTATTTAAACCTTCATTAACTGATTTTTTGGCCACTTGGGGGCAGCGGAAACAATTTGTGAACACTGATATATTTTAAGTTGATATGGTGGACTTGTTGCTTCTTTACAGATCCAGCAGGTATGGAGCAACATTATCATTTCACTTTCTTTTAGCTCTGTTTTTTTAATCTCTACCAACTCTTGAGGGAAATATCTAGCTCTTTAGTTGTTAAATGCTCTATATTCACCAGCTAGTCTACAGCTAACTGTGTCTGTTTGCGGTTTGGTGATGAGCAGGTAGTTTACAGTGGGTTTTTAGAGGTTTTTCTCTCAAAACAGTTGCCTGCTGTGGCCGAAAATAACATTATGAGAGCGCTGAGAATGAACCAAAACAGAAAAATTCCAGCCGGACAGCTAAACAATGAGCTGAAATTCGCTATAAAGCTCAATAAAGCTGAGGGAAGCTACAGAGTCAGGTGATAATTCTCTCAACACTAAAATGTCATTTATAGCCTCTTTAAGTCATAAAGTCAGTACAAATAAGATCACATATATCTGCTGTCATTAATCACCAAATAACACCATCATTATATCATGTATTGCTCAATGACTAATATTATTGAGCAATTAGCAGCAACCTCCTGTTTGACATTGTTTCAAAAGTTGACTCATACCAACTGTTATTAGATAGATAGAAATGTTAGATTACAGAGGATTATTTCACACATTTCCTTTTTCTCTGAATACGCAAAGCTCAGTAATTTATGACGATAAATCAGAAGAACAAAAGATGGAAGGAAGAGGCCTCATTTTAGGCTCTGTCATGAAATAGTTTCTGCATGGATGGAGTCCATCGTATTGAAATTATCTTTACTCAAAACAACCCTTTTTTTCAACTCTATGATTCTGTCTGTGGAAGGGAGCCGCTGGGTTTGTGTACCTGCTACCTTTGCCCTCAAGTCTATTAGCTGATTATGGTGCTTGAAACACTTTCAGTAGCTCTGCGGTGGGAGATAGTGAGAGTTTCTGCCACTGGATTTCTCACCAACAAACTGTTACAGTTCAATCAGTGAGACACGGACGACTATTTTATAAAGTGACCCAAAGAAAACCAAATACTGCAGCTTGTGTGGCATAAAGGTTTTGTTCTGACAGCTGTTTCAGTTCAATGTGTTTTTTTCCTCTTTTAGTTTGTTTGTATATCAGTTCATCTTACTTTTCACACACATTTGATTTCCTATAGTCAGCTCTGGGAGGGAAAAACACACACAGAGAGACTGCATTTTATAACTTTATATAACACACACACACACACACACACACACACACACACACACACACACACACAGAGTCGTTATTGCGTTTATATGTGTGTGTGTGAAGACCAAGGCCACTTGTAAGGGAATGTAGACTTTGTCCAGTTGCCCCCCTTTAACTGCTCCACCCCCTTCAACACACACACACACACACACACACACACACACACACACACACACACACTGGTTTGGCCCACATTGATTCTGAGTTAAGCTACGATTGAGGCCATTTTGTGACGAGTAGGATGTTGTGTGTGTTGTTTCTGTATGAGCCTTTGAGACGGAGCTGAGATTACCTCCTTTTGGCAGCTACATCTGCCAGGAGCTGGCACACACACACACACACACACACACACACACACACACACACACACACACACACACACCTGAGTGCCAGCCCGGTGCCATCTGCAATGGTACTGCTGTCTGTCTACTGTCTAACACGTCAAGCTGCTCCCAGAGCACACTGTGTGTACAGCCAAGTGTGTGTGTGTGTGTATGTGTGTGTGTGTGTGTGTGTGTATGTGTATGTGTGTGTGTGTGTGTGTGTATGTGTATGTGTGTGTGTGAGACAGAGATAGGGAGAAATATCCAACCCTGCAGCTATATACCATCTCTCCCACACCCAGCGTCATCGCTATACCGCAGGAAAATGATGACCCCTTTTCTAAATTAGCTGTCAGAGAAGCAGACAGCATGAAAGCAGAGAGTCCCGGGTGTGAGACGGTGGCTGTGAGCAGCAGGTGAAGAAGCTTTTTCAGCGCACGCTGCTGTGTGCCATGTAGCGTCTAGGATGATGAATCACTAAAACATACAGTATACAGCAGCTCAAAGTCAGAGCTGGATCCCACACCGCCTCAGAGCACTGCTTGTTCCTGATAGAAGTCTCCAGACATAAATAAAACACCAACACATGCAGGTCTCTGTATATATGTGTGTGAGACCATATGTCACATTAGAGGAACATGTCACAACAACCACTGAACATTTTTAATGAATCTTAATTATAATTAGCGTCTTTTTAAATGAAACAAAACAAAATAACAAGAATTAGAAAGAATAACTGGAGCCAGTGTCTAAAGAGGCATCATGTATAAGCTGTAATTAATGGTTTTATTACTAATTCTTTATATATTGGTTATAAAGCATTGATTAGAACAACTTTCGGGTTCCCAGGTTGTGGAAAAATCCTCGTCCAACATGTCACTTGCTTTGTCTTTTTAGTCTACTTGGACTGGACTGGTGGTTGATATTAATAACTTACAGGAATAGTTTGACATTGGAAAATATGCTTATTTGCTTTCTTGCTGAGAGTTGGAAGAGAAAATTGACACCATCCTCATATCTGTCCGTTAAATATGAAGCTAATAACTGCCAAATTAGCTTAGCTTAGCTCAAAAACTGGAAACAGCAAACAAATGGCAACAAAATATGAACAGTGGCACCTTTAAAACTCACTAATTAATATATCTTGTTTGTTTAATTTGTGCAAAAAAAAAACTATGTCTAAAACTGACAATTTGCCATTGTATGGAGGTTTATGTGCCAGGCTATTTCGACCAGTTGCCAGGCAACCAGTGTGGACTTCAGGAAGTTACTGGTCCTAGCCAAAAAAAATATTGTTTTTACTCTTTGTTTTTTTGTACAGATTAAACAAACGAGATTAAACATGTTGATAACTGAGCTTCAGAGGTACTACTAGCTACTCTCCCCCTTGTTTCCAGTATTTATGCTAAATTAAGCCAACTGAAGTGGTATCAATCTTCTCATCTGGCCAAGATCTCAGTAAGAAAACATATTTCCCCACAAAAATTCCCAACTATTTCTTTCATATTAATGTTGCTCATGAATGTATTTCTGCTTCAGATGTCCTGCAGCTCTTTTCAGGAGGATAAGTGGTTTAATCAGTCCATTATTGGGGTTTTCCTGATCAATTAAACAGCTAGATAGATAAAAAGGCAAAGCAAGTGTCATGCTGGAGGAGGTTTTTGTACAATCTGGCAACTTCACCGTTCTTATGAATGGCTTATCTCATATATATAAAGTATTAGCCAGCCTAAAATATTGATCAAACATTAATGAAGTGATTAATTACAGCTTATAAACTTGAAAGTGGAACCAAATTCACAGTGAAAGGAGACATTAAACACCATAAATGTCACTATAAAACAATTACTAAGCGCCACAGACAGTGCCAAACATGCTACAGGACTAATATAGTTAATTATATTATAGTTTGTCTGTCACTGGACCTGAAGTGACAGGTGTCATTGACCTACAGGATAACTTCCACAATGTTCCCCACAGACAAAATCCATACATTAAGGCTGTTTTTTTCTTTTAAATGCCAATCAAGTGGTCACCATTATAAGCTGGTAAAAAGCTAACAGGCCTCATGGCTGATGGCAGGCTGACCACTTCAGACATGCAGTCTTTTGAGGTCAATGGTCCATACATACCTTGGCGTGGGACGTCGGTATTCTGGTGAGCAGCAGGAATTGAAACATTCCTAGAATAACTTGAAGCATAATCCCCATTGTGCAGGAGTCCAAGGGGCACGCAAAAAATATTTTTGGACCAATCCAAAAAAAAAAAAAGCAAAGAAAAAAAAACAAAAGAAGGTGTCTGTCTGTCTGTCTGTCGCCTCTGTGCTCGATCAAAGACGCAGAAATCCCGCTTTCATTCTCCAGTCTCCCTTCCTTGAAAGGACACCCAGGGTGGCATCTTCAGTGCTGCAGGAACAACTTTTATCTTGTTGCATTTAAGATTATATGATAATCTGAGCTATTGCAGACTAAACCTAAACTCTACTGATAGTTTGTTATAATATCTTTATCAGTGAGACACTGGATTGTTGTCTGGAGCTTTTTTTTTTATCTGCTTGCAGTATAATTTAACTGTAAATGTGCCACTCTTGAGTCATCATTAAATATCCAACCGTGACCCCAGAATCCAGATATTTTGGTGACACTTGTGTCAACTTTGAGTGATGCCTCCTTACATTTATTTTCAGGGTACCGTCAGTATGCTGGTCCTGATCCCATGAAACCGGTCAGGGGGGTCCGGGGGTGGTGTGACTGGAGGATCATCCAGACTCCCGCTGAAACGTGGTGCGATTATAAAATCCTGTGTGCGGGTGAAAAAAAAAATCACATCATCCAGCTACAGGACGTTTCTCCGGTAAAGATCCGACGCTTTGGCCCGACGTGCAGAGGGACAGTGCCGCATATTCCGCTGCCCGGCTCGGTCACAGTCTCTCCACACTGTCGCTCCCACTGAAAACGTGACGTTTTCCCTCCAGGCGCATCTTTCCGTTTTTTATCCTCTTATACATGAAGCTAGAATAAAATCCTCTGCCGTGTAGTGCGGCTACAGCAGAGCCAGCAGAGCCAGTCCGCAGACAGAGGAAAGAGGTCTGGAGAGGTAGGAGTCTTCATTTGTTGTTGTGATCGGTTTCCTCATTTCCTTTGCCCTTGAGACGCACGCAGCGTAACCATTGCGCTGCCAACTTTTTCCAAACGGGACAGACACTGGATACAGGTGCTGCGTCTCTGCTGGTCCCAAACTGGGGGTTTAGGGGGCCTCTTTGCAAGTGGGGAACAAGGCTGTAGCTGACACTGAGGACACTGAGGTCATGTCCTCGGTATTTTATCTGGGAATTTGTGTTTGTTTTTTTAATTAACCGGGAGGACACAGTGAATGTTTTACATGCTGATCCCTGTATTTCTGCACTGAATACATTTTAATTGGACTACTCGGCTTACAAAAAGGTTTCAGTAACCATTTCTTCACCAAAAATGTATTTCTTTATGTTTGCTGACAGTTTATTCTTCAATCGTTACAATAATTTATAATAATTTCCTAATGAATGTTACTATAACAAATAAGTTTCCAGGAAAGGACAATGTAATTAGATTTCAATCAATTAACTCCAAGGCTCGGCTTGTGTAGTCAGGACACTGCATGTCAGCTGAAAACATGAACTTTGTCAATGTAATTCAATCTATGTATGTATATGGAGAATAAAGCTTCTTGATGATGAATGAATATCTAGTTAAACTGAGCAATTATTTCAAATAAGTTCCTCTGGGAATCAGCTTATATACTCAACACAGCTACTGACTAACCTCTAACCACAATAGCTGAATTTTAGTCTAAACAGGCTTTTTCACAGCAGAAATCTTGACTTGTCATAGCAGTAAAAGCAAAGGTGTTACTAATAATATCAACAATGACTCTGCTGTATTCAGGTGTCACGACAGCGTGACGGTGAGTCAGCACGAACAAAACCAAGAACCTCAAACTGAGGCAGATAAACTGATTTCAGCCATGATTAACTTCATTGTTTACACCCGTGCTTTTCATGCTCAAACACCTCCAAATGTCCTCTGTGTGCTCTATAATTAGCACCGAATTACACAGTTCTTTCCAGGAGATTATTAGGAAATAATGGACCTGTAAACTGAGAAATGAAAAACATGAAAAACCCAAATAAATGAGAAACTTTGATGATGATCTTGTGACTCACGCTCTTAAATGTCTGAAATCTTGGCTGTGGCCTTGATAGGAAATAAAATTCACATTGTGTTGTAACAGCCTGATTAAAAGAGACATTTTCTTTACTCCTAACTTACACAATAAACAAATGAACTCAATGGTATTTATTGCAGGACAGAATCACATCAAACAAGGTAGTTTAGTATTTGGGAGCCCTGCTCGGAAAGATTTATTAATACTCCAAACACTATCAATAGTTTTCCAAATAACAAATCAAGGTTAATGAACGTTTCATACACAGCTCATTATTTCAGCGGATGATTTGACACTTTCACCTCTGTCTAAACTAAGCTGTCTTCATATCTGGTTTACATGTGTGGTAGCTCCCTTTCCCATAAGCCTTTTCTTCCATCAGTGTGTGTGTGTGTATGTGTGTGTGTGTGTGTGTGTGTGTGTGTCGCCATGCTGACAACAGAGTCTCAGTCATTATGGTGTTTGGGTTATGACAGGCCACTCACACGCCACATGAGGGTGAGGGTGTCTGTATGCTATGCGGGGATATGTTATCTCCCGCTGACGTCTCAGCACAAGACAGATGAGAAGTCAAAATCTTTTCCTAAAACATAATTCACACAGTAGTTACGGGATCTTGCATAAGTGAGTGTAAGTATTCTGGGTTGTTTTTTTTTTTTTTAAATATTAACAAAAACAAACCAGCAGTCTTTGCATAACTGGTGGTGATTTTATAAACATAACTTTCATGTGAATGTTAATATGCAAACAAGTCTGTCCAATTACAGCAATACTGAGTCTTCTGTATGGTTGTTCATTACAAGTCTTTATAATTCTTTGAATCACAGGAGACCAAAGTCACAGCAGAAACTAAGCCCTGAAACAGTTGATTAACTTCTGGTAGTTCTTATTTTTTCCCCTCCGAGATCTTCTTCATTATCTTTAGTAGTAAAAAAGAAAAAAATATAAGCGAGGAAGTCATCATTTTGAAATCTCTGTACTCTGCTCTGTCTTACAAACCCAACTGTGAATGAGAAGCAAAGCACGCAGGGAGTAATGATTGACGAGACAAAGTTGATCTTTTAATAATTTCTCACTGACGTCCCAACAGGGAGAAGATAAGGCAATCAAAAACAGAAAAAACAACAATCTGTAATATCTAAAAACTGAGAGGCAAAATGGTAAATGTTGGTACTTGAACTTGTTGAAATGAACAGTGAAGATGTTTTTTATCAGTAATCATCTTTCCATTCAGTTTGCACATTTCCACAGTCTCTGTATTATTAGTTACAGTTTGACTATAAATAAATTACTACTGTGTTACCCTTTTTCAAGTCATGATATTGATCATTCATAAATTCCATTTCTAACAAATGGAGTTGCGCCTCCATCTGATCATTTCTACAGTAACAGAGGATCAATAGAGGGAACAATGAGGAGCTGACCAGTGATATCCCAAAATTCGGCAGCTGGGAATGATGAACACACCCAGTGATGTGTCATGTTTTAACCATTTTACCCCTAAAAACATTCATGCTGAAAATGTAGACTTTGCATGTGCATCCTCCTCAATGCCCCCTTTACAGAACGAGTCCCATCAAACTCTTAGTACAGCGTCCTCTTGTGTGCTACCGGAGATGTGATTTTAATCAATATCAGTTTCTTTTAGCACCGAGAAACATATCAGCTTTACAACAGTCGCCTCATCATGACTCGATCAACACGTCTGAGTCTCACCTGCTTTGTTCCACCGACACCAAAGTCGATCTGAGGACGATAACATGTTACTTTGACTTCATTAAAGGCAGTTTATCAGTGTTCATTACGGCTCCTCTGAACAAACAGCGGAGAGGTTTGTGTACAAACTGCATCTAGATCCTTTGAACAGCAGCATCGGTATAAATGTTTTATGAGCAACCTTTAAAGTCCAGTTTAACACAGCTCAGCTTGGTTAGAAATAAACCATGAGTGACAATAAAGAAACCTTCCCACGTCACACCCATGTCATTCCCCAGCGTCACTAGCGAGGGCAAAACGAGGGTGTATCAACATGTGTAAATAGGTCAGAATAAACTTTAAAAACTCTAAAAACTACTACCACATCCAGTCAGCTGCATATTCCTCCTGCTGGCAGCTCAAACTTGATTCCCAGACGATTTCGGTCATCACGTAGCACAGCTGGAGACTCTCCTACTTGTTCTCTCCATCGTTGTTGATTTTGTATTTCTCCAGAAACTCCGCGTGTTTCTGCCGCAGGATTTCTGTCTGTCTCTTAAAGCCGTTGATCCTGATAAATAGCACAGAAATGCTTTTAAGTCCTATGAATCACACAGCCAATCAAATAGTTATCACATAATCAAAACAAATGTACTATTACCAACCAAATTATATCAAACAGGGGGAAAAGCTGTTTTTGCACAAACCTCGCTCTCTCTTTGGATTCATTGTATATTTCTGTGATGACTCGATCTTTCTCGTCCATGAAGTTATTGTGAACTTCCTCCAGTTTACTGTAATAGTTGAAGAAACGCTCGAGTTAAGACAATCTCAACAGAATAACTTTGCTTAACCTAAAAACTCGGAGCGCAGCAGGCGTCCTGTATGCTCAGTTGTTATTTATGAGTTTGTACAGCTGTGATAACAAGCTCTTCAGATCACAACCCAGTGAATCTCCACAAACACAAGTGCCACCGAGTCGGTGTGTGAAAACAAATACGAGGCCACAAGCCGCGAGGTTGTGCCAAGACACATGGTACAGAGACATGTCCTCAAACAATCCTCGCTCATCTGGAGGTTGAACGTGCAGCAAAGAAAACGTGAGAGTAGAAGCAGTAAAGGGAAAATGTGAATTCAGGAAATAATGTGACGGGCTGCAGCGGGAAGATCTGAATAACTATATTTTAATAACTAGACTTTAGATGTTTTCAAGTCTGTCTTAAAACAACAGTCAGGTGCCAAAACGAACATTGAAACATGTTTTTCTTGTAATCATCCCTCTTGGTCATACTGACCATTAGAAGATCCCTTCATAATGCATTTACAATGTAAGTGTTGGGGCCAAAATCCACAGTCCCCCATCTGTGCAAAAACGTATTTAAAAGTTCATCTGAAGCTGATATGAAGCTTCAGTCGTCCAAAATAGTCAAATCCAGTACATATCTTTCAACATTACAGTCTTTTTAGTGCCAAAGTCCCTCTTTTTGTTTCTATACTTCCACCGCAGCTCAACAGGGAAACACAAAGAGGGAATTTGAGGCTATGAAGACTGTAAATATGGCAAATATCCACTTGATATGACTAACTCAGACTATCCCTCAACTATCCTGCGATAGTTTCCCTTTTAAAAAGTCTTAACTAAAGTGACAAAGTAACGAAAAACACAGTAAGTTCTGTGTTTTTACCTGAAGAAGACCATGTGGGCTCCAACACTGAGAAACATAGTGATGATGCAGTAGCCCACCAGGCGGAAGTTCCTCCTCCTCCTCTTCTGCCACTCCTCTGCTGTCATCTCCTGAGCTTGAGAGTGACGGAACTGCTCCCAATAACGAATGTTGTCCTGCGCCATTGTACTGGTGGAGAAGCAGTTGAAGAAAGAGTGTGAACAGACACATTTCATGAGGGAAGCCTGACAGATTGGCGTTCGATAGAGAACACGACTGTTGAGCCAGTTATAAATGTGATTTAGGCAAATCTGTTCCAGTCTGGTTCAGTTGGTGTTTTTAATCAGTAGATAACATCATAGAGAGTGTGGTGTTGAAGGATTTTATGAGTTTGTCTTTCGATTCAGTTGCTGCCCATTGTTTTCATTGAGATTATTTTGTCAGATTTGACATTTAATGAAAACAAAGTGGCCAACAACAGTGAGAAAACAGAAATCTAATGAAATGTTCTGTGAATGACAATACTGGAGATTCCTGAAACATATGAATCTATGTATAAAGCCTTCCAACTGCGCAAAGACGTCATCATCATTCAATATTTGGCTGATTAATTAATTTGTCAAAACAACCACCTTCATGTCCTCATAAGAACAGACAACCAAACTAGAGCTGCAACTAACGATTCTTTTCTGGATTAACTGATTAGTTGTTTGGTCTATAAAATGTCAGAAAATGCAGAAAAAATGTTGATTATTGTTTCACAGAAGACTAAAGAAACCAGAAAATATTCACATTTGAGAAAGTGGCACATGAGAATTTTGACATTGGTCTTTAAAAATTACTCAAAACAATTAATTGATTGGCAAAATAGATGGCAATTAATTTTCTGTCAATCGATTAATCGTAAATCGTAATCTCTAAATCAAACTACCACCAATGAAATTAAGTCAATACCAAAGCAAATAATCAGCTCAAAATAATCCAGATTGACTGAGTTTCACCAAACTTATGTACAGTTAAATTGGTGCATTTGAAGGTACAAACGAGCGTTGTGTGTGTCTGGATGTGACTCTGTCAACGTTGGTCTGATCAGTCGTCATAAACAAATCATTCTCATAATGGGCTCAACAAACGTGATGTGTGTCCCTGACTTTAGTTAAACTTCTACTTAGTTGTCAGCTGACAGTAAACGAAAAATATTTTTCTGCCATTGCTTCACCAAAACCACAATCTGCTGAAGACTGAGAGATGCTTCGCACAGACACAAATACAGTTTGGCAGACACAGTTTCTAGATTCACGCACAACATTGAACAACACCAGAAGAATGAAACTACAGTATGCACGCTTCCATCAGGAATCATTTATACAAATATGAATAGAGGGGTGCAGTCTTCACAAGAGGAGCATTTCCCATGAGAGTGTGACAGAACGCAAACATTAGCCCACAGATGAGTCGTTTTTTAAATTAAAACTATAAGTTGCATTTATTGCTGCATCAGTTTTTCCCACACGAGCAGTGTTAGAGAGTGTGGAGGACGGTCAGCTTACGTAACACTAATTAACAACACAAGCTGTGACAGATTGTGTAGGTGTGTATCTTCACCTGGCTCTGTAGCTGGTGTGACTGGAGGTAGATCTGAAGGCCTGGCTCCCGCTGTAGGGGTGTCTGATTTTCAAGTCATACTCCTTCCTGCTCGGCTCCTTGCTGAGCACTCGATAGGCCTCGTTCAGCTCCACAAACTGACTGTGCAGCCCCGGGTTGGACGGGTCGCTGTCTGGGTGCAGCTGCAGTGACACACGACGGGCGGATCAGTAAGATTAAGTATACACACACACACACCGAACCAACCAACCAAGAGATATTCTGGTGCAGGCATGAGCTCATCTGTACATGTATACATAAGTAAAATGTAAAAACTCTTTCATTTTCTACTAAATGTACGCCTCTGTATGCTTTGCACTCAACTATGCTTCCTCTCTAACGGGTGAGTCATCGCACCCTTTGATTGTGCCAGAACCACTTGGTAAATATAAATCCTTATTTACACTGGTGACCACAACATGAAAACAGTGAAAAAGCCGACTGTGGGAACAGCAAACACATAGAAACTAGGCTGTGAAAGGCTGCCCTCATGTGGCTACACATGTTCTCTAAATACACAGCTCACTGAGGAGTGATGAGGACTCTTACCTTTTTAGATTTGTCAAAAAATGCATTTTTTATTTCCTCCAAGGTCGCATCAGTTTTGACTCCCAGGAGATCATAGTAGTTCACAGCTTTTCTGAAGTGAGAAAGCAAAACAATTCAAAACAGACACACAGACCTGTGAAAAGCAGAGCACTTGTTAAATCCAACACACACTGTCTGCTCCTGTTTTAACTGAATTATTATGTACTTTAATTACCTTTGTGTCCATGTATGCAAGCGTATCTTTTCTTGCTTTCATGTATAATGATATGTATGCTTGTATTTTATGTCATTATACATGTATTACTCTTGGCCTGAAGCACACTTTGTTGCTTTCTGTATGAAATGTGCTCTATAAATAAACTTGACTTGACAAACAAAACAGACCTGTATGCAGCGCTCTGGGAGAGCAGACGTAGTCCACTCTTGCAGCACCAAAGACAGCTCTGACAGAGACGCAGCTGAGCCTCCAACTGCATGATGGAAATGTCCTGAACTTCAACACAGAGGACCTGAGCAGAGAGGAGCAGCTGTCAACTACAGAACTGGTGTACAAGCAGACAATAACAAGAGAAGTAGAAAGACATTTAAAACAGGCAGACTTCAGACACGTCACTCTCAGTTGCAGCATTTAAAAGGCCCTAAAAACCTTTTTTTTCTCAGCTTCTTACTGTGAATGATTTGGTTCAACATGAATACAACACGTAGGGCAAGCTTGTAGTCTTGGTTATTTTGCATAAGAGATTTCTGTATTTGCTGCTTTGTCTTCTTTTGGGTTGCAAAGGGTCAGGGCTTAGTTGTAAAAAAAAAACAAAAAAAACGTGATGTCATATACTTCAGCATCAATCAGAAAAATTTGATTCAACATGTGGTGACAGTTTTGGGGCTGTTTGCTTATGTTACCTAACCAGGGTTTTTGTGTTTTAAAGTCTTAATAACAAATATCAAAGTTTTTTTTTTTTTTCTTCTGAACTTTAACTTTGATTTCTGCATATTTTGGTCATGAATATTTAAGGTTATATAGAAATATTTGGTGCTATGATAGGGACTGCACTCTGAATTCAGAAATCTACTTGCGGAACACTTTTGGTTGATTCCGATGTTTATTTTATACAAAGAGAAAAGAGAAAAAATAGAGACAAAAAACAAATGCTGGAGACGGTGTGGTAAAAATGTCTGGTCATTTTGATATTTACTAGACTTGTCTATTCATTTTATAATATGGGCAAAAAAATTGCCAAAGAGAAAATTACAATATTTGGTATAGAAGTTGCTTCTTCAGAAAATGACATCACTTTACTGTAATGCAGCCTTTAAAACAAGGAAAAGACAACACTTATGCCATATCAAAGTATTCCAATATCCAAAATCTAAGACAATATCTAGTCTCATATCACAATATCGATATAATATCAATATGTTGTCCAGCCCTATTTTGTGCTGTTGGTCAGACAAAACAAGCAAACTGAAGAAACGCCCCAGGCTCTGAGAAAACGTGAAATCCTTTTTTTTCTTTACATTTCATTTTACATTTTATAGACAATGCAAGACAAAGCATTTCATTGATGATGAAAATAATGTTAGCCAACCCCCATTGTGCTTAAAAAACAAGCAAACAATAAAAACAGTTTGTCATAAAGAAACACACTGTTGGTGGAAGAAGTGTTTTACCTTTTAACCTCACTAATAGACATGTTTTTACCTTTCAGTGTGTTTCCATTGATTGAAAATTATGGAGTCAGCAGCTGTCCCCTCATCTGGAAACACGTGACCTGACTGCGGACCAAAACAGAGGACGAGGTGAGTAAAATATTTCGAAAATGAATTTAAAAAACATATTTAAACAACCAGCTACTTCTTGGACCTGTTTTATTGTGTGATAAACACAACTTGTTACATTTAAGTTAAACACCACGCAGCTGTGTTACAGGGGGCGTGTGCAGTCAAATTACTTTTTTATACACTTCTAAATTAATCTGACGTGACTTTTTTCATCAGCTTCTACACCAGCTACGTGGCAACTGCTGGGTTTGTTTACAGATTACAAGATACAATGAACAAATCTGTCAAGTTACGATTTTGAAGCAAGAACACTTTGTTCTGCTACCTGAGCAGCAGAGCTAGCTACTGTTAGCCGGGTTAGCTTTAGTTATTGTTAGCCACTCTGTGCTAACGATGACGTAATTACAGAAAGATGGAGAACAAACATGAAACAATGCTCTGACATTTTTAAAAAAGTATAAAACCGCCAATTAAGAGTAGAAAAGTGACATACCAGCTGAGCTCAGTTTCATAACACGGTAGCTGAGCTGAGGGGCTGTTACATAAACTCAACTGTGTGAAGCTAACTGTAGTTAAACCGGAAGTAGGAGATTTATCCTCCAGAGGTGGAAGAAGTACTCAGATACTTCAGTAAAAGTACTAATACAACAATGTAAAAATACTCAATTACAAGTAAAACTCCTGCATGAAAAATCCTACTGAGGTAAAAGTACATAAGTATTATCAGCTTTATGTAGTTAAAGTATTACAGTAAAAGTAGTTTGGTCCCTCTAACTGATATATTATTATATATGACATCATTAGATTATTAATACTGAAGCATCAGTGTGTAAGCAGCATGTTACTGTTGTAGCTGCTGGAGGTGGAGCTAGTTTCAACTACTTTATATACAGTTAGCTAGTCTAGTCCAGTGGTTCCCAACTTAGGGGTCGGGCCCCTCCAAAGGGTCACCAGATAAATCTGAGGGGTCGTGAGATTATTAATGGGGGAGGAAAGAAGTTCTGATACACAAATCTGTTTTCAGTTTTATGGACTTTTTCTCTAATCTTTGATTTTTGGTGAAATACTGGATCATTTCATTATTTATTGAAATGAAAGCATGTGAGAAGTTTAGAGGTAAAAATCACTATTTGGTGGAGCTGTTATCAACTCATAGACATCTGAAATGTGACCCGACTACACAATGCTTTTGGTAAGATGTTAAAAGCCAAAAAGGTTGGAAACCACTGGTTTCATCTTTAACAATGTGTTGTCTTTTAAAAGCTTGTTATATTATCCATTGTGTCAAATCTTCATCTGAAAAGTAACTAAAGCTGTCAAATAAATGTAGTGGAGCAGAAAGTATAATATTAAAATTGTCTCTAGGGTTTTATTTTTATCATGACCAGAAGTCGTCGTTGATCTTTGGTGACTTGACAAACACAAACACGCCCCTGCACGTGTTTGTTTGCCAGGATTTTAACCCTGTGACTGCCGAGTTCGCCTACAGAGGTGAAACACAGGTTTTATGTGATATAAAAAAATACCAACATTTTCTGAACTCTACATGACACATGTTAAGTCTTTAAAATTGTGTATGATTATTTACATTTTACACAACTGTCGGTAAAACTATTTCTGATGATGAATCATATTCTTGCTCGCTGGGTGGCGGTAATTAACACATTTTGCCACCCGTAGATATAAATGTGTTCAGGTGAGTCGTCATTTGCGAAAACAAGGTAAACCAGACGCCACTTGGATTTTCATGCGCGTCTATTGACACTGTTACGTTACCGGTGCCTGGAGCGGCCAAAAAGGACGAAAGACTCGCAATTTTCGTTTTATTACACATCATGATTCAATGAAGTCTTGTTAAATGTGACGTCACCAAATAGCTCTAAGTTGATAAAACCGTTTCCATAATAGAAAGTTAAAGGGAAAGTCAGCTGAAATTACATTATACCATTCATAATCTCCTCATATTTGAAATGTCATAAAAAAAATCCTTAAGCAGTTTGCTGAAAATTTTCCTTTAATTTTCTCAAACACTGTACTGTTAAATAACCCCTAATTTAACACGGTCATAGTCAGGGTCATTATGAGACAATTATGGATGTTATTTATTATATATGTTATATATATATGTTATATTATTATAATGACAGTTGAACTGACTTCCCTTTAATTTTCTCAAAAACTGTACAGTAAAATAACTCAAGGGCCACACTGAACATTGAAAATTTCAGCAAACGTCTTAAAGAAAAAAAAGACCCTTCAAATATGAGGAAATTATGAATGGTATAATGTAATATGAGCTGACTTTCCCTTTAATTTTTTATTATGGAAAATGTTTTATCCACGTAGGACTTATTCGGTGACGTCACACTCAACAAGACTTCTATGAATCATTATGTGAAATAAAACGTGAGAAATTGCGAGTCTTTCGTGCTTTTTGGCCCCTCCAAGCACCGGTACCGTATCAGCGTGAACAGACGCGCATCAAAATTCAAGTGGCGTTTGTCTTGCCAACTTGTCACAAATGACGACTTACTTCACCGCAGTCAGAAAAAAGAGGAAGAAACTACAGTCGGGTCTGTTAACTTCCACCGAAGGAGGTAAGAGCTTCTGCAACTTTTAAGTCAGTAACAGACAGGTCTTGATAGTTATTCAGGCTAAAGCAGCACAAAACACAACAGGTGGTTTTATATTTTTACATGACAATCTGAGATATGCACTCTAATACCTCTGTTTGTTTATGCTGACGAGATCAGATAAACTGAAAGTTGTTCGTCACTGAAGTTATCTTAAACCTTAAAGAGATCCCAATAAACTCATAAATCTGTCTGATCCGTCGGATTCATTTACAGGCTAAAAACGGTCGTCTTGAAAAGTTATGTGTCTCTTCTCCATTGCGAGTAAAAGTCCTGCAGGGAAATCCTACTTAAATAAGCATTATCAGCTTGGTGTAGTTAAAGTATTACAGTAAAAGTAGTGGTTTGGTCCCTCTGACTGATATATTATTATATATGACATCATTAGATTATTAATACTGAAGCATCAGTGTGTAAGCAGCATGTTACTGTTGTAGCTGCTGAAGGTGGAGCTAGTGTAAGCGACGTGGGTGTGAGTGAGGGAATAAATCAGTCCAATACGTTTTGGGTTCTCCTGATAACTTCAGTCACGTTCAAGTACCGCTCAGTCAAGTCATCACACTTCTCACCCTTTTCTCTCCTTCTCCCTCAAAACTACCCACTGTCTGAACACAACAATATCACCCAAACACTGCATTACTAAACATATGCACAGTAAACTGATGTTTAACCTTTTACACAACTTTTGCCCATAAGACACAACTTCACTCTTACACTAGTTTCAACTACTTTATATAAAGTTAACTTGTTTAGTCCAGTGGTTCCCAACCTAGGGGTCGGGCCCCTCCAAAGGGTCACCAGATAAATCCGAGGGGTTGTGAGATGAGGGAGAGGAAAGAAGAAAAAACAAAGTTCTGATACACAAATCTGGTTTCAGTTTTTGGACTTTTTCTCTAATCTTTGATTTTTGGTGAAATATTGGATCATTTGAACAAGTTAAACTTCTGGCCACACCCACACCGTGACGTCACTACAGGTGTTTTTCATGAGATTTCAATATGCAAAACACCTGCTGTGACATCACTGAGTGGGTGTGGCCAGATGCAAAACTTTCTTGCAGCCTCTGCGGAGCACAACAAGTTTTCTCCTCAACATATTACCTGGTTGAGGTCAGCGACTTGGATAAAAATCCTCTATCACAGTATATATATTCATTATCATCACATACAATATATATTTCCTAGAAATAAAATCAGAAATTTGAAAAAGATAATCTTTAGTTGATAAATTGTTATGATTGAAATAACCAGACAAGAATGTCTGTTTCTGGATACTCCAGCAAATTAAATACCTGACAAATCAATCAAAAAGATTTTATTCAAGTACCAGAAAATGATTTATGAAATTCAACAGCATAAAGATTAGGGACGCAAATGTTACTTTCATCATAGATTAATCTGTCGATTAACTGTTCCACAAAGCCCAAGATGCAACTTAAAATGTCTTGTTTTGTCCACAATCCAAAGATCTTCATTTACTGTCATAGACGACTAAAGAAACCAGAAAATTTTAAGAAACTCTGTCCTTTTTTCTTAAGAAATTACTTTATTAGTTGGCAATTAATTTCCTGTCAGTTGACAGCACTAATACAGAAACTGTGCCTACAAGGGTTGTTATCTAAACGTTGAGCTCATGTGGATGTGGTGGTTTGTCATAAATGATTCAGCAAACAATTTCGCGCTGCCTGGAGTGTCTGTGTGGTGTTGACGTGTCTCTTTGTGTGACTGGAGCGGAAGAACAGGTCAGAAATAGTTTCTGACTTGTACTACACAGTAATTTGCTGCATTTAAATGCTCACAGATTCAGTATTTTTACCGCATTAACTGTTCAAAACGATTTCTATTGATAATTTCCAAAAGGAGACGACCAGAAGTAACTTCACAGAGCTGCATCACGGCAACAACTCCAGTCAATTCACAGTGAGAGATGATGGACCCTGAAGTGTCTGTGCTGCTGGACTGTGCAGCCTGGCGGGGGCTGCTGCAGGCTCAAGTGCAGGTGGAGCTCTCTGAAAGGTAGGACGATTTATAACACAACAGTTCTAACATGTGTGACGTAGATATTGGAGGAAAAAGTCAAAAAGAGAATCACTAAAACATTTTTGTAGATATGACACATGAATTCTACTCTGTATTCATTTAGTTCAATATAGTAGTTTGACAGAAATGAAAATGTATTTGTCACCTCAAATGTTTGAATTACTTCCTCTTTCTTCTGTCAGATATAACCGGCAGACAGATGCTGCTCTTGAACGTCACATAGAGGAGATGTGGTCAGAGCGGGTGTCCAAGGAGCCGTGGCTTTTCAACGGCGCCAAATTCAGGCTGCACTCTTTCAGCTTGGCCTCTCCTATGTGTCCCTCGTCATCCTCAGTTTCTCCCAAACGCTCACCCTGCACTCATTCATCCCATGTTCCCGTCTCGGACTGTGCAGGCGACCGGGAGGGCGAATTAGTCAACAGACAGGGAGAAATGGCTCGGAACAGTTTTGACCAGAGAAACGGGTCTGTGAATCAGACAGAAAACGGAGATGGTGTCACCCAGCAGAAAACCAGTACACTGAGACGAGCTTCCTCCACGTGTGACTGCAGAGCTCAGGAGGCCGAGGCGCTCCTCGCTCTGAGACTAGGTCTGACCTGCTACAAAGACTACCTTGGAACCAACTGGTCCTGCCGAGTGGCAGAGCTCCGTCGGCGTGGCGAAGAGGAGTTCAATGATCCTCTGGCGCTGCTGGCTCAGCCTCTGGGTGTGGGCGCCGTCCTGTGTACAGATGACGGACAGGTGGTGTTGATCAGGAGGAGTCAGAAGGTGGCGGAGGCAGGAGGGCTGCTGGACATCCCCGGAGGTCACCCGGAGCCAAAGGTGAGGAGGAATTGGAGGTACGTGTCACTAAAATATGCCTGATGTGTTACTCACACCGTTGCTGCTCCCCTCAGGCGGTGTGTGAGCGTCTGGGTCAGGCAGTGTGTGAGGAGCAGGTCAGCGTGGCGGCGCTGCAGAAGAGGCCGGAGGCTGTCGTTGCTGAGCTTTTCTCTTCTGTCTGCGCCGAGATCAGAGACGAGGTGGGTTTCTCAAAAGTCCACCTTTAATTTGTTAATTCATAACCTCTCGTGATGTTTAGTTCAGCAGCAGTTGTCACTTCATTGTTGTGACTCTTTTTGTGTCTGTGAGGTTCTGTGAAGAGTTTTGCAAGATGATTTAATAGAATAAAAACAAAAGGCGTAAAATAATTGCAGAGCTTCATATGTTCATTAATCTCTTAATGATTTATTGGTAACTAAATGAACCGAAGTCCATTTTTTTACTCCCATATGAACTATGGCTAACTAATGATAGTTTTTGTTATCAGTTAATATGTTGACCTAGAGTCCAAAATGTCTTGTCTAATTAACATCCCAAAGTTATAACCCAAACGCTGGAATCATTAAATATTTTTCCTTTAATAAAATAAATTAAATGATTATCCAATCATCACAACTGCTCAAGTTGTTTTAGTCCCTCAGTGAAAAACCATGAAACCTGCAGATAAAAGAAAAACTCAAAAGTCTCAATAAAAGATCAATAAAACAGCTGAGAATACCTGTACTGACTGGAGTCAGTTCTCATAGAAGATGAACTCCACTTGCTCACTTAAAGCAAATATGTGTAGAGTTTTTACGTGATTATATCATCTTTCAAACTCTGTTTGTTAGAATAATAAAGTCAAGACTTCCAAATCCTACAGATTGGCTGTAATGATCATCTGTGTATTTACATCCAACTGAACTGATGAACACTGTTCCCAACTACACACCACTGATTCACTGGTGTTATCTCAGTGGTGTTGTCTCCGTCATGGAACTATTAATAAATCCATCAGTACTCTTTGTATTTTAAATTCTAAGGAAACATTAAACAATCTTCACTCTTGCTTTGTCCAATATCTGAAAGAGCTGAGTCAGCATGACCAATACTTAAGCAAATATTTTGAAGAGTTAAAAACAGGAAAGTCCTTTGGAAACGGAAAGGTTTTGACCCTGAATCTCTCACTACTTCCTGTTCGTCTCCAGGTGAACGTTCCTCTGAGGTTCCTCGGAGAGCCCGTCCTGATGGGCGTCGCTCTGAATCACACCAGCGCTGGCAGACCGAGCGCCGAGTTCTACGTCAGGTACTTTAATCCTCCCTTCTCATTTGAATCCAATAAACATAGTGAAGAAATGTTTCCTCTTAAAGCAGGAAAATGAGGAATGAAAAGATGAATTACATCATTTATCATTAAATGAAGTGGGATAACGTACATGAACTGATCTTATAATCATAGGATTTGTTCGCACTGGTATTATTCAAATATATTTATATTCCCAATCCTGTAAAAGATCTCTGGGACAAAATGTTATCATATGAAAATGGTCATGAACCTTGGAAACAGTTTCCTTGCAATGAGGCATCTCTAAACAAAACCAATAGTCACCTAAGCTCCAGGACTTCCTGTAATAAACAGTCTGGTTTGAGTGAAGAATGCCAACAAAGCAAATATATCTATTTTTAAATTGCATGACGTGCTTATCTGAGAAATTTATACCTGACATTGTCGTAATCTCTTGAAGAAGACGTCTTAAATTCAAGAAAGGTAAAAAAACAAAACAAATCAGCACTGTGAGAGAGAAACCAGGTTGTCACCGTCCATTGACAGTGTTTGACTGGACATTATATTCTTTTAAATTTATTAATTTAACCTTAATTTAACCAGATATGTCCAATTGAGGTTTGCAAGGGAGAAAACAGGCAACAGATCGTAATAACAGGAATAAATACTAAAATAAGGCTAAAAGTACAATTATAACAGAGTAATTTACAATAGAATTTACCTCCAATTCTGCCATCGATATCTTATTCATTCAATTTAAATTTATTGTTCAGACATGATGGTTTTCTTTCCGATCTCTGTCTGTACATCAGGGACAGACAGCAGATATGTTGTGTGATCTGAGATAATAAGTGCAGGATGAACTCTGAAGTAAGTTTGTAAGTTGGCTTCATAAAGATGTAACGCAGTGTCTGATATATACGTGTGTCCTCAGTTGCTCACTGACATCTGATGAAGTTAGAAAGTTGTACTGGAAAGGAGGAGCTGAGGCCAACGAGTCAACAGATATCGTCTTCCTCAGCAGAACGGTAAGAAATCTCTAATACCAGAACAAACTTTCTGTTCGGCCAGTTGTATTATTAAAAACACTAAAGATAAATATCTAATCACACCTTAGAGACATTTGAAACCTCTCTAAGCTTAATATTCTGTGAAATATTTAGAAAACTGCATTTTGTTGTCTGTGATATTTGAAGGAGATGCTGCAGCTGGACAGACGCAGCGCTCTGTGGTCGGAGCTTTGTCCTTCAGCCAAAGGAGCCGTGCAGCTGTATCAGTCAGTGAAGCCTGACGGAGGACAAAACCTGAGCAAACAACCTGCTGCAGAAAATGGATCCAGATGATCAAATATAACAAAGAGAAACAGTTTTCATTCAAGTTCAGGGATTTATTAGTTTGACTTTGAGCAAAATGTGCAAAATGTATTTTTCATCATTTATACACTGTACAGAAAAAGTAGATTTTTACAAATATTTTGAATAAAAATTCTAAAAAGTGACCTTGTTTTTGTTATTAAATCTTTAAATACAACACCGATTATCTTTGATTGGTCAAAGCAGGAAGTGCAACATTTACTGTAGTTTTCTGTATGATATTATTTGAGTGGGCTCTCGTTCTACAAACTAAATGTCTGTAGAACTGATGTCCATGTAAACGCAGGCAGTTTGGTGGCTTCTGTTTCATCTCGCTCCGTGTTTCCTCACCAGTAACCCTCATAAGCACCGTAACCAAAGTCTCTGTTGTCGTAGTAGTAGCTCTGGTCCTGATACGCCACGTTCCACTGCAACGTAGAACAACACAGGATGAGGAAGTGGTTTTGTTTGCTCTGTTAAATTAAGTTAAAACCAGATTCATGTTCAGGTTTCGTGTGTTGCATATTACTCACATAACTTGGCTGTTGGCTCCACGACTGCACGTTGAACCCCGCGTCACCCCATCCTTCAAAGAAAATAATAAAATCACATCATCAAACATTAAACATCAAGTCTCCCAAAATAAATGTCTATTATTTCTCATGCTGACCATTTAGCCATCGGATCCGATGAGCGGGGGGAGGGCCGTGCGGGTAGGGTCTCTTCTTGTGGAGTCTGTGTTTCTTCTTCTCTTGTTTGGTGATGGGAGGCAGCAGTCTGCGTGCTTCGTCTTTATACTTCTGCAGGAGTGTCTGCGCCTGTTCCTGAGGAAGCTCAACGTACTGCAGCTCCTCCAGAAGGTCCCCCTTCTCTGGAAGACTGCAGCTCACTGGAGAGAGAGAGAGGAAGTCAAAATTAAAGAGGAATCACAGAAAATACATACATGTAGCAAAGCTCTTCATTTTTTCCCAAATTCAACAATGTCTTTAGTCGTAATCTCGATTAACAGATATCTGAAGATATTTGCATATGAATGCCGGATCTGTAGGCAACGGCACAAGATTTTGGTGCCAGAAGAGTTCTCCATTTGTAGCCCAAGTAGAATTGACCAGTCATGTTTGAGAGGGCTTTGGTTGCATGCGGGGAAACAGTGATCGCCTTTTTCACCATTCTCTGACATCTTATAGACCAAACAACTAATCAAATCAATCAACAATGGAAACTGTTTATTGCAACATTACCAGAGGCTCCAGTTTTTTTGTGATTCAAATTGAATAATAAAAGAATAATGAAATCTGCCAAACCACTGAACTGCACAGAATTACATCACATAAAAATAACACAAGTACCTGATAAAGTTAAATGTTCGTTTCTGCTTTCTCCTCCTGATTTCTCTCTTATCAGGGAGTCAGTTAAAGGACTCCCAAAGATAAGAGACTGAATAATAATTTAATGGAAATACCAAAAAATCTAAAAGTTTCCTTCGCTAAGAGAGATGACTGTTCACCACAGCTGGAGAGTGTCTGGAGAGTGTCGACTCCCACGTTTGGTTAGACGGTACTTAATCCTATAAACAGTGCAGGAGTCAGACCTTGCAGTTTGAGCAGTGCGGTCTCAGGGATCTGCTCCCCGTCTCCTGTCTGGTGCTGAGACAGTCGTCTTCTCCACTCCTCTGCTGAGGGGAAGACCACCACCACCCGGCGCCTGAAGCCCCTGAACAGCTGCAGCTTGTGACGCTGTGCAGAGAAGAGGATGTTGCACTGAAAAGAAAAGGATGAGAGAAGTGATGAAGTAGAGAACAATGTGATGTACTTTCCAGAACTGAACAAGTGCTGTCATTTCCAAACAAGTTTCAGTGCTTCAGTGATAAATTTATTCTTTAATACTTGTGACCTGATGAGTTTTGATATGACTTTTATAAATATGCGACTGTAGTAAACATTTTGTCTCATATTACAGTTAGTAATATGTCTTCAACAGTTTTGAAGTAAATGATTAGAAAAATAATGTACCGATGATTCATATTATCATTAATTCATTAACCAAACATGAACAAGACAGAGGTGCAGGATTTTAATTCAAGGACACTGAAGAGGTCCAGTGTGCTTCAACTAGTTTTTGTCGGATGGTTTAACTGTGTCCAAACCCCTCCCCCACGTCGTCTAGACTGGGGGGGGTGTCTGTCTGAAAAGTTTTGTGAATTTCCAAAACCGTCAGTCTCATATTCATGCCCGTGTCACACTGTGAATGGCCAGATATGCAGAGGTGAGAGCTCTCATTCTTCACACAGCTACATACTTCTGTCATTTTTATATGTGCAAATACAGCAAGTGACACAACACAAGTGCGACACCATGAACGCCTTCACGAAGTAATTGTCTAAAAGTGTCCACCTGTAACCCGTATCCCTGTTTCTATGATGCATCACGTCTCTCCATGATGAAAAACTTCTTGCCTCGCCTTTGAATGTGCCTGTTTGCCTTTAGATGTGTTCAAACAACACAAAACTAAACTAAAAAAAGCGTTTAAAAGTAGGTAAATATTTACTGGGCAGTTTCATAAGACACTAATGATACTTAACAGGGTTTTCAGAGATGAATTGATTGAAGTTGAGTGTTTGAAGTGAAAGGTTACCTGGTCAAGGATATAGTTGCCTGGAGTTTTAGCAGCCATCTTGATTAAATCAGTCAGGCACTGAGAGGCCTGCCGCAGCCTGCTGTCCCTCTCTCCACCGCTCTAAACACACACACACACACACACACACACACACACACACACACACACAACTCAGTTAGTCAGAACTCTAAAATGTCATCCGACCATCTCTGAATGCAAGTATGAGACGTGAGAGTGAAGACTGGAGGTTTGACTGACAATCATACATGTGAGCAGCTCCTCTGTTCCCAGCAGCCTGTAGTGTTTCTCTGGATGCTGCTGCATGAGAGTCGCAGCCCAGTGGCTCTTCCCAGAACCAGGAAGACCCACCATCAACACCACCTGTGGAGGAAGAGGGGAGAGGAAGATGAAATGTAACAACTATGTAAACTTACTGCACATGGAAATATAAATCAAACATTATATCCACAAACACTGTAAAGAGGTTTTCAAGAACTGATTATGTAAACTGTTATTGTTCTTTTTTTTCAACTTGTGACGAGTGCTTTTACTTTTAGATCCTGTCTGAAAATAAACAAGGACTGCTCTTTTTAAAAAGGATGTATTATGCACATTTCCAGGTCTATATTTATATTCTGGGTCTCTACTGGAATATCTTTGCATGATTTACAGTTCAAAAAACTCCTTATTTATCTCATACTGGCTTTATGCAGCCCCTCAGTTCAGCCTCTGTCTGAAACAGGTTGTTTTAACTCCTGTCTCTTTTCTGATTGGCCAGCAGCTGCCCCTCAATAGACTTCTGGAGGCTCTGAAGGCTACGTCAACAAACAATAGTAATCGGCTTTCACTTCTTTCTCTTGTTCTTTACTCGAAACTTCTCAAAAACATTAGTACTTGTTCAAACCGAAATCTGATCTGAAATATGAGAGTGGACAACACAAACAACACATGGAACAACCTTAGCAACATCCATAGCAACAAAGGCTACCAATAGACGGCTGTTTGATGAGACTGACTTATCTGTTAGACCATTGTGCTGAATTATTTTGTTTTTTTAAAAAATTTATAAACAAACTTCCACCAAATGGAATCATATACATACCTTGTGATACTGTCAAATTTGGTCAAATTGTGCCACATTTCTGTTACACACATTAAAATTGTTTGGATGGAAACCCGGCTACAGTCTCTCACCTCACACTGTGCTCTGGATGTAGGGGCGGATGTGGCTCTCATCCTCTGCCCAGCAGGGAGCGCCGCCACCGGTGTAAACCCTGGAGGGCTGGAGTACCAGGGAGGGGCCGTGGGGTCCAGGAGGAATCGAACTGAACAGCTCTTACAGAGGACGTGAGGGAACAGAGCACAGCCCTGCAGCACCGAGGCATCCAGGGAAAAGGCCGCACCCATGAAACGACCGTTCTTGTGGAAAGAGAGCTGAACGGTGTGGTCTGTGGAGAAAGACTGTGGGTGTACACGGCTGAGATTAGAGACCATTTCCATCTAAACTGGATGTGAGAGTTTCAAACAATATGAAGGAAGGAAAAAGTGGAGAGAAAATTGTTACTCACAGCGTAACAGCCAATGATATCCCCCTCTGAAAAAGGTTCTCCAAACTTCTCCTCCTTTCCAGCTGACACTTTTTTACCGCGCCTGTCATACGCAAAAGAAACTTCCTCTTCACCTGAAGGTAAACAGATGGAGAAAACAGCAAGTGACCATTTAAATACTTTCAACAAGAGCAAAAACAGACAAGAAAATATGTCTCTGTTAAAATAACTTCTCTCTCTCCTGTAAAAACCATAAAATAAACCCAGTAATGACCCGACATCCTTACCCAGCAGCAGAGAGGTGTTGGCCACTGACCAGCCGACTCTCAGGCCGTAGTGCTCAGTGCCGTCTCCGTCTTGTGTAGTCAACAGCTTCCTCTCCAGCCTCACCTCGAAGCCCACCTTGCCCTGTATCACCCCATGGGAGAGCCTGCAGCCCGACCACAGCGAGGGGAATCTGTCCCAGAACCGCGGCTGTCCACAAGCTCCATCTGGACCCACCTCAAAGTGGAGGTGACCGCCATCTGTGTGAAACAAGAAGATTCATAAAGCGTCTGTACTACTGACTTAAAACTTTTATCAAAACAAACTGCATCTTCAGGGACTATTTTTTTAAAAAGTTTGTTTGTTTGTTTCATGTTCTATTACCAGAGAGGTGATGAATGTTATCCAAAGACTTACATGGATCCAGTCTGACTTTATCTTTGTCTTCCTCCTCTGCCTCCTCTCTCTCCACTGGTGGTTGTGGTGATTTGGCTCTGGTTGAGAAAAACAAAACAAACAAATATGCTGCTTAATGACACCTCTCTCATGAAAACAATATTTTAAAAGTTCTTTTTAAGGGTGATGTTTAAGGTCCGATTCATGATGGGTTCACTGTTTTTAAATCCAAATTGTATTAAAATGTTGTTTCCCATCGTTTATGACGGAGAAACTGCAGCTCAACAGGGAAACACTGAGTTCACACAAAGAGGGAATTTGATGCTAAAGACTGTAAATGTGGCAGATATCCGCTTGATATGACTAACTCAGACTGCTGACGCCTCATATAAGCTTCAGATAAACTTTTAAATGCATTTTTGCACAAAATAACTGTGTGGACACACTGGGTTTTGGCCACCATCACTTACATTGAAAGCACATTTATGTTGTCTTAAAATTATGTTACACAGCCTTATAGTCATCTCTGCATCTCGTGTGAAAATGTTCCCGACAGGTACCATCAAAGTTGAGCTGTGGGGCTCGGTCACTGTAACCTTACTGCTGATTAGACAGAGGCAGAGAGAGAAAGATCTCAAGGAGAAAAGGCAGATAAGGATTCAGCCTTCAACTCTTAGAGAGTCTCTCCCCAGAGAGATTGTAAATTAATTACAAGAAATCTATTAGGGTTGAAGAATATGGGATGATTGTGAAGTGTGCGGCTGTATGTACAAATACTGACACTCAACCTCAAACAGTATCTCTTCAGCCTAGCAAACTGGGAGCATGTATTCTGGATATTGCGATAAAACTCTGAAAGACAACTTGTTCTCTGTGAATTCATCTTAAATTTCCACGACAGTTGGGAACCACTGGACTAAACTAGCTTACTGTATATAAAGTAGTTGAAACTAGCTCCATCTCCAGCAGCTACAACAGTAACATGCTGCTCTAACACTGATGCTTCAGTATTAATAATCTAATGATGTCATATATAATAATATATCAGTCAGAGGGACCAAACCTCTAATTTTACTGCAATACTTTAACTACATTTAGTTGCTTATACTCATGTACTTTTTCCTGCAGGACTTTTACTTGTAATGAAGTATTTTACATTTTTGCTATATTGGTACTAAAGGATCTGAATACTTCTTCCTAAAATACCACTTAGTATAATCCTGATTTATGTATTTTTTGCACAAAACCCTGGCAGCTCCATCTCATCTGGGGATGCAATGATTAACTTGTATTACCTTTTATATCGTATCTCCTCCTTGAACTCGTAGAAAGCTCTCCCTCTGTCCTCTCCAGGATCCTCTGCACCTCCCTGCTGCCTCCCCTGCTCTCCTCCCTCGGCTTGGCACACAGTCACCCTCTCTGAGTCACACTCAGAGTCTGGCTGTACGGTCTGCACACTATTTTTAGCCTCAGTCTGTGTTGCAGAGCCTGGTTGCAGACTGGTTTTGGGCTCAGTCTGTGTTGCAGGGCCTGGCTGCAGACTGGTTTTAGGCTCAGTCTGTGTTGCAGGACCTGGTTGCAGACTGGTTTTGGCCTCAGTCTGTGTTGCCTCAGTCTGTGTTGCAGAGCCTGGTTGCAGACTGGTTTTGGGCTTAGTCTGAATTGCAGAGCCTGGTTGCAGACTGGTTTTAGGCTCAGTCTGTGTTGCAGGGCCTGGTTGCAGACTGGTTTTGGCCTCAGTCTGTGTTGCAGACTCTCTGAACTCTCTGGCAGATTCACCGTCACACGGCGCAGTGATACCAACTGTTGCCACCGGTGATGAGAACGGAGCGGCGGCGGAGGCAACGACCTCCACCGTCTCCGCAGGTGTTGGAGGAGTCATTGAGTCGTCTTTTTGTAGTTCCAACTCTTCTCCACCGTCTTCTCCACCTTGTCCAGCCTCTACAGCGGACCACAGCCTGACTACCAGCTCAGCCTTCAGTCCTTTAGTGTCCAAATCAAGCTCTTTAAGTCTGGACCGCAGCTCGGCCACTTTTAACTTTTTGATGTCCGCTAGCTTCATCGTTGCCGTGTGTGAGTATAGACCCTGTTGCTTCTGGTTTCTAGTTTTAGTGGCTTCTTTAGTAAAGACAGGTACAAAGTAAACTCAGGAAAAGGTGCAGCCAAGTGCACACACCAAAACAACGATTCAATATGGTGCCCTACTTTGTGATTGGCCCACTAGTCCTCCTGTACTTCTTCTTCTGCTGTTTTCTGACAGATTGGACTCTTGTAGAAATGTTTACTGACACCCAGCGACAGAAATGTTACTACAACTGATGTTGACACGATGCATTACTTTAAATATTCATATAAATCCCCTCCAGACATTCATTAAGACATATAAAAATACTCTGGTTGGAACAATAATGTGTGTCTGATATGGTTTGTCCACAAAAAAGTATAATTGCCACTTTAAAATCCTTAAAATGGCATCTACTCCTTCTTCCTCATTCAAAATTAATATTATTTAGTCATTTTTTTAAGCAAAAGTGCCAAAACTTCAAGCTTACTTCAAATAAAGTCCATGAAATCTAATTGGAAGAACTGTTTGCCACTCTCTAATAGCTAGAACATATTTAGAGCTGCGGCGATTAGTCAATTAATCGATTAGTTGAAAGAAAATTAATCGCCAACTATTTTGATAATTGATTAATCGTTCTGTCATTTTTAAGAAAAAATGACAAAATTCTGGTTTCTTCAGTCTTGGGCTTTGGGAAACACTGATCAACATTTTTCACCATTTTCTGACATTTAAAAGACCAAACAACTAATTGATTAATCAAGAAAATAATTGACAAATTGATCAATAATGAAGATAATTGTCAGTTGCAGCCTTGTTTTTTTGTTTAAATATTTGTGTTAATTGTAACTCCCCAAGCTCAGAGTTTTTGATTTTATTTTATGTTTCTGTAAACTGTAAGATGTATATTTTGTGTTATGGTCAATTTTGTGGTAGAAAAATTTGTAATTTGTAATTGTAAAATTACTGACTGTGAATAAATGAAGGATGTTGACCTGCTGAAGGCAAAGTGAAACAAACTTAAAGCTGCATTCAGTGATTTTTGAACAATATTAAAGAAACATATGAATACTTATAGAATATATATACTATAACCATGAAAAAAATTCCAAAACTCAGCTCATTGCTGATTTCCACAATAACCAAGTTTATTGCAGGTAATTTCTAATTAAATCCAAGTTTTTATTAAAAAAAGGTTTGTTTATATTTCATGATCCCATTTTTCCACTTTGGTATTTTATTTCAGAATGCCACTCGTCATCACAAAGTTTTTTATCTGTCAGTCAAGACAAACAAATTAGATGTATTTATTCATCTTAATTCAATTATTTATTTCATAATACTTTATCCTCCTCTGACATGTTATTTAGTAATTATGACTAATGTGGCATAAAGTTTCACTTCCAGCAGGCACGATACATCATTAATATACCTGATTAATATGTTTTGTTCTCCACACAACTCCTGAAATAAAATCTGTCTTTTATCTCTAGAGGCTAAAAGTGAAAATTATATGAGTTTATCACTATCATTGATCCCTTTTACATAAAATGTAGGCATTTGATCAATTGTTTATATAGAAAATGTTGATCTGTAGAGTTTTATGTAGTTTGAATATGTTTTAAAGATTTCACAAAAGCCTGTTACAGAAATCTTTTTCATGATGGGAAACTTTTTTATTTGACAAACGAGACAAACAAATGCAAAAAAACAACAACAGGAATATGAATGAGCACAAACAGGTACAAGAGGTAAAAAGCAAGACCATTTTCAGTTATAATACAAAAACATTTCATAAATTACAAATTCATTTCAAGCGACAAAACCGTCTCATCTCTCTTTACTTCAGATTTCTTGCTCCGCTGTCTGTGTGTCATTACAGCTGCTCGGGTCAAAGACAAACAGGGAACGACTTTGCATCATGTGTTTAAAAACTCAGCAAAGTCAGTATTTCTTTCCTCCACACAAACCTTTTATCTACTTATCTACATGAAGATTTGACTGCTTCATTTACGCCCTCCGAGCCGCTGCATCCACACAAACAGCATCATAATAGAAATCGTCACAAGAAGAGAGACGGAGCGGCTGTGATTTTTTCCGTTACACAACAGAACATCGGGGTCATGCTCACACAGTGAGCCTGTTTTACGTACATGGTGGCTCAGTCACACTCTTAACCACATGCTTCACTACAAAAGCGCCTCAGTTCTCCGTCTGAATATATAACACTCAGAACAGTCGACAAAAAATTATTCTCCCTGATGAGGACGCAAGTGTGCAAAATATTCAGCTGAACTGTAAACAAACATGCATATTAAATATACTCAAGACAGACTGTAGGAGCAACAACATCTGGTTGCTTGAGGTGTCGTCAGTGACGTAAATTAAATGCATTAATTCACAAAGTCGAATGAGGAGGATAAGCTGCAGATTCGGAATAATACTGTTGTTATTAGATCACTGAATACGTCCACTTTAACTGCTCTGATGGGTGTTTTTTTCTTTTTCTTTCTATAAAATCCCTTTTCGTCCCTACAAAGCTTGTGTTCAGCTCCAGTTTGTGCCTCTCATGTGTGTATTATTATTACATTTGAGTCACAGAACTAAGCTTTTGTGTTTCAAAAGATGTAATTTCAGACAAACGGAATGATTCTGAAGATATTCCCAGTATCCCCAAAGACTCTTCTGACCATATTGATGAAAAAATATTAGGGCTGAACAATTAATTGAAATTGCAATATGGCCTTCTGCAATTTTCACATTGCAGGAGGCACAATATAAATTATATAAATTTGTTAAAGACGACATATGCCACTTTAAATTAATTTTAGTCGTGCTGCAGAGACGTTCTGGCTTACACAACATATTACACATCATATTCTTCACACTTAAGAATGTTATTCAATGAAAATGAGAATAATGATGTAAAAATGATCTTTCCCTTTAATATCAAAAATTATATTGGAATTGCAATATCAGTCAAAAAATCTTAATTAGATACTTTTTCAAAATTGTTCAACCCTAAAAAATATTAAGTCTGCAGCAAAATGAAATAGATTTTTAACCTGCTTCCCAAGTTATGACTCTATTAACGGATCCAAACGAAGACAAACTTTATGTATCCAAATATTGTATAATTTGTATTCTGTGAGCCAAAATTAAACTGTTTTATTATCAGTTATATTTGTCTAAATTTATGTTACTTTACTTTTTATTTTAATTCAAAACTAAAAAACATAAACAGTATGTTTATATGTTTTTTGTGTTGTACAAAACATGTGAGGATATATTTAATTTCCAGCCACCTGGATGTAAAATACGGACACAATAATTTTTCATCCTGATGTTTAGAGGAGTCTCAGAGGATTCTGGACGTATCTTCAGTTGTATTGACAAGACTGTTGTTAAATGACCTTCAAAATGTTTCAAAGATCTCAGGATATTTATCTGTCAGAAAATAACAGATGCTTATCTTACAGACTTGAATGTAATAACGCATGAGAAACACAAACTGGGTTTAAGTGAGGTGTCGGGTGAGGATGATGCAGGGCTAATTAATGATGTAATGTAAGCTGAGCCCTGCTCAGATATCATTACATGACGTGTTCATTTATGAAAGGTACCAAAATAAAAAGATGCAACAAAATTTAGATTGTGGAGACAAGTATAAAGACTTCAATCACCACTTCACTTCACTTCACATTAGACAAAGATGGTGGGTGTTGCTGGAGGATGTGGAGGTGAGGCGGAGCCTTCAGACGGACTGTAGCCCAGCAGCAGATCCTTCTCCCGGGGAAGACAAGGCCCGCCGATGTGCTGGCTGTGCGAGTGATAAAGCCGCAGGAAGGCCAGGATGGACTGGGTGAGCCACAGAGCCGTCACACACCACAGAGATGCCTGAGCAGAGAGGCGACAGAACTGTTATGTAGTACAGACTGTGGATGCTGGAGTGTGTCAGTGTGAAAGTGTGTGTAGCAGGATGCAGTCACAGATGTTTTTACACATCAACAACATTCTAGTTTTTAATCCAGTTAAAGCTGCAATAATTGATTTTTTTCTGGCCACTCTGGGGCAGTACAACCACCTGTGAACCAACACTGACACTTTATAAAGTTGTTATGACGAATTTGTTATCAAACAGTCGATTATTTACACATCCAGCGGTAAAACATTAGCATTCATTTAGAGTTGTGTTTCTGTCTACCTGGCAAATATAAATACAATATTCACTCTCCTTTTCTCCTCTGATTTGGTTTCCACCAACTCCTGAGAAGAATATCTGTCTCTGTTGCTGCTAATTGCTCCACTATGTTCACCAGCTAGTTGTTGACTTTGTCTGTCTGCCGTTTGGTGCTGAGCAGGTAGTGTACGGGGGTTTTTTAGAGCTTTTTCACTCTAAACAGCTGCCTGGTGCAGCTGAAAACAACACTGATGAGAGCAGTGATAGTGAACCAAAAACTTGTGGGCCGTAAAACCAAAACCAGTGAGCTGGTTATAGCAAAGATGCTATAAAGCTCTATAGAGCAGGGGGAGTGACTTTGTATGTATGTGTGTGTGTGTGTTTGTTAAATTGTGGTCCTACCTGTGCCAGACTGAGCTCTGTGTAGAAGGAGGAGGTGTCCACATCCAGGTAAAGAGGGACAGACTGGGACTCGGCACAGCTGCACACAAACAAAAATAAAGAGATCAGACACTCACAGAAAGGCTTCAATAATCAGCCGATAACAAACACAACAACAAAGATCGACTTCCACTTGTTTGATGGGTCCTTTTATCAGCATGTACATCAGCAGTGTTTTTGGTTTCAGACAAAACTGAGGGATTCAAGAAAAAACTTGAACAGAAGAGGCAAGGAGAGATGATTTGACACTTTTTCACTGCTAAGTGAAACTTCAGAAGCTTCTCCTCATGTCAACATATCCAGTGCTACAACGCAGCATTTGACTCAGTTGTCACAAAAGTTTACTGATTACTTCCCAGAGGATTTTGGACCCTTTTTCTGGGGATCCTGCTTCAAAAGACATGGCTCTGTCCACTGTGTTGGACAATGAACTAATGAAGCTTCAGCTCACAGACGTTGACCTTGTTTCGTTCTGGATGCTGGCTGCCAGTCAATGTCTCTCTCTGTCATAGCGGGCAATCAAATTTCTGTTGCCTTTCATAACCCGACTCATTTATGTGAGTCAGGGTTTTCCATTGTGACTCAAAGGCAAGAATAAAACTGAAATCAACTGTGAACACTGCTCTGCGTGTTAGTCTCTCACCCATCCCATCATGACTCGATCTCATTTCCCAGAAGCAAGTCCAAGTGTCTAACTGAGGTAAACAGAATAATTACTTTGGTCATTACAGCTGACAGTTGCATAACACATATTTACAGCCCAGTTTATTTTTCTCCTTTGTTTGTCACGTTAAGTTGTTTTTCCCTCATTTTCTAACAATCAGAAGTGGACCTTAAGATACAAAAGGCTGAGAACCCCTGATGTACTTTATAAATAATTGTAGCCTTATTGTCCCTACTGGTTTTCTGTCATTCTTTGACAGTATGACTTAGAAAAATGTATTAAAAAGGTCTGAAAAAGTCTTAAATTAATTAGGATAATACTGCAGAAACCATGATTACAGTTACTGGTAGAAACTAGACACAAGTTGGTACCATATAGAGATGATAAAAGATCTCTACCTGTATCAATATCAGTATCAGCTAAATGAAAATGATTGTTTATTTCATACTGGCAGAAGATTCAATGTCAGTCATTCCTTGTTTGAAGCTGTTATGGTTCTGGTTGGTTTGTGGCTGACGGACAGACAGGTGCACAAGTTCTAACATCAGTATTTTGGGATCAAAAGTCTCTTAGACCAACTTGTCAGTCATAAACCAGCATCGACATGTATGACCATCCATCCGACAACCTACCTGTACGGTCGTGTGTTGGCATCAGTCACGGTGTCACACCAGGAAACCAGACCCAGAGACAGGATGACACTGGCCCCTCCGGACAGGAAGAGCACACACACACTCAGCAGGACCGTCAGGAAGGACGAAAACAGAGTGCTAAGCAGAAACACACATCACAGACCATGAGACACACTGAATGTGGCAGGAGCCATATGTTGACTACGTATGTGCCCACTAGAGCTGAAATAATTAGTCCATTAGATGATTGACACTGAAATAAAAAGCAACTATTTTGCTAAATGATTCATCGTTTATGTAACTTTCTCAGGTTGCAGTGTCTGACTGCATAAAACAAGCAATTCAAGCCGTGACAACTTCAGTTTGGGCTTTATGTAATTATGATGAACATTTTATCACAATTAAACCATTAATCAAGAAAATAATTGTTACATGCAGCCCTAAAATCCATGAACACTGTGATGCAGAACAGGCTATGATTTGAAATTTCAGGGGGTTGTTTACATGTCTGTACTGTTGTAGGTTACTTAAGACATTTTAACCACACACAGTAGCAAACTTGTCAAAATACAGACATTAACAAAAATAATGTCTGTATGTAGAAGCAGAGCACAATATATTGTTATATAATATTATTACAGCATAGATAGACAAGGTTACTTCTGGTCTTTCACTGAGCAGATTAATTTGTTTACTAACTCAATGTCCTATGAAATGATGTTAACCAGAAGATTAGGCATATGATACGAATAGAAATGAGCTATGGGAGAATTTCCTTGTTTTTCTTACAGGTTCTTATTTTTTTATTTTCTTTTTCTCCTTTTCATGGGTGTTTTGTCTTTGGAGAATTGTGTTTTGTATTTATTTATGTTGTTAAATATTTAAAATTTAAACAAACTGAGGAGAAAATGTTATTTCTGGTCTTTAAAGTACACATGTACAAGTACCATTAAAGTACTACTACTGCAGCAGCAAATGGGTTGGTGCAAAGTATACAGTAGTACACGTACTACCGCTAATAATATTGCTGCTACAGTTGCAGTGACTGGAGTTCTGCAGTAATAATTAGGTCAGTAATATTAATAAACATGTCATATATCACTATAATGACTGTAACGTTGTGTGTTTGTGTTGGTCCTCACTCGTCATGCCGTCCGTGCAGATAGAAGAGGCACCTCCAGCCCTGCGCGGCTCCGTACAGCACCGTGAAAATACCCACAAATGTGGCGAACTGGCAGGCTGACGGTGGACCCCACTGCTGCACCACCAGGTGAGAGACGTCTCCCGGCTCCCCCGTCATCTCGGCCCGGTTCTCGGTCCTCCAGTAGCCGGTGGAGAAGAGTGCGCAGCGGCCTTTGAAAGCGGAGCCGTTGAGAGCCATCGGGACGACCACCAGCAAGCCCGCCGCGATCGACAGGGCGTGAGCGGTGCAGTGAGCCAGCAATAGCCGCCGGTCCAGCTCCATGTCGGAAGTCAAACAAAGACTTAAACTGTGACGGTAATCACGCTGTAAAATAAAATCCAATAATGTCAGCACATGTCCTTGTGTTTTACCGTGTAGCGGCTCTCAGCGGTGCGGGGTATTTAAAGATGACAGGGCGGGGACCGGGTCGTCGCTCTGCATTCCAGCCGTTACACAACTCCCTCCATATATGGTGATAACACAGAGGAGCAGCAGGCACAGAGGTCTCACTCTGACACGGTTTCTAGGAGTCACGAAAAGGGACGAATAATTATCATCGGTTGTCATAATAATCGTAATAACAGAAGTAGTAGTGGTTATACAGTATTATAACTTTATATAATTTAATATCCTGTTAATAAACACACAGAGTTTATTAACACTCAAATTTATATTTAGATTTGTAGTTTGGCCGGGCTATTTATCAATGTTATATCAATATCGTGATATAAGACTAGATATTGACATAGATACTAGATATCGTAATATCGTGATATGGCATAAGTCTTTTCCTGTTTTAAAGGTTGCATTACAGTAAAGTGATGTCATTTTCTGAACTTACCAGACTGTTCTAGCTGTTTTATTATTGTTTGCCTTTACTCACTTAGTCATTATATTCACATTACTGATGATTATACCATGGTCTGGGTGAATACTCTTTTCTGATTGGCCAGCAGGTGTGTGTTAAAACCGCGGTGAGTACAGTGTGACAAGTTGTTATGACAATGGTAAGCTCTTGCCTCATAACCTTTCGACTTTGAGTGCAAAACTTTCAACTTTCACTGAATGTAAACATTATATATAGCAATTTGTTTACTTAATAACACATTAAAATATGTAGACAGAGATTGCCCTGAGAGTGCATACCTCATCCAAGGCTTCTTAACTGGTTAGATTAAAAATAGAAAATGTTAACAATTTTTTGATCTGGGCAAAGATCTGGATCTGCATCAAGACACAGAGTAAAAGACAATCATAATAACTGACTGATGTCAAGTTGATTTTTTCAGAGTATCTAAATTATATCTGGGAATATTATATTCCACTCATTACTGCAGCTAAATTTAGTAAAATATAGGATATTGCTCAGAGTTATGCGTAATGAGGCAAAATGTCCAGTATAAATGTTAAAATTTATACTGGATCAGAACCGCACCATTAAACAAAATAAATAAATGAAAAAACAAACATGGTGACATCTATGGTCTGCAATTAAAAAATAAATAAATTTGTCGACAGGTTTTTGAGATATTTTGTTAACTAGGAGACAAACAACCTTCACCTTCTTGGTGGGTGCAATAACAGTATTACTACTCTTATTATTACTACTTCTATTTACTTAAATTAATTCTAAAGGGGGGTCCATTGGGAAAATATCATCCAAAACCGATAATAATCATTGTTATTTAGTGAAAGGTCGAAAGTGGCGAACCTGGAAGACGCCACTTCGTTTTGTTTTTCAGTTTTGAGTCGAGTGAGTCATCTTCCTTTAATAAACGATCCTTGATGACGTGCACGCCGCGACGTCACGTCTGTTTTTTTGTTTTTTTTTAAACCAACTGGCCTCTTTTTGTCTGCTCATGCAGAGGATTTAATCAGCCTGCAGACAGATTGATTCTCTGGATGGTTCTGACTGATGAAGGACCTGATCAATGACGCCAATCGACAGTCATGTCCGGTTCAACAGCTCTGTGCTGTACTGTGAGGAGGCAGCAGGGCTAAAATTATACCTTCTTTATCCTAATTGTGTCAGTCTGGTTTAGTCAAAATGCAACATTTTTCTTTTCAGCTTTTGGATAAACCTGCAGACATTTTAAACTACAAATTGCTAATGATACACTTTTAGGCCTAATAATTAAATTATAAAAGAAACACTAGATTTGCCGTCTTGTTGCCCATATTTAACACTTTTAAAATCATTTTTACATATCCTGTAAAAGTCATGACTAAGAAGAGTCATGCTAATTTTCATTACAGCCACTGAATGAGATCCTGGGACACCATGTGAATTCAGCTTACTGAGGTCTAGTGTAGTTTAACATCATACTACAAAAACCTTGGTCCATAGCATGTTCTTAATGGCTTCATAGGAGTCCCAGTTGGATGCCACTGGTAGAGGAATGTGGGGTGGAGCTGTGGTGAAATTCTTCCCTGTGTGACAGACAAAGGCATCCGTCCACCCCACCACTACCACCCTGATAAACCATAGTCTCTCAAATCAGCTCATATTATGTAGACATGTCTTCAGCTTTCATGATATGCAGACAACAGAACATTAAAAACACTGACGGAGCTAAAACACAAACTGTGGAACTAAAACAAGGTGCAAAAGATTCAACTATCTGTAATCTACTGCATAAACTACAAGTACAAATGACCATTAACATTAAGCTCAAAACTATAAATCTGTACCAAAGTATTTGTCAACGCATACTCGGAAAAAAGTTCCATAAAAATATAAATAATGTAAAATATTATTTTAATAAAATCATAGGATATCATACAAGCAATTGTCAATACTATAATTGTCACAATGCAGGAGGTAAATTAATGAAAACACCACATAGGACTCACAGTATTACTGTAGTATTTACTCTACAGGCATGATTTATATGAAATTAAATAATAAATAGTGTATTCAACTTCTAAAACCTCTAAAACATCTTATTGAAAGCTAACAAAGAAATAAGACATGTGGTAACATGTGGTAACTAGAGATAAGAGGCATATTGCTGCAGCTCTACTGCAAGAGCTACGAGAGCACGATAATACGGGAAAAAATTCACATTAAGTGAGAAAGTTATAAAAATCCTGACCATATCAATCATGATCATCGGCCAAAAGACAGTGAATTGTTGAACAAATAGACTAAATAGTGAAAGCTCGCCTTCAGGGACAGATGAACACTTAATGGGGTACTTGCTGAAGCCAAGTTTCCAGAGTGAATTACATCAGAACTGAATGGACGCAGTGTCTGTACCACTTAATTAAATTGGAACATTATGAGGATCATGAGGCTGCTATATAGGGCAGGTTTCCATTACAAACAAGGCCAAGACCAGATGTAGCTCAACTGTATGGAAATGTACTGAATGCACTGGGAATGAAGTAGATAATTAATTTAACTGGTTATTAATTGTCAATTTTATGAATTTGAAATGTTGTTTTTTTCTGCACAAATTTGTTGTATTAAGCCATTTTGGCCACATAGGTTGTTTACTCTGAATGCTATTTGCAACAATGCTATTTTGTTTATAAAAGTGTGGACTTTCATTTTCATTTTTGACAAAGGGACTTAGGATTTAAAAATGGACTGTGGAGTTCATGGGTCTACATATGGAAAAGAACAGGAACTGAATTAACAAGACTGTATGCTAGTTTATCTCCTATCACTACATTTTTTTAACATAATATCATTATCATAAATGTTTAAAACTGTAATAATATAGGTGTTGAGACAACCCTCAATGTACAGGTGCTTTTGATTTGCAGTGTTACTGATACTATTCAGGAGACAGGGCTATAGCCAAGATACTGAGAAAAATACTGAGGTCATCCAAGTAGACTCACCGTCCCCAAATAATAAGGAAGAGCTTAGAAAAAAGTAAGTATAGTTTGTAGTTTATGTATATATGTATATTTTGTTGTTATTTTTGTTTGAAAAGCTGTACAATTTTCTCTATCCACCAGGAATAAATTCTGGAGGGGAAGAAATGTTCAATTGATATTTCGTTACTCTATGTATTTGTTCACTTTTCTTGACCTTGAAACTGATCACATTTGAAGACAATGAGTCTAAACAAATATTGGTTTCTGCTGTTTAAAAACCCACTGTCTAAAATGTAAACTCTAATTCAGGTGTGCATATTCCCAGAAAAAAAAAACAGAGATAAGAGGCATATTGCTGCAGCTTTACTGCAAGAGCATGATACCAGAGGAAAAAATTGACATTAAACCAGAAAGTTATAAAAATCCTGACCACAATCAATCATGCAGAAGTTGTTGCCCTACTAAACAGCTGAAATGTATCGTAATCCAACTGGATTTTACATGTTACATCCCTCATGTAATCCCTGCACGTCACTTTCTAATATTTGCAGCGGGGGGTGCCCCGGCCGGGAATCGAACCATGTTTTTATGTTATGCGCCTGAACCATTAAAGCCAGTTCAGATCAATTATTCGCATCGAGACTGGATGCAACTTGCAAAAGAATCCGTGACGTCTGATTGTAAACGTTATAAAACTGGGCCGTTCACGTCACAGCAACGAACAGACACAGATGACCGTTTCCATAGCAGCGACGTACAGTCGTTACCCCACATTACTTCTGCGTTGATACATCGGCCATCAGGGCGCCCGTATGCTTGCATACTTCACTAATAAAACAGATTCTGATAAAGCAACGCTGCCCACCAATAATTGACGATTATCGATTATACGTCTTTATTGAAAATACCGGTTTTGTTCGCTGTGTCAAAATGCCGAAACCCGGGATCGAACCAGGGACCTTTAGATCTTCAGTCTAACGCTCTCCCAACTGAGCTATTTCGGCGATAAAAACCGCAATATGCGCACGTCAAATTTATACACAAACACTAAAGGACAGCGTCTGAACATTTCAAATATGATATGAATTGATTAACAGTAATTACTGGACCGATATCGCTTGAAACAGCTTGAACCGTCAGTTAGGTTGACTTTGTGTCTCCATGACTACGGACTAATGAAACGTCCCGTACGTTACGCTGACGTAATTTTCGCTCCCACATTCAGCGCAGAGGCTGCTGGGAAGAAAAGGTCAAGAATCGACGCCAGTGGACGCCGATCTAACGCTGGCAAGAAAGACTATCGCTTTGTTGAGAGAAAAAAAACCAATGCCACAGCCAAAACTGCCAAAACAACGTGTCTGTCTGCTGTGAGACCTCTGCGCGTTTTTGCTTACAATACAGCAAATATTACAATGACATGTCGCCCGTTTTACTGAGCCTCAGTCGACACTAGCTAACGTTAGCTGGCTAGCAGCTGCATTGTTATTGTTTTCGCTTTTTTTTAGGTGGCCTCATAAACATTAGTCCCAGACGTTCCCCAGCCGAGGCAGGGGCCCGGGACTGCCTGAGTGATGTTTTTCTGTCCGTCCCGGGAAGATGGATGAGAAGTCCAGCAGCAGCAGCAGCCACCACCGCCTCCTGATCGTCCTGTTCATGGTGTTGCTCTCTGGCGTCATTATGATCCAGTATGTGTGTCCCAGCAGGTCTGAGTGCCAGGTGCTGCACCAGCTGGGATCCTGGTTTAAGGTGGGCAGTGCAACTGGTTCCCGGAGCAATGAAAACCAAAACGGGCTCCAAAAGGATCCCTACATCGCAGAGGACGGCGCTCTGGTCCGCTTTATCCCTCGCTTCAACTTCACCAAAGCGGACTTAAATCGCGGTGTAGACTTCAACATCAAAGGAGACGATGTCATAGTGTTTCTGCACATTCAAAAGACAGGCGGCACCACGTTTGGTCGTCACCTGGTGCGGAATATTCAGCTGGAGAGGCCCTGCGAGTGCCACGCAGGTCAGAAGAAATGTACTTGTTATCGGCCAGGTAAAAAGGAAACTTGGCTCTTTTCCCGTTTCTCTACCGGCTGGAGCTGCGGGCTTCATGCGGACTGGACTGAGCTGACCAGCTGCGTCCCGTCGCGCATGGACTCACGGGAGAATCCTAGGAACCTGCCGAGGTTAGTGAAGAAAGGAGGGAGGCTTGGGTGGGGATCATAGGGGAACTGGTGACATACAATCACAAAATCATATATCACAATAATTTGGACCAAATTCCTTGATATCGATATTGCAACAATATTGTAGGGATGACTACTGGTGCTTTCACAAAATATTTTCACAAGGACATTTTTGATAATCATCAGTAATGTGGATATAATGACTAAGTAGGTAAAGACAAATAATAGAACGGCTAGAACAGTCTGGTAAGTTTAGAAAATTACATCACTTCATTGTGATGCAGCTTTTAAAACCAGGAAAACGCAACACTTATGCCATATATTATGATATTACAATATCTAAGAAGATATTTAGTCTCGTATCTCACGATATCGGTATAATATCAATATATTGCCTAATCCTACATACTATATCTTTAAGATTATACAGTTGAGCACCATGCAATACGCTGCAAGATAATCATCTATAATATATCATAAGGTCATCTTTACTGAAGAGGAAAATATACTCCTAATGCTCAAATAATGTTTATTTCCATAATATAATGAAGTGATTTCAGTTTTGCACAAATGTATGCACCGCAGGGATGTAAAAAAAAAAAAGTAAAGTACAGGTCAAAATGTTTTGATATTACATGGATTGCTACAGCTGTTAACATACATATTTTATGGTACAGATGAACCAGGTCAGGCTGGATGGTAGCTTGACCTATATCAAAGTGACAGATGTTCATTTGATTGATCTATTCAACTCCATCCTCAGTGTGAATCTGACCAACACGAACCCAACTGGTTCTAACATGATACTTCACTGAGTATATGCACATGAAAAAATCAACATGAAAAATCTATGACTAATTGCAGAAAGACTGTTTTTTTCTACTATCTACTGTCTCTTTTTCTGATTTTGAGTTTACCGGGTAAAAATGTCAGTTTTCTGTCTTTTACACTGCCTTCTCTCTGCCATCTTAGTGACTGCTTCTTGTAAAATGGTATCTACTGTACTCTGAGCTTTTGCTTTGGTTGTGACTTAACAGTCAAAAATTAATTGTAGTGACATTGTGGATCTTTGAGTTGGCATATTACAAACCTAATGTCCTCTTTTTCCTCTCCAGTAGGAACTATTATTATATAACTATCCTAAGAGATCCAGTATCACGCTACCTAAGCGAGTGGCGTCACGTGCAACGCGGTGCCACATGGAAGGCCTCCTTACACGTGTGTGATGGACGTTCACCAACACTGTCTGAGCTTCCGAGCTGCTACTCAGGGGATGACTGGTCAGGTTGCTCCTTGCAGGAGTTCATGGACTGCCCCTACAACTTGGCCAACAACCGGCAGACCCGCATGCTGGCTGATCTCAGCCTGGTGGGTTGCTACAATGTCTCTGCCATGAGTGAGGAAGAGCGCTGGGCATTACTTCTGGAGAGCGCTAAACGTAACCTACGTGGCATGGCCTTCTTTGGACTGACCGAGTACCAGCGTAAGACCCAGTACCTTTTTGAACGTACCTTCAATTTGGAGTTCATTGCACCGTTCACACAGCTGAACGGCACACGCGCCTCCAGTGTTGAGGTACCTTCTGAGACGCAACACAGAATCCGCCAGCTAAACCGATGGGACGTAGAGCTGTACGAGTACGCCCGGGACCTTTTCCTGCAGCGTTTCCAGGTGGCGAGGCAGCAGGAGCGCAGGCAAGCCAGGGAGAGGCGGCAGCAGGAGAGGAGGCGGCTCCGTGGAAGGCTCACAATGAAGCAAGGGAGGCAGCTAAAGCCCACGGAAACAACCCGCCTAGGTGACAGCCACTCTCTAGTAACTGAGGAGAACCAGAGGGGCAAAGCTGATGAAGACAGTGTGGAGTCTGAAGCACTGCTCCCAGACTGGTGGGACCTAGATGAGAACGGCACCATGGAGGACTACATGGACAACGTGGAACAGTGGTAGTAACAGGAACAAGCAGTTTGGTGTCTTAATACTGAGTGAGCTCTGCCTTGTCTATTGTTAATAATCCAAGTTATTTTATTATATGCCTTCCACTGAATTTTCTTTTTTCTCACCATGGACTGTTTTAAATGACACACATTTATTTATTGATAATGATTGTATATTTTTTTTGCCACAAATGACATTCACAATGGACACATGTCCTTGACAGAAAGAAAGGCTGGTGTAGCTCCCTGCCATCAGTGATTGTTGTCATTACACACATCTGAACTCTTGTGATGTAGCTTGAAACAAGGGGATGTTTATATTTTCTTTGTTAGAAGAAACAATGTTAATCTTATTTTAATCAGAAAATATGCTACTGTTTGTGATTACCAATCTGTATGTTTGCTAAACTGTTGTCTTGTCTGAAATATGTACATTTTTAAAATGTACTTGTTTTTAAGTGTCTTTTAAGTAACAAAAAATAGATACCTCAATGTGTAGCATAGCTGCTAATGTTGTAAAAATACTGAATGTGTCCCAAATCTACCTTTTTATATAAAAATGCTTTTACATTCACTGAACTCCTAATGTACTTTTGTCCAATCATGTACACGAAAGACTGCATTATTGTTTATTTATTGTTACACTTGCAAATCTCTGTAGCACCAGCAGGGAGTGCCCAAGTCATTTTAATGAAATCAAAACTTCCCGAATGGAGGTACTAAGGTAAAAGTTGTTACCACAGCTTATTCTTAAATACAGTTTGATAGGATTTGAGTCGTTGTTCAATCTGATCCTCAGGCGACCTAATAGAGGGGATCCACTGTGAGCGCTGCAACTAAAATTTAAAGAATGATCCAGCAATATACTGAAAATGTGCCTGATCTTATGGAGGTATCGGATTGTTAAAAGGAGAGATGATTTTTTTATCAGTAGAGTTGCACTGCCAGAAATGGTTTTGGGATGAGAGCAGCGTATATGCTGGTAATTGTCAACATTAAATATACTGGAGTATAAAAAATAAGTTTTAATGTATATTAAAATTGTGATTAGACTATTATGATTATTAGTACCTTCATTTAAACAGGGAGGGCCATTGAGAGCAAGCTTCCTATTACGAGGATGCCCTCATTAGAGTAAATATAAAACAATAAAAACACACGAAAGTTACAGTATACATCAACAGATTATATAACAGGTAAAAGACATCAACATAAGGGACGTCAATTCAAAGCAAACATGCATACACATTGCTCAACCAAAAGAGATTTAAATTGATTAAAAGGGATTAGCTTGTCTAATTTTAAATTTTTTTTGCAATTGTTCCACTTGTGTGGAGCATAATATTTAAAAGCCAGTTTCCCAGTCTCAGTGCTTACGTGGTGATTTTCGAGGACCAAATAGTCTTGGGACCTAGTGCAGTGTGACAATGTTTTATAGTTAAAAAGACATGAGATACCCAGGAAGTTTGCCAAGAAGTGCTTTGTAAATAAATAAGATGCAGTGCCTTTCTGTTCTCACTGCCAACGACTGCCACCCAACTTTCTCATATAGTACAACGATGCTTTCTAAAGCCATCTCCACTTATAAATCTAAGGGCAGAATGATAGACTGCATCGAGAGGTTGAAGAGTAGAGGCAGGTGAGTGCATGCAAATAACATCGCCATAGTTCATAACACATAAAAAGGCTGACTGAACAATTTGCTTTCTGCATTTCTGGGTAATACATGCCTTATTACGATAGAAGAATGCCAGTTTTGCTTTTAAGGACTTAGTTCATTAACATGTTTTTTTGAAGCACAGCTTGTCATCAAGCCAGAAACCAAGATATTTGTAAGAGGATTCTCTTTCAAGTGATATCCCATTATATTTACTTCAGTGGAACTGTTTCAGTTTTCAAGAAAATATGCATTTTGTTTTATCCGAGTTAAACAGTAATTTACAGCACAGAAATAAAAATGCAAGTTTTGATCCGCCTAGGCAACAGAGGGCGCTGTTGTACAGAGAATAACGTCGTCCGCGTGGTGCAGATGAAATGTACTATTTCTGACTTTTTCACCTAATTAATTTATAAGAAATGTGAATAAAAGTGACTTAGACTATAAAAAAAACACCAAGTCTTCGGTTTTGTGTTATTTTGTTTAAAAAAAAATACATTTAGCCTCTGTCAACTTTAAAAACTAATGCAGAAAATCTGAAAGTCCAACAAGCACGGACATAAAACACCATTACTACATATAAATAAATAAATTTCCTTTTTTGGACGAGCCCCTGAAGACATATCGAAATATCTAACAAATACAGAGGGTCCGTATTATAATAATACTTGAATGACTACCATAATTTGATTTTTTGGGTCTTCCATTCATCGGTTTTCCAGGTGAGCAAATAACGACACAGTGCGCTTGAGTGTTAACTGTTAGCATCGCTAGCAGCAGGTGAAATAACTGGAGAACACCCCTCCACCTCTCATTATGGCTGACATCTAAATGTAAGAAGTAAAAAAACAACTAAATATAACTTACTTATTTTATCTTTTACTAGAATAGCTAACTGAGAGACATGACATGGATACATGGCAGCCTCAATTTATATGTTATATGTAATTGATATGTATCTTCCGGCTGACGTTAGCTAACTAACGTTTAAATTTTGACCGTTAGTAAACGTTAGCTGCAGTTAGAGTGAAAAACGCCCAACCGTTAGCCCAACTGTTATTCTTATATTTCCATAAAGTAAAACACTTTAAAGTGAAATTGTATATATATATATATATATATATATATATATATATATATATATATATATATATATATATATATATATATACAATTTTTTTTAAATGACAGAACACAGTTGGGCCATGGATTGCTTTTCGGGGGACCAACGTTAATCTGACCGTGTTTAACTATGAACCTTCAGTTAAAAAGCCATTTCTCCCTCAGTAATAATGAGGGATCCAATGAAGTCTTTTATCCGGTTTATATATGTTACGTGTGTGTGTGTAAAATTCCGGAGCCCGTTACTGTACCTGACGCTACCTGCGACGTCTTTATTCATGGTAGTTTACCTTGCCTGCTCTCCTTTGGTCGTGACTTTGATTTCCCCTCATTGCTAATGATGTTATCCAATAAACGAAGGCAAACACACACACGCACACTTTCTCCCAACTCCTCCCTCACCATTTTGCCCTCCCTCTTGATTTTTTTTCCTTCTTCTCCCAAATCATTCTGCTGTGTGCTCACTCTCGAGCAAATGTAGTCGCAGCTAACATTTCAGCTGCCAGCCCAGACCTCTCGCTTCTTTCTTTCACCCCGCGGTATTATTATTTCTAGCTAGAGATAGCGCGTTTTTTTTTAATTCCTCTTTTACTGTAAGGCAATGCTGAGTGTTTAACAGATAAATAACGAGTCTTTGTGGGGAAATAACCACCAAATACACATTTTAACCGACGTTAATTTAGGGGAAGACATCTGAATCTGAATCCGATTTGGACTATAAACAGGTAAGAACATGACCACGTCTGGCGCAGTTGACTTTGCAGCAATATTAATGCTACCTGACCCATTCAAGCTAACATTAGGTGTGAGTTTTTATTTATTCCTGGTTGCAGCAGTGTTTTCTGCCTTCCTGCCTGTTGCGTGGAGGCTCAAAAGCAGCCTTTGTTATTGTTAAATACGGGGCGTAATTGCTGTGTTACACGTCGTGCTGCACGACAGTAATAACATTTACATTTTAACCTGCTTTTGGGCAGGTCTGCTGACAGATGACCGCTGTGCTGCATATGCACACAAATAAGGTTGCAAGCTGCTGTCACATTGTAGTGCATTGTCTAAGGTGGGATTAGGTTGAATGCAATATGTAGAATTTTTACTTGCTATCTTTACGGTGTTTTATATTGGTTTCAGCTGTCATGCCACAAAGCTGAGAGCTAAAAAAAAATCAATGTGAAATCACTTTCTGATGTACTCTGTTCACTGTAATGTTGACTTTATATCCATTATAGCTGGCAGAGGTGAAGAACACACCTGCAGGTTGCATCCTGGTCTATGAGGGGATTTTTCACCCAGCCTCCTTTGCTTTCAGTCAGTGCAGGGAGTCTTGTCCTTGTCCCCCCCCACCCCCAAGGGTCAGACACTCCAGCCACCATGACACACTGTGTTGTCACTACTTGCCTACATATATGCATCTCTAATGGATGGATTGCCATCGTCTTGGCTCACTTAACGATACAGCCAGTCATGACAAGTTCACGCTCCCTCCAGGCTGTGGACTCTGCACCAGTCTAGCTAGTTTTGCTGTTCTTAATATAAACAGTGGTAAACCGACCAACACGCACACACACACGCACACATACAGGCATACACCACATTTCCCACATAACCTGTTTTCATTTCTCTCATTTAGATACACATTAACTGCCCGCTTGGGATGATGCATCTTTTGCGGTGCAGATAAAACCATCCAACAATAATGTAGCAGCAATAATAAATCAAAAATGTCATGCAGGCAGTATGTAATTAGCTTAGCTATAACATCTACTTTCAAGATCTTAGTACAGGGATGTGAAACTCCAAGCTCAAGTGTTATGGTGAAGTAAAATGAAAGCTGCAAGGCCCTACTCTTTGTTCTTGTCCGAGTTAAAAAGTTCAGCAGCCAAGTTAAGCTGAATTGTACAAAGTATTCGTGCTGTGTGTCAGCTATATCGTCCTGTATGATGGGATAGGTTTGGTGTATGTTTGATTGAATGAGAGCTGTGGTGCTTTAATGAGCTGAAAGGATTACTGATACTTAACCTAATTACTTTGCGCCCTCCCTCCAGGCTGCTGGCTTTCACTCTCATTGTGATTTATGGATCTTCCACCTTGTGCTTTTTAATCAATCACCTGGTCATTGATGTTATCCTGTTTTTTGCTCTCGTCCTTGTCACTGCTCTCAAACAGAGTTGTCTGTTTGGCGGACTGGAGAACGCAGATCGTTTTTAGATGGAGAACAGCGTTGTGTGTTTTCAGAGCTTCAAGTGTTTGTTATATAACTACCTGTGACTACAAAAAAAGGAATTCACCAGGCTTTTGGGGAATGGGGGGAAACTCCACATTAAAAATAAAATTCCCACAGAAAACTCCAGAGATTCTTATACGAAACCAAAAAGTAACACAAAATCCCTCGCTGGCTTTCCCCAGTACATGAAATGCTGAGCTCAGTAGTTGCATGATCCTTTTGTTCTCTCGTTCTCTCTGCTGTATTAGCCTATAAAACATTACTTTCCCGTATACGTATTATTTACCCAACGTTCTTGCTTGCAAGCTAGATTTCTACACATTAACATATCGTTTCGTTTGAGTGCTTGAAGTTCAGCTTGAACTCTTTTTCTTCAACCTTTTTCTTCTTTTATCATTATTTTGTTCTCTCTGTCAACCAGCTGTATTAGCCTATAACTATTGACTTTTCCACTCACCCAATCCGCTTTATCTGCAGCAATTCACAATAAGTGCAACAAAATTTTTAAAACATTAAAATTGCCATCAACCACTGGCGAGAAATTCAAGTTTCAGGACTCTTTCCCTGCTTACACAATGACTGTGCAAAAATGAAAAGGAAGGGAAACTATCTAAGAGGAGAAATAATCTGTCTTGAAACAGTAGTCAGGTACCCATATGTTGTTCCTGTATAAATGTCGTTCCTGTATAAAGGAACTGACTATTGTCAATTGTTTTAGCTTTAATGTGTCACCCTGCCTTTTGCTGAATGCGAGGCTGACATGTTACAGTTTTATTGGTATAAGGCTATCTATTAATGTCAGCAGATAAGGCGCAGGGCTGTCTGTCGAGGTGGCACCCAGGCTACACACCTGCCACAATGCAGACGTCAGAGCTCCGGTGAAGGTTACACTGTCGGTAGCCCTTTGGTGCACTGTGTTTGATGAGGGACGCAGTGCGCTGGAGTCAACAGCAGCCAACCCCCATCTGTCCTCCTTATATTCCCCCCCACCCTCCCTCCACCTCCTACATCCTGTTCCACCTACACGTTGACCCCCACCTACTGACTGCTGGAGCCCCTCTTCTCACTGCAGACACCTGGAGGACAGGCAGCAGCATAATGAATGTTATAAGTGGGGCGCTCTATATTTATTCACCGTGCTGCATCCTTGCAAATGACTGTTTATGCTGCAGCGTAAAGGTCAAACAAGTTCAGTAGGCCAAGATTGTTTCTGGACAAAATGTACACTTTCTATATAAGCAAAGGAGGAAACACAGTCGAGAGTTGTGGTTCGAACGTCTGAGCGGATCTGTGTGTCAGAGCTGAAACAATTTGTCAATTAATTGAGTCAACTAAGTTAATTGGCAACTATTTTCATTATCAGTTAAGTGTTTCTCTCATAATTTTCTGCTGCCAGCTTCCTAAATGTGAGGATTAGCTGTTTGTCTTTGTCATATATGATATTAGACACGATATCTATTGCTTTTGGATGACTGGTCAGATAAAGCAAGCTATTTGAAGACATAATGATGGTCACTTTTTTCACTATTTTTAATCGTTAGAAGCTTTATCCCATTCATCAGCGTTGTGAAGCACAGCACCAGGATCGCTGTGGTGTGTGTGTGGGCTGTGACTGCACAATAATGCAGCCTCAAGCATGTAGCATCAAGCCTCTGTCTCTCGAACAGCACTTTTGATCAATATTTAGCTGTAACAGTACTTCAAGCTGAACTTTCCATTCTTTTTCCTCACTTGTATCCTATCACGTCATTTGCCTCTTAATTATCTGATCCTTGTCTGTTTGTTATTTTCATGTGTCATTTGGTCTCTTCATGTGTTTATCTTCTGCTGTGGTAGGTAGTGTTGTGCAATATTGCAGCTTGGCAGTTGATGTTTCATTCAGAACTGAAGGGTCTCCGTTTCTAAGGAGTAGCGTCTCCTAAAAAAAGACAGCAGATGAGGATGTAAAACATCCATTAAATGCAAGTCATCTGTATGTTTTTTATCTTTAATGCTCAGTGACTCGAGGTGCATATCTTGGATGTAAAGTGAAATTCTACGTCTTTTGTAAAGATGGCAGTGCAGGTGGTGATATTGGCCTACCGCTGCTGCTGAATTATTCATTGACTAATGCACAGATTAGTCCCACCGTGTACTTACACAGCAGAGTCAATCAAAACTCCTGGTAGGTTGACTGCTTTTTTATGTAATAGTTTAACCTAAGTGCAAGTTTTGTTCCTCTTTTCTTTCCGAGTTCTTTCATTTTCTGTATTCAGATATAAAGTGGTTACACCCACTTTTGTGTAACCCATTCATAAAACTTCCCTCCTGTGTTGTCTGAAATGTCAGATCTACAAGCTCGCTAATAGAGCTCACGTGTCGTTCTGTCTGTTCTATCAACACACTGAAACAAACACAAACCCCATGTGGGCATGGCGTGATTTCTCTATTTTTAACAGCCCCCATTGTCTTCCAGTATCCGTAAAGGCCCTGATAGACGCCAGAGGCAAAGGTGACAAGGAAAGGCTTGGTTAAACAACTTGGTGAAATTTTCAGAAGGGTGAAACGCCTGGAAAGCAGAGTCATCGCAGCGTAGTATTTTAGCAAGTGAAAGGTCATTGCTGTGTATATTCAAATGTACAGGGCGCGGTATAAACTGAAAGGGCTTTGTAGGAGAGCCAGTATCTGCCACGTCGCTTTCCAAGAACAGTTGTAATGGCAACTGTGCGCCATTTGGTGTCTGGTGTGGCGAGAGTGAGGAGAGGAGAGGCGAGTGAGGAGCGTTGGCTGAGGAGCGTTTTGATGATGCGGGTTGCATATTGCTGAGCTGCGTCGTCAGGGCATGCGTAAGCAAGGGCGCTTGACTCTGATGTGGACCTGAATGCAGGACAGGCAAAGCTGCAGGAGGAGTGCTTGTTTTGTCCCCCTGAGAAAAGTTTCTATCGATCTGCAGGTAGGCTGAGAGGAGGAAGAGGAGGAGGAGGAGGAGGAGGAGGAGGAAGAGGCACAGACAAGCATAATAAGCAAAGCAATTGCTGTACCTGCTCATCTCTCATTCCTGCCTTTTTTTTTTGGCTGGGATGTGTCTTTGTTCTTGTGTTTGAAGGTGGGTGTATCAATTCGGTTCCCACCTCCCCCTATCCCTCCTTCTCCCACTCCACTGCAGTGTTCTCCTTCTGGGTTGTCTATCTGCATGCTCTCTCACACACACACACACACACACTCTCGTTGCCTCACACTCTCCCCCCCGCCGCTTCCTCCGTCTGTGTCTGCTGCCATCAGACACAGGGACTGATAATATCTGCTCCAACCCCCTCTCCTCCTCCTATTTTTTTGTACTCCTTCTCTCCTGCATCTAGCCTATTATTTATTCACTTCACTTCATTGTGCATTAATGTAAAACCTCCTCATGTTTTATATAGGCTAGCCCTCCTTTTTCTTAAAAATTTCCTATGTCCAAAATGCAGTTTGGACTTTGCCTTCCCCTCGGAAGCTAAATTGTAGTTTCTCCTCTGTGTGTATCTTTATTGGGCCACCTCACTGATTGTTATCTGTATTCAGTTAGTGTCCAGACACGTCACCCTACTCCCTCTCACACTGAGCCACACAGCAGCAGGCTGCACGCATTCTCCTTGCATCACACTACAGGAGACTCCACCGTCTGAATAAGGCACAACTTGCTCCTGCACATCTGTAAGAAGACAAAGCTCTTTGGAGTCACTTCAGAGTTCTTGTACAGTTTGAAAAATCAGCATGTGGCTCAGCCATGACTGTGCTGTGCCAGTGAAAAAAGCCTGGGAGGAACAAGGACGGGCTCTGTGGAGGGAGGAGCCGCTGTGGAAACTGCTCTGTCATTGGCCGGTGACATGCTCTGCCTGCCTGCAAAAGTCTGTCCAATTGGCTGCAGCCTGGCATTGAGCACAGCAGCTGCAGTTGTGAAGAACTACCCCTTCTCTTTCTGCCTTGTCTCTCCTTTTTTCTTCTTCTTTCCACATTAATAACTCTCTGCCGTAGTCGCGAATTACTGGTGACGAACACACGTGCCAGCATGTGCCTTTTCAAGGACACTGCTTCTCACACTATATTGCAGTATGATTCATGTCAAGTCAGTCAATTACTTTCTGCTCCGTAGAGCTCAGGGGAGTTGAAGTGACGTCTCTGTCCTGCCTGCAATCTCGCTCCATCCCCTCTCTCTCTCTCTCTCTCTCTCTCCCTCCCTCTCTCTCTCTCTCTGTTGTATCACTTAATCAAGACATAGCTTGCCCTTTCCTGTTCATTGCTGCCTCACTCCCTCCCGTATGCTCTGCTCCCTTATTTGTTTGTCCTCGCTCTATTCTCTTTGGCTTGTTCCCTTCCTCCCTCCTGCCTCGTGGTCCTCATCACCCTCCGTTTAGCCTTGAAACAAGCTCCACACAAGGTTATAGCTTTACATTAACGCTGCATTTTTAAACCTCTTCTTCTCTCTTCAACAGGCTGCCATTTTGTTAAGGTTTTAAATTGATGTTTGTTTTTCTGCTTTTACGGTCTACAGCAGGGGTTTGGCAACAAGCAAGGACATGCTGAAGAGAGGTCAGTGAGGAGGAGGATGACAACAGAAGAATAAGGGAAGGAGAGATGAGAAAGAGGCTGAAGTAAGAGGAAGAAGTGGAACTCCAAAGTGCCTACTGCGAGGGGGTCGTCTGCTGCTGTTTAGCTGCTGCGCTGCTGTCTTCTCCTGGATGAGAGCAGGACGGAGCCCAGTGTGTGTTTGGCCCTGAATGGAGGCTATATTTTATCCTGACAGCCACAGAGTCATCCATCCCATGCTGCTGAGCTGCAGTCCCCGCATACCCTGAGCTGAGCCGCCGCCTCGTCTCATCAGTGCAAGGACGCCATCCTTATAAGGTTCTGCTTTTTTTTCTTTCCTTTTAGTTTGTCAAGCAGTCAAAAGATAACTAGTACTACAGCAACTGCCACAGCCTTGGCCATGTTGACGTGAATGTAACAGTGACTTACGGTGGGTGTCAGTTGATCCGGTGGCCAGGTGAAGGCGCAGGCACTCGGAGGCAGGGCAGAGGGCTATAGACAGAGTTGTCTCGTGCCTCCCTCTCCTTGAACAGTGTCTGTCTCAGCGACATATCCAAGCATGCCAGGAGCAATGTCCTCAGAGTAGTGTCTGTTTTTTCTCCTTTTTCTTTTTTTTCGAGACAGAGCTGGCCTCTGCTTACAGTCAACCCAATCTATCTCACCCTAGAGAAACTTCAGCTGCCACTTTTCCCAGGAAGAACTAATAAACATCCCCTAAAATACCCCCAACCAAAAGGACTAGCTGCCTGTTTGTGCTGAAGAAACATTTGAAAATATTTTTACTTCTATTTCCTTCTCTGTTTTACTGGGGATTTTTTCCCCTTGCGTCACTATTAGTCACCCTCATCAGACAGTTTTCTGTACGTCTGCCCCCCCACCGCTGCTCAGTGTTTGTCTGTGATGGCTGTCAGCATGACCATGGGACGGGACACCAAATGGCTGACCCTGGAAGTGTGTCGTGAGTTTCAGAGAGGCACCTGCTCGCGGCCTGACGCCGAGTGCAAGTTCGCCCACCCCTCCCGGAGCTGCCATGTGGAGAATGGCCGAGTCATCGCCTGCTTTGACTCACTCAAGGTAACAACGCCACAGACATGTCACTCATCATCAGTCCTTGGCATACATCTCTTGTTTGTTGTGACACATGCCCTGTGGTCTGTGTCAGGTCAGCTGATGCTACATAATACTGTACAATCACTGAAGTAAAAGTGGTGCCAGCTTGTAGAGACATACACCGACACATAAACACACACAGATACCAACTTTGTCAGCTGGTCCACCCTATTTACCTCTGTTTACATTTCACAGAGCTATTGATAGAAATCTTCTAAATTTATCTTTACATCCTTCTAGCATCGGCTGATACAGACAAGTCCTTATTATCATTATTTTATGTCACTGTAAATGTGGTGTAGAATTCTAATATTGCAAAATATGATTTACAATTTTGTTTTCCGTATTATAAATACAAAACAAATTTAAAACCAGGTCCCTCTCAGAGTGATTTCCGAAACATGTGAGCTGAAATTTTTTTGATCGTCGTCATGCAGTCGGAAGTGATGCATTGCAATTAGGGCTGGGCGTTATGGATCAAATTTTGTATCATGTTATAGGTCAATTCATTTCATCATAGCAGTATATACTGTTTATCATGATATACAGTGTGTAAAGCGTCTTTGAGTATCTTGAAAAGCGCTTTATAAATAAAACAAATTATTATTGTTATTATTATTAAAACTTAGAAAATTATAAAACTTAGAAAATAACAGTAAAATAGATAAAATATCTAATATGTTTTTAGCTTATACGGTGAATTAAATACTGGACGAATCAAGGTTATTTTTTTGGCATCTTAATTAGACAGTAAACATTCGAGAAGCAGACAGGAAATGTGAGTAGAGAGAAAGGGGGAAGACGCCACCGTGACGCCCAATCAAGGTACTTTAATACGTTGACGCAAAAAGCTTGTAAATTTTATGTTGTCATAAATCAGTCTCACTAATTTATTTCTAACGTTGCTATAATAACCTAATACAGCCCGTGATTTTAAAGAGATAGTTACCACTGTATAAATGATATAGAAATATCTATGACAAATTTCTATTGTCTCATTATGTGTATCGTCATGTTGCCCAGCCCTAATTTCAATCTGGTAATGTGACACGTTGATGCCTGAGCAGAAATAGATATCATATATTGACGCCAGTGTCTTCTGGTTTTAAGGATATTTATTTTCTCCACTCAGGCGTAATTTCTCATAAAGCCACTTTGCTGACAGTCCGTCCCTCCACCGCTGATGTGGGCTAGTCGGTCGTGCTGCCGCCTCAACGCCACTGCAGCTGCTCTCTTGACTCTCATCCTCTTTCCACAGAACCACAACACTAGCACTACTCACAGGCAGCAGAAAAACTAACAATCTGAGAAGTGATGATGCTTTACAGTATTTTAAAAGGGCTCCGACTATCAATGGACGATTGTGCTAAAATTGAGAATAGACTGTCGCTGTGTTTGGCGTGTGTGTGTGTGTGTGTGTGTGTGTATGCGTCTGGCCGCATGCATGTTTGCGAGACGTTTTGCTCGACCAGCTTTCCTGCAGCGAAAAAGTGAGACCCAGACAAGGGGCTTTCTGTCTGAGTGCAGCTGCTGTCTCCTCGTTTATTGAGTTAGAATTTATTATTCAGCCATTTTTCTGTGTTATGTCCTCCAGAGCAGGAGGGAGATGGAGAGGGAGAGAAAGAGAGAGGGGGGCCTAGCAACAGCACAGGAGTGCGTACCCATTGGATAGTTTGATCTTCCTGAGTGGCACGGCTGTTTTTAGCACAGAGCAACAGCCTGGCTCTGTACTGGTTGCATTGATGGGAGGAAGAGGCGAGCTGCTTTGTACCAAAGGCAGTGAACATGCATTAAAGGCCACATTCGGCTGTTTGAAGCCCCGGGGTCACGTTGTTAGTTTGAGAAAGAACTGAAGTTGGTGACAGCTGAAGGTCAAAGTGGCTTTCTTCATCAGGAGCCACAGCAGGGCTTTAGTGCTCCCACAGTATGTCAACAGCCACCTCTTTACAGCAGTGTTTTTATCCTCATTGTTGTTCTGGATTATACTCAGCTGACAACAGTTGTTTTTGGTTGACTGACTAGAAAAAACAAAGAAGCACCACGCTCTGTCCCCGACAGAGCCGTTCTACAGCACCACTCCTTCTTCCTGCTCTCCGCCCGCCCCTCCCTTCTTTGTTAATTTTATGGATTTATCTGCTAATGGCCTCCCTCCTCACCGTCCCTCCCATATCTGGCATCTCCAACCCGGTCCGAGCCGACCACTGTCATTCCCTGTTGCTCCTCCATTAGCTCTGTCTGGTCGGTCTTAACCTACTAGAGGGAGGAGGAGGAGGAGGGGAGCTCACTGCCTAGTTCTTTTTACCTTGTTAACCGGAGTGCTGCTGTCATCTCAAATGATTAGTGTGGCCGTCACACCTGCCCAACATACAGTAGATTTAACAGCAGCGTCTTGTTTGGATGACATCATTGTCACATATGAGAACAAGCCCAAACCTGAGCTCAGCGATGCTTCAGCTGAAGAAAACCATCATTATTACAGCTCAAAAAATGTAGTTAACAGTTTGGTGATCGTATTATTGTCTGAGCAGACAGGTTGATATCCCGTCTCTCTCCTCTCTGAATGCATCAACAACACACAACTGCACTAAGAGGGACTTTCTCTGTGTTGCGTAGTGTGTTGCTATGGCTACCAAAAGGAGATTCCTGACCCAATACTCTCCTCAACAACACTTTTCATTGGCCTCCTTCTCTAACCCAGATTTTAAAGCTTTAAAAATAGAGGTGATGTATATGTTATATCTACCATAACTCAAAATTCAGACAGTCATTTGGTCTGGCGTTTGTTTTTTGGAGCACATTGTGCATAAAAAAGATCATTAGGCTCATTAATAGGCACTTTTCTTTTCCTCTGAGTTTGAGCAGGTTTGCTGGGCTCATGGGACTCACTCCTCATTACAGACTCATCCCTAAACACACAGCCTGCTGACGCAAAGCTTGCTCGCATCTCCAGTGTAGGCGAGAGTGTTTGTGTAAAGCCTGTGTACCATCCTGACCATTTTTCAGGCTGCTACAAACTCCACTCTGTCCGCTTTTTGTCTGGTGTGTGAGGTCGTGTGAATCCCTTCCTGGATGGTGGTATACGATCGGAGGCACTGCAGTTTCCTTCTGTCCTATATAGTGCTCCTGCTGCTGCTAAGCCCCTTTTTTATGTGTCCTCATCTCAGTGCGACATCATCTATCACCGTCAGAGTCTCTGCACCATGACGTCAGTTTGTTATCTGACTCTTTTTTATTTTCCGTTGCTTTAGTGCTTTGTCAATTGTGCGGCATGCTCACGGGCACCTAATGAGAGCTGGTTTGTGTGGGTGTGGCTTGATGACAGAGCATGTGGCTGATGCTTAGTGGAGGTAGTTTACAGGGTTAACAGCTCATCTGCAGGAGCAGACAGCTGCTGTCTGCCCAGGGGTTTAATGGAGACTGCAGTTTCTCCCCTGAGTGTGTGTTGACCTGCAGTGTTCCTGCAGCACCATCTTCACCTTCCCCACAGACTCTAGCAGGGAGGAAGGACACTGCTTTAAAGGACGTTCTTGAGAAAAATGAATTGCTTTTAGATAAATGGCTAAAATTTGATTTACTGTTTGTCAGGAAGCCAAAAGTGACAAGTAAAAAGGAGCGTTAAGAATTTTTTTCTGCTCAAAATAATATTTGGCAAAGGCTGCTGATGCAGAATAATCACCAAGTCATTGTTTTGGATGCATAGCTTCATTTTGGATGTAAAATATTGCATTGATTACAGGGTTAAGTACAGATACAGATATTTTTACGGAAAGTCAGAAAGGTATCGGCTCATCAGATGATCAGATAAAGAACAACAAGTTCTTTCAGTCAGCCTTAAACATGGTTCAACTTCTTTCCAGTAATCAGTTTAATTCATAATCCAAAATAATACTGAGCTGTGTGAACTCTGCAAATTTGTTCTGTTGCCATTTCTTGCAGTTTCATTCACATTTATTGCAAAAGGCTCATACTTTGATTAAATAAGTATAATACTCGGGTCATATAAGCTGACTGCTGCTGTTGTTTGAACCTGCATGTGTTGAATGAAGCTTTGCATGCAGGACAAATACAAAAGCTTTGACTATGCACACAAGGCCAACAGCAGAATACTGGCTGTTCAGCCAACACGTCTCATGCCACATTTGTTGATAAATAGTCATGAAAGGTGCTTTGTGTTCATTAGATTAGCATGTTTAACAAAGTCACGTTAAGGCTGACATATTTTATACCAAATTGTAGTTGTTGGAGCACATTGTTCCGTCAGAAAACTGAGATACCCCTGTGTGTGTGTGTGTGTGTGTGTGTGTGTGTGTGTGTGTGTGTGTATGTGTGTGTGTATGTGTGTGTGTGTGTGTGTGTGTGTGTGTGTGTGTGTGTGTGTGTGTGTGTGTGTTTGTGTGTGTGTGTGTGTGTATGTGTGTGTTTTGTTAATGAAAACTGTCCTTCAGTTGACCGGCGTACTGGCAAACCCTGTGTCAGCAAACACTCCTCTTGCTTATGTATCCTTTAGCAGGACATTTCTTCTTCTGGTGTGTGGTTTTCTGACCTCCTGGAGGTGGCGAGCGATAAAAAATACCTCCAGGAATCAATAATAAGAGATTAGTTTACCCACCTATACTTTACATACTGGTATGTAAACACTAACACTAACGTTTTACTGCTAATCCAGGTGAAAAAATAGTTCATCTTCTCAGCCAATTGTAGTTAAATGTTTAAAAAAAAATCCTGATACTTTTATTAATTTGGTAACCTGCTGTTTGTGGCCGACGCTGATGGTATGCTAACATATCAGTGTATCTCTTTCAATAAAACATCATATTGTTACAAATAAAGTAGGTTTACTTTATCCCATCGAACCTCATATGAGCTCTGAAATATTTGTTTTTTCTCTCTCTGGAAAGTAGCTTATTTATTAGACTGATAAACACCAGGTAGAGATACAGAATCTGTCTTACAGGACGGTGAGAGTCAAGCACATGTTTTCACCCTCCAGCTTTATCTCTTGTCAGTTTGTTTGACTTCTGCTGTGCCACTGTGGAAAAATTCAAAGCTGGCTCAAATACTCCACCTGTCATTTCACATTGCTTTAAAAATAACGTGCTATTTGTATAAAAAGAAAAGATAAAAAAGTATAGTTTAGTTGCCAAGTGAGTTACAAATGAATTATTAAAATGTGTAATTCCTGTGTACAGTTGCATTGTTGTACTAACAACAAACAACTTTAAACGAGTGCCTCTTAAATTTCTACATGGCTGTTTTGCTCAGATTGTTGGCATTTCCAGCATAGAGTACTTTTTAATGATGAGCATTTTTAGAAAGTGCTTGCATGAATTATCCAGCATCAAGCTCTTCTGGGACTTCATTAGTACTTTATTTCACCAGAATTTACAAGATGTAGTTCTGCTTTAAAAACACACTTGATTGTTGATGTTTATTATAACAAATTGTACTTGATTATATGATTGAATCCTCTGCTAATGTTGGATCAAGTGCTGCGATTATGTGAGCTTTTTTATTTTTGGTGATGGAGTCATGTGGTCTTTGATTGATTTAGCATCTCAATCACATTATTCTCATCTCCCTATTACGGGACTTCATCTCCCTTAAATCCAGAGTCGCTGTAATGTGTCAGTGTCACCATGTCTGCTCTCGCTCTCATCTGTCCTCCATCCTCTCTCCTCTTCAGGGGCGCTGCACACGTGAGAACTGTAAATACCTGCACCCACCTCCACACCTGAAAACCCAGCTGGAGATTAACGGGAGGAACAATCTGATCCAACAGAAGGCCGCAGCCGCCATGTTGGCTCAACAGATGCAGTTCATGCTGCCTGGAGCACAGCTGCAGCCCATAGTGAGTAGCCCAAACTAAAACGACAACGTTTCAATCAATCACTGCAGCGTGTTTGAAGAAACGTTATTTACCTGCTAAAATACTAATGATGGGAGCACCTTGGTAGCCGAATAGTTACTGTAACGTCCCTGTTTCTATTCCAACCAGTGACCTTTGTTGCATCTCTCTCTCCTTCTTTCCTGTCTGTCACTCTCGTTGCTTTTTGTTGCTGTAAAAACGGAACAATACTGGTTATGTTGCCACCAAACGTTCTCCTAAGTTTAGGGAAAGCTTTGCCATAATTTGCTGTTTGTCTTTCTCATCTCTGCCGTTCTCTCCCTCCCTCAGACAACATTCCCAGTGACGCCCTCCCTGGCAACGAGTCCCAGTATGGCTTTCAGTCCATATCTGAGCCACATGGGCCCAGGCATGGGCTTGATGCCTGAGCTGCTGCCCAGTACTCCCCTGTTGGTCCCCGGGAGTCCCACCGGCCTAGCAGCCATGGGCAACGGCACCTCCGCACAAAAACATGTGCGCACAGACAAGCTGGAGGTATGTGTGTACAGTTGTTGTGTTTCTATGTTTGGCCAAAGTATGATGAAAGGTAAATGCTGATCAGCGGTCCCGCTTGTCCTGCCAGGTTTGTCGAGAATTCCAGCGCGGTAACTGCACGCGGGGTGAGAGCGACTGCCGCTACGCTCACCCCCTGGAGGCTGGCATGGTGGACTGCAGCGAGAACTCGGTGATTGTCTGCATGGACTACATCAAGGGCCGCTGCAGCCGAGATAAGTGCAAGTACTTCCATCCCCCCGCTCACCTGCAGGCCAGGATCAAGGCTGCGCAGCATCAAGCCAGTCAAAACACTGCGTCCGCAGCCCTGGTGAGTCCTCCTCAACACAGTGACAGTGGCAAACACTGAGCACTCTTTTTGTTGTTTTTACCAAAAATAAACAGTGGTCAAAGATTTGAAATCTCATCAGCTGTCTTTCTATTATATGCTGAACAAGACAACAGAAAAAAGAACAGGTGTAAACCGATGCTCACCTTCTTAAAAGTTACAAATCAACATTCATCATATCTGTTCAGCGAAGCACTGTCACTGAAACAGGAGAAGATTTTCTTGTTCTCCACTTGGATATTGTTTACTGATGCAATAAAGGATCAGGGTATCATGGTATCCCCCAACCGGGTTGAAATTTGATAACGCAGCCCGGGGATTTTTTTTTTTTTTTTTTTCATGAATGTCTGCTGCTGTGCATGTGTGTGAGCCCATACTCTCAGTGAAGTAAGCTACAAGAGCTAAAGTTAGCATTGTGAGCAGCTGTAACATAATCAGGTCGATCTGCAGTGCTGATGTTGAGAAACAGTTGATAAAAATGATACAAAATAGTAAAATGAAAAGAATAAGAAACAATGTTCATGGTATTTTAATTTTGAAAAAGGAATCAATTTTGTAAGCAAAACCCTGCAATGTGGTACTTTTTTTCTATGATTTGTTGCATTTATACTTGTCTATAGTGAGTAAAAAGTTCTCTTGGTTATCTTCCACTGCAGTTTGATGTTTCAGCACCGGCCCCATTAGAGAATGAAATCATAGCAATCCCATTTTGCTCTTGGTCTGACCTCTGGGGCTGGCCTACATCACTTCAGCTAATCTTAGATACTGCAGTGTCCTCTTGTGGTGGTAAAAAGAAACATCCAGATTAAATGGATGTTGAGTCTAAAGGGCACTTACAGTACAGTGCGACTATATATTTACTCAGAGATGACACTAAATAATGCAGTTTTTTGTTTCCAGTAGAGTGTTAATATACTGTGAAGACAAGTTAATAGCCTGACTGTGCCAGCGTCGGAGCCTAATGTCTACATCTTTCTTGCTTTTCCTTCCTCTGCTGGCCAGGGTCTGCCACCAGCGGCCATGCAGTCGCTACCAAAGAGGCCGATCTTAGAGAAGAGCAACGGAGCTGCTGCCACTGTCTTTAACCCCAGCATGTTCCACTACCAGCAAGCCCTGGCTAACATGCAGCTCCAACAACCAGCCTTTATCCCCACTGGTGAGTCTCTGCACACATCCGCAACAATGAGATACAGTCCATCTTCTGTTAACCTCATACATACACGCAGCGGCCAAATTACAGATCATGGAGCGTGAGCCCCTGGTACTTGATTCACCAGTGCTCTGGGCAGACAAACACAAGGGATTTTATGTTAGACAACAAGGTAATATAGTAGGAAAGAAGGAGTTACAGGTGTATAATAACAGTTTGCATGCTGTGTCTGTGCAAAGCTTCTACAGAGTAACGCCTCGCCTTTTCCCCTCCTCACATGTCACGCTTCTTTCTTCCACTGTCTGTTGTGTTGCCTGCATTTGGTTCATTGCTGCTCGACATGTGATGACAGTTGTTGAAGCCATAAACAACGTTAGAGAACACATGTTACAGTAATCAGTGCAAATAAAAAACAGACAATGAACATGAAGCGATGGGTAGATCGGTATGTAGGAATGATGGTGCGTGGTTGCATTGCAGGTTCTTTTAGCCAATCTATGATTAGCCTGGAGATGTGTGATGTCCTGCTAATCAATCTTTGTTTTGATTATTAAATTAAATGAACGTTGCTGGGAAAACAAAAGAAAGTGAGACAGATCGAAGGAGACAGCTAGTACAAGCCCTCGTAGTCTCAGCTGTATTAAACAAATGTGTTTCTGCATTAAATAGAAATCTGGCTTCCTACTTAACATCAGGAGGGACCTGATTTTATCTTTTAAATTGAGGTTTGAAGTAGGACAGTTTGGCTTAAAGTGTCTGGATGACACTTAGTGACAATTAGTGCTGAAGCTAGTCATTAGTCATCAATAGATTAGTTGACTGGCAACAATTAACTGCCAACATTTTTTAGACTGACAATTCATTCAACAAATTTATCAAGCAAAAACGTCAAATATTTGCTGGTTCTTGCAGCCTCTCAAATGTGAGGATTTGCTGATTTTCTCTTTTTCATATATCTCTAAATAGTGTCTTTGTGGGTTTTGGACTGATGGTCAGATAAAAATGTGTCACAGGAGACTCTGGGAAATCATGATAAGAATTTCCACTATTTTCTTCATAGACTAAATAATTACTTAATTTAATAATATACAGCTTAAGAAACAGCTTCATCAATGATGAAAATAATTGTTAGCTGCAGCCTTAGATGATTTTTTTTGTGCAAAGATGTGCCAGTGACATAAAAAGACCTTCTAGATACATAAAATGGAATAAAAAATTAAATGGACGTCAAGGTTTTAATGTAAAAATGTGTGAAAATGTATTTTAATAGACATTTGACATGACGACACAGGGGACACAAGGTATCAACAGTGAACTGAACATGTTTCAGTTCTTGGAAACTGTAAAGCAACAGTGGTGCGTGAAAGGCCTGAAGGCTGCCAGACATGAATTATTGATAGGCTTAAATTAGACATACTGTAGAGGTCTAAATCCAAAACACCCACATACTGGACCTGTTCTGTGTTAAAGGTAGACTACATATCCTCTTGCACATTTATTATACACAGTTATTACTGCACTGTACTAATACTGATCAGGGCTTGGAAAGCATTTTGCTTTTGTGCTCTTATCCTTATCAGCAACTTATTTTTGGTGCACTGACTGTGACAGGCTCGATGTCGCCTCCTGCACTAACCCGAACCTCTTGACTTGTCTCGACCTGTTGTTTACAATAACACCTCATTCTTTGCCACAACTCCCCGTCCATGTTTTCCATCTATCTGTTTTCTCTTTTCCCATTTGTTTTCCTCTCACTGTCCTCGTTTGCTCCCGTGCTCGTATTTGTTTTCCCCACCTGTTTTTTTGCATAATGTAGCAGGATCTGTTCTGTTCGTGGTGCCCTCAGGAGGCTTTGGTAGGTCAGCTGTGTCAAAGCAGGAAATAGTAACTACACGTGGTAGTACGCAGTATACTTTGTGGATGGGTTAGTATGGAATGACCTTGATGAAAGACAACTGGAAGGATCATGCTGGTGGTTTCAGTACTGACACTTTTTACAACATCAATGCATTTTTCTACCATCTAGGCAGCCACTGGTTTTAGTTCATAACAGTACAACATGACAAACTTGTCTTACGTAGAACAGATAATATATCTCAGTCAAAGCTTCTTTTTTTTGTCAAAGAAGTGTTTAAAAAACTCGACCTTATTGCATTTAAGGCACGTCTGACTGTCAACATTTGAAAATTAGAGGCTCAAAATGTGAAATCTAGAAATCTAGATATTAAGCAAATATGGATGTTTTTGATCATGAAGATGTGGTAGAGACTTTCACGAAAAAGGTTTTGTCTTTTTTCACACCTTGGATGTCAGAGGACTCTTTAACAGCATGGTTCACCAACACAGATGTTTTCACGTATTTTGCCTAATTAGATTCATTCTTAAGGTGCGGTCAAACCACATTTCATCTCAAACAAGAAAGGGTCAAGATGTATTTGCTTAATAAACAAATCGACTCAGTCAGTTCAATCTCCAGTGTCCAGCCAGTTGGAGAGAGGGATGGGATTGACGTTCACAAAATATTGAATGTTTATATCCTTGTTGTATGACTGTATGGTGAAACAACACAAGCAGTAGATTAGGCATGAGTGACAGAGCAACAATAGAGGAAAATGATAATAAAGTTTTTGATAAAAACCTGTAAAATGTACAACTTGTGGACTGTTGTTGTTAAACTGAAAGCCACACAAGCGCCTGCAGTTAATGCTGCAACCCTCCACACGCTATAAACCTTTTTCACAGCAGACATTTTGACTTGTCAGAAAAGCACAGGTGTTATTTATATCATTGACGGTTAAGCCATGAAAGTGTGACAGTGAGCCAGCATGCAGAATACCAGGACACTGAAACTGAAGCAGCTAAATTTAATTCAGCCATCATTAATTTAATTGTTTACACCTGTGCTTTTCTAATGTAACAAAGCTAAAATTACACCTTTATAATTCTTATTAGTTCATTGTGTTTGGTGACCTCATGTAACTTCAACCTGAGGACTAATCAGAGTGGAAACACCTGTGTGGGTGAGCCGGACCTTCAACAAACATTATACGGACAATAATGTTACTGTGGCAAAAAAATGAAGGTGGCTAAATGTTCACTGTGATGTGTTACCTCCCCAGGATGATTTTAAAAACAGTACTATACTGTTTGTTTATTTTTTTTAGATTCATTTCCTTTCTGCAGGTTTGGAAATAAATATAAAGGAATATGGTTTGTTTCGAAAATGGATCATCAGTTATGTAAAGTGAATTAAATTTGCAGGTAATTAGGTTAAACTCAGACAAACAGAAATTTAAGAAAAATATAATCACTTCATATTTGCTAAAAAATTAATGGGTCTTAAGGAAAATACACCTCAGATTATTGTGTCAGCTGCTGAAGGACATGACAGACGTTAATTTTGGAGCTCTCAGGCTTTTTGTCTTTTTTGTTGCAACATATCTGTGTGTCATCTCTGCCTGTTTGCTTTCTTGACATTACGAAGGCAATCACACTGATTTCCAATTTGTTAAATGACTCATGCTTCGTTCGGGCAATTCATTGATTCATGTGAAGTGTGTGCGAACATGCCTGGTGTGTGTTCATGGGTGCAGCCAGCTTAGGGAAGAAGGACGAGGGCCGGCAGTCGGTGCTCGTGCTGTAAGCCTCCCTCCTGTCTCTTGTAGAGCTTAGAAAACCCTCGGCCCCGCTGGCAGCGGAGGGCCGCTGGGAAAAGCGGGAGTGGAGCAGTAGTAGGCAAAACCCCAGCTGCTTCCTGTCAGTGCCTGGACTCCGTGGTGAGGGGACTCCCTGTAGGCTCTCTCCTCCCAGACTCCACCTGTACAAGCCCCCTACAAACACCCCAAAACTAAGCTATAGAGGGACCGACTGAGCACAGAAGTGTAGCGCAGCATTTCCCAGTTTTATTAAAGTTGTGCAATGTAAATATTCACAAAATTGATTGTAAAAATATCCAAATAAATTGTATTTTCATTGTAGAAAACGTGGTGGTTGTTAGTGCAGATACTGTTGAGCAAACAATTCACTCATTTTGTTATTTTTGTAGATGTCAGTTTAGTAGATTTAGTACTATACAGACCTTTTATCTCTGATAATATTGTTCAGAAATTCTATTATTTACTACTGAAATATTATTAACTATGACTTCAGATTCAGAAAGCTACAGTTATGCCTTTACACAAACACACAGAGAAAGATATAGTGTCAGGTATGCTTAAGATGGTCAGATCGTAAAAGGCTTCTGAGGAGGTATCATCGTCTGTGTGTGTGTGCGTGTGTGTGTGTGTTTGTGTGTGTGTGCGCATGAGACCACCTCTTTTTATGCATGCCCTGACTTGTCCTTGTGTTCTTCATTCATACCCCATTCACCACTTCTGCATGCTGATATTATGATGGTAATATTATACAGTATAAGCAAAAAAAACGTAGGTAGCAGAAAAAGGAAAAACGTTTCATGTAGGATTCACTCCTGCTGTTCTAAGTTACGACTAAATAATTTTCCAGGATTTGTTTTGCTGTTTGTGAGAAGAGAAAATATTTGCAGTTGTTGTGATTGTTGTCCAACAATCTGGACTCTGATTTCATTCAGTCACGTATCTTCTTTTTTTTTTAACACTGTTTTTATTGTGCTTTTAACAATTAAAACTTGTAAAACACAACCATCCACATAAGAAACCATAAAAAGTATTTTGTATTTGTAATAAAACAGTATATGTTATATAATACAAATATAAAATACACAGAAGAGATTTTGAGTCTCACCAACAAACAGAAAAATAAAACAATGATTTTTTTAAGAAGGTGAATGTCTATAACATCTGTCAATAAACACATTAGTGTATCTATAGAGGGTCTCTCTGTATTCTGTTTCTATAATCAAGTGGAGCTGATGTAAAGAGTAAGTGGGTAACTAGTAGTGAAGATGCTGGTGTTCATATTTAATATTTCAGTTTCTGGTCTGGTTGAAGTCATTTATAAAAGGCGACTATGTTGTGGAGAACTCACCCTCCTGTCTTTGTAATGAAAATGTTATTTTCTCTAAATCTAAATGCGTCATCACTTCTCTCATCCAGTTCTCATGAGTAGGGGCTGTTGCCTGCTTCCAGTTGAGTAGTATTATTAATATTATTGATATTATTAATATTATTGATATTATTAATATTAATCTAAGTGCCAGCAGACTGACAAGTGTTATCACATTGCACTCTCGACTAGCTTTCTCGTCACATTTCTATATTAAAATAAGAACGGTCAAAGAGGCTGAGACTGACACATCCTGATTTTTAATTCCTGGTATGGATCCTGCATTTCTCATATTTAACTTAAGCAATATAAGCATATTTTCATTAAACCCTCCATGTCTGATAAATGTACACATCCTGCACATCCTCCAGTTTGTTACTCAAACTTTCTGTTCTACGTTTTCAGCCTCCAAGCTGAAATAACCCTGATGACGTCATCACGGTTATCTTCTCTCTCTTTTTTCACAGGTTGAGTTACTTGTGAGCTGATTTTAATGTGTAAAATTGCCTCTTTAATTTGTCCCAAAATTAAACAAAAAACCTGTTTTGGATAGCAACGAAAGATATGATGCAAATCACAGGAGCATAAAGTTATACAAAACTTTTATACTGTAATTAATGTGTCCGTGTTGTCTTTGTTTAAATGACATTTATGTGTTGAATGTAAAGTTTAGCTTTTGAAACAGTCACTAAATCAGACACAATCACAAACTAACGGTGAAAATAAGTTATTTTTATCTGCAGATTTTAACCAATATGATTCAACTTAATCATTTTGCTCATCGTGCTCGATTATTTGAAAACATAAATGTAGGAGAAAGATGAACTAGTGTCATGTTATAGTTTTTTGTTCTTCCTTGTAGAGCTGAAACATTACATCGATTAATCATAAAAATAATAGATTGATCGATAATGAAAATAAGTTGTTTTATTGATCATTTGCTCTCTTCATACACATGCCTCGTCCATCCGAATACAATTATCAGATACTCCGGTCTGATCAGATTGTATGACTGTGTATTGCCTTGTTTGGTTAACTACCATGTGTTGGTGAACGATGCATTTCCTTTTATTTATTTTCTAACTGGTTTGGCTGATTAAATATGTATTTTTCTTTATCTCTTATTTCATTTGCATGTGTCTCGGTACTTGTTCAAATTCATCCTGGCAATATCACTTGACCTGTGCCATGACTTTTGAACCTACACATTTTGCCATGGTAACCATATCATTCCTGTTCCCCCCCTCCTCCTCCTCCCCGCCCACATCCTCGTCCTCTGTCTTTCGTCTGACTCGCCTGAATAAAAGTTCCCATGATGCACGGTGCCACCACCTCCACTGTTTCGTCGGCCTCGACCCCAGTCACCAATGTTCCTTTCGCTGAATCCGCCGCCTCGAATCAGGTTTGCTCTTTCATTTCAGTTCTCTTTTATTTTAGCTCTGTAGGCTCCGAGTCTTGTCCTTAGTCGTCTCTTATGAGTTTAAAGAAACGCCTGCCTGTGGTGTCTCACGTGTGTTATGTTCACCTTTCATCTGTCTTCACTTTTCAGGCTGTTGTGACGTGAGCAAATGAAAACAGGATTTACCCTGAAATAGGAAACTGTTTTCATCTAAAATGTCAGTTTGAACCATATCTTGCCACACTTTCTGTCTCAGTCTCATTGTTGCTCTTTGTAATGTGAGTGTGTGACACTTCAACGCTGACATAAATGAAGCGCCTTAACTCTCGTCTTTGTTATAATAAAATTTTCCTCAACATACAGTGGGTCTGTCACGCAGATTAGGACATATTTCATGGCAAAATGTTCCCCGACAGTTTAGCAGCAGACAACGGCTGAACAATACTGATAAAAGTAATGGTGACACTTTAAGTCTGTTTAAAATGAAGTAATAAACTTTTGTAACGAAACTTGGCACAGACGAGTATGACGCATCACTAAACTGACCAGCTGAAGAGGTAGTTTCTTTTAAAATACTCATAGAAATGAGCCATATTATTAATGGCACCTATTACAAGGGATTATCGCCAACAGATCACAAACATAATAAAATAATAATAATAAATAATATTACCATTGGTTTGTTTTTCTCTTTTCTTTGTTCCTGGTTTCTGCACACAGTCAACATATAGTGTGAGTCAGTTTCTTCTACCAGGAGACATCTGCTGCTGTTCATTTTTGTACAAATAAAGGCTTAAATGTTGCATCTACTTTTGTTTGGCCGACATTTCTCTTATCACATTATTTCCCAACTCCCACTGCTCATAATACAGAACACTAGTTTACTGCAAAAACCACAGAAAACAACTAAAGTCTCCATCGGAAAATAATCAGGAATGGTCACGTTCTTCTTCTTCTTCTTGTCTTTTTATAGACTAAATGATTAATAGTGAGCAACAGCTGTATGACACCATAACTTCTATTTACATGAAAGAGTTGATAACTACCAGTTCAGTTTAATTATAGCATAGCTTTTAATGGAGAGTTTTACTGTCACATGATGGTCTGAGTGTTTTCCATCCGGCATAAAGAATGAAATTTAGGGGGAAAAATCTGAATATGAATATGAATTGGTGCAAAATAGCACAAAAAAATACTGGCTGCTTCAATCTAAAAATAGGAAATGTATATATTAGAAGCAGTTATTCAAACCCATATCAGTCAAAACTTTCTGATTGCACTTTCTACACTTGTTTTGGTTGTAATTTGGAAATCTGGCTTCACATTATAAATATTTTGCACACTAACTGAAGCTCACTGAATTTTCTCCTACTGAAGGTTTGAAAGCTCTTTGTGTCAGTAGAAAATCACAGCTCCTCCCTTCACTCCCTCCCTTTCTGTCTTCCAGTAGACCCCTCTGAGCTTCTGACTCCTGATCCGGTGGAGCTCCAGTGCGTTCCCATGGAAACCCATTTCTGTCCCGTCCCCAAACTGCTGATGGCGGCTCCAGTGGCCCTAAACTCAGTAAGCCTTTCCCGAAACGCCAGTTAAAAGCCCCCTGAAACCTGTGCACTAAGAGGGCGGGTCATCTTTTCTGAATGCAGCGAACATGTGCCTCACCTACAGTGCACGCTGACCTGAGGGGCCGATGTGAACCTTCGCACGAGATATTATAACAGTTAGGAAAGCTGCGACGGTTCACGCAATACAAGCCTGGACGTATTACTGTTGCTTTAAAGCAGCCATCTTGATGCATACAGACTTGAAGATCAGGCTGAGCAATAGAGCTCCCTCTTTCTTACAGCCATACATACCAACACCTTAAAAGTGCACACACACACAACACACAACACACACACACATACACACACACACACACACTGAAGACTAAATGCCCTTTATGGGTTGGAGCCATCTCGTAAGGCGACCCAACACATTTGACTGTTTCCAAAGTCAGAAACTCTGAAAAAGCTCATCGAACGGCAAACAGACCTGCCGCTCTTCAACCCGTCAACGTGTTGTCAAGTCGAAAGAGTGTTTCATATCATGTCATGTTTACGTTTCAAGATGGCTACAAATGTAAAAAAAAAAAAAAAAAAAAAAAAAAAAATTTGAGTTGTACCATGTTCAGTTTGTTCTCATGGTCTCTCTACTCTCATCTCGCCTGATGAAACGTCAGTGAGTCGTCGTTTATTTGTTTGTGCCTTTGATTTATCTGCTCAGCTGCAGAGGAGATTTAAAAAAAAAAACAGTGAAGAAAGACTTAATAGATGACGGCATACAGTGAGAGATGACGTCATGTGCAATTTAAGGCAATATCTGTCGTTTAAAAATAACTGTATATTAGCCTCTAGCTCCTGTTGTAAGAAAATCTAATTATTACAGTGACCCTCTTTAAATTTACACTGTTCGTTCTCAACTAAGATTTTAATCCCCATTTTCTCGTCCTTCAATTTCATGATCAATATCTGGTTCTACTGGATATAAAAGCAAATGAGATATTAACTTTTATGTAATGTGACAACCTTTAAAAAAGACAAATTGGCATAAATTAAGGATATAATCACTATTGAAGAGGCTGAGTTGAGAGATTTTTAAGAATGTGGTTGTTTATTATTTGATTTAAGTGACAAGCTGCCTTAAGCAGGAGCGGTCATGTTCTCTATGTGAAGGTCTGTTTATGTTGAACTCTTTTATCAGTAACGAACCAGACAGGTCAAATCATTAAAACTGTTGAATTTGAGCGATGAAGTTTCGTGAGTCGTGATGTCTGATCGGTGATTGTTGCTTTGGTCGTGCCAGGAAATAGTCTGTTTGTCCTGTTTTCTCCATGGTTTGAAATCCAAACATGGTGTTGGCTTCACATACCGTGTAAAACAATGACAATCTACAGGCGATAACTTCTTACTGCAACAAAATTATCAAATTTGTGAGGGTGGAAATCTAAGATTACCGGCTTTTTTTTTTGAAATCTTAAGCTTTACACCTGAAATCTGAATTAAGACAGAAGCTGGATTTGTTTCCTGCTGTTGTGCCCAAAGACTGTTCAGTGAGTGCCAAGCGAAGCGGCGGTATATGCAAGGAGCTCCCCCGTTTAATGCAATACCCGAATAATTCCTCCTAATAAATGTTTCCTTCTCAAATGCTTAGATTTTTTTTTTTTTTTTTTTTTTTTTAAAAAGAGGCAGTTTGTTTGTGTAATTCCCTCCTTTTGTGAGGCGTTTGGATTGAATAAGTGGCACAAGATTTTTATGTTTTATGGCTCTTCAGGGAGAAAGCTTAGAACTTGAAAATGTCCTGTCTGACTTTAAAAATGTGTCGTCGTCTTTTTTACTGATGTGTCCTTTATGTCAAAAGTCGTCAGACTCTAAATACAGAAGCCACAGTTGTTATGAGTGGAGCTGAGTTGTGGTTAACTCGTGAGATGGAGGAATAAATCACCCGTTTGATGTCTGGTGGTTAAAAAAGAAAAAAAAAAAAAGAAATTACATACCAGCTGGATTTTTTGGTTTTCAAATGTCCAGGCAGAAACTGCTCTGCAGGCGTATAAAATTGAACTTAACAGCTTTGGAAACTGGGCTGAAATCACTTTTATCCAAATTCAAATGTGCCTCTTTCAAGTCTCCTCAAACCACCACTGTCGATACACTGTAAGAACAGACCAGTGCTCACAGATAAATGTGTTATTTGGTACATTATTATAGTAGTAAATTACATCTCTGTATTAGTTTCTTCTCTGAGACAGCTGTGCTGTCTTATTGTTAGTGTAAAAAAATAAAACAGTGAGTTGTGTGCATACGTACGTGTGTTGAAAGAGACAATGAATCACATATTTGGTTAGTTGTAAATGCTGCAGATATTACGGCATTTCACACAGAACATTATTCATTCTAGATAATGTTATCGTGTCGTGAATGTATCTAATGCAAAAACTCTAAACATGCCCTTCTAAAAGGTCGGCATGTTGAAATGTAATGATTCGCTATATATAGACTCTTTCTGAGGTCACATAGGTACCATGCTGATACTGTGTTAAGACATATAAAAGTATGTGTATTGTTATATAGATTTATATTTAATGTCAGTGGGTGGTGTGACTACTTTTAGAAATATCTTTCACTCTCAGAAAAGGTAGAGCAGAATTGTACTTTTTGAAGTACAAATGTACACCATACAGGTACATTACAGTACCCTTTACTGCAAGTCAGTTTTTGTACCCCTACTGTACCTTCAAAAGTACTATTATGTACCCAAAGTGCCCAAAATGCACCTATAAACAGCGGTATAATCATTGGGCAGAAAATTGAGAAAATCTGTGTGACCCTTTTTGTTTTTAGTTTTTTTTTTTTTTTTTTCTTTTTCAAATGATGTCGACAGGCCAGTTCACGCTGTGCTGCAGTGCGCTCTTCGTCTGCGGTGGAGGGCATATACAGAAGTAGACGGTATAGACAGATCGTTCAGTCGGAGTCACCAGTGACATGATCCCTCACTGGCTTCCCACCCCCTTAACTGTTGGATAGGGCCAAGCTGGAAGCGCCGCTGTCTAGGTTCGACCCTGAGTCTCGTTGGATGAGGGCGGTCGCCACCTGGACGTCTGATTCAGTGTGTCGCCTGTAGGAACTGAATTAGTACAAATGTGTCCCTTTAAAGGAACGGTACGCTTATTCGCTTTTTTACTGAGTTAGATTAGAAGATAAATACTTAATATCAACAGTTCACTATGGAGGGCTGCAACTAACATTTACTTTCATTATTGATTAATCTGTTGATTATTTTCTCATTTGACTGATTAATTGTTTTGTCAAGAAAATGTCGATCCGTGTTTCCCAAAGCCCGAGAACACGTCCTCAGATTTCTAGTTTTGTCTCGACCAACAGTCCACAACACAAAGATATTTAGTTTACTATCACAGAATTTGAATTTGCTTTTCTTAAAAAATGACTCAAAACCATTAATTGATTATCAAAATAGTGAGCGATTAATTTGATATTTGGCAACTAATAGATTAATCAGCTAATCGTTACAGCTCTAGCACTACGTTTACTGTCTGACATTTTATTTGTGTGGGTGTGGAAATTTATCCACCACTTAATACCATAAAAATGGAGCAAAAAAAGTCGTGTCAGTAGCACTTTCTGATAACAATCCCACAATGCAATGCATCACAATTTATAGATACGAAAACTTCTGTTGTACGTCTCCACATCTGTCCCACATCTGTTAGATAAGAAGCAAGAGTCCAGCATGCGATTAGCTTAGCATAAAGACTGGAAGCACTGGGAAACAGCTGGAAATGTCCAAAGGTTAAAATATCCAACAACCAGCAACTTGAATATTTACTAATTATGTTGAATCTAATCTGTTTAATTAGCACATAAAGACCAATGTAAAAACAACAATATTTTGTAGTGGGAATTACGTGACGTCACTGTTTCTTGACAAACAACAGTCAGACACAGTTACTATCTGGAATCTCGTTGTCACTGTGAGGTTGCCAGGCAACCAGAGATATTTTTTTTACATTTGAGCTTTTGTGTGGATTAATCAAATGAGATATAACTTGTTCATTAGTGAGTTTTAGAGGTGTTGGAAGTCAGATTATTTTTAACCTCTGGACATAGCCAGGCTAGCTGTTTCCAACCTGTTTCCAGTCTTTATGCTAAGCTATGCTAAGCTAACCATCTCCAGGCTCAAGCCTCGTATTTCGTGTACAGACATGAGAGCAGTATCAATCCTCCCATCTAACTCTTGGAAAGGAAGCGAATAAGCGTATTTCCTAAAAATGTATTTGTTCTTCTTTAAACTATCATTTACTTTTTACATTTTCTTTATTTTATCTCAAACAGTATGTGATTATCTCTAAAGAAATGTACTTTTCAGTACAAGACTGTACATCTCCTTTACCTCCGTGTTTGAGTGTGTTGAGCGGTGGCCGTGACGACAGTTTTTCAAATCTTTGAAGGATTTAAGCAGAAATGTTCCTCTCTTAGTCAATGAAATTGATAATTCGAATGTCTGGGCAAATTGAGTTTGTCTAAATCTTACAGCTTTGAAAGACTACTTTTGTCCAGCCAAGAAAACCCGTCCCTCTAGTCTTAGCCTTTGTCTCCTCCTCTTCTCCTTCACATCATTATGCCTTCACTTACTGCTGTCAGCTGGAAATAACAGAATACTTGATTAATAAATTGTGCCTCTTGAGGGCATTTGAATTCTAAGTACATTTAGATGTATGTATCGATGCACAAGAGCGTGTTAGTGAGGGGAGTTACGGTGTGGCACGAGAAAATTTCAAATTTGTTTTTACCTCTTTCCCTTTCTCATCCTCCTTTAGGGCCAACTGTACTTCTACATACATTCATGAATCATAACTCCTGGAATATGCAAAACGCTCTGCTCATTGTCTCTGAGCAGATCCTTTAGCATGTGGACAGTTAGCATACTTCTGGTTCCCGGGGTGCAAACAAAGGGCCTTATTTCTCGTTCACTGTATAAAGATGTGATAGCTGTGTATAAAAATGACATGTATTAATGGTAAGTTTAGCTTTTTTTTATTTGACATTAAAAAAAAACACAGCATGGAAACAAAAAAAAAATCATTTATACATAGTTAATAGTTTGTGTAGACCAACAAGAAAAAAGGTATAATATGAGAATCTACATTTGTATACAATGATGGAGTCATTGTTAATGGTAATAGTTGCTGTTGCTATGGCAACAAAATGACAACATGGCTACCTTTCTATTATCCTAATTGTGAATTTTTTCACATGAATTGAAATAACATACATCACTAACTTATTCAAAAAGGGAATGTCTAATTAGTTTGTCTTGTAATTGCGACATGATTAAATATTTTGTATGGAAAACTTAAATTCCTTGTAATATCCAAAGGTCCTTAGGGGAGATCAGGTGTTTATTTTGTTTTGTTTATTTGACCTTAATTGTTATTTTTGTTGTTGTACATGGTGTTTTTGAAAAAAAATACGAATGGATTTTGGCTTTTAAAGCAAACACCTATCTGTCAGGGAGGTAAAGAGGCTTTTGGACTGAATGCAAGATTTGAATTCATCTATTTTCTGTAAAATTCTCCTCCTGCAGACCAGACGGGCGTCGCTCAGATGTCTGTTTTTGGAGGTGTGAGCTTTCATTAGTGTTTCAGTTTTGGCTGAGAAGGTGGTCCAGAAGTCTCTTCCTGCCCAGCTGTGCTGGGTGATGTCGATCCTTGCCGTGGTGTATACGAATGTGTGATGTTCACCTTGTTTGCACTTATGTACATAACTATGTCAAAATACTCAAAATTTATTTTGAATAAATATAGATAAAAGAGTTGATTAAAAAATCAAATCAATGTAGCGTTAATGATGAGTATGTCTATCATTTTATTATAGTATAAAAAGATTGCTTCATGTCTTTTTGTTTGTTTGTTTGTTTGTTTGTTTGCTAGAGCCCTGTTCTTTGCTAAGCGTGACATTGCCTAGCTCTAAACCACGAATGGTTTGCTTTAAAAAAAAAAAAAAGAAGCTTTTATCGGTTAATTTACAGAAGCAATTTTGGTCCAATAATGTCTGACCCTGACATCAAACAAGAGAGATGGATTAAAAGAAACAGTCAAGCTGGAATATATGTGATAAACCAGTGCTTAACTTGTCTATAGCTCATGAATACACAACAACATGCAGGTGCACACAGTAATGCATCAAAATGAAGCACAGAGTAGCTCCACCTGCAGGCTGCCTGTAGAAAAGCAGCCCGGAAAATAAGATCGGATATTAAGATCAGATTATAGAAGGGCGTTGGTGTGAGATTTGTACACAGGGTTTAAGTTCACATTCATTTCTGTCATTTTGTGAAATTAGTTATTATTTGCTCCCTTGTTGTCATTATCCAAAACAATAATAAATCTGAATTCTCCTCAGGATTATAGTCAAAATTGCAAACAACCTGGTTTTCCGATGTTATTCTCGCAGCAGCAGCAGCAGCAGCAACAACATCCTTACACGACTCTGTTCCTGCAGATTTGGACATGTGATGCTCTTCAATTTGCTCTTAAAGCCAGCGATTTTGTTGCCATGGCACTTGTCCTAGTGGTGGATTTGACTGAGTCATCCTGGTGAATCGGTTCACAGCCCTCTTGACTGTTGAATATTGACTTGAAGCGTCTGTGCACAGAGACGGGTCTCTGTTGGACGTGTACCCAAAACTCACCAAAGCTTCTCTACTTTGACTCAACAGCTCCCATTTATCACTTCTGTCTCAATGTATGAGGGGAAAAGTACTTGTGGAGTGGACTTAACCAACATGATGTGGGTTTCCAGTCGCCAACATATGCATATTACATTGATTTTATTCTGTAATTGATTAATTGTTACCATCATTTTAAAACAGTTCAGTTGTAATTGTGCCTTTATCATGCAAAATGTTTTTTTTTTGTTTTGTTTTGTTTATGCTCTACATTTAAATCTCAAAAACATGTATTGACTGTGTGTAAAATGTGTCCCTTTATTTTTAAATCCTTTTGTTGGTGAGCTGTTATTAAATTGGGTACAATCGCTAAAGTGCCAGACTGAACGGCAACATGTGGACGGTGACGAGGGCCAAAGACTGTTCAGGACTAAGCCATATGAAAAAAAAAAAACTCTTTCTGACACTCTAGGACAGACTTGAAAGTGACTGCTGTTTCTTAGTCACCTATCATTTCACTCTGTTTTCTGCTTGTGGTGCTTGTATGTGCTGCTGTGCTACATGCCAATTTATTTTGCAGTGTATAGCTATTAAGAGTAAGTTACTGTGCCTATGATGAGTTCAGCGATTTCTGTTTGACCTTTAATAAAACACATAATTGTGATCCTCTTGTAGTGTGTTTTGTTGCCGTCCTGTCATACATTTATGGATTATAAGGTGTTTGTTTACCTGTGAATGACTGTTGATTGTGTTTATATGAAGGTTAGATTTACAGGTGCACTTGCAATGTTGAAATAATGCAATATTTAGACCTTCTTAACTACAATGTTTAATTTAAATTACAGCTAGCATATCAGACCAAATCAAAGTACTTCTTGTTGTTCGACATCATAGTTGTGTGTAATTATAGGAGTACGTTTCCCACCGTGACTGAGCTAAAAGTTAAAAGCAACAGAAACAAAAACATGAAAGATGAAGTGTGATGTGATGACGTGCCAAGAGGCAGTGTTTCACTGCCTCGTGTGGTTGAAAGTTTCAAGTCCGTTGCACGTCTTATTTATGTCCGTTGTGCATCTGATTTATGTGGTTTGGGTTGGGTTTGGTCAAAAGTACGCTCTGTTGCACCTGTAACCACAGGCTGAGCTTCATTCTGGTCGTGCTGGCGTGCCACTTATCACGTAGCGGTAACGGTGGGGGAAATCTGCGTTGATGTTGAATCTGCTGTGGTGAATTTTAAATTCCATGTGGCTTATTCGTTTACTAGTCTGACTTGTTTATGACTTATTTTTGATACACGTGGTGTTTTGTTTACTTGCCACACAGGGCCAGCAGGAGCAACATGTACTGTTTCGTGAGCCAAAATTCAAATATAGTGGAAACCAAACCCACCCAGTCAGGTTTCGGAGCACACCCACTCGTAACAATGATATCACGGTGTACTGACACACCTGGAAGTACACTTTTACATCACTGCAGCAACAATAAGATTTTCAATTTGTGTTACTTTGCTCTTTAAAGTGGGGTTGAATCAGAAAGAAAGATAAATTAAATCACTTCCTGTGTATTTCTTCCCAACATGAAAGACTGACTTAAATGTTTTAAATGCACTTTTATCATCTGTATACAGAGTAAAATATTGTACATGTATTAATGTGTAAATGGAAAACTCTAGTTATTACTATCTAGTGTTGTATTCATTTGTATTTACTAGTATTTTGTTTGTATCTGATTAATAAATGCATAAATTGATCAATTATATGAACAGTTCTCACATTTCAAGGCATTCAGAAGTAACTATGACTAATGCAGCCAAATACTGACAACAATGAGATTAGTTTCTGCATGTTTTAAAGGACGGATTCACAATTCATCTCTTAAAACAACAGTTGGGAGCCCTAATGAACACTGAAGCAGGTTTTTCTTGCTATAATCATTCCTCATGTTCATACTGACCATTAGAAGATCCCTTCATAACGCACTTACAATGTAAATGATGGTGAACAAAATCCACAGTCCTCATATTGAGCAAAAATGTACTTAAAAGTTTATCCGAAGCTAATATGAAGCTCCATCCTTCCAAATGAGTCAAATCAAGTAGAAATCTTTCAACCTTACAGTCTTTTTAATGCCAAGTTCCTCTTTTTGTTACGATACTTCCACTGCAGCTCAACAGGGAAGCGCAAGGGGGGAATTTGATGCTAAAAAGACAAAAAAGAAAGTTTTTTTTTTAATTACTGTGTGGAAACACTGTGGGTTTTGGCCCCCATCACTTACATTGAAAGCACATTTGAAGTGGATCTTTTGAAGTAATCATAAGTTCAGTATGAAAGAGCAGCAAGAAAACCTCTTTCAGTGCTCATATGGACACATGACTGTTATTTTAAGACAGACTTGAAAAACTGAATCTTTCTTTTAACATTTGAGAAATTAAACACTCTTTTATTTCTCTTCTTAGACTGTTTTCCTTTCTTTTCATTTTTGCACGGCCATCGTATAAGCACTACCTTGTGTGGTTTAAAGTTTCAAGTCCATTGCACGTCTGATTGCTGTGGTTAGGTTGGATTTAGTCAAAAGTGCGCTCTGTTGCACCTGTGAACATATCCTTTTAGGGACAACATTGTGCATCAACACCACACTGAATAAATTCAGTAAAAATAAATAAATGAATTTACTGTGCTATTATGGTAATGTGCATGCTGGCTCACAGCTAAATTGGACAAAGCAATACTAATGTTATTAGCTACACCTGTGCAAGTCAAAACATCTGCTTGTAAAAATGTGAATAATTCTGTCACTTATCCAGCATGAAAACACTATTATAGACACTATTATTTTATGTGTCTTTATGTCTCTTTGTTGTGGCTACTTGAGCCAGGTCATAACAGAATATACAGTAACCACCTACTATATGTATATAAAGTAATGTCATTTTTTTTAACCATTTAATATTCATCTCAGCACTCTTCACTTCTTTACTCTATTTATATCCTGTTATATCCTGAAACAGTTTCACCTTTATAAAGTCATTCCTTGTGTATATTTCTGAAGATTGTTGTGTATGAAGTTATTTTTGTGTACGTACACTGAGAGCCACTGAACCGGAGTCAAAATGCTTGTATGTGAAAACACACTAATAAAGATGATTTTACTCACACATAACCGGAACGCAGCCGGTGTTACACCGTGTTTGGTGACCCATCAGATTCTGTGACCTGTAAAAAAAAAAAAAAAAGAAAAGATAAAAAAAAGGATTCTGTGATCTGCAGGGTTGGAAGAAGTAAAAGTATCAATACCACAATGTAAAAGTAGTTAATTAGAAGTAAACATCCGTACTTAAAGTACTTTAGTACTTTAAGTAAATTTAGCTGGTAATACTCATATACTTTTAAATAAGTATGATATTAAATGCATGATTTTTACTTGTAATGAAGTATTTTTTACATTGTGGTATTGATACTTTTACTCAAGTAAAGGATCTGAGTACTTCTTCCAATATTGCAGGTCACAGAATCTGATGGGTCACCAAATACGATGTAACACCGGAACCGGAAAACGTAGAAAAACACATAACCGGAAGTGTTGTTCCAGTTAGCGGAAACGAGGCATTTAGACTTAGGGAAGCAGTTGGAGGAGAAAAATATTTTCTTTCTGTAATAAAACCTGCCCAGTGCGGTGTTAAACACACACTGGAGCAGCAACACTGCAACCAATGGACCCTCGGAGTGTAATTTTGACTCTGCGGTGCGTCCGTCGATAGCGCACACCGGCGCCGAGTTGCCGGGGCCGGGAACCAGAACCAGGCCCGGGGGCAGACGGACGGGCACAACCCAGCACTGTGCTCAACGACACCGGCGGAGTGTGTGCGGAGGAATTGGCATGCTGTCGGTAAGGGGAAGAGTAGCACCGTGTCTGTAGCCAGGCAGCCAGTCCCCCCCCCCGGTAAACGCTTGAAGCTCGAAGCATGGGACTTACCGCCAGCTAACGTTAACGGAGTTAACGGTCAACTTTTCCTCTTCTAGCTAACAAAACAACAAGTATGAACGCTGGAGCCGAGTTAAAGTGAAAGAAGAGGGGTTACTATACATCACCTAACATTTGCCGTTTGTTTAAAAGGCCTGATAAATGTTTCTGGAGCGAGTATAACAGCGTAGCTACGTCGTTAGCCGCTACGTTTAGCCTGCCTCCCAATCGCCCCCCTCCCCTCAAATGAAAGAATATAAAGTTGTCGTGCTGGGCAGCGGCGGCGTCGGCAAGTCCGCGCTGACCGTCCAGTTTGTCACCGGCACCTTCATCGAGAAATACGACCCGACCATCGAGGACTTCTACCGCAAGGAGATCGAGGTGGACTCGTCGCCCTCCGTGCTGGAGATCCTGGACACGGCGGGGACGGAACAGTTCGCCTCCATGAGAGACTTGTACATCAAGAACGGGCAGGGCTTCATCCTGGTCTACAGCCTGGTCAACCAGCAGTCCTTCCAGGTAGCCTGCCGTGCAGCAGCTCATTTCACACACTCATAACTCAAAGATCCCCTCCAGACATGTTTAATGTATATATAAAATACTCCACTTTGAATAATAATTTATGTCTGACATAGTTTTTCCACAAAAAGTTAAATTATCTTGTTAAAATCACCTCCTTCTCCCTCATTAAAAATCAGAGAATCTATGAATATGCACATATAGTTAGTCAAGTTAAGTCAATTTTATTTGTATAACCCAATATCACAAATTTGCCTCGAGGGGCTTTACAGTCTGTACAGTAATACACCATCCTTTGTCCCTAGAGCCTCAATTAGATTGAGGAAAAACTCCCAAAAAAAACCCTTTAATGGGGAAAAAATGGAAGAAACCTCAGTACAAGCAACAGAAGAGGGGTTCCTCTCCGAGGACGGACAGTAGATGTTGTGTGTGCAGAATAGGACAAGAAAGACAAATTAGAGAAATATAGCATAAAGCAGGATAACAAGATTATAATGGATTTATAATATAGGAAGAATGTGATGACCTGCTGGACACAAGATGTCTCCTACTTGGCTGTAAAGTCATTTCTAAGTGTTTGTGCACTGGAGGCTTCAGGTTTCAACATCACACTTGTATAAGTTAAATATTGAACCATGTTTGTCTTCCAAACTATTTGTGTTGTCACAAATCATGCCCGTAGGTCCGCCCCTTAAAGTCAGAGTTTCAATGAGCTCAGAGAAACTTTTTAAGCAGATGAAAGTGAAAACAGCTTTCTAGTGTCAAACTCTGCACAAACACCATTCTGCACAGTGAAGCTCAAACATTCAACTGAAATAACAAGAAGAAAACACATTTTTGAACTGATGGGGACTTTAAAGTGCACATATGTGGAAAAGTGGTCAGTCAGGGTATTAAGTTGCTACATAAAGGTGTGATGTATAGTGTTCATGTTGTTAGTGCTGCTATTTCAGATCCATGCACCATCCTGTGACTCCTATTTACTTAAGACTATTGCTAATGTCGTAAAGTTAAAGTAACACACAATGTGTGTACTCATGCTGTATTAGCATCTTAAAACAGGGGATCAATAATACCTTATTTACTGCAAAACAGTGATCTACTGTACATCATCATCTTTGTAACTGCAGAGGAAACTGTCAAAGAAGTCATCGTTTTTATTTCTATATTGCATTTATTTGCTACACAATCAAGTGATCAGTTTTAACTGAGATTATAGCCAACAGATATGAAATAGTGTTGAACCAGAGATAGATAGATAGATGCTTTATTAATCCCAAAGGGAAATTAAAATGTTCATGGATCCAACTATGATGTAAGAAAGGTAAAAACAAATGCAATTAGTGGCAATTTATGTATTTAAAAATGGTAATAAATATATGTGTATGATTGGGGGGGGGTCTTAGGTAGTGACCTCATTTAGGATCTTAGTGGTCTGAGGGCAGAGGCTCGTCCTGAGCCTCTCGGTGCTGGTTTGGTGTATCCGGTACCTTCTTCCCAACCGCAGCAGGGAGAAAAGGCTGTTAATCTGGGTGTTTGGGGTCTTTAATGATTCTCTCAGCCTTATTCTTGTAGAGACGGGTGTAAATATCCTTTAGACAGAGTAGAGCACCGCCTATTGTATGTTCAGCTGAACGAACCACTCCTTGTGGGGCCTTGTGGGCCTGTTCGGCACTGTCTCTCTGGCTCTCTTGATGGTGCAGTGGTAGAAATTTTAGGGGATACCCAGAATTTCCTCAAGCGTCTGAGGTGAAACAGTTTCAGGTTTTAAGGATGTTTAGTGACTTTTTTTGCATATGCTTAATTTTCTCACTTTTCTAGTGTGAACTCACTGCATAAACAAAACATTTTTATGGAATTAGGACACAACTGTAGTGTTTATACTGCATTTTTACTCCCGCCCTATAAACTGCCTTGTTGTTTTCAGGAAAAACTAACATGCTCATGTTCCTCTTCCATCTTTCAGGACATAAGGCCAATGCGAGACCAAATAGTGCGAGTGAAGCGCTTCGAGAAGGTGCCGTTGATCCTGGTGGGGAACAAAGTCGACCTGGAGTCTGAGCGTGAGGTCGCAGGGTCAGACGGGCGAGCTCTGGCTCAAGAGTGGGGCTGCCCTTTTATTGAAACTTCTGCCAAGAGCAAGACCATGGTGGATGAGCTGTTCGCCGAGATAGTCCGACAGATGAATTATTCCACGCTGCCGGAAAAGCAGGAACAGTGCTGCACAGCCTGTGTGGTACAGTGAAGAAGAGGTACGTACGCTGGCGTTCCCATCTTCCTTTACATGATTAGATTCGTACTCGGGTCGCGCCAAAGAGCCCACAAACACAGCACAGTTGGCTGCTCACTAATTTTACAAAATGTGATGAAATGTCCCTGCAGTGCCGGTGTAAAAATGGTTCACAAGCTGAGGAGAAATGTGACACATGGATGACTGTGTGGTGTTTCAGTGCAGTGCGAGGGAGAGGAGAGGAGTGATTCGGCTGGAAGTGAGAAGGACGAGTGGGTGGTGCTGCTCTGCACAAACCGTTGGTTTAGCTTGTTATCATAAGATCGCAGAAAGTATGTGGCATGAAGAACACAACTGTCTGAGCAGCTCAGGGGTGGGAGGGGGGAAAAAAAGCCCCCGAAGAGTAGAGACTAATGAAGCAGACAGTCCTGTGAGCCGAGCCGTAGAAAGAGGAAAATGTAACATCCTGAAAAAGAAATTATGTTCCAAAACAGGAAGCTCACTTTAGATTCTGTGATGAAATGTTGCCTGCGCCAAGCACAGCTGACACAGATGCACAGTGAGAAAGCCAGTTTTGACCTTTTAGACCTGTTGTATTAATTATCGGCTCTCTTTTTTTCTCTGTTTTTAATAGATGCAGCATCTGTCTGGATCTCCACAAGCATTTTGATGAACCATGAACAACCAAACTTTTGACCTTACTGACAAAACTTCACCGTAGCTGAAGGTGAAGCTTCTGACTTTCTGTCACAGAGCGTCTGACTGGAAAGACGTCGGTCCTATTTTTGATATCATAACTGTTAGAGACGTTTTCTGCTGCAACCTTAACGGCCTTTGCGATGTCCCAGGATGGAGCTGTTCTTCAGAAGACAGACTGACTTGGAGCGAGCTCGGACGGCCATCTGTGAATTTCAGTCTCTCTCTCTTTATTTTTTTTTTTTTCCTCCTTTTAGTCGGAAGTATCCCTGAAGTAATAAGCAAGAGTGTTTGTGAGGTTGCAGCTTCTTTTTAAAGCTGCTTTAAGCACTATTATATACTTTATTATTAATTGTATTATGTCTCAAGTTTGGAGTTTGAAAAAGTATTTGATAATATTGACAGATTTTTACTTTTAAGCACGCATACTTAAGGAGCCCATGAGCAGCCAGTTTGTTGCTGCCCAGGTGTACTGCTCATTTTATTTAGGAAAAAAAAAGCTTTTTAGCTTGAGGAAACTTGATTAAACCTGTGACATTTTCATTAAGGGATGGTCATTTTATCCACCCAGCGGCATAAATTTCAAGAATTTCCTCTTCTTTTAATCGCAGTAGCCTGAGGCAGCTTAACTCATCCATAAATATGCATGCTCAAAATTGAAAATGTCCTACTAAATCAACTTGAAGTGATAAGAAGAGCCATTTTACTGTTTTTAGCCTGAATTCTGTCAAAACATCAGAAACATTATCGCTGTGCTGTACAAGGCATGAACCATGCAGAGGCAGGTCTTCCAATTTCCCGTTTTCTTGAGGAGTCTCTGTCGGAGAATGATTTTGGAACGACCGAATGGAAGCTCTCAGTGCATATTTGTGTTTGACTACATGATGTGTGTTGCTTTAAATCCAGGAGATGCTGATACGTGTCATCAAATAACTCCAGCTGCAATGTGGTTTGATAAAAGTTCTGGCACAGTTACGCAGATTTAACATTGTATTATTATTTTTTCTCTCATAGTAACCTATTTATTAAAAACTAATGACATGGGTAGCCAGTTTTAAACATTTAATTTTATACTAGGTTTTCGCTTTTTGTGACTTTTCAGGATATATGGTATATTGTTTTTTTGTTTTTTTTTAAGCTGAGAATTTAACAGAGCCTTAAATAATTTCTGTTGCACCCTCGTCTCACGTTTCTTTTTTCTCTCTAAGATAAAACAACTGTCAACATCTGGTAATAAACTCGCTGGCCTTTCCGCTTTCATCATGAGACACAGTTAAAGTATCTTTAATTGACACACCGCCAGTTCTGTGTTTCCCTCGATCTGATCATTTCTCATTTCTTTCTCATGTTTTCTGTCTAGTCCTCTGTAGCAACAGAGACTTTGGTGGTCGTACGGTAGCCTTGTCTTCTTGTTCATGCTGCTGTGAAACATGTTAAAACTTTTGTTAAACTGGCAACAGTCACATAAGACTTTTGTGCCTGTTTCGACCAGTTTTGTAAAAGCCCTTGTAGAGCTGAAATGGTTAGACAATTGGCACAACTGTTTTTAATATTCGATTTATTGTTTAAGTTCAATTATTAAGCAAATATTCTTGAATAATACTTTGGTTTCAGCCTTTCAGATGTGTGGATTTGCTGCTTCTCTTTGTTATGTCATTAAAATTAAATATCTTTGCATTTAAGACTGTTGATCAGATAACAGCCAATTTAAAAACGACAGTTGCAACAGGCTTTTTTTTTTTTTTTACCATTGTCTGACTTTTTATAGACTAAACAATTAATCCATTAATTAAAAACATTTATAGATTCATTGATAGTGACAATAATCATTACATAAAGCCTTAATTCTTTGTCAGCAACCATTAAACACCACATTCTCATTTTATAACTTTTATGTTGTAAGTTGTAAACAATGAGTGAAAACATCATTTTTGTACAAACTATGCCTTATATAGTACGACCCCACATAATGACGTCACTGATGTGGTTCAAAGTTCATTCATGACCTTAAGGAAACGGCAGTTGGGTAAACAGTTTCACCACAAGGTCAATTTAGTATCTGTTCTGAAAGTTTGACTCATACTACTCATTACTACATCTTTATCAGCAGATTGAGTTTATAAAGACGTCTGCCAAGATGGATGCCAAGGCAACAACCGAGCAAACTCCCATCTGCTGATGATGATCACTTGATATGACTAAAAGCTCCAGAACAGCCACTAAACACACCTTGCAGAGAGACGGTTTAGTCGGTGACGTATGTGAAGTTTCTGGTCATGTTTTCCAGACAGAAAACAAGGCAGAACTGTTTTATCTGAAGCGACATTGTCTAAAAATATCAACTCTCACAAACAGGGTGCACTTTCCACTTCCTTGTTACTGTGTGTGTGTGTGTGTGTGTGTGTGTGTGTGTTCAAGATCAAGACTGGCAGAGTGCAATGATGTTGGCGTGTGCTTTGCAAATGTGTTTCTTGCATTCGTCACACCCCATGGAGTACAAAGCTGTCTCTCCTTCCTCTTGCTCTGCGGTTATCAGGTGGGGCTGCTGGGTGCTAGACGCTGCATCCCTCACCGAACTGGCAGCAGCTGCTGTGTGAGGATGGCGCTGACGTCTCTGAATCAGCTGGGTCACCACAGCTCTTTCAAGCTCCTTGAGGGCGAAAAAAAAACAACAACTTCCATTTCAGTTTCTTGTCCTGGTTTCCATGCTGGGTTCATCTCTTGTCTGCGCCATAAGAGAAACAAAAACATCACAGGCTGCTGTGCTGTCAGCTGCCTGGAGTGAGCACTATGCGCCAGCAAGCTGTTTGTTTTGTCTTGTTGTCCTGACTGATACGAGGATTTCTCTTCCCTCGTGATCACAGTTACATATCTGTGTAGTATGAGCAGTTACAGGACAGTTTATTGTTCTTAGGACCAAGTAAACCAGTGTGTGACCCTTTGAAGACAAGCAGATGGAGTGACATGAGAAGCTCTACACTGTTCATGATTAGTTTCCCAGTAAGCGAGGTTTTGTTGATTTACAGGTTAAAGATGTTTGACCTGAACTTAATTTGGTTGACAAAACACTTAAACTGCACTTAAGCGTTCCAGGGTTTACAGAGTATTCAGATCATCAAAGGACAGGTTCACAATTTCTCAAGTCTGTCTTAAAACAACAACCAGGTGTCCATATGAGCACTGAAAGAGGTTTTCCTCGCTATAATCATCCCTCCTGTTCACACTGACTATTAAAAGATCCCCTTCAAATGTGTTTTCAATGTAAGTGATGCGGGACAAAATCCACAGTGTTTCCACAAAGTCATTTCATGCAAAAAAGGCATTTAAAAGTTGACCTGAAGCTTATATGAGGCTCCAACAGTCTGTGTTAGTCATATCAATTGGATATCTGCCACATTTACAGTCTTTTTAGCATCAAATTCCCTCTTTGTGTTTCCCTGTTGAGCTGCGGTGGAAGTACCGTAACAAAAAGAGGAACTCAAAACACTGAACGTTGAAAGATATCTTCTTGATTTGACTAAATTGGACGGTTGAAGCTTCATATCAGCTTCAGATAAATGAGAAGGGGTACTGTGGATTTTGTCCCTCATCACTTACATATAAAGTGTATTTTGAAATGATCTTCTAATGGTCAGTATGAACAGGAGGAATGATTACAGCGAGAAAAACCTGTTTCAATGTCCATTTGGGCTCCTGACTTGTTTAAAGACAGACTTGAAAAATTGTGTATCTGTCCTTTAAGTAAAAGTAGTAATACTACAACTAAAGTAAAGGTTGTGCATTCAATATTTTACTTGAGTAAATGAACAGAAGTGTTAGTATCAGTGAAGTATCAAAAGTACTCGTTATGCAGCAGAATGTCTTCTGTCAGTGTTACTATCATGTATCATAATACTGGATCATTACAGGCCTTTTCTCAGTTGACATGTTTACGTCACAGTCAGAAAAGCTCAGGTTTAAATAGTAAAATTAATGATGGTTGAATTCCATTTAGCTGCTTCAGTTTCAGGGTGCTGGTGTTGAGTTGTGCTGACTCACTGTCACACTGTTGTGGTTTACTGGAACATTTAATAGTCAGAGCCAATGTTAATTTTATTAGTAACATCTGAGCTTTTCCTTCTTTGTAAAGTCTGCTGTGAAAAAGGCCTGTTAGTAATTTATTAAAGTGTAAGCAGCTTTTTACGTTGCTATTTTAATTCATATAATTTTATACATTAAAATTTCTCTAATAGTTAACTGTTAACTACAATTTAGTTCAGATCTTCATGGTCCCACAATTCACTCTGCAGCATGAAAACATAAAACATAAGCACAATAAGACATAAAGAGTGCTGCTACACACACAATGTAGAATATAATGAAAGGTTCTTGTAATAAAAGCAAAGAAAAATTTCAAGAATAAGAACAGGGATAAGATAAAGTGTTAATCTCTGGCAGCCAAGAATCAGTTTATAGTATATTAGAAGAGTGTTTATTGCACAATGGATAAATGATATCTTGAATCTGTTACACCTAATATTCATAAACCTGTATCTCTGACCAGAGGGGAGGATGTTATTCCTGAAAAAGAGGATTGTTGGGATTTGCTAGGATTAATTTATCTGTCTGTGAAACTTGCTGGCTCATCAAACAAATGATTTCACAGCTGTTAAGAAAACATGATGGAGTCAAACATACAGTCTTTCTCTCTGAAATCCAGTGAAGCAGAAGTACACGATAGCAGAAAATGTTAAGTAGAAGTGTCTCAAAATTGTACTTGAGTACTTCTGTCACTGTTGCAGAAGCATTTCAATGAATCTAGTCATTAAAAAAATCTCTTATGTAACCAAATGAATCCCAGTTTGACTCTGGACAGGTGGACATCTACCTCTAAAACTGGGATCCACAAGTTGTGCTATTCTCTCTTTTTACCAACGAATTAATGATCATTGAGAAACATTTTAGATTTGGTTAAATATGCTGATGAAACAAACTCTTAAGGCGAAGTTGCCTATCTGGTCCACACTAAGGCTCTCAAAACATGGTGTCACATTAACCAGCTAGAAATCAATGTGGCCTAAGACAAAAGAATTAATTGTCTGTACAAAAGCTACATTCAAAAACAGCCAGTTTCACTTGACAACATGCTGAAACTGTGGAAATCTTTAAATATCTCGGTATAGTTCTGGACGTCCAGACGAGCTTCTCTGAAAACACAGAGTACGGTCCCCTAAACTGTAGATCTAAGAATTAACTTTCCAGGATTGTGTTAATGGCCGGAAGGACAGATGGTAAACTCCAAAAGCTCAACTTTTTACAGAAAGGACGAGGAGGACAGCGAGGAGTATCCTGTCTCCCAGCTCCCATCCTCTCTCCTGCCAGTTTGAGCTCCGGGAGGAGCTACAGAGCCCCTCTGGCAACTAAAAATGTATTTAAGAAGTCCTTTATCTCAAGTGTCATCAGTGTCCTTAACTCATTAAAGAAACTGACAAGATTTAAGACTTTGACATGAAGTGTTTTTAATGTATAATGTGACCTTGTGTTTGTTTCACTAACTGCTTTTCTGTCTTTATGTTGTTGTTTCTTGTGTTTCATGAGCAGAAGATAATTGTTCACCTTGGTGGAATAGAATAAAACTGTTATTCTATTCTATCTTTGACCTACCAGTACTCACAGGGTTGATGTGAGACAGCTCATCACAGAAGGTGCTTGCAGTGAAAATGTTAGCAGAGGTGATACTGTCCCCCCTGGAGCCCAGCTGTCAGTGTCAAGTACAAACTTTGATGCTCTGTTTCCTCTCTGGAGCTCCGTCAGCAGGTTTGCTGCTGTACACCTGCATCCTCCAGGTACAGGAAGTCTAGACTTCACACGCTTCCCAGATTCCTGTGCTGTGTTTTTGCAGCAGTGCTTGTCTGGCACAAATTTAAAGGACAGCAAACCTTTGAAGGAGACGAGGTGCTTTATTCACTGTCAGTTGTAGGTTTGGATTTTGAAAAAGGGGCAGATGCTGAGCACAAACTGGACTACTGGGAGACAGTTTGTCTCATTTACAGCAGGCAGGTCATGTGACCCAGCTGCTGAGACGAATTACTCTGAACAAGATAGAGAAACTGACCAGACTCCGCGTGACACTGGATCTCAAAGCTGGATTTGATCTCATCGACGCTAGACATGGTACATCATGGTGTCAATGTAATTTATACTTTTAGTTTTCACTGTTCTGTCTGCAGTTGAAACTAAACTTTTACAACCAGAGTTTATAGGAATAGTTTAATGATGTGGGAAGTAAACTTGTTCTCTGCTTCCAGTCTTTATACTAACACAGTTGATCTGGTTCTAGCTTCGTATTTAATGGACAGATAAGAGAGTGGTATCTTCTCATCATCTCACTCTTGAAAAGACGGTGTATTTACAAACTATACCACCACAGTAGAACCATCTTTCTCATCAGGTGACTTTCTCTTCATGATGTGGATGGATTTTTGGTTTTGTCCTCAGCTGAAGAAAAATCTTTGTCATGTCATTATTCTTCCTTTCCTTCTTCTCCCTCAGCTGTGGAGCACCAGCCCTTCTATGTGTATTTGTCACCTTAAAGTACTGATCATAGGTGGCACAGTGGTGCAATGTTTAGCACTGTTGCCTCACAGCAGGTGGCCGAACAGGGTCTTTCTGTGTGGAGTTTGTATGTTCCCCCTGTGCCTGCATGGTTTCTCTCTGGGTACTCCTGCTTCCTCCCACAGACCAAAAACATGCAGTTTAGGTTAATTGGTGACTCTAAATTGCCCGTAGGTGTGAGTGTGAGTGGTTGTTTGTCTCTATACTAAATGTTAGACCTGTAATTGATTGGTGACCTGTCCAGGATGTACTCCGCCTCTCGCCCAATGTCAGCTGATTGACTTCGGCTCCCCTGTGACCTTCATGAGGAAATGGATGGATGGAAATGATCATCATCAGTTAGTTTGTGGTCATTTACTGTATGCATTCATTCATGTCAGATGATCCACCACATGAACACAACATCAGCTGAAAAAGTGAAGTTTTCAAACTAGATTTTTGACACAGAGTCCATCTAGAAGATTGCAGGGCCCGTTTTAAGGCCGTTAACATCTCTGTTGATATTAAGCTTTAGTAGTTTAAGTTCACAAACACATTTTCAAAAAAATCTGATTTCCACAAAGTAACTGACACAGTGAAGTGCTTCTGCTTTTCCTGGAGGGTAATCCAGTCTTACCCTCAACTACAGCCTGGTCAGTGTTTCAAGTTTAAGTTTATTTATTACTTTAGCACTTTTCATACAGTGGCTGTAAGTCAAGGTGGTGTGCAAATAAGTAAAACACTAAAAACTAAAAATAAGAAAGAAAAATATTCAAATACCTTAAAAAATAACAACACCTTAAGATACATTAAAATTAAACAACATGAAAATACATTAAAAATTAGATATTTAAGTGCAAAAGTGCAATAAACATACATGTGTAGATGTTGGGGAGGAAGTTAATAGTCCCATGTTGCTAGAAAATGAAACAACTGTGTTTGTGTGTGTGTGTGTGTGTGTGTGTGTGTGTGTGTGTGTGTGTGTGTGTGTGTGTGTGTGTGTGTTTGTGGTCTGTTTCTCTCATAAGTACGGTGGTAACTGGGGATGAGACAACAGGAGGAGGTTTGCAGATGAGGGTGTGTCACTGTAATATTTTTGCAACAAGCCTTTTTCACAGCAGACATTTGACTTGTCATAGCAGGAACAACACAGGTGTTTCTAACATTAACAATGACTCCATTGTATTTACAGTAAAGTGTGACAATGATACACAACACCAACACCCTGAAACTGAAGCAGCTCAATGGAATTCAATTAATTTTATTATTCACACTTGTGCTTTTCATACTGTATCATGTCAACATGTCATCTGTTAAAAAAGGAACTATCTGATCTCACTGATGTGAGTTTTACTGTTGTCTTTATCAATACAAACACCATGTATGTTAAATGTAATTATTATATGTTTATTTTTTAGAAAGTTGGCACAATAATGATGAATAATGAAGTCAAAAAAGGCAGATGATCAGGCTACAGGCCAGAGAATTTATTAAAATCTGATGTGTGGTTTACATTACATTTCTTTTGCGTTTTCATTTAATGTATTTATTTGTGAGGACAAAGAAAATTAATCAATATTTCTGTAAATTTCCAACTGCAGTCCTTTGACAAGATGTTGTGAAACTAATATTTTGACTTTGCAGCAAATACGAAGACTAATTCAGACACCAAACATTTCTTTATAGCAATATGTCACACACATTTTCTATTTTTATTTTATCTTAAAGAAGTCATATTTCTTTTTTTTAAGACTTGCCATTTTTATTTTACGATATAACATGACAGATACAACAGATGACATACAATGATACATTCAAACCAACTCAAACTCCCCATTCTTACCCCAACCCAACACGGAAACAAGAGGGGTCGACCTGCATATGAAGTGGCTGCATATAAAGCTATTGACAAAAAGAGACAATGCAACTCTGAAAAAATATTAAATTAAAAAACGATTTTTAAAAAAAGACAATATACAAAAGCATATCCCTCACATAGAAATCAAAAACAGTGTGCTTCCACCTCATCTTTACACTGGCGCTTTTATAAAAGAAATATACTGTACACGCCCCACCTGAGGAAATGTTTTTCTGTCCTTCATCCTATATGACATTTTTTCATGTGCAGCTACTTTTTCTAACTCCATCACCAAGTCCTGGAAACGAGCCTCTCAGGCGTCTTCCAGTTCCTAAGAATGATTTACCGTCCAATCATAATTACCATCTGGGTCCAACACTTAAGTGATTGTGGAAAAGCAGATAACACTTCACAGTTTCACAGTCTACTTTTCATGGATTACTGTGTAAATAAAAAAAGCTCAGATGCATTAAAAACATCCACACATCTAAATAGAGGAAAATTAAATTCTGTTTAATTTCTGTTTTTAAAAGGGACCTTGTGGACAATCATCTCAGTGCTCTGAGACTAACATAAGGATGCAAAGTCTCGTCAGAGGTCATGAAGAACTGACAATATCTGATCATCTCCAGAGTGCAGACTTATTATTATTATTATTAAATTGTTTTTAAATTTTATTCATTTTCTATTATTAACGTAATTACATTATTATTTTATGTAATTTAAGCCGTGTTTCCTATCAAATGTTCCTTGTATGTTGAGGGTTTATTGTTGTGCTGTTGCAGCTCCAGGCCTGTAAGTGGCAGCACGGCGTGCTTTAATAGCCGACGCGGTGACGTCATCAGTCTGAGGCGGAAGTAGCTGTCAGAACTGTGGCGGGGGCTGCAGCAGGATGATGAAGATGAGCTGAAAACTGTTGAAAATTACACAACAACAAGCCTGAAGTTGACTCAACTGCTTTTTTATGCTCTGTGAGCAGTGATGAAGACCGTGTTTGTAACGGTCGGCACCACGAGCTTCGATGAGCTCATTGTAAACGTCACGTCGTCCGAAGCCGCTCAGGTGAGAGACGTCATCTAAAACAAACAACAAATTACTGTTTATTGATGAAAAAACGGAGCATTTTATTTCCAGAACATCCTCCATTAATGTATACTGTCATGAGAAGATATTATATTCATGTGTGTAAATGGAGAGACGTTCATTCTCATTTTTTATTCATGAATTAAAAGTTTGTTTCTCCTCAATGAAGGTGGTGACTGAAGTACTGTACTTAAGTACAATTTTGAGGTACTTGTACTTTACTTGAGTATTTCTGTTTGATGCTACTTTATACTTCTACTCCACTACACTTCAGAGGGAAATACTCCACTTCATTTATTTGGCAGCTTAAGTTACTTTTCAGATGAAGATTTGACACATTGGATAATATAATAAGCCTTTCAAATACAACACACTGTTAAAGATGAAACCAGTGGTTTCCAACCTTTTTGGCTTTTGACGTCTTACAAAAAGCAGTGTGTAGTCGGGGTCACATTTCAGATGTCTGAGTTGTTAACAGCTCCACCAAATAGTGATTTTTCCCTCTAAACTTCTCACATGGTTTATTTTCAGTAAATATTCAAATGATCCAATATTTCAGCAAAAAACAAAGATTAGAGAAAAAGTCCAAAAATTGAAAACAGAGTTGTGTATCCGAACTTTGTTTTTTCTTCTTTCCTCTCCCATTAATCATCTCACGACCCCTCAGATTTATCTGGTGACCCTTTGGAGGGGTCTGACCCCTAGGTTTGGAACCACTGGACTAAACTAGCTAACTGTATATAAAGTAGTTGAAACTAGCTCCACCTACAGCAGCTACAACAGTAACATTCACAGTTGTTAAGGTCTCCTGACTGTTGTTTTAAGACAGACTTTAAAAAAAATGTGAATCTGTCCTTTAAGTAAAAGTAGCAATACTACAAAATAAAAACACACATTAAAAGTAAAGGTTGTGCGTTACTATCATGTATCATATTACTGGATCATTATAGGCCTTTTCTCAGTTGACATGTTTATGTCACAGCCAGAAAAGCTCAGGTTTAAATAGTAAAATTAACGATGGTTGAATTCCATTTAGCTGCTTCAGTTTCAGGGTGCTGGTGTTGAGTTGTGCTGACTCACTGTCACACTGTTGTGGTTTACTGGAACATTTAATAGTCAGAGCCAATGTTAATTTTATTAGTAACATCTGAGCTTTCCCTTCTATGGAAAGTCTGCTCTGACAAAGGCCTGTTAGTAATTTATTAAAGTGTAAGCAGCTTTTTACGTTGTGTTTAAGACAGAAAAACAGGAAAATTTTGAAACTGTCTGTTAATGCGACACACATAAGAAACGGAGGAGCTACTCCATGCTGGAAAAATCAAAGTAATAATCTTTGAAAACAAAAATAAAGAATTCTTCATACAAATATTTTTGCATTTTCATTGGTAGTAATGTTCCAAAATTGCAGTTTAATCAACACATTTTGTGTAATTTTCTGTTAAATATACAAAACTGTATTAATGCTGTGCAGCCAAACATTGTTCCATAACCTCTAGTCAGGATCTCAAATTTTCCAAAGAACGCAATATTTCTGGCCAAATTTTAGTGGAAAGATTGTAAAATGATGCACAAGATATCTAGAATATTTCACTTTACTGGAGTGGTTCAGCCATATAAACACATCATATCGCTTCACTTAAGAGCTGAAACAAGTTGACGCAAAATATGTTTGATACTGTCAGACAGTGTGGGAGAAGATATTTCCAACCTTAAAGCTACAAGGGGAAAATAAAAAGGGGGCGACTATATGTAAGGGGGTTAAAACAGCATAAACACTTTGGTGAAACAGGAACAATATCCTGTATGTGTTCTGTAGATCTGTGTAAAAATCATAACTATCACATAATAGGAAATATGAAACTGAAACTGTGATGTTGTCAAGTGTCAGATGTTGTTCCAAGGAAAGAAACTTTAGAGTACTGATGAAGACACAGTAGTGTCAAAACGTTAGTCTGTTTGGACAGTTACAGGCTGCAAATTAATCAGTGTGCTCCAGTCTCTTCTGTTTTTTGAAACTTGAGCTCAGCTTTGTTTCTTTTATGGTTTGTTAGGAAACTTAAATGTCAGAATACTTAGATGATCAAGTCTTCACAGTGGTTTTAAATTTTGGTGTGAAATCTTTGAAACTCTACATGAAAATGGCAGTAACATGACTTTATTATCAGAATAATGTTCCTCTATAAAACAAGCTAATGAACAAAATAAATAAAAGTGTCAATTTGTGAACTGGTCACCAGTTTTATTTTTTAAAAACTGCATTTTTTTTCTCCCAACAGGCCTTAAAATCTCGTGGATATGAGCGTTTGGTTCTTCAGGTTGGAAGAGGATCTTTTCTTCCAGATGCTGAGAGCTGTCCACACATCAGACTGGAGGCTTTTCGATTCAAAGACTCGATAGCAGACGACATGGAGCAGGCGGACCTCGTCATCAGCCATGCAGGTGGATAAAATATCAAACACCTTGAGCAGCTGCCACCCGGCTACAATACACTCAGTGTCAACCCATCCAGGTGTAAATAGTGGTTACATATTGATGCTGCCTGATTTACTCAACTGCTGCTGTGCTATAAGTCAAACTACAAACTATTTTATCAGGTTTTTAAAAACATAATATAGATTTATTATCTTGTTTTAGCTGAAACAGGTGGTTTTCATCTTCATCACCTAACCAGAAAACATTTATGTAAAATTCAATGTGAAAGCAAATGCAGGTATGTCTGCGGTGTGCAAACCTGCAACAGAAAACTGATGATTAATACTGCAGAGCACCAGCAGCAGACGGATGCAGCATGTGGGCATCAGAAGGCAGAAGCAGAACACTAACAAGATGATACAAGCAGATATTAAACATTATAGTTGAGCTCTGTTCTGACCCAGTTCTTTGGCCACAACACACACACACGAGTAGGAGACGCACCACGTTAAAGAGTTGACAAAAGATAATTTATGAAATCAAATGGATGTCAGTATATGTAGCGGTGTGATGTGCATGAGTGCAAGATGTGTGTGTGGGTGTTGTACAGTGCATAAAGGCAAACACAAAGAACTGAGGCAACATAACCAAATCAAAAACGCGTCTGTGGTGAAGAGGGGAGAGCTGGAGCAGCAGCCGGGTGCCAGAGAGAGAGAGAGAGAGAGAGAGAGAGAGAGACAGGTTTAAATAACCTGGGAACACACCGGGGCCCTCAGGTGTACCAGGTTACCCTAACAGTCCACCTGCAGGGTGAACAGAGTCAGGTGGACCAACCAGTAACACCAGATGACTCAGTGGGGGTCTTCACAGCAGGCAGAGCATGTTTACTTATTTACAGTTGGTCTGTTTTTTGTGCCCTGTGACGCCGCCTGCTTGTGAATGTCTTTGACTGAACTGTCCCAACATGCGATTCACAAACTGAACTGACTTTGGAGCGTCGTCTCGTTTGATCTGCTGCTGTGTGGGCGTTTGTTTCCTATTCCTCTGCTCCAGTTTTCTCTGCCAGTACCTGCACAGTGCACACCTGTAGGAAAGGTGCTGCTGGTGGGTGCGATCAGTGACAACATTGTCTCAGTTGGTACTTCTCAGGATCCTGCAGCTTCAAGCTATTTATAAAAACAGACCTTTTCATTATGAGGAGGAAAGTAATGAATAGAAGTATTTGCTATTTTCAAATTACAAACACTTCACTTTACTGCTTGTATTTTCCAAAGCACATTATATGTTTTGTTTTTCAGTGCATCTTTCTTAATTCTCGGCAGTCGTTGGTTTTGGTTTGTGTCAGCACATATGAAAATCAACTTGCAGAGACTTGAAACTCTGTTGTGCCAGTCAGCTAATCCGTCACACTGTCTGTCTCCATGTTTGCTGTTTTGCTTCAGCGTTTAATTTTACGACAACACACGGCAACAATACTTTACATGACTACAGTAACAATTGAAATGATCCATATTACAAGTTATAAAAAGTGATCTGTGGTGGCCCTGGTATAAATATATATACAACTCATCTTGTGGTGTTTCCATAATTTTTGTACAGTTTATCAGAAAAACATTCATTACAAAGCAACTGCAAATAAGAAGTAGACAGTAAATTCAATCTCAAACATGTTTCAAATCTCTGCAGTTTGATTTTTACACTGCAGTAAAACCAGCAGCTGGCTACAGCAAAAACACAGACCGCTCCTTTAGTTCTGGATCTGGTTTTCTCTCAGGGGCGGGAAGCTGCTTGGAGGCCCTCGGTGCGAGGAAGCCTCTGCTGGTCGTTGTCAATGACAAGCTGATGGACAACCACCAGCTGGAGCTGGCCAGACAGCTACATATGGACTCCCACTTGCTTTACTGCACTTGCAGGTATGTGTCACTACGGTCTATATACAGTATTCAGTACATGTGTATATGAGTGTGAAATAAAAGTAAGACTCTTGTTTCCTTTTGATAAATCTTTCAGCACCCTGACAGAAACACTGAAGACCATGGATCTGTCTGTTCTTCAGCCTTTTCTGCCCGGAAAGCCGAAGATTTTTGCGAACTTTCTCGACAAAGCCCTCGGCGTCCAGTGAAACTTTAATTCAAGAGGACTGTTTATGTTCTGGCAAACTGGATTCAACACTATCATGTTGTAGTAGAGAATGAGACTTGGTTCTTACATTATGATTGTGCACTACACAACTGTTAAACATGTGTTCTATTTTTATACCCAGTGTGTATTTGTTAATAATACATTCCTAACTTTGCTGACATTTGGTGGTTTTTCAAGTGTGACATACTGAATAACTTCAAACCACAGCGTCCATGTTAAAAGAGAAAGTTTTGGCACCGAGTCTCATTGTTTATAGTTGAAGTAGAATCCTATCTGTGCTTTTTCTAAGTTATGCCTAAATCTGTCTCTGTATCTCTGCAGAACATCAGGAGAAATGGAGCATTTTAAAATGTTTTCTTAGCTCAGATAAGAGGCGCCACGATCTGCTTCAGTGATCAGTGAATGAGAGGCCGTCGTAAATCAGCTTACCTGCAGGGAAGCATTTAGCTTAGAGGCTGAAATCCTGAATGAAGCTCTGTTGTGATTTTTTTTTTTTTGAATGTATTTTGAAGACAGATCATTTTAAATCTTTTTCAGCTTTGTGGAGTGACCATTTCAAGTTATCTCTATAAAATTAGTGTAAAACTGCCATTAAGAAAAGTTCATATTCTAGGGAAAGTGCTGATGTTGCTGTAATGCTGTTGATTCATGTCTTTGCGCAACATTTTCTTCACATGGAGAGGTTTTGTTTTACAGGAAATGATAGTTGAAAAGCAGCACGTAGTCTAGGTCTGCCCTGAGCTGAGTTTAGAGTCACAGCAGGAAACATTTCTGTCCACTTCTTGCTACAGAGGCTGATGAGTCAGAAAGTTTCTGTTTATCTGATAACAGGTGGCAGATAGAACAGACTAACACACTGATTTCACCTGAATTTAGTGATGAATCTGTTGGTGTTCATTCCCCAACCTGCATGTGAGCTATAGATGGCAGTTTAATAAAGAAATTTAAGGACCAGTGTGTAGAGGCATCTAGCAGAATGGACTTGGCAGAAATGGAATGTAATATATAAGTATGTTTTGATTGGTGTATAATCACATGAAAGTAAGAATCATTGTGTTTTCGTTACCTTAGAATGAGCCCTTTATATCTACAGAGGAAGCGGGTCCCCTTCCATGGAGCCCGCCATGTTGCTCTGCCATGTTTCTACAGTAGCCCAGAGCAGACAAACCAAACGCTGGCTCTAGAGAGGGCCTTTCACGTTTTTCGCAAGTTTCACCGCCACCATAGATTCTCTTACATGCTTGGAGGGGGGTGGGGAGGGGTGCTCAGCGGTATTCACTGCGAGATGCCATTAAATCCTACACACTGCACCTTTAAGTGTCGAATCTCAGAGGACCTAAGATAAACTTCTTAGGGAAGTCCCTCCTGTTTGTTTCTAGGGCAATTTCTCTAGAAACCGAGGAATCAATTTAATAGGAAACCTGTAGGGCCGGATGGCAATCATCAGTTCCTTTCTTCAACCAGACATCTCGCAGCTGACAAATGTAATATGCAGCGTGCAAAAAAAGAAGTGTAAGAGCTTTAGTTTCTAATTCTGTGGTTACAACAGACAGCTGTACCACATTAGCTTAATTAAGGAAATGGTTACTGTTAACTGACAGGAAAATGATAAAGTAAGGGGTTAAACTTGTTAACAGAGGCTTGGCACTCAAAAAGACTATTGAAATGCCATTTAAATGTCCATGAATATATATCTAGATGCCACTTTTGAAATTTTTTGCAAAATAATCAGTTCAGTTGCACAACCCATTTATCTTTAAATAACTGCTTTGCTTCGAGCCAATTTCACTCTGGACACAAAATAACATTATCTAATTTGGTTAGTTTCTTGGCAGTGTCTGACATTCACGACCAGTTTTCCAGACAAATATCAAACCTGTCCTAAAAATCTCTTTATTCCAAGTATTTTAAGCAAAGTCACAACCTTTTGGTGTTTTTGCTTAAAAATAAACAGTTAAACTGATCTGTGGATGTCTGGTTTAGACCGGTTCTGCCCTCCACGTCAGAATGATTCACATGATATTTGTGCAAACTGCAAGTTAATCTAATAGAGATGGACACTCTAGTCGAGGGTCACTTGTTGTTTTCTTAACCAAAGACTCTTTTCCAGCTTCACTTTCATTCAATACTTGTACTGTTTGATACAGCAAGGTGTAATAAAGTTGATATATCTGTTTTATACAAGTGTGTATCAGTTCTCTGTCCTACTGGAACTGTAAAAGGCCTCAAAACTTAAGGTGATTTTGGGTTAACACAAAATCAACATGTTTCCTTTAAACATCAATCAATAGGTGGATATTTAACTTAATTTAAGAACACATTAAACAGCATTTGGATGGACAGAAATTATACTGAAGTTTGAACTGGTGCTATAAATGTCATTTCTAATAAATCTAAGAAGGCTTTTTGAGAGTATTTTGCATATTTAATTTACTTCATATAATTTGTATGTCTATATTTGTTTTATTTTCACTTCCACAAAACTGAGGTTTCTATGGAACAAATAAAGCACAAAAAGTCCTGTTAAATAATGCTGCATTCAATTCTCTAGAGGAAGAGAAGAAGCAGCAACTTTGACTGAAACTAAGCACAAGCTTGGTAACAAACTGTGTTTATCCCCTGAAGTTAGGGGATAGTAAGAACGTATGAAAACAGAAAGCAAAGTGCAACTAATTGACTGCGAGTGAATGTCGTGACTCCTGCACTCAGACAGAAAAACAACCTGATTTGAACCAATTCAGTACCAAGATTTCTGATAAAGAACAAACCTCCTATTCATTAAAAGAGTGGACTGAATAAGTCCATACAGAAAGCAAAACAACTGGGTCAAAGCTGAGGGTCAATAAAAACAAGCCCTTTATCCAAACGCAGTGGTCACTTGTGAACATCACATGGTCGGAGCGACTGCAGTCAGTACTTGTGTATTTAGTTTAGATCAAGATATTCAGCGATAAGTGTCTTGCCTTTGGGATGTTTGGATGACTTGAGAGCAGGATGACTGAGATTTAGGTTTTGGATGGTTTGTGTCTATATAAGATCTACAGTTTGGTTCAAGCTCACCTCGTCTTCATCAGACATCAGTCAATCTTGAGTCTATCTGCGTTAGCTTCTAGTATAATCCAGTTTAATATTGTATCCTTACTGAGTGTCGAAACAGCCTCTCCAAACTGTCACCACAAAACTGAAAGCACACTTTTGTCTAAAATATAATTTTGAAGAAGCACTTCATTGTTTTAAGACATGAAAATCAGTTAACTTGTCATAAACAGTATTACTCATCTGCAGGATACAGGATAATGTTTCCTGTTTCTGTAACGGACTTTCATCAAGTCTGGGAAAATGACCTTGATGATGTCATCAGGGTTTACTCATTCGGGCCTGGACATTAAAACTTTATAACAGAAAGCCTGAGTTTCAAAGAGGAGACACAGATACAGATGTGGACATTTACCAGTCTGGGAGGGTCTGACAAAAAGATTGAGTTGCATCATGGGAAGTGAGTGTGTTTACATGAATACCAGTACCCTGGTTATGATCAGGTTTTTGGAGTATTCCGGTTACATGTTGCACATTTAAACACTGTACAACACCTGGCTTTGAGAAACCTGGATGCAACTTGAAGGACTATAGAAACCAGGATATTGTGGCACATAAACACCTTGTCCAGGTTTCTGAACATTCACTGTTAGAAAAATGAGTGAGTGATAAGATGTTGAGGAAGGAACAACTGGACAAAAATGATAAGAAACCTGGATACTGTTAGAAACATGTATACAGTTTGTTACTGAGTAACAGGTTTCTCATGTAAACATATCCTGAATATGATCAAAACCATGATAAGACCCCAAACCAGTTTACTCCTGTGCTGGGGCAGCACGTGAAATGAGTCGTATAGGTGGTCGCCTGAGGCGCCAGATAAGTAGGACTTTTTTTTTTACTGATAGGTTTGCTTGTAAACAACTTTGGGAAATTTGCACCTTTTCTCCCTTCTTAGTCTTTTTCTCTCTTTTTTCCTCTCATTGACGTGCAGGGTTTTGATCTGGTTTGTTTTTCAAAGCCTTACTGGTTGATCAAGTTTTCACCCAACAGCCACCAGCTTCATGTGTGACCTCAGACCACGTCACCAAACAGTCACTGAATGGCACCTTTACCCCCACTTGCCTTTTGGTCTGGAGGACTGGGAGGACTGGGAGGACTTTGTCTGAGCTGGAGATACCAATGTTGCACTCTAGTTTAGTGTGAATCCATATTTGTATTTCTTGTACTGGATTTTTGGGGGGACTTCAATCTAAAATCTTGCCTAGGGTACTAACATAGTCAGGGTCGGCTCTGCTTCTGTGCATGTAAATGTTCTTTTGCTCTGCAGTCTTTGCTGTGTGGGCTTTGACCTTTCCCTTTTTAAAAATCTGTCTCTCACAAGTCTCACAACTATGAGTGCATTTACATGTGCACTAGTATCCCAGTTTTTCAGTCCTACCTGGTTTTGATCATATTCTAGATATGGTGTTTAGATAAAACATGAGAAACCTGGTTCATATATTATTATATAACATTATCATTAGATTATTAATACTGAACCATCAGTGTGTAAGCAGCATGTTACTGTTGTAGCTGCTGGAACTGGAGCTAGTTTGAACTACTTGATATACAGTTTAGTTAGTTAGTTTAGTCCAGTGTTTCACAACCTAGGGGTCGGGCCCCTTCAAAGGGTCACCAGATAAATCCGAGGGGTTGTGAGATGAGTAATGGGAGAGGAAAGAAGAAAAAACAAGTTCTGATACACAAATCTGTTTTCAGCTTGTGGACTTTTTCTCTAATCTTTGATTTGTGGTGAAATATTGGATCATTTGAACATTTATTGAAATGAAACCATGTGAGAAGTTTAGAGGGAAAAATCACTATTTGGTGGAGCTGTTAACAATTCATAGACATCTGAAATGCGACCCGACTACACACTGCTTTTTATAAGACGTCAAAAGCCAAAAAGGTTGGAAACCACTAGTTTCATCTTTAACAATGTGTATTTTAAAAGCTTGTTATATTATCCATTGTGTCCAATCTTCATCTGAAAAGTAACTAAAACTGAGTAAAAAGTAGCATAAAATGGAAATACTCAAGTATAGTACAAGTATTTGGGTAAATATACATAGTTACTTTCCACCACTGTGTGTTTGTGTGTGTGTGTGTGTGTGTGTGTGTGTGTGTGTGTGTGTGTGTGTGTGTGTGTGTGTGTGTGTTGCTCTGTCCTGGCCTGTTTTTGCTCCTCTGCGTTGTTGTTTGCAGATGTTTATTAGCATTTTCTATGAAGCTCCGCCTCCTGCGCTCTGATTGGACGCACTGTTACCGGAGCTGTCGCCTCGACTCCGGGAAGGTTTCCTCTGCTCTGTCAGTCCCGTCTTCAGCTGCGGACCGACCGGCTGCAGCGCCTGGCTCTTCGCCTTTTGTTAGCTAGCTTGGAAAGCACCAAGAAAAAAAGACAGAGCCGCATCCATGCAATAGCACACTGTTTTTGGAAAATGATCATCTGTACGAATAAAATGGAGTACCCCCTAAGAACCCAACGCCAGCGAGTCCAGAAACAGGTAGGTTAAAGCTGACATTAGACGGAAATGGTGAAAAAAATAGTTTTAACACAATTAAAGCTAGCGGCTAACTGGGTAGCCTGAGTAACGTTCATTCATTTGCCGAAGGGATTATTTTATATAAAAGAAAAACATCCTTAACCAGCATTCGGCTTTGTTGCTTTTTTAAAGCTTTAAATAACTTGTTTGGTCAAGCAGCAGACGACATGTTAAAATGTTAAGTTTGTTTTAACCTCTGAACTTTTCTAACAACCGTTAAAGCGGCTGAAGCTAGCGACTAAAAAAATACTCATCTTCTCATCCAACTAGCTCACTTAGCATAGAAAACATGATCGCTGTTAGTGTTAAATCTCACTTAATTAACGCCTAAAAACATCTTTTCGTGATTGTATTAAAGGCTGGGAATTGCCACTTACCTTTAACATCATTAAAACATTTTTATAGTTGACGTCTTCAGCCGTTAAAATGTACAATTAAAGCTCGCAGCGTTACGACAGTGCGTTAAAAAAACGAGCGTTAAATGACCGTTAACGCTAAATATGAACGTTTGTATTTTTTTTCGCTTTCTATTCTGTGTTTTGTGGCTCAACATCACAGCGGCTGCACAAACAATGTAACCAGACGCTTTTGTTGGGTCAACAAAGAAGAATTGGGCTCTTTTCTGTTTATTTGCGGTCATATATATTTTTTTTAATCTTGTATTTGTAATTAACTGTAACGCAGAGATGCAGTAACCGTTGGTGTAAGCTGTAGGTGACGATGACATCATCTCAGGATTTGGGAGAAAAGTGTCTGTCAATTAGGTGGCTGTGAAGTAATGCAGTGCCATTATTGACCATAAATGAGATATAAGGACGGGCGAAAAGGACATAACAGTGTAAATGGTTTAATACATGAACGCTGAATAGGACTGTTGTGTTTTTCCTGTTTGCCGTCCTGCTAAACATTGCCGACTTTTCATTGTGCTGTTTTTTTTTTTTTTTTTTTTTTTTTTGCTTTGCTGAACTGGACTGCCAATCAAAGTTGTTTTTCTCCTCTGTCGCTGCTTTTCACTTTGCAACAGAATGGGGGCGCTGTCTCAGAGTGCAGTCCAAAAAAAGACATGTTTGCTGCAGATTAGAGTCCTGAAATGGAGCAAAACAGGGAGGAATGTGAGCAGCGAGGGATTCAAAAAATCTTCCACTTTTCAAGTGCTGTCTGTGTGACTTTCCAACGCCTTACACACACTGGTTGCTTTTCATCTTCGGTGTCATTTAGCAGCTATAACACTGCACATGACATTTGAAAAACATTATAATTAGGGACAAACATTTAGTATATGGGTTTAACAAAGAGAAAATAACCCCATGAGTCCAACTACTTAAAGCACAACAAATAGTTGGCAGGCATATTAAGCGCCACCAAATGTGAGCAGCTGACTTTGATATGATACACTACACGCCCCTGGCATGTTTGTGAATGATCAGAGTAATGAATTACCCTGTTATCAGTGATATCATGTTGTTTGTTACTGCGTCTCCCCCTTGCCCTACCTGCCTGCCGTGTTTTCTGTCAGGTTCAATCACTCATCTTGCTGTATGTGGACTTGCCTCTGTCTGTCTGTTGTTTTTCATCCTGCAGCACAGTGTTTTGTTTGTCTTGGTTTGTGTTGTATGTGCTGTCCAACCCAGCAGCTCCTTCCCTCCCCTCTCCTCTCTCCTCTCCTCTCCAAAACCTCTTTGGGCTGCAGCTGGTTTGTTTTGCGCTACTCCCTGAGTTCAGGTTGCAGAGCCAAAATTGCCCCGGCTGCTTGTGTTTCCGGTGATGAAGGGGCGAGGAGGAGGAGGCGGGGGGTGTGTGTGTGGGGGGGCGGGGGGGTGAGTTAATGCCGCCAGGACGCCGGAGCATGATAAGGATGGACCCCCTCCAGGCTCAATCGGAATGCAGATTGAATGTCCTTCTCCTGTATCTGCAGCAGCCCCCCTCCTGCAGCCCACCAACACCACCACCACCGCCACCACCACACACACACACACACACACACATGCAGACAGACACTACAGGCGCACATACACGTCTCATCTCAAGCTGACACATTTACCCTTGGAAGACAGCGGCATCATTTTTCCACTTCTTTATGTGTCATCTTAGCCCCGGCACTCTTCCTCGTATTCCTGCGCGTACATTGCTGCTGTTTTGTTTGTCAGCCTGCTATCAAAGCCTGTCTTTGTCTCCGTTTACCTTTCCTCCCCACGGTGACGTCACCCCTGTTTTTCATTTCATTGCTGCCTCTTGCACCCGCTCTGATCAATAAACAAATGACCTCTCCTGTGTTGGGAAGGGAGGATTTTTATTTATTTATTTTGAATGTCAAATGATCTGCACTTGTTTGTGTTATTTATTTATTTATTTTCACAACAGGCCTTCAGTGAGCTGTTTTTTAATCTCTCCAGTCAGGCCGCAAGTTTGAATTCATCTTGTGATTTGAATACAGCAGTGCTCTAATATCAACATCGTCGCCTCCTATTTGTCACCCTCAAGCTTGTTTTCTGACTAGAAGAATAGCTGTGTTTCAAAATCGGTCGCCGCCGGGCGTAATGTAAGCAGAGTTAATAGGTTTGTGTGCACAAAGCCTCAATGTGCTTGTGCTTTATTAGACTGTTTGCATCTTTGTATATGTGAAACCAAAATATGCTTTGTAATACCAAACACAGTTGTCTAAATGATGATGTGTTCCTTTTTGCTTTATATATCTACCCACACACGCTTGTTACCAGTTCTTCTTTTTTTTTTTTTTTCTTTTCATGCGGGTATTTTTTTCATGTGGGTGGACAATAAGGATTGTATCGCCTTATCAAAAGTCCAGCTTTGTGATTTGTTTTCAGGCAATAGAGATGAAGTGTGGATTGTGTGTCTGGGCACAGCTTTGACAAAGAACGTCTGTCTTAACTGTCTTCCCCTAGTTTATATTAGTCAGACGTATTGATTAGTTCTGCTTCTTTAAATATTCTTCTTGTGTGGCAAAACACTGAAATATGAATTGCCTCACTAATTCAATCTGACAACCAGGAACAAAGCAAAAGACGTCCCCTATGTTCAAGATAGAAAGAGCCCAGAGAATTCAGGGGAGTTTCAACATCTTGGGAAATTTACATTAAACGCTGCCATAAACGTGCTGTGTGATTACTCGAACTGTACGTTTTTAGCTGCGTTTTAAATCTGCTTTCATTTTAAGGTGTCAGCAGACTCTGTTAAAACTGTAGGATGTGTCATTTCCTGCAGTGCCAGTGCTCACGTCAAGCGTAGTTCCTGTTTCAATTTGACTTCTTCTGTCGTATTTGTCCAGACATGTTTACGAAATTACACAAAACACCAATTTCCTTTTTGATTTTTTGAGATGGCAGTGATGGCAATCTCCTCAGTCTGTATATGAGTAAGTGTTGTCACTTATTTTACTGCTCTCGTCACAGTTGAAGACTAATTATATGACAGTTAAATGGTCACTGGCTTGTACACAATTGTTTTTTGTTTGTTGTTACATTTCTGTTGATTATTTATGTGTTGTCCTCAGTGGATTTTGTCACATGGTTGTGCAGCTCAGTCCTGTGTGGGAGCAGTAACCTTTTGCTGAATTCATCCTCATACAGAAATTTAGTTTTGTTTTGCTCTCTGAACAAGGAGCTGCAAAACAGATCAAAGGCGGATGTCTTGCTTGAGGACACTTTAGCAAAATCAATACCTGTAATGTGTACGTCTCACCTTGATAAGCTCAGTGGGAGATCTTACCAGTGACTGTCGTTCTGTGTGTTTCCAGTCTGAAAGGTTTCTGTCTCTGCAGTCTTAATATCTGGGGAGTCTTCCTACTGTAGCTGTTTGGGAAACCTGCTGAGTACATTTATTGTTTTGGGTCTATATTGAATGTGGAACTGTACATCTAATGTGACTGTAGTGTAATCAATTAATTGTGTAGTTTTTAAAACATAGTACAGTACAGCACCCAATGCGACATCATTGCTTTGACCGACCAACAATCTCCAAAAAAATCAGAGAAAAAGCAGCAAATCTACATCTGCAACTAACAATAATAATTATCGATTCATATGCAGATGATTTTCTCGATGAATCGTTCAGACTATGAAACTTATGGTACTTAAAGCACTTAAAGTACAAAGAGATGCTGATCCCTGATTTCCTGAGTCGAAGGCAACATCTATAAATGTCTTGTTTTATCTGACCAACAGCCCAAAACCCAAAGATATTTAATTAACAATGATATTAAACAGAGAAAAGCAGCAACTCCTCACATCTGAGAGGCTGTAACCAAGACATTTTTGGCATTTTTGCTTGAGAAACTACAGAAATTAGTGATCTGAAATTAGCGATCTAATTTCAGTAGTTTTTATTTGGCTCAACTAATCGGTTAAATGACTAATTGTTGCAGCTCTTAGTAAATCCTCAAATGTTATAAGCTGAAACCAGAGAATTTTAGGCTTCTCGCTTGATAAATGACTTAAAACGATTAGCTGGCAGTTAATTTTCCATCAATTGACTAATCATTAATCACCTAATTGTTTTCAGCACTAACTAAATGCGATGCAGTAATTCTCAAACATTCTGCCAAACACCGACAGCATGTTAATACAATATAGTGAAATTTTTTTTTTTTTCTCCTATAAGAATCTGTGCTCCTCTTCTGTTTTGTCTCACAAAATGAACAGAGTGTAGTTTAGCAGATTATTGATAATCAGATGGAAGTATAATTAGTTAATGTTGCAATCCCAGCTTACTCTGGAGTGGCAGACTGGTCCGTCTACACAATAAGTCCTTAACAAGTCGTACTTAAAGCGTTTCTTCTATATGGTATTGCTCCCTAAAATGCTGGCCGGTACAAAGCCCTCCTCCTTTAGCCAGTTAGTGCTTGATGGAGCAGTAACCCAGATTCAGCAGCTCAGCATACTAATCAGTAGCTCTTGTGTTTGCAGAGAGATACTTGTGTGAATGTGCTCGTGTCAATAGGTCTTTGATTGGCAGGCACCTGTGTGCTCTACGCTCCCTCCACACACTTTCCGATGTGCGCTGACAGACGAGAGCGGGTCGGGGTCCGTGTCTGAGCTTGTTGCATTTACAGCCAACTACTTTTTTTTTTTTTTTTAAATCCTCCTGCTCCTTTCAGATCTTTTTTTCCTGTTTCCTGATAGCAAATAGTGGATTAGGAAGCTATAAATACCAGATAGAGATGGATTTGTTTAATGTTTAACATGTTACTATAATGTCTTTCAGAATCTTAGCGTGGACTGTATATAGGTCGAGAGGTGGAGCCTCTTGTAGGGTCAGGAGGAAACCTTCATCCACTGCAGGGAGAAGTGAAATACCACAAGGAGCTACCAGCCAGATAAACATGGTGCTGAATGCCAAAGAGCTGTACGGGGCTTAAATTAAGTAACAAGGCCCGCTAGTCGCCATTTGCTCCATCTGACATAGTTGAAGTGTCTGTGATATGACAGGCCAGTAATAAAACTAGATAGCGGTTTGTGCTGTTAAAAGGAGAAGTCTTTGCCAACATTCGCACAGTTCACTCTGCAGTGAGCCATTTGGCTTTGATCAGTGCTGTGCACTCAGGTTTCACATGCAGGGGAACTGGGTCCTCACTCGTGGCCGCGCTCCCAAACACCTTTTCCTAGAGGCCATTGTATGATGGCGAGAGAGGTAATAAATGGCTGTGCTTGCGAAGGCAGGCCAGCTTCCCCTCTCACCATGGGTCTGTTTCTCTTGGCGTCTGGTTCCTCAGCCCAGTCACTCCTTTGTTTGTGTGTTTGGTCTCATCCACTTCTTTGCTGCTGCGGAGCTTCCCTCTCCACGGCCTCCCAAACCCAACTTTCACATTAGTTCCTTCATCTGTGGTTCCTCCCAGCGCGTAAAACCCCCATCCAAGGGACAACTTTGGGTGTTTTTTTTCCTTTTGTCGATTCACAACATCCACTTTTGTTTCACAGAAATGACATCTACCACATACATATCTGTCATACACGGTGCTCGATTCATCCACATTTTATTATAATGTAGTGTTTGAAGGATCTGATCTGCTGTAGCTGACATGAGTGTCTGTGCGCCGGTTGAGCTCCCAGCTGAGCACCACTGTTTGCTTGTTTTATTCGGAGAAAGAATAATGAAAGGAATGCACCCACTTGCTGTTGGCGCCGGTGTCACAGCATCGAGGCTGCTTCTCCTCAGATGATTTAAGGTGTGAAACATGACTCCAGTCCAAAGCACAGGCCTCGCCTGTCACCACATGGACATTGATGTCCAACCTGATCTATAATTCCTCCAGAGGAAAGCCAGCTGTGCCTCAGTGGCTGTTTTATCATCCTGTTTGGTTTAAAGGGAGAGATTACATGTATGCACACACACACACACACACACACACAGCACATGTTTGTAATCATTACACAAGAACCACTAAACTAATGAAGACATCTATAACTCGCTATGGGCACTTTGATAATGTTGATGACTACTAGGATAGCAGCTAATAATCATTATCAATGAATCTGCTGATTACTTCCTTGATTAATCGATTGTGTGCTCAATGAAATGTTAGAATATTGTGAAAAATGTTTGTAATTTCCCATAGCCCCAACTGTACAACAAAAAAACAAAGATATTCCATTTACAATGATAAAAAAAACAGTGAAAAGTATCAAATCATCATCATTGGTGACGCTGGAACCAGCATATTGTGAGCATTTTTGCTTGAAAAATTGCTGATATGAGGAATAGATATCAAATTGTTTTTATTTTCTGTTGCTTGACTAATTGATCACCAACTTTTCAGTCAGATGTTTCGGCTCTAATCGCTGCTGCCTCAGCTTCATGCGTACGAATACAATAAATAAAACTCATTCACAGCTCGTACCATACTAGCAAACAGCTCAAGGTTTTAACTTTTCTCTTTTCTCTCCCCCTCCTCCTGCTTTGTGTAGGTGATGGTGAATGGTGAGAGGGAGCGAGTGTCACTGCTGTTCACGAAGGCTCTGGTCAGCAGGGGGAGTGTGGACGCCGTGTCCCAGCAGATGGCCTCTCACCCTCAGTACTTGGAGAGCTTCCTGCGCACACAGCACTACATCCTGCACATGGACGGTCCCCTGCCGCTGCCCTACCGCCATTATATCGCCATCATGGTCAGTGACCTGGCTGCCCTCACCAATCATCTCACTGATGTAGTTAAACAAACACATGGTGGTTTGAGAAGCTGTAGAAGGTCTGGGTTTAGTCCGTTACGGCTGCAAGAATCACCAGGGATCATTTTAGTATTATACGAAATTAAAAAATAACATGCTCTTCTGTTTGAGTTGGTCATTTTCCTAAATCCGCCTGCTCGATTTTCTCCTCTCATGCCATCCAGGCTGCTGCACGACATCACTGCAACTACCTGGTGTATCTACACTCCGCCCAGTTTCTGAGGGTGGGTGGGGACCCTCTGTGGTTGCAGGGTTTGGAGGCAGCACCCCCCCGCCTTCGCCTCCTTGACCACATCAACAAGGTGCTGGCCCACCAACCCTGGCTCACCGCCTGCTCACACATCCAGGTACAGCAGAGCAGCGCACGGACGAACCACAGATTACATCATGTAGAGTAAACGTTTACATATTATCACTCAACAGAAATACATCTTCAGAGAACTCTGATAGATGAGTGTAAAGGTTAAGTTAAAGTTACACCTAGTTGTTTAATTATTGTTTCTCTGGACTGAAGCTCTTTGTTGATGTCTGACCCTGAGCTCTTGTCTCTGCTCCCTCCAGTCTCTGCTGAAGTCGGGCGAGCAGTGCTGGTCACTGGCTGAGCTGGTGCAGGCCGTGGTGATCCTGGCTCACTGCCACTCCCTCTGCAGCTTTGTGTTTGGATCCGACACAGACTCAGACTTTGCCCCCCTCTCCAAATCTCCTAACGGTACCCCGCCGACCTTCTGCCCCTTTGATGCTGCCAACGGCAACACCAACGTGCCTCAGTCGCTCGCCGCTCCCTCTGAGCACATAACACGACGACGGGTAACAGTTCACACTTGATTTCATTAAATTAAAGAGAACGGCGGAGCAAAAGACTCAGTGTTTTTGCAAAAAGAAAAAAAAATTCTGTACATGTTTTGAACATTTGTAACGCTAAGAAACCTTCAAAGTGAATTTGATAAATGTTCAACATCTATTAAGTGGAAAAAGATGTGAAGGTTTGTGTTTAATGTAATAATATTTTTTTTTCATGCCTCATTTGAGATGAGATCAGACTGCTGACATACAAAAAAAATACCATTGAAAATTACAAGCTAATGCTGAAGGGCTGCAACTAATGAATAATTTCATTATCGATTAATCTGTTGATTGTTTCTACAATCGACTGATTATAATTTTAGTCTATAAAATGTCAGAAAATAATGAATAATAATCAAAACAGATGTCTTCAAAATGCACATTTTGTCCAACTTACAGTCCAAAATGCAAAGATGTTAATTTAAAATTTAAAAATTGAGAGAATCAGTAAATCCTGACATTTAATAAGCTGAGACTGTTTGATGTTTCTGCTTGTTAAATGACTTTAATTAATTTTGATTTTATTGCCTATTGACTACTCAATTAATTGATTAATAATTTCAGTGTTATTCTACGGTATTCTATACACGCTCTTGTTGACATTTAAACAGGGTTTCAGTATTTAGGGTGGACTTTGCTTACGTAAATAACATTTACATAAACACTATCTGTGGAAACGATCTGTTACAGAAAAGATTCAAATAAACATGATTTATAGTGTGAAATATGTGGTTCAGTTTGTCCAAGCGTTTCTTTCTGAGCATTACATATTAACTCATTTAGTATCACTCTGATTTAAAGAGCTCTTTGTGTAAATATGAGAGGAATATGGGAGGGATACAAATTAATATATATTCTCTAATGGCCGCATGATCAGATTATTATGTGGTGCTTGTTGTTTGTAAGATAATTAAAAGTTAATTAAACTTCTTCCCTACATTGTCTGATATTTGCGTTGACAGTCTCTGGACTCAAGTTGTGACATGGTGTGTCTGAAGGAGAGGATTCAGAAGTCTCAGGAGGAGCGAGAGAAGAGAGAAGAGCGCCTGCTGCAGACCCAAACACTCCAACAAACAGGTACAACAACACACAGACTAAAACTGCACATATGTTCCCTCTGACTTCTAATGTTTATCTTGAACGTTACATTTAGGTCACATGGTGTGAAACTTGAGCAATTACCACTCATCAGCCACACTTAGGGATACGCTCTCTGCTCACCACTCTGCTTTCTCTCCTTCGCTTTCAACATCTCTTTTTTTAGATATGGAAGAAGAGGAGGAGATGATATGTTTTTCTGACCCGTCGCGTTTTATCACAGACCCTGACTTTTGCTATCAGGAGTTCGCCCGGAGGGAGGAGGACCACTTCCAAGTATTTAGAGTTCAGGTGAGGACGTAGCATTTGCAAAAGTATCAGTGCCGCAGTCAGAAGCAGTTTGAGTTGACCTCAAGTGGGCAGCGGCCAAGTTAAGATGTAAATTATATGTCGCTGTCAGGCAAAACAGGCTGATAAATAGTAGCGTTGACATTTTAACACATCAGTTTGGCTCACAAACCCAAATGAGTTCCTGGAAAGAAAATTACTCTTGGTTGTGTACACATACACACTTGCAATTTTCCTTGATGTTAGAAGCCAGAAGTACTTGGCTGTGGTTGGTCAATTAAATTAGGTTTATAAGTTTGTCGTTTTACATCCGTGTAAGCTCTGAACACACTGAGTTTGGAGTAGGACTGTGACTAAGTACAATCGTCAATTAACCTGCACATTATTTTCCCAAATAATTGTTAGTTAATTAATTGTTTTATTTTAAAAAAGTCATAAAATAGTGAAAATTGCCCGTTCTAATTTCCTAGACTCCAAAGTGGCATCTTGAAGTCACTTGTTTTGTTTGTTTGCTTTAACAGTTTATCAAATATATTCAGTTTATTATCACATGAGACAAAGAAAAGCAGCAAATCCTCACATGTGAGAAACTGTAATTAGGTCACATTTGTCATTTTTGCTTAAAAAAAAAATCAGATTAACTGATAGATTATTTGCTGTTGGCCAAATATGTGGTGCATACAGGCTCATTCTGCTGCTACAGGATCTTAAAAATGCTGACTCATTGTACTGATCTTTGCAGGACTATTCATGGGAGGACCACGGCTTCTCCTTAGTCAACAGATTGTATTCGGACATCGGGCACCTGCTCGATGACCGATTTCGGAGTGTGACCACCCTCCCGTCATTGCACAGCCCCGACCTGAAGAGGGCCATCTGGAATTACATCCATTGTGTGTTAGGAATACGGTGAGACTCTATCTTTGATGCAATAAAAGTAAAAACACCCTTCTTCTCTTTGTGTTTGGTTAATAAATCTGTTTGTTTGTTTACAGGTATGATGATTATGATTATGGAGAAGTGAACCAGTTGCTGGAGCGGGATTTGAAGCTGTACATTAAGGCGGTGACCTGTTTTCCGGATGCCACCAAAACTCCAGTGTGTCCTTTGAGTTGGGCTCTACTTAAACCTTCAGAACGGGTGAGACGACGCTTTTTGACACATATGTATCAAACTAAGTGTAAGTTTTAACCCTCAGTCCTCCTCTGGCGCTCCGTGTATCATCTCTCACTTTCTCTCCCTCAGATACACGTGAACTTACTAATCATGGAGGCCCGGCTGCAGGCGGAGCTTCTCTACGCCCTGAGAGCCATCACTCAGTACATGATTGCCTAAAGTGCTCGGAGAGGCACGAAGTTGAAACTCTCCGCCGGTACAGAGAGACGCGAGGACGGACATCTTAGCAGCTGACAGCCATGTGGGACGAGAGCGGCACTTTTAAGGACACAGAGCACCATCGTTTTGTAGCTGTGCCTCATGAATGTGGTCTTTTTTTTTTTTTTTTTTTTCTTTTCTCAGATTAAATGTATTTATACCATAGTGTGCCACACTCTATCGCCCCCCCTCCCTCCCCTCCCAGCTCCATCCCATCTGCAGAGTCTCTTACTGCGATGTCCTCCTGTGGAACATCTCGGCTCTCGAAGGTTATGTGCAATTATTACTAGAGTTGTTTTAATTTTTACCTGTTTTGTGTTCCAGCTCCGTCTGTGAGAAACTGCTTTATCGCAGCAGTGTGTTACCAGTGGCCAATACTCCTCTTTTTAGTTTGATCAGTCCTTTTTGTATTAACTATACTGCCCCCCTCCCCCCCAAAAAAATCCTTTTGTACAAGTTATATGAATGTTATTGGGAGACCAGGGCCTCTTTTTTTTTTTTTTTTCTGGACAATCCTATTCAGTGTTTGTGGACTGTGAAGGACGACAGTTTTGCTCTCCCTAACATTTCGTATTAATGCTGGTCAAGAACAAAACACAAAAGTGACACTGCTGGAAGTTATCACATCACTATAGTTTCTTTTAATAAGCACTTTTTAAAACTTTATATATTTATAATGCAAGGTAGCTCGTTAGTAGAACTTGAGACGCACAGTGTTGTGGGTCTTAACGCCTTTCTTCTCCACTGTATGACGTCTATTGAAGATTTTTAGACTGTTTGTCCACAAACTTTCAGACTCGCTCTTTGTTTTTTTTTGTTTTTTTTTTTTTCAACCCCAGATGTTTGAGTGAAGATCGAAGATATTTCAGAGAACTGTTGCTCCTTCTGTTATTTTCAGTTCAGCGCTGATACGCAGAGTCTGAAGTTAATGACGTTTGCTGTTTAAAACACTCAAATTATAAATGAAAAGAAAAGAAACTGAAGAGGTCAGTGAGCTGTTTCGAACAGTGACGATTAAGCTGAGCCATTCGCAAGATGATTGTTATGTTTTCTTTTGTACTGACGTGCTTCAGACATGATCAAATCAGAGATTGAATTGCAGACCAAAGGTTTAAAAAAAAAAAAAAAAAAAAACTCAACCTTTCATAACCGTAAGTCAGAATCCATGGTACAATTTGCAAAGCAGAACAATGTGCTAACTAGTTGTTAAAACACTTGTATCTTTTTTTCATTTTGTCATTTTTACAGTTTTTGTAAACTAGAGTACAACTTTGTTTTGTTTCTGGGTGTGACGGTAAGACCTGCTTGTTGTGCTGCAGCCTGGTTTAGAAGTAGAAGACTGTTTTTTTTAGGGTTTAGGCATTTAGTAACTGCAGGATGTAGGAAAGAAATAGACGTGCATATCTACAAAAGCAAAAGCGTTAACGCAGGTGCCTTCAGGCTAAAACTGGAGTGCTGCTGAAGTGGAGGGATGTGACTACTGTAGGCTGAATGTGGGCTTCGGTTACAGCTGGGAAACACCCCCCCCCCCCCCCAATAAACTGAACTTTTCCCGCATGTATGGGGGTGGGTGGGTTTTTTTCTGGGTGACGGTCAGCACCGTTTTTGATGAACATTACAGCTGTGAATGGCCCGTGTTTTCTATCACACACCTTCTACAAGCCCCAGCATCTCAGCAAAAGAGCCTTTGACACAGATGGATGTTAAAATCGTTCGACTTTAGCAGATTTAAAAAAAACAAAAACAAAAATGGACATTTACCTAAAAAAGTAAATAAATAAACTAACCTAAAAAAAAAAAAAAAAGAGAGAACAAGTGAAAAGACAAAAAAAATGTTTTTGAAAATGTGAAGAAATGTTTTCTATAAAGATGCTCTATGAAAATAACTCCTGTCTCCTGTTTTCTGTTTTACTGTCATCTCCTCCAGCATCTCTTAAAGGATCAGATGAGTGATTTTGTCCGTTTTTACAAAGCAATCACTCAATTTTTAGGCTTATTTTGTACCACTTACACATTTGATTGAATAAGATAATCACAAATTTGCCTTTACAGAGCTTCACAGTCTGCACATCATCTATCCTTAGACCGTCTGTTCAGATAAGGAAAAGTTTCAATTGTAGATTCATTTGAAGGTGCACCTGCCTCCGTCTTGTCTCCACTTTCTAGGTGATTATAATGATCTAAACACGCCGAAATTGATGAAAACCAGCAGCTGTCAGGGAGGGAAGAAGAATCACTGAAAACAAACAACCTTGTGGTCGGCAGTTTATAAAACTTAAAAATTGATAATTAACCTAAAATTAACGTGGTCCTTAGAGATCCTTATATAATTTTCAACCTCATCACAGTGTTTTTTTAGTTGATGGACTTGAGCAAACTATCCAGGAAGACCATGAGATGTGGTTGAAAGCTCTAGGAAAAGTCAGTGAGTGGACTTCAAGATTGTTTGGTCAAAGTACCGTCATATGTGCTGTATGTAGATACTATATTTGTCATTTACAGGTTTTTTTTTTTACACACATTTGTCATTACCAAGTTCACTTTTTCAAAACTCTTTCACACATTTCCTTTTTACCAACGTGAAGCTCAACACAATCGTTAATCTCATATCAAAATGCACTAATGCAACCAAAACACTTCATATCAGGATGGACTCTGATACCAGATCACTCCTGACAAGAAAAGCACTTTGTCACTTGTAACACAATGACCTGAAAAGACAAAAACAACTGTCAGCATTAGAATATGTTTCACTGATTACATCACAATAAAAACAACGGCACCTTTTGATTTAGATATTCAGAAGTGCCAGTGAAGTCACTGCTTTATGGCCCAGTTTGTGGTTTTTATTTTCAAATTTGTGTAGATGTAGCACAATAAAGCAAATTGCAGAATAATTTACAGTAATTTTGTTTTTTGTTAGGTCTGAACTGAAGTTTCAAGTCCGCCCCCACTCAAAATTGTGTTTTTCCTCTTCTTATCTTACTTGGATGTTTGACCTTCACTGTGCAGAAAGATGTACGTGCAGAGGTTGTTTTTCACAAGTGTCTCTGCTCACCTTAAATCTGGGTTTAAGGTGAGCACCTACAAGCAGGACTTATGACATCACAGCTAGTTTGGGCCCAATCGTGGTCCAGTATTCAACTTACACAAGTGTGATGTGGAAACATGAAACCTCCAGGGCACAAACACTGAGAGTTAAACTTTACAGTAAAGCAGGAAACACCTAACCCTAACCCTAACCCAAACTTTTTTGTGGGAAAACCATATTCAACACAAATTATTCTTCCAGGCATGTTTCATGTGTTGAAATGTGTCTTTAGCAGTTGTTACAATAGTAAATAAACTGTAAATAGTATAAAACAATAAATAGTATAATAGTAGTATGTAAACTGTAAATACACAGAATTTTGTTGGTGTTTGAGGTTTGAGTGAGAAAACATGTCATGTTGAGAGATCCACAGTTCAGGCTACCGTGTCTGTTGTACTGGTTTTCCTGGACAGCAGCGCCCCCCAGTGGCAAACGTGCACAACTGACCTCAGTCTGTCTCCACAGACACTTGCTGCACGTTTGAAGCATCAAAAGTCAGTTAACGCTTCACCAATGAATCAGACAAAGTGGGTTAAACAGTTTATTGTATTTATTTCTGCTGTTCAGAACTGTTTGTCATCTCTGGCTGACTTTACAATGTGTAAAGAAAGAAAAAGACTGAGGAGAGGTTTTTGGGGGAGAAGAAGAAAGAAAAACTATCAACATTAATCAAAAATCATAAAACATAATTGGCTTATGCACAACTCATTATTCCCTGTAAATCCCACCCACCCCTATGGAAAAAATGAAGTAAAAAAAAAAAAAAACCTTGCCGAATACTAAAATACTGTATCAAATGGGGGCAATTTCAAAAATGAACATAGAGGGACTAACTGCTACTTAAAGGAAACTGAAGAAAAAATATGTAGATAATTGTAATTACATAGAGGGGAGAAACAAGGGAAGTAATAACACCACACCTGCCTTTTTTTTTCTTTTTTAAAAGGAGGCAACAGTAAACTAGAGACACGGTGCAGCACTTTCTCACAAACCATCCACCGCTTCTTTAACACGCTGCAGACTTTCCTGTCAACTGTTAATAACATCTGGACGTTAGTAAGAACACTGGAGGGGGAAGTTTGTTGCATATACAACTTTCTAAAGTAATTACGATTTCATATTATAAGAAACAAACATTTTTTCATGCAGTTTTAACAAGCTGGTCTTTTGTTTCCAGATCAAATTAAGTGACCAGGTTGGGGGATTATTATACATATTTATTTTAAAAAACAACATAAAAACAAAGAGGGGGGAAAGGACTGATTGTGTGCGAATGTCTGCCGTCGCACCAAATCAAGATCCTTGTGTTGTATACAGAAAATTCAAAAAGGCCCTGATATGCACCCATTGAGTCATGGCGTACTCTCCAAAATATGTCATAAATGACATCTAGCACCATTAAAAAATAAAAAAAAAAACACTTGTGGAAAAAATAAAGAGTGCTTTACACAAATCAGAGGCTAACGTATTCACATAACTACAGTGAAATGATGAGTATTAAAGAGTTGAACTGCAGGGATGTGATTTCTGATCACAAAACGTTGACGTACACGACCCTCAGCGGTTATGAACAAGTCATTAAATACAAACACAAAACACATAAGAGAGGGGCGGGGGGTGGGGATATGACAAAATAAAGTTTGTCTTGCTACAGAGTAACATCATGCTATAGTGTTTTAAATATTGGCAGTCCAAAAAATAAAAAAAACAAAAATAAAAAACCCCAAGGGAGTACTGGTACTAGTACTGATATACGTGGCTACAATACCTTTCTCTAAAAGGGAATTCAAATTTGAGATCAACTCTTTTATTTAAGACAGAAACGTCTCCAGGAGAACAAAACAAGATGTGTTGGTTTCCAGTCTGTCGCAACAGAAAATATGTAAAATAAATATTTCTTTTTGCTATTGTCACGTGATCTGATTACGTCCGTGCAGACTTGTTTTCCTGCTGTTATTCTTCCGAGCGACCCTGAGAGGTAACGGTTGTATTAGTCTCGTTTTGAGATGAGAATTCGGCGGCAGGTTGAAAAGTGGAACGATAAAGGTCATCTTATACTGTGCCACGTTTCAGCGCAGATTTTTCTTTAAAAATAAAACTTCGATTTACAATTAGAGGTGCAGTGTGTAGAATTTAGTGGCATCTAACAGAACGGAATATAATATTCATGAGTATGTTTTAATCAGTGTCTAATCACCTGAAAATAAGAATCGTTGTGTTTTCGTTACCTTAGAATGAGCCTTTATATCTACATCATGGATGTATACAGAGAACTGGATACAGCGTCGGAGGCAGGGCCCCGTTCTTTCCTATTGAAGTTACTCAGTGGTGCACGAAGCCAAAAAAGTTCAACTTCTTCTGCATCTGAGTCATCTACTCCCAGTTTAGCCCTCCGCTAACCTGAACTGGGTTAAACATTTGAATCGTGCAGCTCTTCTAAACTTCCCTAATGTTATCAGACCAAATAGATCAAATTCTGATGGTGAAACAAGTCAAAAATATGTATCCGCTGATTTATAGACGTCTTTTTCACAATGTAAGTCTCTGGGAAAAAGTCTTTTTGGGCCCAAAAGCATCACGTGACGTAATTTACGCAGTTTGGCCACTATGTCAAGTTGGCTTCAAAGCCCGGCACTGTTCCTGGAGGCTTAATCTACAGAGGGAGCAGATCCTCTTCCACAAAACCCGCCATGTGTCTACAGTAACCTACAGTGGACAAATCAATCTCTAGAGAGGGCCTTTCACGTTTTTCATGGCCACCGTAGGTTCTCCTACACGTTGGGAAGGGGAGGGAGACGGCATTCAGTTTGTTGCAATCTGCAGCCTCACCACTAGATGCCACTAAATCTTACATACTGGTCCTTTAATGCAGAAAAGCCAAAAGAAAATAAAAACCTTATGAGGCAGATCACTGGGAATTTTAGTTACAATGGTCAAGTATTGATGCACTTTGCCTCAATTGTCTTTGACAGTCAGATTTCATGTTACAGGCATCTTTTGCAAAGCTTATGTACACTGAGATACTGTGTCAGGCCCAAGCGCTCCCTAAATGCCATGCAAATGCAAATATTAGTGTTCCTTTGGTTATGTAAAAAAATCTACATGCATCTCATCCTTTACAAAAATAAACGTATAGAAAATTACCGTTAAAAATTATCTGAAAATGCTTCCTCCAATGTAAAAAAAAATCACTTGTCATTAGTAATATATCCATATGTATTAATATCTCATTTATTACCTCCATCTAAATTGTATATTAAAACTATGATCAAATATATTCTTTTTTTGTACTTCTCACACAGTGAATTAATTTCTTTCAAGTTAGTACTGAATAATTATAAAGTGTGAGAGGATATTCTGACATCCCTCGACCAACCCCGTCCCCGACAAAATATCAGGAAAATGTTAAATAGCAAAACCTTCAAGAAGTGATTCTCAAATTTCCTTCAAGATTTCATCTCGTTCTCCTGATAATTCTGCATAGCGTGTTGTTTACATACATGTGCAACGTGTGCATTACATGTTAACAGGATCTTAAACTCTCTTTTAAATGAAATGGTATAACCTCATGTGGATGTATTCTCCTAGTTTGGGGTCCCTGTGTAGCAGGAAACCTAAGTGCTTTGAAAATGCACAGGTTCAATGAAGAAAAAAAAAAATCAGGTAGACCATTCGACAGTGGATGTGTACTGCTGTCTAAGACAAAATAATACTTGGCCAACCAATCACTTGTTGGCAAATAAATTTACCCTTGAATGCCCCGTGTATGAATTCAAAAATCACATTTCTTCATTTTGTTAGTTTAACTGCACATCAGGGATTAAAAAAAGAAAAAAAAGAAAAAAAAAACACCCTCTAACTGACATCTACCTATCACTTTAACACACTGGATTGAAGTCAAAAAAATGCCAAACTGCAAATACATACCCACTTCCTGTCGAATCACCAAATTTCATTGGAGAAAAAATATGCATCTTATATCTTTTACCTTCTCTCTCGAGTGAGAGAGAAAAATTCAATCGTACATGTGATCGATCGATCGCAGTCACAAAGATGTGTAGCCATCGCTGTGAAATCAAACGTTTTACACCTCGAGTCGTCCAGTCTTTTACCTTCCACCTGTTCACAAGTCTCAAACTTGTTCTCTTTACGCCTCATCCTGATGATCCGACAGCATTTGGTCCGGCAGTTCACGCGAGACGAGCGACGATGGAAAAAACTGGCCATTTCTCCATCGAGTCTTCAATCCCAAAGCCATCGAGATCACGGGTACCGTATCCACCATAAAGCTATTCTGGTGTAACATCATTACAATGTGAACTCCCGGCGGAGGGGAGTTGCTGATTTGTCTTTTCACTCTAAAACATTATGTCACACATCTTTAAAAAAATCATCAGTTCGGATTAAAAGAAAAAAAAAAAAAGGCTAGCAGCCAAAATGTTGCAAGTGTTACAAAAAAAACAAAATGTGTGAAAATGAAAAATGTGTGCATAGTAGCCTGAATCTCCTCCCTGTCTCCTCTGCATGTCTTGGCACATGACATGAGTGAGGTCTGGTTCTGTCTTTAAAGTTCCAAGAGAAACATTGGATTTGAAAATAGTACATTCAGCCAGCAGGGAGGAGAAATGCACCGGTCATGTTGTGGTTTTGTGAGGTTATCTTGATTGGAGATCAGTTCCTGCAAGACAAGATGATAAAAAAGGATCATTAAATAAATTAATTTAATTAATAATTTGAGCGATTTTTGTGATGAAAGACGCTGAGAGCAATCGGTGTACCTGGCTAACTCTGTGCGGTCAGCTGAGAAATTAGCTCGGCACCCAGTTGTGAGCGGAGCCCTGTGTGGTGGCCGGGCCGGCGTAGCCTTGGCCTCCAGGCAGTATGGGGTCAAAGTTGAAATCAATGCCATCTCCGTCCATGAGGTCACTGTTGATGATGTAGTCCACGTCACAATCCAGGTTTTCAGTGAACATGTCAATGTCCAAGTCTGTGGGCAGGCGGTCCTGACCGGTCTGGAAACAGGATGGAGCGCCGAACTGAGCCATCCCCTGCAGGCTCGCGCCGGGATTGGCGGAGGCGACTCCGTGGTGGGGGCCCACGGCCGGCACTGTGGCATGCTGGGCTTTGAGAGCGGAGAGCTGTGACGGGTCCTGAGACATACCTGAGAGGATCATCCCCAACCCCATCTGAGAGTGATGCTGGTGTTGCTGGTGTTGCTGGTGTTGCTGTTGTTGCGGCTGCTGAGGCTGCTGGTGCTGCTGGTGGTGAAGGTGGTGCTGCTGCGGCTGCATCTGAGCCTGCAGCGCCATCGGTGCCACCGCGTTTGGCTCGAGGCCTTTACCCATCAGCAGCTGATTAGGTTTGGACCTCACGCCCACCACGGATGAGCCCAGGCCCATCAAGCCCACCCCTCCGGGACTGGGCATGAGAGGATCCACCTGGGTCATCATGACATCACTCGGGGGAGGAGAGTCGGAGGTGAGCAGCGCCTCCAGGCTGGAAGGCACGTGGGTGCTGTAGTGGCTGCTCCCACGAGAGCCGGAGCTGGACATGGGGTTGAAGAGGGAGTTGCTGAAAGTCGACGGCTCTTTGCTGCTAGGTCCGCACTGCGAGACAGAGGCCTGGGTCCCGGTGTGAGTGGGGGGCTGCGGGAGGCTGGAGGGTTGCAGCTGATGGAAGGAGGAGAAGCTGGAGCCACGAGGCAGCAGGGTGGAGGCGGAGGGCAGTGGGGTTGGAGGTGCTGGCGGGGCTGTGCTGGGACTGGCCCCTCCCTGCTGCCCGGTCATCAGAGTCAGGCCGTCGATCAGATCCAGCTCCTCCATGAGGGTCTCGGTGAGGGTCGGGGTTAAGCTGCTGGCAGTGTATCTTCCCAGCAGCCCGTCCTCAGGCAGGTTGTCGTCGTCCTCCTGACCCGGAGCGATGGGGGACAGACGTCCGCTCAGGGTGCTGGCATTAGAGCTTGTGCGTGGGCGGAAGGTAGTCCACATGTCGGTGTCGTCCAGACTGCCGCGGGACGAGGGGCTGCTGCTGTTGACCCCCCACTTGGGAAACTGCTGAGACGAATTAGGGCTGTCTGCACCAGCTGAACCTGTGCTGCCGTCACCCTGCAGCGCCCCGCCGGCACCCCCGAGGCCTGCTGCCCCCGCCTGCTTCTTGGTCTGCTTGGCCCTCATGCGGCTCTTCAGCAGCTTGCTGCTGTTGTCCATGGAGGCGGCCCGGCGGCGAGGAGCTTTCCCGGTTTTTCCTCCCTCTGGGTTGAGCATCCACCAGGAGCTCTTGCCTGTTGATTCATTGTGTACCCTCAAGAACTTGTTGTGGAGTGATAGGTTGTGGCGGATTGAATTCTGAAAACGGAGAGAGAGAGAAAAAAGATATTTATGAAAAATGTAGATCTGTAGATTAAGATTTGGCTTCATTTAAACATTGTTTCACTTGTAAATGAATCACAGCTACTCTTTATTGGTAAATGAATTTGTATTTTCTGGAAATGTGAGAGAATATTGTGGTTTAAACTTTTGTTACCGATGAGGGTTGGAAACTGGTCCCCAACTAATTTTAACAAAACCTTTACCAGGTCAGATTTATTCCAGCATATAAATGACTGTCTGCTGAAAAAGTTTGACTTCTTATCATCATGCAGTCCCATATAAAAAACACTGAGCAAATTTTTATAGGAAGTGATTTTTTACACCTAAAAAATGATACATACTTAATGACATACTTAAATAACAGGTCACATTTTCTTTTTTCCCCTCATACTTCTCAACCTAAGTCGGATAGTCATTGACAAACCAGTGCTTCTATGACGTAACATGTTGTAATCTATAAAACTATGACTTTCTGGCACTTCCAGCACTTTGATGCCACTCCCATCATGAGAGTCCACCTGTATTTACCTTCCAACCAGCTGAGCTGTTGCTGTCCCCTTTGTCTCTGAAGTACGGCACTGTCTTCACCATCCACTCATAGATCTGCGCCAGAGTCAGCCTCTTCTCAGGTGAGTTCTCGATGGCCTGGCTAATCAGATCCGCGTAGCTCTGGTTCCCCCACGCGTTGCGTCGAGATGATCCCTTGCGGGGCGTCGCTCCGGCTCCGCCCACGCCGGCCACGACCCCGCCCTCGGCCGCCGCCGCCGCCTTCTCGGGCTCGGACGTGATTTGCTGCGGCTCGGGCTTGTCCTCGTCGGCGGGCGGGGTCCCGGCCGCGGACTCGGTGCCGTCCGCCCCCTCCGGTTTGACAGCCGAGATGTCGGGTCTAGGGAGCGGCCACGTGCAGGACCGGGGTCTGCTCTGCGGCTCGAAATCTGGGTCAATTGGGGGCACCGAGGACTCCTCCATGGCGATCCTCTTGAACTTCCACTCAACCGCAAAAATCTGAACCACTTAAAACATTTACCTTTAAAAAAAACAGTTAATTAATATCGAGCGAGTGATGCGTTCAAAGACTCTCCTGACACAAAAACAATATGCTTCACCCACTGCGGGGGTGTAAACAGTGGGGCCGAGAAAAGAGACGTAATAATCTGGACACACCAATAGCTTCGGTTAATCCTCAGATTGGAGATTAGGGAACCCAAATAATCTCCTTAATAGTAACTATCATAAACCTTCCGATTTATATAGCATGAAGGAGGGCTGGGATGACAGTCCCTTTGTTTGAATGAAATAAAAACAAAAGTGGCAGAGTGGCAAAGAGCACCAAAACATCTGGATCTACAGAAGTTTTGGCTCAACTGAGAATGAATAACAAAATCCTAAATGTATATGGATATAAGATAATGCCATTCCTGTTAATAAACACTTAATTTATATATATATACATATATATATATATGTCAAAAGGGTAAATGTCAAAAAAGTGTAGTTTAAACTGTCTGGAAAAAGTAGACAATAATTTAAGAATAAAATTAATCAATTATGGGGTTTTTGTACCAAATTTGTCAAATCATACATCTTTTTTTCTTTTTTTTTTAAAATTCAACCCGAGGATATTTACTGTAAAGCTATGAAGGCAACAAACAGGGATTAGCTGTTACAAAGGAGCTTCTGAGGAGAGCCTCCACTTGTAAACAACGTGATGTCTGGGCTCGCCACAAGCCAAAAAACCTCGACACAAACTTTTTTTTAAAAATAAAATTCCCCCCAAAACAGTCACAGATCAGTCCAGTGAAGCAAAGTCAAGTGTAAAAACGTGCAACGGCTGATTATCCGAGCAACGGTTTTGTTCTCCAACTGCCAGAAAAGTGTAAAAACAGTAAGTTAATGAGTCTTTGGCCTCTATTTTGATCCGCTGTAACTGTCCGACCAAAGAGATTTCAAGCGAAGGGAAAAAGGAGGTATAGTTTGAAAAAAACGTAACTGTATAATAGTGTTTAAATTGATTTTTTTTAAAGTGAGGAGATGTACGTAAGAAAAGTCCGTGCTTCAGGTCTGCACGATCCGCCACATTGCGGCCGGGCGCATGTCACCATCTGCCATGTTTCTCCTCTCCTGCCGCGGCACACGATGCTCGAAGAGGCGGCTATAAAACCCTCCTCGACCGGGGCCCGGAGCTCCGCGGGGCGAAGATCCGCGGTCTCGGTAAACACACTACAAAGCGAATTCCCGAGTGTTTGGTGAAGTTGAGTCGTCTCAGAGGTATGTCGGCTCCCACTCGCCGCACTTTGAAAACAGCACGATAGCCACCGTAACGTTAGCTGGGTTAAGCTCCCTGCTACTCCAGAGTTTACAATCCGTGGAAAAGTCCGTGAAAAGCCTCCGTTAACTCCCCTCAAGTAGCCGTTTTTAATCAGCGGTGAGTTCGGTAAAACTTCCTGTCGTTGTGGTTGTCCAAATATTCACTCCTTCAGTGTCTTTTTGACTTGTTTTGTTTTGTTTTTGTTTTTACTCGAGGCGAAGACTCCCTTCTGACGTCTGTTTACCACTGTCAGGCAACGCATTCTGCGCATGCGCCAAGTGGGCTTCTGGGAAACAGAGTCATTCATGTGACAGCACAGGCGTAAACAGCAAGGAGGATACTTGTACCTGTATGGAGCATTATGTAACAGTTTACGAAAGTGTACTAAGTCCCAGGTACACTTAGGGCATTTAAGGTATTACTGGTAATTAGAGCACCGGTGCTAATAATACTCACAATAACACAACAACAAGTTAAACTACAAAACAACATTTATTAATGATAATAATAATTATTATGAAGATGTAATTATATATTATTAATTATTAATAAAAGTTATTGGACTTTTTAGCAATACACTCACAGAGCACTTTATTGGGAACACCTATGCAATCTAACGCAATCCAAATCTACAGCTCTGCCATTTTATGAAGCTTATACATTCTCAGTTTTTGTTGACATTGTCAGAAAGGTGATGATTCTACTTTATTCTTTATTATTGAGGTCATAGTGGGTGGTGGTGGTGTACTGGAGTATTTTATACTGAAAAGTGTTCATAATATTTTGCCCCCATCATACATGTTAATTAGGTGTACAAAATATTAGGAACACTTTTCGATATAATAATATAATGATAAGCATAAAGTAGAACTATGTCAACAAAAAGTGAAATTGTATAAGCTTCGTTTATGGCAGAGCTGTTGTATTGGATTGCATTAGATTGCTCAGGTGTTCCTAATAAAGTTCTCGGTGAGTCTATATAGTATGTGTAGTATAATCAAGGCCTGCAGGAGAGTTTCCCATTTTGCCTGGTTGGTAATCCGGTTTTGCGATTTGATAGAAGTTCATTACTGACTTCTGGAACAGTATGTGTGACAAAATAAGGTAAATGGACCTTTGAGATAAGATTATTTTGTCACACATTCAATAATGTGATGACGTCTGAAGTCTGAATGCAGTCACAGTTTAATTCATCAGAGACTTCGCATGGGTCCCACTAATACAACAACTACTGTATGTTTCTCTGTCCTCCGATGATCTAAGTCCCATAAACAAGTTGTTGAATTGTATTGACAATATCAATGACTGGATATCCACAATTTTTTCTACAGTTGAATAATAATAAGATGGAATACTTGTAGTAGGCCCTCAAAAACAGAGACAGAAAATATATTCACATTTAGATTCACTGTCTCTAAAATATAGTGAGCAGGTCAGGAGCCTTGCAGTCATTGCTGATGCTGACAGTCATGTCAATATCATAACTAGGACAGTTTTCGATCACTGAAAGAATATATCCAAAGTTAGAGGGTTCAAGCAGATTCTGAAAAACTGGTCCATGCATTCATCTCTAGCAGACTGGACTACTGTAATGCTCTTTAGGCTGGACGACCATAACAGACAGTCTCAAGGCTGCAGCTCATTCAGAACACAGCAGCTTACACAAACACACAAATACGAACATATTACACCGTTTCTTAAATCTCTTCACTGGCTCCCAGTACAGCACAGAATCAACTTTAAAATTCTGCCAAATGTCTATAAAGCACTCAATGGTTTGGGTCCCCAGTATATTACTGACCTGCTCATTGACTGCAGTCCAACCAGACCCCTCAGGTCAACTGGTAGCTGTTGTCTAACTGTGACCCAGAATAAGATCCAGGTCTTCAGAGGGAGCTTTTAGTTATTTTGGTCCTGCTCTCTGGAGCAAACTACCAGATGAGCCTGAGATCAGTCACCACTGTTCCCACGTTTAAAAGAAAACTTAAAACCTTTCTGTTTTCTTAGGCTTAAGATGAGTCAATTTCTTACCTGAGTGTTTTCCAAGTTTTTATCGTTTTTCTTTTTATTATTATTATTTTTTGTGTGAGTGAATGAGTGTGTGTGTGTGTGTGTGTGTGTGTGTGTGTGTGTGTGTGTGTGTGTGTGTGTGTGTGTGTGTGTGTGTGTGTGTGTGTGCACGTTATTTGGTGTTTCATATCTGTATTTTTAAACTTTGCTTTAAAACGGTTTTAACATGTTGATCAATTGCTTTTATGCTGATGTGAAGCACCTTGGACTGCCATTGTGTATGAAATGTGCTATACAAATAAAATTGACTTGACTACTTGTGTTTTAAAACATGACACAGATTCTGATATCTTGAAAATGTTTCTGAGTGAGGCAATAGACTCCAGAAATACTTGCCAAGGAATTTACTGAAGAAAATAGAAAAGTAGTTTTTAGCATATTAAAAAGAGGTCTGTCTTGTTTTGGATTTTTAAGTGGTGTTGATCTTATTTTTTACTAGGTTTTAATGTGGATCTGTCTGAGACATGACTGGGGAGTTCATCCAGATTGCATAGATCTAGGTGATGACATTAAAACTTAACATTTGATTAAAAAATTTTGTCTTAACATGTCTGTGCAACTAACGTATTATTAGTTTATTATTGCAGTCATACCAAACATACCAATGTTTCAGAACTGGCAGAGTTCTTAATGATCTTCTGTGTGTGTGTTTTTTTGGTTCCAAGGCCTTTAAATGACAATAATCTAATTAACAGTGAAATGACATGTGCAACACATGTGGTTAATTAGCCTGTAACTTCAGCAAAGGTTTTCTTAATTATTCAGTGAAGTGTTTTCTCAGTAAGGTTAATATGTCTGATTTGTCTTGCTTTGTCATGCTTTAGCCTCTGCGTAGCTGTTGTGTGATGATTTATTTGCCCAGTTTCACAATTAATCCTATTTTATTCCAACTACCTGTGATATTCATTATCCTGAAATGGGTTCCTGCCAAACTCCATCTATACTGCACTCAGTCTCCATCTCTAACATCCACCTTTGAATCCTGCACCTGCACTGTTCCTCATTAGCAGGTGTGACTGAGGAAGAGACCGGCGTCCCGTGGAAAAATGCTTCTGTGGCTCCTGGTCACTGTCAACCAGAGTGCAGTTGTCTGTTGCTCATGATGTACATGACTCACCGGATTGCTCTTGGTGGGGGACCAACATCGGGAACAAGAGTGCATGTGTTGTCTGCAGGTAACCAGGCAGCAGGCTGATCCCAACACAGTACTGTGCTTTCCTGTTGCAGTGAGCTCCTCCACAGCTTCTGCTATGCTGGGTTTGACTTCCACATGAAGTGATATCTGGACCTTCATCACTGGCTGGAAGTGCACTTTGGATGAAAATGAGAAGTTAGCTTTAGATGTGACCTACAAGCTCAAGCTGCAACATTTTAATTCATGTTAAACCAAACACAAACTATATTTGTTATGCTGAAGGGATTCTAAAGTGTAATTTAGCTGTTTAAATAGACTGAAGGCTTTCTTTAGGATGATCAGAAAGCTGAAAAAAGCAGAGGAGTTTCGGTCCTTCAGCTCATATTAAAAGATTGTTACGGCCCCTGCCTAACCTACCTTAAAGGTATTTTTGCTGGTGTGGTTATGAGTTATTGTTAAATTCTTTTGTTCATAAACGTATCCGGAAGAATGTGGGTGTGGCAGCCAGATTCAGAGCACCTGGGCCAAATGCTCCCATAGATCACTGTTCACACATTCACACTTATATTACTGATGTTACTGACTGACACACTCCATGTTTGTAGTTATTTCTTCAGTTGTTTACTTTATTCTAATAAATATCTTTAATTTACTGCCATTCGTTGTGTCCGTTCCCATATTTGTCATGGCGTAGGAGCCAAGTTATGACAAGATGCACATGAAAAGACTCAAAAAGAGCTCTTCAGCCTATCCTGAACTGTTTTTAACCTCTGTTTTAATCACCTGGTTCACCGACACAGCTAGTGTTGCACAATCCTAAAATGTGATATTTGATAACCTGGTTGAGCAGGAAATTTCACATGAAATAAAATGCTCCAAGTGTGTTGAACATTAAGGGTTTTTGGTCTGAACACCCCACCTGTTTGCTCTATTGTTAATTGTCACAAACAATTCACAATAAGTATAGTTCTACATGAACTATACTCCACTGACACTGACAAGAACACAAGTTGATGTTCATTTAATACAACTTTATTTATTTCGAGGGGCAGCTGTATTATAGGCAACATTGGAAAAGACACCCTTTTTGGTGATATCAGTTGAATTAAAATGTGTTTTTATGGTAACCAGTGTTTTCAAGAATAGTTTTGGTGATTAGGTTTTGTTTTTGTACATACTGTACTCTAAGCTACTTGTCCCAAAGTATATGTGATGTCCCACAGTACATCCCCTCATCGCCTCTAAGCACACTTTCTGTTGATGGTGCATTTCTTGAATGATCTATGTTACCTATGTTACAGAAACTACTGGTAAATTATACTTAGGGAAGAGTATTTGGGTATATTTTTTAATGTTTTAATTCACAAATACAAAATGCTTATGAAAACAATAGCAAAAAGTAGTGCTGTAACTCAACTCACTGCAGTTTTAGACAGGACAACTTTATATTTAAGCTTGTTTTACATGATAAAACACTGATGTGATATTGTACATCACTTCTTAAAGTACTGTAGAAAAAGGTGACACTCAAAAATATCACAGCAGGAGTTGTGTTCCAGGGCCTCTGGCCAAAACACATCAGCAAGGAAAATTTGCAGATTCACACTTTCCTTCTTCAAGACTTGTTTGTAAGACCTAGATTACTGAGTTTCTTGGTATTTTGAGACCACAAGAATGTTGTGGGTGCATGAAGTAGACCTGCAGATAACAGAAAACGCCTGCCATTAAACCTCACATACCAACATGGAGTCAGTAGAGTCTGGGCTCAACTGTAAAAGAAAACAGTCATTTTAATCAGCATAAGAAGTTAGTGCGAATAATTATACAAATGGCTCTCTTTATTTGAACCACATCTGTTGGGTTTTGTCACATTCCCACCACTTGTGTTGCCATTGGTTATAATTTTATCAGCAGCTGCGATGGTGCAGCTGCAGTGAGTGTAGCAACAGGGACAGTTTTCAGTTTTCTCCAACGGGAGACAATAAAAGTAACCTTGACTTTTGACTTGATTTGCTGCTTGGATGTAAACTCGTTAGAAAGATGCCATTTTTCAAGACTTTCCTCCAAAGAAAAACGACACAATAGGATTTTCCTGCTTTACCATTGACATCTTGTGACCAGGAGATATTTTACTACTTTAATAAAGACTGAATTGAAAGAGACAGTAGTGAGGCACTTTTGAGGTTCTTAATGTGGCTTAAAGAATGCAAGAGGCTTTTAATTTCTGCAAAGAAAGGCAGAAAACTAGGTGGGGATTTATAAAATTTGCATTTGTGAATATATTATGTAGCCATCAAAGTATAAAAATTGACAACGTACTTAAATTAACTGTACCTGTGTTAAAAAATACAATTACATCATATAAGTAAAAGTATAAGGCTCATCAGTGAAGCTGAAAATATGGGCAGCAAGACAGACAGTTTTTTTTTTTGTTTTAATTTTATTTACACACTGGAACTTACAACAGATTTACTATTCCAACAACAGTAAAAGGCTATATATGCTCGCAGTAGTACACAGATCATTATACATCAATAAAGAAATAAAAAGAAAATGCAAACATGAACAAAATTAAAGGTTCTATATGTAAGAATCAGAAATTCCTTCTCATTAGTGACACCGGTGGACGTTAATTGAGTTGCAGTCAGCATCTTGTTGCCTGACCGCGTGTTCGCTCGTGGGGCGAGACTATTGTAGGTGATCTCTCATCTTTTTTCCCTGCTTACACTTCTCAGGTTCCTGCTGCTTTGTGGCTGCTGGTCAGTGAAATATATGCGTATGCGTTAATCAACCACTTGAACCTAACTAACCCACTCACTCACTGCCAATTTTTGTACCAAGTGTGTTTACTAATACCGGTAGGCTCAGCTAGCTGTGGCCAGGCAGCAACGTGCTGTGGTTTTATTGTGAAATGTGTGCTTATTACCACCTTTGGGCTACCAATAGAAAAAACAAAAGGGTGAGCTATGTTCTGTTATTGCTCTGGAGCTTATTTTCTGCTCCTTTGTTGAGGAAATAATATTGTTTTAGCTGTGTGTGCAGTGTTTTGTGGTGACATGTGTAGTGGTTGATGGAGGCAGCTAGCTGTCTCATTAGCTGGAGCACAGAGAGCATCAAAAATGTCACAGCCATTGGATTTACACAGAAATACTGGCCCGAATCCTTCACATAGAAATCAGTCCACATGCTGTTGCAGACAGCCAAGAAGGTCGGGAAACGTGTCATTTTTTAAGTTACGTTACAACCTGTTCACTTATTGGCAATTAAAAATGATTAATACGTGTAAATTGCTTCACATTCTTATATATAGAACCTTTAATTTAAATAAATTACAAATCAATTCATTACATAAGGCTTTAGTTTTCACAGCTTTATAGTTTGTGCAGTATTTTAGTGTCCAGGTAGCACTTTAAGTGGGACATAAGATAGTAAGGTTGGGTTTCTCTTTTGCAAATTTGCTGGTGTGTATATGGAATTTTGCTAATAAAGAAATAAGATGAATAATATACATTTTCTTGGCAGGCATTTCATCAGCAAAACCCCCCAAAACAAAACAAAACAAAAAACAACAACAAAGGGTCATCAGACACCTCTCGCACTTTATTTGAAACAAAAAAATCCTGGGTAATGACCATGTTTTTTTTTATACAGATTAGAATAATATACACATTATTCCAAACAAATACAGAAGCAGGTTTACTAATTGTGCCCCACTGGATTATTTCCCTTATACATTTATTGTTAGCTTTTATTCTCAAAAAAGGATCTGAATTACCTATATATGTATAATTCTGGTGAAGTAGTTTAATGGATAATATCAGTGGTTGCAGATGACAGACAGGGTTTTTTTAACCCAACACTTTATGTATAGAGATCGTCTCTAACAACATGTGTGACAATAATACAATAACAGAAAACAATTAGGCATCATAAAGAAATAAAGATGACATGAAAGGACATGACTTCACTTTCAGTTTGTTGATACAGTCAACATGGTAACAGGGTAAAATTAATAATAAATACATTCATAAATAAATAGGAAAATAACTTAACAGAAAAGGTTGACGATAAAATCAGATCTCTTTAAAAAATCTTGGAGTGTACTAACTGTATGTGCACATTTCTTATTGTTTATAAGTTGGATGGACTCAAAATATTTTCTAAATTCAACGATTGGCAAGATTTGGAGTTATGCAAGTGAAATTTTCCTAGTAAAATTAATAAATTTACCAGGTTTTCTGCAACTAGTGATGTCATAGAACTGCCTTTACTTATTCTGGACTTCAACTCCCAGAAGTCTTTGCGCGTGTTTTCTGTGTTTACAACCAGCTGACGTCCGGCGTCTTCCCGTCCATTAGCCACCGATACCCACAACCAACGATATCCAGCTGCACTCGATGTTTTCCTCATGAAAACCGCTCTCCGTTGACTCGTCAACTCAACTGAATGCACAGTTTCATCGTATTGATCAGATGCAGGTGAGGTCGTCAGGACAGAAACAGCCGTTGCACATTTATTTAGCTGGCTAGCAGGTTTAGCATAAGCTAACACAGCTAACGTTAACGTTAGCATTTAGCCTGGGCTCAGTTTCGATTTATGTCAGAACGAAACTCGGTGTTTGTTGGTGTGAGAAAAATTTTCCAGCAATTTCACAACACCAGCTCCATTATTAGTACGACCCAACTAACCGCTACGTAGAAGCGATTGTTGAATCCAGCTAATATACGAACGCTAGCCCGCTAGCATTTAGCGCTAACTGCTACAACCAGGGAAGGTTTGCTAAGCTTAACGTTACTGCCGTCAATTTATTAATATAATTAATTCAATAAATCACGGTGATGTGACGGTGTATGCTCAGTACTAATTAAGATGCAGGTAACAAGTAAATCGTGTGTTATTTTGATGTTTGATTGGTGATGTTATGTAGGAGACATATTAGCTCGCCGGATATTTGTATTGTGTGCAGTGCAGCTCTGGTGCCAGGCTGTGGTGAGCAGCCTCACAGTGTTTGTGTTGTTTGTGTCAGGGCTCTGGCCCCGTCTCCAGCAGCTGAAGCACACCAGTCCTGTCCTCTCTGCTCCGCGTCCACTGCCTTCCTCTTCACTGAGCCATGAGCAGCCAGAGGGATCTTGATATGGTGAGTGAGGGTCTGCAGTTGTTTTCTTAATAGCAGTACACAGCTGAGGTCGTCCCTGCATAATATGTAAACGTTTAATATACCTGATAGTCATGGTGATAACATTACATAAACGTTTCCCTAAGTTAAAATAATTTAGAGGGTTTTTGGGGTGGGGGTGGGAGGGTCCTGGATTAGCCAATGTCCATAAACACTTAGCTGGGACAGTGACTGCTGTTCCTGTGAACACCATCTGTCTAATCTCAGTTAAAACGTTGCCCTACTTTCCTTTCAAGGTTTAGACTCCAATTGATTGTACCCTCTTAAGTCCTGGCCATGGCCCCCCCACTCCCTCCCAACGCCCCCCACCCCACTCCACCATAGGAATGAACCACACCACATAAAGACAGATCAGAAAATATCATATTTTTATTTATATTTTATTTGTATCATCCTGTTTTTCATGCTGTATTTCTGTAATTTGTCTTCCTTGTTCTATTCTATATAAACATCTATTGCATGTCTGTCCATCCTGGAAGAGGGATCCCTCCTCTGTTGCTCTTCCTGAGGTTTCTTCCTCCCCGTTACAGGGATTTTTTTTCACTTTTTTCTTTATCTCAATCGATGGTCTGAAGACAAAGGATATTGTGTTGTTGTACAGAGTGTAAAGCTCCCTGAGGCTAATTTGTGATATTGGACTGTACAACTAAAATTGACTTGACCTGAAAAGAAATAAGATTTCCTGTTAATTTTGATGTCTGGTGGTTTTCCAACATGCAAGTATTCACTTTAAGCAAGCAAGTTTTAGCATTTGTGAAGCTGTAACCAGCAGTTATTGTGTTTTTGCTTGATGAATGATAAGCTCAAATAATTGATTTATCAAAGATGGGAAAATTCATAATTTTATGTTGAGCGTTTGGTCATTTAGACAATCAGTTGTTTTATTAGTGTGAAAAATAAGGAAGCATTTAATCTTTTTATAAACAAAAATGTCAAAATATTTGCAGTTTACAAATTGCTGCTTTTCTCTGTTTTTCTATAATTGTCAATTGAATATCTTTCAGTTTGGGGCTATTGACCAGGCATTTAAAGATGTCACCTTGTTTTATGGGAAATTGTGATCAACATTTTTCATTCGTTTCTGACTGTTATGAGACCAAACAATCAATGAATTGAGAAAATAATCTGCAAATTATTTGGAAGGTGATGGTAAAAAGTATTGTTAGTAGCACCTTTTGTTTTTGAAGCTCAAATTTCTCCTGTCAAAACTTTAAAGATTATATTTAACAAAAACATTGTCAAATGTTTTCATGTAGGACACCTACATCAGGTAAATATCCCCAACAAGGCAGAGTCGCATCTAAAGGATCTGTTTGCAGCTGTTAGCCTGTTTTCAGGAAACTTGACCAACATCAAGACTGGATAAGCCTTTTGTAGCTCTGTTAACTCTTGTCATAAAAAAGTCATTTGTAACAGTGTTTGAAGGATTTGATGTCTGTCGTTGGATTGGAGAACCTCGAGAACATTTGTGATGTAGGGTGTTGCCGCTGGTAACCAGGCAGATTTGACTTTGTTTTTATTTTGTTGGGGATGAAAGGGACGAGGGCAAAGCTCGTTAATGATGTCATGGGCATGTAACCCCACATTGAGGTTATTCAGTTCAGAGGGGGGAGGGGAAGGGAAGGGAGGGCGGAGGACCACCGAGGGAGGATTGTATTTGTAAACAGATCAGAGAGCGGGGTCGTCCCGCCCTGATGTCACACCTCGTGGTTAAGTCTCTTTGTTCTCTCCTCTGTGATTTGTGATGCAAAGAAAGTTCATGTTCCACCTTTTTAAGAAGGGCAAACGTCGGGGAAAATTAATCCCATCTGTCAGTTTCGACTCCTGGGTAAAGACGTCCCTTTAGAAAGATTTAAACTATGGGATGCTTTTCCCCTCCCTCGAAAGTAATTTTCGGAGTAGCAGCATGATTGATTAGAGATGATGGATTAATGGATTAATAAGGAGCAGTTCTTGCTGCAGCATAAATTAGAGGACTCAGAACCACAATGGATCAATAATTTAGGTCAGAATGATGTTTCAGTCTTGACCATGAGCTCATCATCCATACAGTATAAAGTATAAACCTACAGACATAGTTGATGATCTTTTGTTATCAATCACTGCCTGAAGTCTTTGATCCAAAGACATCAGACCTTTGTTATGCTCTGCCAGACTTTTGCTTGTTTCTCATTTGGACTGAGGTCAGGTGATTGTTTTGGCCCGTCCACAGCCTCACACTGTTTGATCCAAAACTCAGTGGTTGCCTCGTCTGCCTGTCTAAGAGCATCATCCCTAAAATCAGGGCAGTATGTATAAAAAGTTCACTCAAAATGAAGGTGAACACCCTTAAAGCTGCTTAAGGTCAGAACATCAACCTCATAGTCTGGTTATAAAGTATAGGACTGCGTCTGATTTTATTTTCAAGTATCAATTACTTAATAATACGTATTTGGTCCATAGAATGTTGAGAAAATTGTGGAAAATCGTCTTTATATCATTTTTCTTGTCTGACCAAAAGTCCACATGAGATTGTTCACATTAGACAAAGAATAAGTGTAATTTTTTTGAATTAATATATTTTCAATATTTTTTTCAATTTAATTTATTTATATAGCGCCAAATTACAACAAAAGTCATCTCAGGGCACTTTTCACATAGAGCAGGACCGAGCTCTAGGTGGGCGGCCATCTGCCTTGACCGGTTGGGTTGGGTTAAAAAATGACTTGAATGACATTTTAAAGACGTGACCTGGAGCTATAGGAAACTGTGATCGACATTTTTCTTTCTTTTCTGACAATTCTTAGACCAAATAATCACTGAATTGAGAAAATAATCTGCAAGTTATTTTGCAGATATTCTAGATGGTGAAAAGAATTGTTAGTTGTGGCCCTCGAAACACAGAAAATTGTGAAAAATGTCTAAATTCTAATCTAAAATCTAAATTCACCTAAAGCCAAGGTGACAACATCTCTTTATTTTATCCAACCAACAGTCCATATAAGCTCATTCACATAATTCACATAAGACAAAGAATAATAAGTGGAATTTTTGGAATTATTACTTTAAAAGTTATTTAAATAAGTCAGACATTGAAGTAGTTGCAGATTAATTTTCTGTTGATCAGTTAATCTATTGTGTCAGCTCTATTACGATGTATGTTAGGCTGTTTTTGTGCCTTGCACGCAGAACAAGATTAAGACAGGATAAGCTATTTGTTAAATCTTGTAGTTAAAGGAATGTAAAGTGTCCCACATGGATTTCCTGATGTTACTGCAACATTTAGGCCTTCGAGTCATGTTAGACAAGAAGTCCCCGTTTTTTTTTTAGTTATTTTTCTTAACAGATTGGTGGTGTGTGTAGTTGCCCAGAGGATAACATTTGGAGGAAACCCCACTGTTAGAGACCCTCCCATACACATATGCACAGTCCCCCTCGGGGCTACGCACTGGCCATGTAAATTTAATAACATGGCCCAGAGCTGTCTGGGACACCTGGGGTTATCGCATTAGGCTGACAGCCCGGAGAGGCGCTCGCAGCACCCTGAAACTAAGGGCCAGCGTTCTCCCCCTCAGCCCCACCCTTATCTGTTGTCGTCTCGGGCATACAGGGGCTCACTTCAGCCTAAGCCCTCGGTGAATGAAGTCGCCCAGTCTAAGGGTGGAGATCTGGTGTGGATAAATCTAATTAGACTGGAATGCCTGTCTCTTCACAGCCCTCTGAAGGTCACCTCGTGTCTGAGGAGGTTAGAGGAAGTGGAGGGAAATTCAGTGGAAGTTTGGTGTTTGTGTTGGCTGATAAGACATTTCTGTGGACCAAGACTTAAGTTGTTTTTTGTTTGTTGTCTTAGGTGCACCTCCGCCTTATCCTGGTCAGTGGGAAGACACAAGACTTCACTTTCTCCCCAAATGACTCGGCTACAGACATCGCCAAGCATGTATTTGATAACTGGCCCGCAGGTATGTTTTTATAGGTTCACTGTATTATTTTAACTTCATATATTTCAAATATTCAGCTGCTTAACTTTTTTTCTGATATATTACGCAGATATTTTCATCAGTTTCTGCAAATCATTTACTAGTTCTGGTTAAGTTTTCTTGCCATTGTGGGCTACAACTATCAGTGTGGAAAATACTGTATACATGGTTTATATTATTGCTCAAAATTAACACATGATAATTATTGTCAGAAGGGACACAGTGGGTAATAACAGTGTTGTTATGGTACAGAGAAGTTACAGTAAGTGATTGACTTGTTCCTCTGGCTCACAGGATGGGAGGAGGAAAGGGTGAGCAGCCCCAGCATACTGCGCCTCATCTTCCAGGGACGCTTCCTTCATGGCAACGTTACCCTGGGAGGTAAAACCATCATCATCACCATCATAGTTCTGACCACAGCGAATACAAGCTTTTTCTTTCTTAAAACACTCTCTTACATTTTGTAAATAAGTAAAAGATGACTATTTCTGAGACTGTAAACTACATGTAGTGAGATCTCAGGTGTGTGTGAGGCCTCATCAACTAACACACTAAACCAAAACACGTTCTGGCCGACTACATATGAGGGAGCTGCTCACTTACTTGTACTTTAAATCATACCAGCTGTCCAGCCCTGCTTAAAGAGTACTTACTGTATTACTGGTAATTTCCTTTGTGAGTCGTGACTGCAACGTAAATCACGTTAAGCTCGTGAGAAGAGTTTATTTCTGTCTGAACGTATTCTTGTGAAATGAAAAGATCAGAATAAGCTGTTTGGTAAGCAAGTTTTTATTCTTTGGCATGTAAACACATTCTTGTTTTTCCACCATTTCCTATAAAACATGTTTAAACCCTTTAAATATCTGTTAAATCTGTTTGTGCGTCTGTTAACAGTTAACGGTTGTGTCGTCTTTGCTTTCTGTTCGTTCAAGCCAGCGTCGCCTCTGCTTCAAATGCAGAAAACATTAACGGTCCATAAAACTGTAGCTGAGGTTTCATGCAGTAAATCTGTCCTGAGGTATTCAGACAATGGTGGTATCAGTTCTGTTTGGTGTACTGGAGAAATAGAGATAAAGAGCCACAAGTACACCCACTAAATTTAATAAAACAATTTAATCAATAAATGTCAAAGAAATTTAAGATAAGTCAACACCCTTACAATTTATAAAAATCTCTTTTCACGTACCACACAGAGGGGTTAGCTTTCAAAAACAGGTCAGACCTAATCGAGTATAACAGATGCAGGATATGACTAAAGTATCAAGTTTGTTGCCATAGTAACCAGTGAAACAATAGTCGTGCTAACAGCCAAGTTATCCGCCTTCCCCTCACAGCCTCTTTGGTCTAGAATGAGCAGCTGAGTCAAAACAAAGCAGCGTTAAAGCAAAATGAATCTCAAGTATCTGGTCTGATTTGTGATTTTTTAATCATTCAAATCTTGACCTCATGGACACATCTCCAATCTGTACGTGCCCTGTCTTGCATTCACCATAAAAAACTGGGTTTAACTTACCCCCAATCAGTTGGGCTGGTTCAGTGTGAAGTAATCCACTTGTAGACTAGAAACTTTTTAAGATTATCAGTCTGAATTTGGCTAAAATATTATCTGATCAAGAACATCATTGATGATTGTGTTAATCTTTTGTCAGGAAACTTTGTCACAGACATGAATTATTCATCATATATTTATCATGTTAATTACATGAACAAACCACCATAAGAATTTATCATTAAGTTTGAAAAGCAATAAATAAATGTTTTATTTCCATGTCTAAAGCTCTAAAGCTGCCTCCGGGCCGAACGACCGTCATGCACTTGGTTGCCAGAGAGACTCTTCCAGAGCCCAACTCTCATGGTGAGGATCTTCTTTTTGTCCAGTTTTTTAGTTGACCAGGGAAACAACATATCAGTACGATACTGGTATTGTGATCAGCACCAGATATTGAGTGATATCTGTTTATGTGACACAGCTTATATTTTGTTTTCCTGGTCTGAAATTCCACTGATTTGTAATGTAAAAATGTTAAAGGATCAGTAAATATCGAGGTGCTGAGCTGTACTTTTTCAGGGTCACTGGTCCATCTTCTTTCTCTTTTCATATGTTGGACTTTTCTTTTTACTGCTGCTAATATATATTTTTAACTCACCTCATGTCTCTTTTTTTCTGTCTTTGTAGGTCAAAGGAACAGAGAAAAAACCACAGAGAGCAACTGCTGTCTCCTCTTGTAAATTAACAAACAAACCCTTCCCACCTACACACACATATGCATACACACACACAAACACATACATACATACATACATATATACACACTCTCTTCTCTCCTGCCTGTTGTCCTGTCAGCTGTGGATTTGGAGTAAATCACAGGAAGTCTGGTTGGGGCTGCCTGCTTTGGTTGAACTCTCGTCCAATCTGAGGCTTTTTTTTTTTTTTTTTGTGCCAATATATTTCCCTCCCAACCTTTTACTGTATCGGCAGAATTTATTTGAAGATCATGACATTAAACAATACCTTTGCTCCCTCGTGGACCTGTTTTCTGCTGGACAAGTTTTAAAGGCCTGTCATGTGTAGCTAAAAAGACCCAGGAGCTCTTTTGTCATTTATGGACACAGAAGTCCTACCAAGGATGTGTGGGCTTTAACCTTTCCCTACTAGTCACATTGGATGTCTCCCCAGGTCTTACTGAATGGTGTTAACCCTCTCATTGCACTTAACCAGTAAAATCAAAAGTGTTTATTGTGTTTCATCCTCATCTTCTCTTCTTCCTCCATGGATTTTTTTTTTTCGGTCAGAGGAACAGACCTCAATTTCCCACGTGGTAGAAAATGTGCCATCCTCCTCATAGACTGTTTCTCCCTCTCAGTAACTGAACCGTTATGTAACCGGTCTGTATCAGCACCAGTGGCGTCTGCGCCGTTACCTACACCTGTTTGTTCCTGGCAGTGGACCAATAGAGAAAAGACTCTTACTAGGAAGGGTTTGCATAAAACACCTGAAGGTCCACGAGAAGCAGGAACAGACTCCCAGTGAGTTAAGATGGAGTCAGAGGGATTCGGCGGATCGCTCGAGTGCCGTCAGGTGCCGTGTTTGTTCCTCTGGCTGTGACTTTTATTGACTAGACTGTCGATGCTCCCTCGCCACAATGGGAGCCGACACGGCGGGCCAGTTAAACGCAGACAGAAGAAGCGGTTGAAGATGGGAGGTTGTCGGTGTGAGACCTCCCTCTACTGGACACTGAGGCGAGGCAGAGGCAGGGGGAGCGCTCCCCCCGCTCAGATGAAGAGTTAAAAAGGAAATTTTGGTGGTGTTTCACCTCCTTTTCATTTGGATGCTGTCTTTACTTCTTGTTTGCCTTTTATCGTGGAATTCAGTAATATCATTAATATTGAAATTTAAATATATCAATTTTTATCTTGTGTATAGGTATTTGTTCGATTTTAGTGTGGGTGCGTTTGTGTGTGTGTGTGTGTGTGTGTGTGTGTGTGTGCGCGTGTGTGTATGAGTGTATGAGTGTGTCTGAGGTTGTGTGATGCACGTGGCATACTGTATGAGAACTAGTGGGGGCATGTGGTCTTAAAAAAAAATAAAAAGGTGGTGCACTGGGAGTGTTGATGGGCTGCGGTTTCTTCAGAAACAGTCGGAAACCTTTTGATTCCTTCCATTGAGTGTCTTTTGGTTTGTGTTTTTTGTCAATCAATGTCACTGCTATGAAGTTTAGCTCAGTATGAATAAATGTAAAAACTAAAATGCAATGTGGTCTACATAAAAGCTTGTATTATAAATTAATAAATCTTTAAATAAGGCAACTTTTGTCCCCTTTTTTTTTAAATGGCAACAAATCTGTGTCCACACTACACACTACAGACGAATTTCATACACTATTTACTATATATTTACTGGCGTACATTGTTTCTGTTTTTATTGATGGCTCATTTACGTTTAGCTGCTTCAGTTTCAGTTTCCTGATATTGTGCATGTTAACTCACTGTCACACTGTCATGATTTACTGGAACACTTGAATACAACATTGTTAATGTTATTAGTAACACCTGAGCTTTTCCTACTATGACAAGTCAAAATGGCTGCTGTGAAAAAGGCAGTATGTATTTATTGTCTATAAAATTATAAGCTTTTTAATATCAAATGTTAAAATTGTCATCAAAAATATCCTTTCTAGACATGTTTGAAGACAAAAATACCCTGATATGAATAATAATTAGTGTCTGATAAGGTTTTTCCACAAAAAAAGTCAGATAACTTCAGCTTGAAATTACATCCAATCTTCCCTCATTGGAAAAAAAAAAAGCCAAATCTATGAATGTGCAAATATTTTTAGTTTTAAATGTTGGATACAAGATGTCTCCTGCTTCACTGTAAAGTCCGTTCTCAGTGTTTGTGCAGTGGAGGCCCCAAGTATCCACATGGCACTTCTGTAAGTTGCACACTGGACCCACAACTGGGTCCAAAATAGTTGTGAGTTGTGTCACTAATGCTCGTAGGTACAGGCCTTAAAACTCAAAACTTGAACTCAGATTTAAGGTGATCACAGAGAAACCTTCCCCCTTCAGCAGATGAATGTGAAAACAGTCTTCTAGTTTCAACTAAACACACAACAGATAACATAAACCACATGTAGTTTGACAAAAACATTCTTTGCAAAACATTCACTGTGGAAAAAAATTTTCAGAGCCATTTTTTTTTTCAGCCTAATCTTTTAGCCTTCATCAACAGATGGAGTTCATTTGTTATAACGTGACCAACGTTTGGAGTTTTAGGAGTTTCAGAACCCTGAACTCTGTTTGAAGATCAGTAATTAAGAATTTTTTTGTTTAACTCCCGTCTCCAAGGTTTAAAATGAACCTTCAGGCTTAAACTACATGTAGTTTTATGTATTTACCTCTAGGTGTCAGTGTTCCTCTGTCAGCCATACATGTTATCATGGGCTGATGGTGTGTGTTATAAATACAAAGTGGATACAAGTGTCTACCATTTATCTTGTGTGTACTGCATTGATATACATATATTGATAGAAACTACAGCAGTTTATTGGAGTACATTTACAGACGATATGTTGACACAAAGATCCCCAGCATCTCTGAGAGGTTGTCAGAAGACTTTGCCATCAGCTGTAAGGGGTCATACCTTTGTGTTGACCTGATTTTCAGCAGCTCTCTTCCCGTCTGCTTCAGGAATCTGCTCCTGACGTGCAGCTGCAAATAGTCCAGGTTTCCAGTTGACACTGGCAGTGTACCTTAGGAAAAGTGCAGTCAACCCACATCTTTTCTCAACATACAGCAATTCCAAACCTGCTATTGTGTTGAAACTATGTCTCTTCATATTTTCCATTTGCTGTTATCTGAACTGGCTTTGACTATCAGTGGGGGTTGACAGTTTAGAGGAAAATAATGTTTGAACAGGAGCGTCCAACTGACCGCAGAGGTGATCAGCAGAGTTTAAATGAGGCCTGGGGAGGTGATCTGTTGAAATTTTTGCTACTTCTGTCCGCCACATTCAGAGCTGCTGCAGGATGAATTGCTTTCTCCGGTTGACATGACTCAAAGCACGCGTGCAGCCAGTTTCTTGGGTGTGCTGCAGTCGGCTGCGGTCCAACCAACATTCACGGCTGGTTTGTCTGTCCCAGGAGGGCGGTCTGTGCTCTCGGCTGCCTGGCCTCCTCCAGGCCTGATATGGAGGGCTAAACTCCCACTTTGGCAGCAGTACGGCCTGCTGTTTAGAGTAAAAGAATAGCAAGCTCAAGTAGAAGTACTGTTGAGTTAAACAGTACCCCAGTAGGGTTACTTGTATTGAAAGCTATTCAAGTATGGTACAAAAGCTCTTATGGAGACCGATCTTTACTACTGATCACATACATTTAGATTTTCCATTTCTCAAACTTTGCTGCTTTATTTTAGAAAGTTGAATGTTTTTCTTCCAGTGTTCTTGACATTCTTTTCCTTGTGGTATGTAAATTGATTGGCAGACTCCTAAAACTTGCATGTGTGTTATGTAAAATATCACAGTGAACATCAAGTCTGTGTTAAGTTTTTATCAAAGTTAGATTATTATTATTGTTATTATTATTATTGTTATAAGGTCATGCAATACAAACTGAAATCAGTCTGAAATTAAAGCTACATTACCAAGCAACAATAAGAAGCGGACAAAACAGTCTAACACCGAGGTCCATTTGGTAGCTGTTCAAGAGCTTTCAATCATATCAAACGGTTCTCATGAGCACGTGGAGTTTGACCAGTTTTCATGGAATTGTAGATGTTCACATTTTTTAGTTTTAGCACTTGGAGGACTTCTCGTTCACGTTGGCTTCAAATTTGAGCTTCAGAGTTTATTCTTGATTTTGGAAACGGCAGTTGAAAAAATAATCTCATCTCCAGGTCCATTTAGTAGTTTATTTCATCTGCTGATGAGGCAGATTAGTTTATTTTAGCATAAAGGCAAAAGGCAGGCTCACCCCGCTGAAACAGGTTAGTTAGTGAGCGGATTTATTTATGTTCAAACAGAGCCAGGCTAGCAGTCGGGTCACAGAAAAGAACTGGTCAGCGTTTTAACCACTGTGCCCAACTAAATAAAAGCTTTTTATATAACTAATCTCCTCGCTCTGCCTGTGAGTGCCTGAACATTTTCTTTTTGTAGTTAAAAGAGTAACTACACCCAGTACATTTCTTATTTTATTACTCAGATAAAATAAAACAATACTGGTCATTTTGTCAACAGTTAAGGAGTTAAACTTTGGTTTGGTCTTTTAAAATCTTCTCAGCTCTATCTCTCTGGTTCAGCACATCTAGGGGCTGAAATAGATTGATTTTAGAAAGTAGCTGAATGCCTAAGTCAACAGGGGGTTGTGATATATGTGTTTTTTCTGTTAGGGTATTTAGTTCTCTAAATCCCTTTTTCCCTTCACTACTTCTGAGCATTTTCCATTATCTGCCAGTTCCTCTTATATTAAAAGCAGCTGTGAACACACACAGACAAAGGAAAGCACATACAGACACGCTACTGATACCACTGACTCTTACAGGAGCCTGAAAACAGAACAAAGGCGATCGAGACGAGCACTTTTCATTCATTATGCATGATGTTTTTGTGTGTGTGAGACTGTGTGAATCTGCGGTCACGGCACCTCGTATGTATTATCATGTGTGCATTCCTTGGAGTCTATTTGTCCACAGCAGAGGTCCTCCGATGGCCTCAAATGAAAGAGTTCAGTAGGCCAGTGTGAAAACATACACACTCATGCAGGGGTTGAATTAACCCAGCGGGGTTTTAGCAAATGAGCAGCTTTCATGCTGGCTCCAGAAGCTGCTGCTGTCTCTGTTCATCTCTAGCCCTCCTTTCTTCTCCTAATTGGAAAAACGACACTGGTTCGTGTGGCTCTTTGTTTCCACGCAGAGGGATCAAAGGAGGGAAGGCCGGGGACGTGGACTTTTGACCAGGTGTGTGTGCGTAAAGGAGGAGGAAGTCTTATAGCCTTATTGTTTCCATAACCAAGCTGTAACAGAAGCAAGGGTGGGGTCGGTTTAGCACCAGAGTTTTGCTACAGCCCCCTTTTTATATGACCGTTTATTTTACCAGATGGTCCCCTGTTCCCTATATGTGCCACTGTAAAAGGGCCAAAGGGCTTTGACAACAATATCAGCTCTGTGCTCAAGAGAGGGAGACGGAAAGAAACATCCAGAACTCGCACACGTGATGAAGACGGAAGATCCAAATATTTCTCAACATTGCTGTGCAGCAGGGGATGGAAAATTGAGGATCTTTGCAACAAAATGTTCCACTATCAGGCTTTTGCAATGACCTCGATAGAAGAAAAGAGGTGATTTACACTCAGTTGCCACTATATCAGACACACCGAGCTCAAACTAACAGCCCTGCAATAATATCATACTCTATGAAAGGTACAAGGTTCAGCTTTTGTTAAAATTACTTTCTGAAGGTGTCAGTTCAACTTAATGGTCATTTTGGAGGTGGTGGTTTGCAATTCAACAACACCACAAATTACAGCCTCCAAAATAACTGTTAAATCAACACCTGTAAAACAGGTTCAACATACATAATAAATAAACTGGCAACTGAGTGTATATTCTCTTTTAAACACCAAGAACTGAGTCTCAAATGCTATTCACAGGAAGACAATATTACATGTGCTGTGTCTGAGTATAATCATTCAAAGCTTATTGTACTGTACATCCTAAAATCCAATTAGCAGACATAAAACATATGAGAGGGACCTGGTTTTAGGGTTTATTATTAAGAAATAGCATTAACACACATTTTGAAAGGGAACTTTTGTTTAAAATGATTAAAAACAATGAAAACATCATGTCTGAACTGTCTGAAAGGTGCAGAGATTTAGTATTGTATCCATGAAGTTGGGGGACTTACAAGAAACAGATCTAATGGGTCAAACTCCAAAAACACTGCATCCTACGTTTCCCATAATGCAACTCAACAGGGGCTGTTTCATTAAACCCTTCCAGCCCGGTAAACAATCAATCAACATCTTTCAAACTCCACGTCTCAGGTTTGTAACACAGGGTTTCTGTTAAAAAAGTCTTAAATCCAATCTGAGATAACTCTGATGACATCATGAAGGTAATTTTCTCAAACTTGACGAACCGTCTCCAGAGCCACAGACGACATTATACAACTGTTTCCACAGACTGAAAACGACACGTAAACTGATCTTTATGTGTGAAATTGGTGGAATGTTCTTTTAATGACATGCAGTGTTGAGGTTCTGCCTGAAAGTTACATTGAAACATTTGAGCATTTACCTTTTTTACATCCAAAGACAGGAATCCTTGATTATTCTGTGTGGTAAAAAAAAAGAAATACTAATGTGGCTAACACTTTTTATGTCTGCAATCACAATCTATGAATGTTTTTATGATTATAAACTATGTTTTTGCTCCAACAAGCCTTAATGTGATACATGGTTAAATTTATATAGGCTGCAATCATAAAAGTGCAGAAAAGCAGATTATCTTGTTCACATTATTATAACTTTCTATTACCTTTGGTAGTATTTTAATGCACAGTGAAAACCAGAGAAGAAAACACAGTAACACTCTGTATTTGTGAGTGTTTGCAGCCCCTACGGATGGAGATAACACTTAATTTTAGGAAACGGGTAATCGGTAAAGAATATACCATCAGCTGCAGCTGTGTCACCTGTTGCAAAAACATCCAGTGTTGTAAACACTCTCCACACATGTTTTCTTATAGGACATTGCTGGCGACTTCTATATTTTTCTTCTTGTCAAACTGCTGGCCAAACCAGAGACAAGTTGATCTACTTACAAGTATTGTGCGTGCATCCAAAGCCTGATATATCTTTTTCCTCCGTGCTGTAGAGCTCTGTTGTTGTCCAAAAACTATTAAAAACACATCTGTGGCGTCTGCCGTACAAGGAACTTCTCTCTTGGGACTGAAAACCTGATCACTGTTAAAATTCTTTGGAGCCATCCCGAAACAAAGTAACGTGGCCATAATCTTCTTGGTGAAGGAACATGTGGTCCACTGCAACAGTATGGCTCATTGATGAGTTTTTAATGTTTTTTGGACGACAACGGAGGTCTACGGCACAGAGGAATACAATATATCAGGCTTTGGATGCACACAATACTTGTAAGTAGATTAATTCATTGTTGGTTTGGCTCTGCACATGACATTTGTTGACAGTAAGATAAATGTGGAAAATCGTCAGACATATCCTTTAAGTCTTATCTGCTTTCCTGTTGTTCCATGCTATCTCACTTACACAACAAGCTAATTTGGCATAATTGGGGGTTTATAATTCTTAAAATAAGATGTTTAGAGGTTAGAGAATTATATTTTGGCCCAGATTATGATGATAATTATCAAACTCAGGGTAGCATAATGGTTAGCATAACCTCCCTGGTTTGACACTGACTTTGGAGCTTTGATACATGTCATAACTCTCTCTCTCTGTGTGTCTCTCTCTACGCAATAAAATAAGGTTTAAAAAAAACCAAGTCAAAGTTCACCGCAAGCCTCAAAGTTTACAGATTACAGGAAAAGCAATTAAGTATTGAGTAATGATAAGGACCTTGTGAACTTACTACTTACTAAGTGCCAACAGACCACTTTTAGTCATAAAATATGTGATAGTAAAACAAAGATTATTACAGTAATCTCTGCAAATACCTCACAGATGACATCAATAGGCATAAATCTTTTACAGTAACGTTTTTTATGTGATTTCCTGGCTCAGGAAACTGTGTCCTCATTGTTTAGCTGGGACAAGTGGTCACTTCAGGGTACTGGCTTCTGACCAAACTTTCTTCCTCTAGTTTAAGTTAGAATGAAAAGCACAAAATAAACTATGAAGGGAAAACATACTAAAGTAATTATGCGCAGAGCTGAAGCCAAAATGTGGTGAATGCAGCCCATAAAAACGTGTCAGAGTTATTCAGACTCACTCGTTACACACTCCCTCCCACTGATTACAGACCTGTTTTGTTTGTGTTACCTGTGATGACATAGCAACTTGGATCTGCTTGATTCTTATGATAGCGATCAATCAGTTTCCCCGCTGCTCAGAAAATGCTGGAGGCCTCAACTTGTTCACCTCATGTGTTGATTAATGTAACTCCACATTCGTTTCTATTTTGGCAACTATGAAAATTGATCATTAACTGACTCATTTTATCTACACGTGACCGCTGCTTTTCTTTTTTTATCTCTGTTTACGTTCAGGATGAAGATCTGCAATTTATGTTCAGGTGTCTCCGATTTCTCCATTTTCACGCTTCGACACCCGCTCTGATCGTCCTCCAGACATCACTGAAGTGGATAAATTTCCTGATCTCCGGATCTAGTCGTTGAATTATTTCACGTGTTCACATTGTGTGTGATTATTGCTCAGTGACACCAAATGCTGACCCATAAGGACTATGTGCTGATACTGTACGTCTGAGAAGAATGTAGACAAGTTTTCTCCCTTCAGATTTTATTTTTCTAACTTTTAAGACTCTGTTTTCTCTCTTAAATACACATTCAGACACAGTGTCGTTCCAAACTGCTGACATTAGTTTTTAAAGTGTTTTTGAGTGCTAGAAACCCTCCTCTTCCCCACTCTGCGAGCCATCAACTGTTTGGATCTGTTTCTGCGGTATCTGCAAATACTGCTGCTCTTTTCACTTTTATAGGCGCCCTTCATTGGACTTGTTGCTGTGTGTATGTTGTTCATTAAGACATCAAAATGCTTTACAGTTCATTGCTCTTTTCACTGCCTGTTGGAGCCGGAGCTGTAATTCCAGTTAGTGAGGGATCAGATGGAGGTCACCGCTGGCCTGTGGGGGTTGCAGCGCACCACAAGTCCACCGAGCCTCTCCGGACTACATTACAGCTTTTATCCTCACTAATGGGATCTCTTGGTGGGGAATCCCAAGGGTGATGGGGATTAAGATACCTGGACTCGCTCCCACGCGCCGTTTACCATGTGGGGCACAGAAAATATGTTGCACATGCTGCAGCAACATTTACAACTCTAGATGTAAAGAGAAACCATAAACAGCGCTTAGAGGCTGATTAATATGCGTTCACACCCAGTCTCTCTCACCCTCTCTATGCACACTTGCAGCATTTCTGCCTCTCTATGCCTTGACCCAGTTGAATCTGACAGCCTGTGCAACTCAATGAGAGAGTATCAGATGATGGGGAGCTGGGAGCTGCTCAGGCTGGAGAGACAACACTGAATGTTAACTTCTGCCCTGCTTGACTTGAGTTGACATTGTTGGACATGTTTTGGAGTTTCCCAGCGTTACAGCCAAAGTAGAAGAGAGAGGAGAGAGTGAGAAAACCTTCACTTGGAGGATGAATAAAGAATTGTGGGTGGAATAAGTCCCACGTCTCTTTGTGTAGGCTGTACAAAGAGAGGAGTGAGAAAAAGCTGTGAGGGAGGAGAAAATCAGTTTTTTGTCAAGATTTTGTAATGCACAAGACAGTGTGGGCTTTCAAATATGTCCTCTTAGCTGGTCTTCTGTATTTTTAACCTTTATCATACTTTGTCACTGCAGTGCTAAACTGAGTGTTTGTGTGAGTCATGACTTAGCGCTCTGTGCCTCAGCATGAGCTCCATCTGTCTGTCACATGGGCGATGCTTTAAAAGACACAGTGCAGCTCAGTAACCAGAGGCCGCATGAAATGAACTCCATCTCTGCTGCTCTCACGCCTTCAACTTGTTTTTCTTGTTTATTTCCATCAGGCTGTTTGATCCTCGTGTGCCATGAGGAAGTTGTTTTTTAATGTTTCTCTGTGATGATGACAACTTAAACCACCAGATGTGATAATGTGGTTAGAAGTAATGGTTATTTGGATTCCTGGTCGTGTGCAGTATGGAGTAGTGGTGATTTTCCATCACACGGTTCCTATATTGTCTAATTTACCCACTCAACTTTTTAAGAAGGTGTGCATGAATAAACGGTGCCCAACAAAATGGCGTCTAGAACCAGCAAAACCTCAAGAAAACTCAAACAATCTGATGCACTGCTGGATAGCATTGAGAACACTACCTTGGCTAACATGCTAGCAGAGTTGCAGGTGGACCTGCTGACTGGCCCAGACTTACTAGCTGTCAGATTTGAAAATAAACTTGCAGCGATCGATTTAAAACTGGACAGAATAAAGACCATGGTGACCAACCATGAGCAGCGCATCTCTGACCTGGAATCTGGAATGAACCAGCTGCAGACCTTACAGTCAACGCTAACCACTTAAGCCAACGACAATGCCAGGCCTAGAGGGAAGAAGTAGATGGTGTAACCTTCGTCTAAAAAGGAGCACCTGAAGCAGTTGAGGGCACCCAACCAACATTGTTCCCAGAACTCCTGGTCGACATATTGGGGAAAGACGTGCTCACATCCTCACCGGAGCTCGATAGGGCTCATTGTGCATTCAGGCCCAAGCCAAGTCTGGGAGAGAAGCCCAGAATTGTGGTTATGCGCTTCCACAAGTTCCAGACAAAGGACCTGGTAATCTGTGCTGCCTGAAGGATGCCAGGCAAACTCAAGTACAAGGACAATCCGGTCTACATATATGAAGATTACTGCCCTGAAGAGATGGAGCAGCATGCTGAGTTCAAGGAGATTATGCACCCACTATTCATTCACAATCTCAAGACTTCACTGTTGTACCCGGCGTGGTTGTTCATCACAACAGAAAATGGACATAGAAAGTGTCTTTCATTGATGAAACAAGCCCATCAGTTCTTGCCTACATACCAGAATCTTAACACCCAGACAACTGAGGACTAATCAAAGAACAGCAGTCGCCCACCCAGGATATGTTGACTAGTAACATGTTACTAGTGGTAATTGAGCTAATGCTTTGCTAGCTCATGTGTCCTCATATGGACTTTATGTGTGGACTTTATGTGACGGTTTTAATATAAAAGTGAGAGTGGACATACACAAACACTGATAACTGTGAGGGATTAAACATGACAGTGCCTTATTGGATTCATTTTGCTTGATTTTTGGAGAGGGGGGGATGTTATGTTTCTCTCTTAATCCACTTAAAATAGTAAAAATATGTTTATGATGGGCTAGCAGTGTGCTTGTTGGCCCTACCTACAATTCCAATTAAGGTATGTTTTGAATTATTTTGTCTATTTCATGCAGTTCTAGTGTTCGTAGTGTTCTGGCAGCTTTGCTCCTTGTTTGTAGCTGCTTACCGTTTCAACACCCAGGAGTTTGTTTGGTTTGTGGGTGTTTGGTTTTTGAGACACCTTTCTTTTTTGGTCAATACATGTTCGTTTCTCTCTAATCTTCCCAGGATCTCCTTCATCCCTCTTTCATTTTCCTTGTTTTTCTTTCTCCGCCACTCAGATCTTGTTTTATATAATGCAAGTGACACAGAGCCAAATGTATGATGAATAAAAACATGTCATGTGTAAATAACAACATTCGATTCATATCTTGGAATGTCAAAGGGGCAAACCGGGTTACCAAGATAAATAAGATTATGTCTCACCCTCAAGACCTGAGGGGAGACTTAGTCTCCCTGCAGGAAACACATCTCAGTGATAAGGAGACCTTGCAAATCAAAAGGGGCTGGTTTAGCCATTTATATCATTCAAAGTTCAGTGCAAGAGCCAGAGACCCTGCAATTTTAATTCACAATAGCATCTCATTCGAACCAGAAAATATTACAACTGACCCCAACGGACGGTTTGTTATCGTGTCAGGCAAACTATGCAATACCCAGGTTGTTTTGGCAAGCATCTGTGCACCTAACTGGGATGACAAGCAGTTTATCTCTAGGCTTTTTACTTCTATTCCCAATGTTGAGACTTGCCACATTATTATTGGTAAGGATGTTAGTTTTGTACAAGATGTTGATTTAGACAGATCCTCTACCAGACCATATTCCCTAACCAACTCAGCCAAGTCATTAAACGCCATTGCAGGGGAGCTGGGCTTGTCTGATCCATGGAGGTGTGAATTCCCAGACGAAATTTTTTTTTCACATGTACACCACACACACTCTCGTACAGATTTTTTTCTCTTAGATAACAGATTACTTTCTAACATACATTTATGTGATCACTACAGTATAGTCATCTCTGATCCTTCTCCCACCTCTTAAGATATAAACTTTCCCAGTCACAGCCCCATTTTCAAACAATAGAGAATTAATTCACTAGCTGACAACTCCTTTACAAACTCCCTGAGATGGACTATTTTATCATTTTTTGAAACAAACTACACACCTGATGTGTCCAGAGAAACGTTTTTGGAAACTCTCAAAGCGTATCTAAGAAAAAAAGATTGGTCTCGACAGTTAGAACTGCCACAGAAACTTAAGGAGATTGATAGTAGCTATGCCAATTGCCCAGACTCATTACTCTACAAAACACATCTCCAGCTCCAAACAGAGTTCGACCTTTTAAGTACAAGTAAAGCAGCACTACAGCTTAAGTCAAGACAATGTGTTTTTGAATCAGGAGACAAGGCCAGTGAGCTTCTGGCTCAGCAAGCCAGAACTGCAGCTGCATCCAGGCTTATTACCAGTATTAAATCCCCATCGGGTGTTGTTCTTACATTTGCCAAATTTTACTCAGATTTATATACTTCTGATTGCACTCAAGCCAGCAAGGATAATATCTTAGATACAAGTGAGCTCCCTGGAATTGACAGTAACCTCATGGAAGATCTGTGCAGGCAAGTAACAATGAATGAGATTGAAGAGGCAATTAAAACCTTGCAAAGTGGCAAATCACCTGGTCCGGACGGATCCACTGTAGAATTCTACAAGAAGTCTGCTCCACTCCTCTCTCCAGCTCTGCGAGATATGTACAATGACGCTGTGTCAAATGGCTCTCTCCCTCCAACACTGATCAATGCTATGATCACTCTTCTCCTGAAAAAAAATAAGGATCCCTTATTGTGCAGCAGCTACAGACCCATATCACACTAAATGTAGACTACAAGATCCTGTCAAAGATTCTAGCCCTCCGCTTCCACATGTCATTTCGCTAGATCACATAGGTTTCATGTTAGGGAGGCAATCCTTCCACAACCCCAGAAGATTTTTAAATATACTTAGCATGCCTAGCTTCAGCACTCCGGAAGTGGTAGTGTCGTTGGATGCTGAGAATGCCTTCAACTGGGTGGAGTGGAAATATCTTTTTGAACTAATGGAATTATTTGGGCTAGGTCTTGATTTCATTTCATGGATTAAGTTGTTATACTCATCCCCGGTAGTGTCTGTGCAAACAAACAATATAATCTCATCCCCCTTTTCAGCTTCAATGTGCCTGTTGTCACCCCTATTGTTTGCATTTGCCATTGAGCTGCTAGCCATTTGGCTGCATTCTGAGGATAAATTTGAGGATTTTACCCGACTGGGAATAGTACACAAATTGTTTTTGTATGCTGATGATCTACTTTTATATGTATCAAACCCTTCTACATCCCACCTGGTAGCTTTAAACATGTTAAAACAATTCGGCCAGCTATCAGGATATAAACTCAATTTTGGAAAGAGCGAACTGCTTGCAGTTAACAAGAGGAAGCAGAGGAATTGCCACATGACATAGCTTCTTTCAAATGGGTGGACAGAGGTTTTAAATATTTGGGTATTTTTATTACAAAGTCCTTAGCAGACATCTTCAACAGCAATTTTGTTCCTTTGCTTTAAAAATTAGAGGAGGCAAAATTCTTTGTCTTTTTCAACATATTCCCATACTAAATACAAAAAAGTCTTTACTAAATTAGACAAGTCAGTATATACATTTCTTTGGGCCAATGAACTGGTGTGTATGTAGAAGAACTTGCAGCTTCCTAAATTGTCAGGGGGCCTCGCCCTTCTCATTTTTTTTTTACAGTATTACTGGACAGCCAATAATAACTTTTATATTGGATGGGCAAATCAACTGTTGACTAATCTGCTGGGCCTAAATGGAGGCATCCTCTTCTCAGATTTCACTTTGGTCATGGCTGTGCTCCCAACTACTCGTGTCTGTCTCTACCATCAGCATTAGTCCAGTGGTTACTATAACAATCACCATTTTAAGCTGTCTAACATAGACTCTGCATTTCAATTTTGGTTCGACAGGGGCATAATATCCTTTAACAATTTATATGACAAGGACATCTTTATGTCCTGTTAACCAAATTTCATCTACCAACATCTCACCTCTTTCATTTCTTTCAAATTAGGCATTTTATTCAGAAAAAGTATCCCCATTTTCCAAATTGCCCTCTGAAAACATTAATTGACACTCTTCTTACTGTAGACCCTAATCAGAGAAGGAATATTTCATATATCTACCACCCCATGGACTCTGTCAGCTTGGTTTTCCCTCATCAAACTAGATATATGAAGCATATATGAAGACCAATGGGGCAACATCCTTGACCCAGTTCATAATTCTTCTGTTTGTCAATGTAAAATCATACACAGAATTCATTATACTAACCACTGATTGTCTAAAATATACCCCAATATTAGTGATGCCTGTAACAGATGTGGTCAGTCCCCTGCAAACCTTGTACATGTTTTGGTTATGGCCATATTTAACATATAAAATTCATATGTCAAACCAGCTGTGTTTTTGTCTGCAGTCAAAAAGATGTTCAGATCCTCTTTAGACTCACACCACCCTGCAGCAGCTCTAGTGCTGAGAGCAGCAACAAGGAAAGGTCAGGTGGAGTACATTGTTATAGAGCTGTCAGGTCTCAGATTCATGGGCAGTGGGTTCACACTGTTTGTAATGGCATAACTCACTAACTGTTTCCATATTTTTGTTTTATATACAGGAAGACAGATATGATTCAGATGGGAAACAGCTCTTTGTCTGCAGGGTCAGGAGAAAGTGTTAGGCACAGCCTCTTTTGTGCTTGGTGCAAATGTAATCTAAGGACACTGCAGTTTAAGGGTAAGGCTGGTGATTTCCTACATATTTCCTTATTGTCAACAAATCTGTATTCCTCTGTACTGTAGACCTCCTTTGTTTGTCCAAAAACTACTACATTGTAAATTTCTCAAAGCACTTCAGTGCAAAGTCAAGAGATTGTGATACGTAACACAACTTCTCTCCAGAGACTAAAAACGTGATTGCTACTGTGACCATAATCTTCAGGGTGAAAGAACATGTCACCCAGTGCAATGGTGTGGCTCACTGATGTGTTTTTAATAGTTTTTGGACAACTGAGGTCTACGGCACAGAGGTATTTCAGGCTTTGAATACACACACAATACTTGTAAGTAGATTATTTCGTTGTTTTTTTGGCTCTGTGCATGAGATTTGCTGACAAAAATAAAAATATAGAAACTCGCTAGCCAAATACTTTAAAAGTAAGACACAAATTTGTGATTTCAGCCACTTATCACGAAAACTGTTCCATTTAAGCTCCTTATTACACTTGGGACCAGTAATGGGCAGCTGTCCAGTGAGAAAATGTTTAAACTGTGACTGTGAAACATGATTCTGGAGAGGAACACACATTCTTGGTCAAGTTTTTATGAGGTATTTTCATGCAAAATGCATTCATGTTTTTTTCTGCAGAGTGAGAAAAAGTGTTAATGCCAGGGCACGTCATGACAGCGCAGATCATGTTAAAAGCTTTGGAGTTTTTATGTGTTCTAGCTGTGTTTGTTGTGGGTGACAAAAGGGCGACTGGGACTTGGCGGCTGAGTGGAGTTTAGTTTGGTTCTGCTGTGGAGTTGGTGAACCGGTGCTCTTTAAGCTGACAGTCATTCAACACCCTGCCAAGTCACAAGCACATAATTCAACAACACTTTCTGGTTACATGGCCTCTGGCATGAGAGAGACAGTGATGGCAGCACATACTGTACACAGATGCTGGTAGAGACAACATAAAAGAGAAAACATACAGAGAATAAATTAAAGGCACCCTAGATATAAACATATATATTCAACATTTCTCACAGCTCTTAAAGAACTTCACAGCAGGTTCAAAAGCAGTGCCGTCTCTTGTTAAAAGTTTATCACCTGTAACCACAACCAACAGTGATGTCACAGTGTACTGACACACCCTGATGTACGCGTCTACGTCAGTGCAGCAAGGTGGGAAGATCAACCACTAGAGGTCAGCAAAGACAAAATTTTCAGTTGGTAAAATAGTCAAATTGATTTTGACAAAATGAATCCATCTCCTTATCATACAAACACAAAGAATATTGAGAATGTGGAGAGGAAAATGTTTGATGTTGATTTGCGAAAGAGGGATACAAATAAACAGTTAAATGTGTGCCAAGAACAAAAAAAGAAAAACAGTAAAAACGTACTAGAAATAAATAGAAGTGTAAAATAAATTAAATTTAATTTATCAACTGACACAGGAAAAGTATGGAGCTTTTCATTTCTTTCAACACTCCATTTTTATTAATTAGTTAACTACCTACATTGGTTATTGATGTTATGATGTCACCTGATAACATTTCACTGCCTTTTGTCAGTTTTGTGGCTCCATATAAAAGCAGTTGTTGATTTCCAGAGAAATTGCCTTTGAGTAACGGCTCCATTTAAACCCAAATAAATATGTGCTCATCATTAATGTTGATTTTTATGATTGCCTATCGACCAATTGTTTTTACATCTTCAGCTAACCCTATAGATTACACTAACTAAACATTTATTTAGAATTAATTAATTGAAGTGTACTGGTCGAACACACTCTCTTTTAATTAATTGTATTTATTTTAATTAGTGCCAAATTACACAGTTCTTTCCAAAAATGTATTTATTTATTGATTTCTAATTTTGGTAATTTTTACACGCAATTGTCTTGGAATTTCAACATAATTTTATAAAACAAAAACAAAATCTAATCACACACTATTTTCATGATAAGGGTCCGCTTAAAGGCAGTAATTGATAATATTGAACTGATCCTAGTTTGTGTAGTTTGTTTATTCTTCTCTTCTTTTTACGGTCCGTTGCTACATATCCAGAATTGCCTCCTGCAACTGGCAGATATACGCACTACTACTACCTACCTATTACCTACCTACTTATTACCTACCTACCTACCAACCTACCTACCTACCTTCCTTCCTGACTACTACCTACCTACCTACCTACCTACCCTCCTTCCTTCCTTCCTTACTACTAATCACCTACTTTCCTACCTGTTATCTACCTTCCTTCCTACCTACCTTCCATCCTACCTACCTACCTACTAGGGGTGTGCCCTAATACAAATGTGTTATTTGGCAAAGCACAAATAATGTTTTTCTTTTTTTAACAAATATTTGTTTCATGCAAATATTTTAAAAATTATTTGTTTTCGGGAAGGAAAAAAAAAAACCATGTCAAATACCAGCTCACAGGTCGGTTACATCGCTATCTCAGTCTCTCTCCTCTGCTCCGCTGTTAGGTCTATCAGCAGGTCTCAACAAGGGGAGTCACATCCACCTGCTACATGACGCACATTTCCTAATTTGGGCATCACTCCTGGAGTTGGGGGTGTTCCCCAGAGATAAAGCTGAGCTACTGACACACGTGAAGTGCTCCCAAGGGACTCTCCATAACCTTTTGTTCCCCTTTTCGTTTCCACAAAGTTAGGTTGTAAAAAATAGGCAATAAATGAAAACTGCAAAGCAATAATCTCCTTTGAAGTTCTTCCTTACACGTTACACAGTGTGCTGTCTCTGTGTTATGGGTGTATAAATAGGTAGAGGTCTGTCTGCAGTGAGGCGATGAGGAAAGTTTTAGCTCAGTAGTCAGCACAGTTGTCTATGATCGGGGAGACTCCAGTTTGAGACCCAGAGTGGGGACCTCCTTCATAAGATAGTTTATTCATGAACACTTATTGTAACACCTTAATTTTCTAAAATTAAAAGCGTAATAAAAATAAAAACAGGATTTTTAAGCCTCTTTCCACTTTTATTCAAATACAAATACAAATAATTTTGCTGCCTCAACAAATATAGATACAAATACAAATAGTGGGCCCTCTGCACTTCCCTACTACCTACCTTCCTACCTTCCTACCTACTTACCTACCTACCTTCCTTCCTTCTTTCCTTTCTTCATTCCTTCCTCCCATGACCATGTGTAAGCGTATACCCTAGTGTACTCATGTCCAATTGTCCATGGGAGCTTGGCTGAATAATAGTGTTGCTAATCTGGATCTAGATGGGAGTTGAACGTGAGGACACACAGCTGCAGCACAGCCTCGTTTGTACTGAGATCAGACTTTGGCCACCTCAGCCGCCTCATGTGCCTCTCTGTCTCTCTCTCTTTCTCTGGGCCATTACACACTGTTGTCACCCTTCCCACTGCCTGCACCGAGCAGCCAGACGTTTCTGCTGCCTTGCATGCTTCAGGGAAAAACAGGAACAATTGGTGCGAGATGTCAGATGCGTTGGATTAGTGTATGTTAAAGCTGTGGGAGAGATGGATCCAAAGTGATTAAGAAGGGGTGTAATTTTAATCAGGGTTATACAATCCTCATTTCCACAAGTTAATGAGAGATTAATGTGCTAAAAAGCCTCTTCCTGCCTTTTTCTTATTATTTTCTTATCCTTTTCCCATCTTTTCTTTCTCCTCCTGTGTAAAATATTTGGTGAGTCAAGAAAAACAAGACAGGTGAAGACATTTATGAGCTGTTTTTACTGTTTTTGCTGGTACAGAACGTTTCTTTAAAAGTCTCCCCCAATTGGCTCCCTAGTGTCAGAAACACTTCATTTTTTTTCTCAAAGTTTTCTTTGGCTTTGCATGGGGTATTTTGGATTCTACCACTTATTATAAACAGACATGCATTTGCAAAGCTTTTGTGATGATTCCAGTTTCACAGGCGTTCATGTCCTCCGGGTTTTTTGTTCATCTGGCTGTGGATAACCTTTTGATAAGTTTAAAATTAAACAGTTGTCGCTGGAATGTTTTGTCATAGCTCTGATGCCTTTTTGGAGCCCTAAATCCCGGCGCTATCTCCTGTCTGTTGAATTTATGGACCCCAATCAGCCGTAGATTAAATGTTGGTCAAAAACAATAAGCTCCAGCTGAGCACAGAGCATAGATGTGGCATGCTGGAATCCAATTATGAGTGTCATTGCTTCATCAATCTGCCGGCAGCTCAAAAGAGAACAAAACCCTGAACCCGAAGAGTATTATTCTCAGTAAAATGAGCTCCACGGCTCTCAGGGTTCTGTTTCGGACAGTGGGAGTGGGGGGCTTGCTTTGTTTCTGTGTCATACGAAGCGTTTACAGGATTAAACTGTGGGTGTGTAGTTGCCCTGAGCGCTTGGACAGCTCTGAAACCCCGTCTGCGGCTTCTCTGTTCAAAGCGCACTGGGACAAGAAACGGGCAGCCTTGTTATTCCCAGGCGAACAGGAAAAGGCCCCGCTAAAAAGTGAGTGGCCAAACCTCAGTGAATTCCTGATGAGGGAAAGAATGCAGCGAGAAAAAGCCACGTTCTCTTCCTTTTTAGATTTTGTTTTTTTATAAGCAATGAAAACCTCCCACTGTTGGCTCACTCAGCTCCTCATTCACTTGCTCAGCTCCAGCACAGAATCGTAAAAAATCCCTGTAGTAGATATCTGGGGGAAAGAGGTGAGTAGTGGAAAAAAAGCTTTAATTTCACTGCGGGAATGCAGGAACAGCTCATGCACTGATAATTTAGCCCCTGTTAGAAATTTTAATTTGTTTGTAGGAGGGATTGATGATAATGGGTGTGTGTGGCTGGTGTGAAAAATGGCCTTAATTATTTCTCTTTATTCACAGACAAGTTGTTTAGTGTACTGCATAGAGAGCCTGATACTGATTATGTACACTGCTGTAGTATTTTGTTGTCGTTGGGGAGTAGTGCCCCCAAATCAATACTGCATGTAACTGCAAGGATTAGCAGCTGCAGATAAAAGTCGAGTGAAGAGGTCTGGCAGCCTGCAGTTTGTCAGGGCTGCTGCATCTGGATCCCCTTCTCGAGCGTCATGCAGGGCACTCACAACGAAAACCACCAGTCCCACAAATTTTGGGGGTGATTAAAAGAAATAAATTGACAGAATAAATAAGAAACATACAAAATTACACAAATTGAGCACAACGTCATCTAAAAGACAGTTTCACAGCCTGAATGTTACCTCACAAGTTTGAAAGGTTTTGTTTGTTGTTGTGTTTGGGGGCTGGGGTAAATGCACACACACACACACACACACACACACACACACACAGCCTAGATTCCATTGGTTATCAAGGCTTCTTCGTTACCTGGCAACCGCGTTGCTCCTGTGGGCGGAACCTGTCTGAGTTCTTCGGAGCAAAAGAACTCTGGTGATAACATTCCGGAACATTCCAGAACATTCCATTCAGGACTCAGGTGCCCCCCTCAGCGTGTGTGTGTGTGTGTCTGTGTGTGTGTGTGTGCGTGTGTGTGTGTGTGTGTGTGTGTGTGTGTGTGTGTGTGTGCGTGCATGCGTGCATGCATGCGTGCGTGTGTGTGTCTGGGTCTGTCATAGGCTACTTTTGGGGACAATTTTCAGACTTAGGAACAGTTGATTGGGGACAGCTTGTCCAACTGGTAACTAGTAACTGGTAAAACACTGATTTTATGCATCGGTGGTTAAGGTTAGGGTTAGGTTTAGGCAAGTAGTGGTTAAGTTTAGGGTTTGGGTAAGTCTCCAGAAAATTAATGTAAGTGTATGTAATGTCCCCCAAAGTGACCATGATCTGGTGTGTGTGAGTGTGTGTGTGTGTGTGTGTGTGTGTGTGTGTGTCTGTGTTTGTATGATTTAAGCCATTTTCACTGACACAAACCAGACGTAAGACCAATTGGCTAGGGATGGCTTGTGCAACTGGGGACAAAAGTCTTGTCCCCAATTGGTGAAATGTTGATTTTTGGGTGAGTGGTTAAGGTTAGGGTGAGGTATGGTTTAGGCAAGTAGTGGTTATGGTAAGTCTCCGGGAAATGAATGTAAGTCTACGTACTGTCCCCAGAAGTGACCATGGTCTGATATGTGTGTGTGTCAGTCTGTCACAGGCTACTTTTGGGGACAAATTTCAGACTTAGGACTAGTTAATTGGGGACAGCTTGTCCAATTGGGGAAAAAGCTGTGTCCCCAATTGTTAAAACACTGATTTTTGGGTCAGTGGTTAAAGTTAGGGTTAGGTTAAGGTTAGGTTAGGGTTAGGGTTTGATTTAGGCAAGTAGTAGTTAAGGTTAGGGTTTGAGTAAGTCTCCAGGAAATTAATGTAAGTGTATGTAATGTCCCCCAAAGTGACCATGATCTGATGTGTGTGTGTGTGTGTGTGTGTGTGTGTTGATATTTTAGTTTTTTGTATTGATTTAGTGTCGAATTGTAGGAATGTTTGCTCTCATTGTTGAGACAAAAGACTGAAATTGATCAAAGTAGTTGGTCAAACATTTTATCTGGGATATTTTGTGTTGACTTATAAAATTTTGTTTCTTGGGGGCGACAGGAGTTATCAAATTTCATAAACATGAAAAACCAAAGCTTGTGAGTAAAATGTTATGATAAACTGCACTAATCAATTCCCTATATTAAAGTCACCCTGCAGTCATAAATGTGTTCTCTTCTTGTTCCTTAGTTGGATGTTTGGGCTTCACTGTCTGAAACTGGAAGGCTGTTTCCATTCATCTGCTGAAAGGGGAAAGTTTCTTTGTGCTCAACTTAAATCTGAGTTTAAGGCTTGTACGTAACAGTGTGATTTTGTGACATCACAACTAGTTTGGAGCCAATCGAGGGCTGGGATGCAACTTCACAAGTCACAAGTGAGATGGAAGCCTGCCAAACAGTGGATTGCAGAGAGAAGCAGAGGATATTTATATCTCCTAAAATATGTCTGAAGGGGATCTTTAACAGTGAATCAAATGTGAAAAGGGTAATTCATAGTGACGAATCCACAACTCTGCAGTCACACTCAGCTTTAGCTTTTTAGCATCTTTCAGCTCATTGTTTTGCTTTCTAGGCCCACAACTCGGCTCTCATAACACCAGATTCCAGATGCAGCAGGGCAGCTGTTTTTAGCAAATAAGCTCCAATAAACCCACTGTGTGCTACCGGCCCAGCACCAAATGGTAGACAGAGTTAGCGACTAGCTCCTGAACATAGTGGAGCATTTAGCAGGTAAAGAAAGCAACAGGTATTTTTCTCAGGAGTTGATAAAGAATATTGGACTAAACATGAAAAACACTAAGCTGCCTAAATGGAAAAATCCTCTTTATTTCACCAACATGTTTCGGTGCAGGCTCTTCATCAGGGTGATTAAGAGAATATTGGACTTACATTTATCAGGTGGTCTGAAACATGACTCCAAAAGGATGCGAATGTAACTCCTTGTCTCCTGAATGTGTAAATATATGTCAATATAATATGTGAATATCTTGTCTACATCCAAGTGCCCAAAAAAATCAATTAATGTAGCTTTAAATGACACAATTTTACTTCATGTTTTCAGAAATCAAACCGTTTCACAGAATTTGGCAGTGAAAGAACACACGAGAGGATTAAATACTCTAAATGTTTAAAAAAATTAACGAAACTTGTATTCCCCGAGATGATCTACAACTATGACTGGCGATACTACAGTTGTGGTGAGGTAACATGTTTAGTGTAATACTATATCTCTTTAAAGCAACCTAGAGCAGTTTGGAATCTTTTTAAGGGAAAAACTATCAGTGCAGACAGACGGGGAGCTGACAGAGGATCAAACTCACATACTTGAAGGGTCAAACGGGGATATGCAGGTGGGAGGTAAAATATCTTTTCAGTAGGTCACTCATCAATGTCTCTGTGCACGAAGGAGAGGGACTCACACACACAGTAGAGTGTCACTGGGAGTGTTCGCTCTGAGGCTGTAAATATTTGCGTCTGTTTACGGAGTCCTTTACAGCAGATTTGTTCCCCCCCCCTGCTCAAATGACCTGAATGCTTTTTGTCTCCATCTCCTCTACGGGAACAGCTTTAGAAAGTTTGATCCCTCTCATGTGGTCAGATGGTTTGCAGTCGCCCGTGCTGTGTTTCTATCGCAACTCCTTTTGATGATTTCTCAATATGCAAACCATATTGGTGCGATGAACTATGCATGCTTTGCTTTGAGCGGGGCCTGTCCCACTTGAGGCTCACATGTTTGCATTTTCCACAACGTACAACAGCTGTGTGGTCATCTCAACTTCAGTCACTTTATCTTCAGATGTCACTGTTGATCACAGATGGAGAAACACTTCTATATGACCAAAAAATGCAAATCTTATACTCACGTCTAACAATATTTCCATGTTCCCCAGAATAATCTCTCCCCTCTGGTATCAGTTAAACTCAAACTTTTGTGCCTGTCATTCCTGAGAAAAATGTTGACGCAGATCTTCTCATTGTACTGAGAGTTTGGGTGGAAAGTTTTGTTTCATGAGGGGCTGGAGACATGAAATTTTATTTGCTTTTGTTAATTTCCCTGTTGGACAGTATTGTTTTCAGGGTCAAGATTTGCTCAGGGTTACTGTTAACATAAAAATAATAATATTACCAGTAAAAAAGGAAAGAGTCAAAGATCATGGGGTTTGGTTGTCCTCTGTTGTATCGTTCTCAAATAAGTTATTTCACAGACAGACCCATTTTTGTCCTATTTTTCTTCAACATAAGTTTACTGAGAAACACTATTTTCACATCTAATTGTTATCGTATTAACACAACATATTTTCAGCCAACATCCTTCTACAGCAGACTGGCATTTTGACTAATTTGACAACAGCCTGTGAAGTAACCTAATAGTGATAAATGGATTTATATTGATCCGTAGGACTGTAGTTCATGTTGTAACCAGTATATCACCAACAGATGCCTTTCTTTCCTTCCATATATGCAGGCCAAAGAGATGTTTCAAGGTTGTTATAGGACGCCAGAGGCCGGAGCGACAGCATACTGTTTGGGACGACTTCCAACCTCAGCAGACTCCCTCCTACACACTTCACTCTGCCCAGACTGGTTCAAGATATGAGGAGACACACTCCACCTCTCTCTTGATGGGTTTCATCGCAGTCAGTCAGTTTGCATTCCTTCGTTCTGTTTTTGCTAACTGTGTTTCTCTCCCCCCCTCTTTTTTTTTTCTTTTCCTCTTACAGTTCATGCAGCCAAACTGAAATGACATCATGCCGAGGGGAAGTCGAGGCTGAATACGTACCCACAAGGCCCTGCAGGAGAAACAGGGACCAACGGCAGGAGGGGTATCTGCTCAACAGGAGGATGAGATGTTTATCAGGAGGGAGGAAAATCTAACATCACACAAGGTAATTCTGTCTGCAGATGAAGCTCTTTGCAACAACACGTGCACATGTGGAAATGTGGAAAATATCCGTTCTGTTTTGACCTGATGACGAGGAGAGGACAGACAGATGGGATGGGAGGGCTTTGATGAAAGGGGATCGGGTGAAGAAGCAATAAATAAATCCGGATGGAAAAAAGGGGGGACATAAAACACTGGCACAGCCTGGAGAGGAGAAAAGGGACATTCTTTGTGTTCACAGCCCCAGTCTTTAAAGAACTGCTCTCTATAAAGGGCTCCGGTTTCTGTGGTTCCTAAGTGACAGAAGGGTTTGGGCCAGACCAGGTCAAGAGCTACAGGATTGTTATGAAAAGTCTACTGTTTTAATGCTCATATGGCTTGTTTGAATCTGAAGCCAATTATCAGATTAAAGAGTTCAGAGAAAAACCCTGTGATCCTGTTAATAAATCCCTGTTTGCTTAGAGAAACTGTCATGGGGCCCTCACAGCATGTCAGCTGAATGGTCACACAAGTCTTGATCCCTCGGCCCACCATGTTGGCATTGTGATGGGCAGAGGAGACCACCGCCTTATTGTAGAAATGTATACAACTCAGTCTAGTTTGCCCTGTGAGGAAACATTTAAGGGATGAACTTTGTTTGTACAATATGGAGCTATTACAGGCTTTGACTTGTGCTCAGTGCCACAGCACCATTTCCATGGAAATTTAAGGTATGCCTGCTCACACATACCCAGCGTGAACTCACTCATCTGGAATCCTCTGAGCCGCTTTCCTCCAGACTGAACAAGCTCAGCTCAGACAGCTACCAGTAATGAGATATATATTAGGAAATCCTGCACAAACACTGAATAATTATGAGCACAAGTGACACAGACAGCTGGTAATCTGATGGCTTTCATTTTCAGTTTCTGTCATTTGTTTTCCTCTCTTCCCCTACGTACGGTGACAGACTAATAACGTACTTCCCTGAAAATGCCAAATGTTAATGAACATGACAGCTGTTTCTCCAGAGGGGGAAAAGTCTTTATGGCATCTTTTTGTTTTCTTAAATGAATCATCTTGGAAAGTGTGAGTGTGTGAGTATGGGTCAGTGATAGTGTTGGGGGTTGAGTAGAAAGGTCATTGACCTTCAGGAGCTGAGTGTTAAAGAGACAGACATGAAGCTGAGGATAAATACACAACTTACACTGTTAAAGGGGACAGATCATGGTTTTTGTATTTTTCTGTTATTTATATACTGTTATGATGTCAGATATCTATACTAAACATGGTCAAACTTGAATATGTAAAAATGCTCCCTGCAAGTCAAAAGCTCAGGCTTCAACCTGCTCTGAACGCTTCGTTTGCAACGTTTTTTTCTTCCTTTTTTCTACTGAGGTGACATCAGCTCATCGTGCATGCCCATAAACAGCTGTCCGCTCCGTAGCTTTGGTTGCTAAGCTTGTTGCTAAGGTTTTTCCAAGTGTTTTTTGCATTGTCTGCTCTCATATTTCAGATCTGATTCAGACTTTAACATGGATGGATGTATTTGACAAGATGACATTTCGTGTAAAGAATGAGGAAAAAGGAGTGAAATCTTACTACTATAGTTTGTTGCATGGTTTGTATACGTAGCCTCTGGAGACGGCTGAAGTCTGCCAAGGGGCATCTTCCAAGAGCTGGCCAATCAGGACAGAGATGGCTCATCGGGAGGCGGGCCTTAAAGAGACAGAAACTAAAACGGCCTGTTTCAGACAGAGGCTGAACTGAGGGGCTGCGTAAAGGTTCAGTATGAGTCAAATAAGGAGTTTTTACTATAAATCATGTAGTTATTCCAATAAAGCCCCAGATTAAAATTATAGACCTGTAAATGTGCATGATACGTCCCCTTTAAATATCATAAATCTGCGTAGAGACTTTGTTCCCTTAAAGTGCCCCAACTTTCTACTTTTTGACGATCACCAGAAAACAGGAGTGCACTTGAAGATGTCAGCTGTAGTTTATACACGTACTGTTGAGTGCAAAAGAGTAAAAGTAAAACAAAAGAGAGAGAGAATAACAGCCCTTTTCTCCAAACTCAGCATTTTTTGTAGCTGCTCTCTATTCTGGTCCATTGATTCTACTGTTGGTGGAGAGACTGCTATCTTTGTCTCATCAAAGACAGATGTCAGCATCCGTACACTGGAACATAACATCATGTAATTTATGTTTGGCCAGTTATCTTCAAGAATGAGACAGAAAACACAACATTCAGTCCCGCAGGGCACCTGAGCTGTAGCCCAGTGATTTCCAAACCTCTGACTTGTGACCCCCTAAAATAAAACAACAATTACAGATTTTTTTCCTTCTCAGATTGTTTCATTTGATGTTTTTTTTAGAGGCCTGAAGAGGTGAAAAAATCTAGTTTTTAAAGAAAAGATACAAAATTAGAGAAAAGTGACCGCTCAGTTTTATCTTGGACCCCCATTCAGTGTCCCAAACACCAGGTTCCACTTCTGTAGCCTATAGGCTGAATGTACATAAGGGCATAATAATGCTGAACCAAAAATTTTGACTTTTGTTATTTTACACACACTCATTCGCCTTGGACAACTTCAGAAAGTGTTCGCACTCACATCAGTCACAGATAACAGAGTTTTTAAAAGTGGTAGCCCTTTAATCACAGCAACACAATATATCAAAATCATTAAATGTCTTCAAGTACTCCTGCAGCGAAGTCAATATCTTTGGCAAGCAAGTATTTTCTCTGCAGCGCTCCATGTCCACATCTGGTCTGCCCACTGACCAGGAGGCCTTCACAGTTACAGGCACTGGCTGACCTGACGCTTCACAGCCAGAGAATAAAATGAACATCCCACCTGGTGTTCACGTACGAATGATCACAGTTTGTGACGTGGAGCCCCTGAGTTTCCAGAGCAGTGGGGAAAAAAAACACATCATGAAACAGAGGCAGCAGTGTGTCAGTGTCATGGGATCGATTCCCAGTCTAGGAATTTTCTTTCATCCGGAGCTGACGTGTTCTCCCTGCATCCAATTGCTTGTGTCAGATGGATTTACAGTCTAAAATGTGTGAAGTAAGTGTCTATATTAGTCGTATGATGGACTAGAAACCTATCTAGAGGGTTTATTTACATCTTTCCACCACACAAAGCATGCTGGGAGCTTGTTTCTTGGCTCCAACCACTTGTGACCCTGGAAATAATAAGCTGGTTAAAGCTGGTTAAAGCCCAAACGATTTAATGAACACTGTTTAACAAAATGAATGGGACCAGAAATGCAAGATATATCACCAGCAGCTGTTTTTAACTGTTTTGAGGCAGACTTTACTTTTAAACTGTCAAACAAACTGCAGTTGCTTCTTATGAAAACTAAACCATGAATGAACCTTGAAACACGTGTTACACAAGGAACCGCTAATATACCGTAAGACAGGCAGGAGACAGGTGGGACACTGGACCCTACAAGGTTTTTTTTCATCTTGAAAAGACGTCTCACCGTACACATCAATTTACACAGGTTGACTAATTGAGAAAAATGGACTGGAAAGTTTCCATTATGTATAAGCAGGTTTGACACAGTCTGTCAAAATAATGCTTTAAAGTTCCAGATTTTGAGAAATACACTTCCTTGCTTTCTTGCCGAGACAAGAAGATTGATACCACTCTCATGTCTGTACGGTAGATATGAAGCTAATGCTAGCAGCCAGTTAGCTTGGCTTAGCATAACACCTAGAAGCAAGGAGAAAACCGCAAGCCTGGCACTGTCTGAAGGTAATAAAAGACTCCTACCAGCACCTCTAAAGCTCGTCAAGTAACATGTTATATCTTGTTTGTTTAATCTGTACAAAATCCAAAGTGTAAAAACGACAACTTGTTGGTTTATGTAGGTTATGTACCAAACTATTTCTTATCCAGGAGCAGTGACTTCCTGGAGTTTCACGGAGACTGCGCCCAGTCAAGAAAAGGTCAGACACATACTGTCAGCCACCCTATAAAAAAAAAATGTTCTTTTAACTTCATTTTTTGTATAGATTAAACAAAAAAGATATATAACGTGTTAATTAGTGAGCATTAGGCGGATTTTTACACTTTGCACAAAGCCAGGCATGCTGTTCCCCCAGCTTTATGCTAAGCTAAGCTAACCAGCTGCCAGCTTTAGCCTCATATTTACCATACAGACATGAGAGTGACATCAATCTCCTCATGTAACTCTCAGCAAAATAGCAGTTACACACATTTCCAAGACCGTTTCCTTCAATTCCTTCAATAATCGCGTCTGTATCTAGTCTACGATTTTTATAGTGCTGGAAAAAAGAATATGAGAAGAAACTTTTGTGAGGACAAGAAGAGGATAGAAAGAGAGGAATCCACTGAGAAACAGGAGCCAAGTTTCTCAATGCCAAACACACACATACACACAATCACGCACACACACACATACAAAAGAAATCTCTTGTGCTCGCTCTCTGTAGCTCAGAGAAGACAGGCAGTGATACCATCATTACACACAGCATGCATACAGAGTTACACATTTACACTTCTCTGGCCTTTTGCCTGCTACCTTCCTCCCCATCCACAATGATTTCCCTCTGTATTTCTAAGGGAATATTCCTTACACTTAATCTGTCAACACGAAGGCAGTCATGGTGAACAGGAACAGAACCAGCTGAAGATTTTATTACAGTCAGTGCAAAGCAGGTTCGGTAGATGTTTTCTCTGGGGTGACGTGCACTGAGGACAACAGCGGCCACATTGTGCCGACAGCCTGACTTGTGTCCTTGTTGGGAGATTCCTCAGCATTCCTGAAAGCACTGTCGCCGTGACTGGGAGCTCTGTTTCGGCACCCCTGAAGCCACACCGACCCCATGGGAGCGTCTTTGCACGGCTTCCCAAATTCCACAGGTTCGCAGAGACCCTGAATGAGAGATGAAAGACCTCTTGGAGATCAAGGTCAGGCAGCCAGGGAGCAGAGGACGAGGTGAACGCTGCTGCCAACATGCTCCAACAGTCTTCTGCCTGCCAGCTATGATCTCTGAGCATACAGGAGTAGATTTTCACTTCTAGCTATTATGGCTCCTGGCACAGATAATAGTAATTGAAACGCAGTTATGCCAGAAACATGACTCTTCTTGCCTGGGTGTAACTGTAGGCTACCAATGAAAGTGCCAAATGCTTAATATGATGGAAACTATAAACACTTAAGATCTGAAACTGAGTCAGTAAAGGAAAAACAATCACCAGGCATGTTGATGCACTGCATCGATCTCACATGATGTAAAATATGCTGAGCAAAGACTCCATTTGTTATGCTTTCAAACATGCATAAGTATAATACTTTATGATTAAAGCATCACTTTTTTGCTTCTCTTTTGTAAACATGAATTTTCTGGTCAGGTCAATGTTCATCAGTTAACTCCAATGTTATAAATGAGTAAAGTCACAGTGGACTCAGCAAATGTTTGACCGGTGCGGAAATAGCAATGAATTTGTTTGACATAGGACAGAAAGTTCATCAAATCCAACTTTAAGAATTGATTTAGTCATATATCATTTAAATATACTGCTTATTTCAGCTCCAGGAATATCATCATCAATCATTGTAAATCAAATATTTTGGGCTTTTTGGCAGCTGATCAGAAAAAGAGACATCACTTTGATCTGTGGTAACTTGTGAGTGGTATTTGCCATTATTTTTTGTCATTTTATTGACAAAATAAGTACTTGATTGGTTAAAGACAATATGTCTGTACCACTTGAACAGAACACCTTAGTTTTGTATCTTAAAAGCCCCTGAATCTTTTCATATTATGGGGAAATATCTATGGAACAAGTAATTCTAAAGGCTAAAATAACTACATTTGATTCTTAAATAACTGAAGTGAAATCCTAATTGTTGTTTAGGCTTCTCGGTCTCCTCTTATATGAATGATTAAAAGCTTTAATAACTTGATTTAAGGTTTATTGAAATAGTCTGTCCCTTAATCTTTCAAATTAACAGACATTTTTAGACATTCTTAAGATTTTCAAAGATTTAAAGGAGCCCGACTTTATATTAACTGTATGCACAGATTAAAGGATCATTAAGGCATTTTAAAACTGGGTTTTGCATTTCTTAACTACCTAAAATGTTATGTCTCCACATTCTAGTAAGGAACCCTTTATAATGTTTAAATATGGTTTTATAAGTTTCAAATAGTTTATATTTTAATATTAATGGATAATTAAACAATTTATAAATGTTTTATAGATTAGTTATAAGCCATTATAAGAACGAAGTTTGGGTTGGGAGTTAGTAAAAAATCCTATTTGCCTGTATTCTTTCTAGGTAATAATAGTTATAAATGTTGGTAGACCATTAAATACTGATGTTTCTCACCTTAAAATAAGCCATCTGTAGTTAATAGTGTTAATCAGGTGCTAATAAATGGATTTTGGTCTAGATTGGCAACACCCCTTTTCCAGAATCTAAATGTATTTTGTCAAACAATATTGTACAACAAACTATAGGACAGACAGTGTTACTGAAGTATGTTTTTATGCTGGCCACGTGGCTCAAGGGATGGTAATTTTGGTTTGTAAGTCTAACTGAAATTTTGAGCAGATATTTATGGTTCCCAGAGGATGAATATAATACAGACTTTGGTCATCCCCAAACTTTTCCTCCGACACCACAAACAGGTCAATGTTTTCTCTTATCCAGTGACAGATCTCAACATCTACTGAGTGGATGACATTCATGGCTCCCAGAGGATGAATCGTGCTGACTTTGGTGATCCCTTGACTTTATCGTTAGTGCCACCTTGAGATTGCCATTTTTTGCTTGTGTGTCTCAGCGACTATTACTACTACTACTAAAAACTTTATTTATATAGGATTTTCCCGATCAGTTACAAAGTGCTTAACAGTAAAAACCATCAGAGTAAATTGTAAAAAATGCTAAAATAATTAGATTAGAGAGCATTTAAAAGTAGCCAGACCGAACAGTAAAGCACTGAGGGGAAAAAAAAAGGCCAAAACAAGATAAAAACAAAAGTTATGATTTACGAAAAGGCCATCCAATAAAACATCTACAAGATGGATGGGCACAACATTTTGTACAGACATTCATGGCTCCCAGATGATGAATCCTAAAGGCTTTGATGATCCTTGGACTTTATCTCTACCGCCACCATGACGTTGACATTTTTTTCTCAGTCATGCAGGTCATGGTTATCCAAGGAGGGTTGAATCAAGGGTTTTGCCTCTCATCCATGGGGCTTCTTCAATTCTAACTGGCTGGTGGGGAGTCTCAGGTATTTAAGCTCTGTGGGGTTGTTATCAAGGTCATTGGTAGCACTTGGTTAGTTAGTGCTCCTGGCTGTTGTAACGACAGTCGTTAGAGTCGTTGGAGTCACCTTAGGCCAAGTTTTCACAACAGTTGTTGGAGTTGTCACATGAGGCCAAATGTGAATGATTGTCAAGTCTCCTGGGGAGGGATGAAAGGACAATATTGTAGATGTTTTTGTGTGCAACATGTTTCAACAACTATATGATGAATTACCATTAAATTTGGTACAGACATTCATGTTCCCATCTTCTCCTCTTTAGGGAGAAGATAGAAATACTTTTGTAATAATATTTCAGATTTCTACTTTGGTAAAGACATAAATCTTTTTCCCCCAGTTATTGTAACATGTTGTGAGAGTAAAAAAATGTATTTAAAAAGTGTGAGAATATGAAGACTGTGACTTATTAACCAGCACATCACCGTATCAAATATCCAAACACGGAATGTCTTCTCTCTCTCTCTCTCTCTCTCTCTCTGTCTCTGTTAAACAGGGACTGTCCTCTCTCTCTGTGTCAAACATGGACTGTCCTTTTTCTCTGTGTCAAACACGGACTGTCCTCTCTCTGTGTCAAACACGGACTGTCCTCTCTCTCTGTGTCAAACACAGACTGTCCTCTTTCTCTGTGTCAAACATGGACTGTCCTCTCTCTCTCTCTCTCTCTCTCTCTCTCTCTCTCTCTCTGTCTCTCTCTCTGTGTCAAACACGGACTTTCCTCTCTCTCTGTGTCAAACACAGACTGTCCTCTTTCTCTGTGTCAAACATGGACTGTCCTCTCTCTCTCTCTCTCTCTCTCTCTCTCTCTCTCTCTCTGTCTCTCTCTCTGTGTCAAACACGGACTGTCCTCTCTCTGTGTCAAACATGGACTGTCCTCTCTCTCTCTCTCTCTCTCTCTCTCTCTCTCTCTCTCTCTCTGTCTCTCTCTCTGTGTCAAACATGGACTGTCCTCTCTCTGTGTCAAACATGGACTGTCCTCTCTCTCTGTGTCAAACACGGACTGTCCTCTCTCTGTGTCAAACACGGACTGTCCTCTCTCTCTATGTCAAACATGGACTGTCCTCTCTCTGTGTCAAACATGGACTGTCCTCTCTCTCTGTCAAATATGGACTGTCCTCTCTCTCTCTCTCTCTGTCTCTCTGTCTCTGTCTCTCTCTCTCTCTCTCTCTCTCTCTCTCTCTCAGCCGGCAGGCAGGCAGGCAGGCAGAGGCGGGGCGCTAGGACCGTGAGGAGGGAGGAGAGAAAACACTTCTGTTCAGACAGACATTTATTAGTGACTCTCTCTGTCTGAGCTGGGCAGGTTTCAGAAAGAGACTGCCGCTCGGAGGCTAATATTTGTACACGCTGTTAAAAAAAAAAGTGCGAGAAAGATTTTCATTGTGCGGAGAATTAAAAGCACGTAACAGAGAGGAGAGGGAGAGAAACTACCTGCCTGTCAGCAGAGATGATGAGGAAAACCTGGGAAATGATCCTGGACGATTGGTCTGATGGGGAGGAGAACGTGAGTTGGATGTAAACACGGGACTATCGATCTCAAATAAGGAGGTAATGTATCAGATACGCACTATGCTGCACCGGTTGACTCACATTGCTTTCACAGGTCGTTAAGGATTTGTATATCCTCATGTAGCCATATGTTAGGTGGTAATTTTAGGGTGAAACTATGGTCAAAGATTAAACGAGGGATGTGTGGATGGCAGGTTTCATGTGTTTTTCTGTACTGTTTTTGTCCCGTAAGCCTCTTTTCAACCATCTTCCCCTGGTATATTACAGATGTTAGATAGAGCTGAACTTTATTTGACTGCTACATACATCAAACTAGATTAGATCACTTATACATCCCGAACAGGGAGTCGTCTATAGTCTGCAGACTGGGAGACTGGAGTATTTTGCATACATACTTGTGTAACATGTCTACTGACAGAGTATACTTTGATATCGCAGTTTTGTAATATCCTTTGTTCATGCACATTAACTGTAAAAAATGGTTCATTGCATTAATGTTCAATCTGCAGCAGCCCAAAACCAATGCTTCCAGTTATATGTTGTCACCTCTGCACAAGGATGGATCATTTTAGCAGATTGAGACCTTAGAAAGAGTTGTGTCTTTTGGTTCAGAGCCTCATAATTTAGTTTTAGAGTCAAACACAAACTCTCAACCACCATAAATAATCGAGAACACAGTTTTCTTTATGGTTTGCCTCTTGAAATGACTCAGAAGTCGTACTTGGATCATATGACATACTGCTGCATGTCTGTCTCACACAATATGGAGATGTATTTCACTACTCAACTACCAGCCAATTTACCACTTAAGAATAGCTGTAACAGCCTGCCACAGCTGTCATGTATCTGACACGTCAACATGAAAGGAAATTTGTACTTAACTGTGCAATTTTTCTGCGCACAGAAGCTCCTTTTTTTGTAACCCCTTTGTAGTTTCACATGTGACGGCGCAGAGGTGTGCGCTCAGGCCACACCCTGCAACCCCCTTTTGTTAGAAATAAAGCTCTTTTTTCGCTGCCATGCCTCAACTTGTTTCTTTTCACTTTTTACACACCTGCTCTCTTCGTGCCATGAGTGCCTCCGGGTCCACAGTCTTTAGAGTGGATCAAGTATCTCCTTGTCCCTGCTAATCTGCCCTGAAAGCCCGCGTACAGTACACTGTGAAGTAGTTAATGTTTGATGGGAAACACCTCCTTATCTCTGAGGTTTAACAAATATTTGAGGATTTTTACTGTAAACTCACAACGTCTTGTTCACCAACTCAAACAGCCATAAAGTGTATCTGTCTTGAAGGAAACAATATCTGAACTTTATTTAAAACAATGGTTTCTCAGCCTTCTCTGTGGCTACTTCACTTCCTCTCTAACTTTTCTTTCTTTGGAATTTGTTTGTCACATTTGTACCAAACAAACTTTAAAATGCCTGTTTGTTTCTGTTAGGCTGAAATCCTATTTTCCTAGTAATCTATATTACAGGGACAAGAGGTTCATTGTTGCCTCTCCGTGCCAGATGAAACTCAGGGCTGCGTTGCAACATTAGCTTTTGTAAACTGGGCTCACTATTACAATCAACAATCAAGCGTGAAAGAGTCCAGATTTATTTGTGGTTCAGTTTGTGTGGTTGTAAGAATGTTTTCCACAGATGTTTTCTTGACAAATATGAAGGAATTCTTGCAATCTCTTAAGAGGAAAGTTTGTAAGGTGCTTTTTCTTGTGTTTTTTTTTATGTGTATTTGATTATTTTCTGTGCCGTTTCAGTGTTTTCCGTCACCACCATGACGCCACGTGACAGCTCGCTCCTGACTCACCTGCTCCTGCTCCTCCTCCTGCTCCTCCAGCTCCTCCTGCCCCTCGCCCGGTCCGTCCTGCACCCTCCTCACCACCCGCAAGTCCACGTCCCGGCGCTGCACCCTCACGCACCGACACCTCTCACCCGCTCCCGCTTCAGCGCTCACACTCAGCTGGACTTCACCACTCACTGCAACTCCAGCTGCTACCGCAGAGGAGAGCAGGAGGCCCAGAAGGAGCAGCTCACTGAGAAACTGGCCTTTGAAACGCTGTACTCTGACGGCTCCCGCACTCTGACCACCGTGGATGTGGAGGATGAGGTGGAGAAAGATGTCAGTCTCTTTGCGCACCCTTCACCGAGGAGAGTGAAGCCCAGACATAAGCGGGTCAGGCGGCAGATTTATGGCGCAGACGGACGTTTTAACATCCAAGGAGACAACTTTCTGTTGGATTACCCTTTCTCCACGGCGGTGCGGATCTCCACGGGCTGCACCGGGGTTCTTGTGTCCCAGCTGCACGTCCTGACAGCCGCCCACTGCGTGCACGATGGGAAGGATTATGTCAAGGGGGCACGTAAGCTCAGGGTGGGCTTCCTGATTCCTCCATCCATCAATGGCACCAAAGTCGGCCTCACTTCTTCCAAGAAGCCTCTGGTCCGCTGGGTCAGGGTGAAACGTACCCGGGTGCCTAAGGGCTGGATCCAGGGCCCTCAGGAGGTCAGCATGGACTTCGATTACGCACTGCTGGAGCTGCGCTGGCCTCACCGCCGTCCCTTTATGCGCCTCTCTGTAGCTCCATCCTCTGATGACCTGGCGGGAAAGCGCATCCACTTCTCTGGCTTTGACAGCGACAGACCCGGAGAGCTGGTCTACAGATTTTGTCCTGTGGAAGAAGAGTCCAGTGACCTGATATACCAGCATTGTGACGCCCGACCTGGAGCCAGCGGCTCAGGGGTCTACGGACGAGTGTGGGACAACTCTTTAGAGCGCTGGGAAAGAAAGGTCATCGGCATTTTCTCTGGACACCAGTGGCTGGAGATAGATGGAGAAAACCGGGACTACAATGTGGCCGTGCGCATCACTCCTTTGAAGTTTGCTCAGATCTGTTACTGGGTGCACGGAAACCGACTAGACTGCGTCCAGGACTAAGAGGGGAGAAGAGTTTAGACAGTTTGGAGAGAGAGACAATTAAAAACTAAAAGAATACAGGGTGAATTGTCTTAGAAAAAGGATTAAAGTGAAAGCAGAATAACGTCCTTTAGTGGCGCACAAGTGAATCAGAGGTCACTTCTGGATCCAGTTTCCTTCAATGAATCATTTCTCTCCAGTCTTTAATTCGCTTTCTGTGTCCTATTAAACAAATCCGCCTGTGAGGTCATCACCACGGCATCTTTAATATGCTTTTACCCACAGTCAGATTAATAACACAGTCAGTGTTTCCACAATATTAACATAAGTCACTTGTTAAAAGAGGGAAAAAACACTTGTGGCACCAGATTATTTTCCTACTGTAGATGATGTCAGTTTATTGAAGACGTTTTTTCTATACATCTCACACGCTTTGGTACTTTAACAGCTCTTCAAGGATCATTGAGCTGCTTTTACAACAATCTGCATTCAGATAGAGACACTTACATTAGTACACAGAATTAAAATAAGCTTTTTATGGACGCACCATTGATGCTTTTTAAGTCTCAGCCGAGTGCGCTCGTCTCTGTGTGGACTGGAGAGATGGAAAGTTTGTTAATTTTATTTTTTTGATGAAAAATAATTGCTATATTTTAATAAACAGAGATTTATGACCGTGTTTGTGTCGTTAGTCTTGACTCGGGTTTAGGAGTGGTGCTGTGGTGCCACCCTGTGGTCATGACAGGTACTGCAGCATGAATGGACCTGGCGCACCTCCACAGGTGGATCTGGGTCGGATTTTCATGAGATCACCAGACTTCACGAACCAATCAGAGTGATAAAGGTCTAATATGAAGTGCAAAGGAAGAGGTCTAATCAAGAAAATAAGTGAAAACACCTGTGTAGGTGAACAATGAGTTAGTAAATTGAATCTGGAGCCTAAGTGATTTGTCAAGCAAATATGCCAAAACCTCACTGGTTCCAGTGTGAATATTTACTGGTTTTCTTTGTCTTCCATGATAGTGCACTGAATATCTTTGGGTTTTACACTGTTGGTCAGGTAAAACAAGTTTTTTCAATTATTTCCACATGGGATTTTCTGACAATTGACAGACCAAATTGGGTAAATAATAGTGAATTGCAGCTCAAATTGGAGTCTTTATGCTTCACATTATTCCTTCATTATTAGTCTCTTCACAATATTTCGGAACCACAAAATTCATGAAATCTTATCATTAATAAATGGGTGCTTAATCGTTAAAGCTTTGACAGAGCAGAAAGTGTATTCTTCAGGTTTTACACTATTTGTCAATGAATAAAAAAAACCATTCAGTCTCACTATATTACGGTCTTATGTTACCTAAAACAGAACATAAAAGCCATCATCATTTCATTGAATGTGAAGAACTTGAATTGTAGTTTCAGAAATGGTGAATAAGAGTCAGATTTAATACAGAACACCATCTATGTATAGAAATGTGCCACAGTTGCACAAAAAAGTTGAATTGAAATGTTGTTTATGGTGTTTTAACTGCTCTCAAAAAAGGGTCAAATATGATCTCAACAGTATGCAAGTTAAAATCAGTGTCTGAATCAGTGTCCGATAACCAAAACTACAGCTGTTGGCCTTCTTCCAAAGCACAAATAAAAAAAAGAAAGTGGAAAAAGAGCAGAACAAGTCAGTAGTTTAGTGCTTTTTATTAGAGATAAGGAGACGATACAAAACATCCACCATTCAATATTCAGTCTAAACTCTGACCGCCGGTCTTTCATTTACACATCGCTCCCCATCAGACCTTCATAACACCAAAGTTTTTAATCAAGATCCTGGTTTTGACAAGTACAAGGAATGTGTTTGTTTACTACATCAAATGCCATTGTTTTCAGACCCAGAACTGGAAATAATAAAGGAATCACTCAAGTTTTGGAATTTGCAAGTTAAAAAAAAAAAAAAAAAAAAAGAAAAAAAAAAAAAACAATTGAAAAACAAAACAGAAAAGAAAAATATATATATTTAACCGTGTTCCCCCAGAGAAGGTTTTGATACATTTTGTGCAATCAAGAGTGAATTAGTTTTTACTACACCTAGTCTCAACTACACACACTTACAAAACTTAACTAGAAGTTTGGCAAAAAAAATGTAGTTGGAACAATTATTTAATCAGGATTCAATGGTTGGAAAAAAACTAAAAAGGTTGTTGCCTGTCCCTTTCTCTGCAATCGTTCAAATGGAACCCGGAAAGAACAAAACCCTGTCCTTACACATGTGTATTTGATTTTTAATCTTCATCATCATCATCCTTCCTTCAGTTGTATCTTTACGTTATTCTTTTGTGTGTGTTTTGTTCATATTCTTTATGTTGCGTTAACTGGAATGACAGTCTGCATTTGTGGAATTTGTTTTCTTTTTTCTTTTTTAAACTGTCACTTGATCCCACACCCACCCACAATATCCCTCCCCAGGAGTCCCGCAAATGGTGCTGGTTCTGCTTTTGCCCTTCTCCAAACCACACTGGAATGAACAGCTAAACCCAACAGATGTGTCTGAAAGGCCTCGATGATCGAAGCCGGAGGGGAGGGGGGAGGAGGGGGCAGTATTTATATAGGGGATCCTTCCAGGCTGACTACTGACGAGCCACCAAGCTTTTCCGCGAGGGTGTGCCGGTCTTTGAGGTCTTCCAAACCGTTCACCTGCCACTCGTGCTTGATACCTGAAATAAAATAATAAAATTTTAAAAAAAAAACAAACCCCAAAACAAACAAACAAAAAAAACACAAAGACAGTCAGAATTACACTGTAATGTTTTCAGACAGACACAAATTTCAATGTACAATTACATTTAACAAGGTTTTGGTCAAAAGATCATCGTCAGGTAAGCTTTTCTTTTAAATAAGCTGGATGTCTATTGAACATAAAGCTGATTAAAAAAAAAAAAAGAGGAGCGATAAAATTCTCTTATGGTATTTGTATTGAATACCATCTTAATATAGAAGGTTTCCTGGAAAATCAAAAGAGAAGCCATTTATGGAGAAATATTTCTCCTATCCAGCAAAATATTACCTGCCAAGCTTCCAGTAAAAATCCAATAGTGCCGTAATATAGTCATTGATTTGCAACATTGCCCACAATGACCTAATAATAGAAATTTTTAAGCAAGAGCTACAAAGTATAAATGATACAGCAAAATCTGTGACAGTAGACAAGTTTATATTTCCTGACGGAGTATATTTGGTCTTATTGCTCAAAGGAAACTTCTAAAACATCTGTCCTATACATCCATAGTAAGGTTTTGTAGGTGTACAAGATGTGATTTGATGTGCATTCTGAACACTCACGCATCAAAACGCAGCATTAAATTTGTGTTAAAGATGGCTGCATTGAGGTATCAGAGGAAATAAATGATTGTACTAATGTATTTGGCTAGCTTGATTAACCAAAAAGGTTGTCTGTGTGTTTGATATTTTACAGCAGTATCATTCTTTTCCACTTGGGGGCAGCAGAACAAGCTGTAAATTCAACACTGACATAATACGATTATGTTGACATGATTAATATGTCAGCAAATTATCCATTTACACATCCAGCAGACATGAAACAAAACTAATATTCAGTCTGAGCTGCGTTTCTGGACACCTGACAGATGTTGGTTCAACATACACTTTTAATTCTGCTTTGGTCTCCACCGACTCCTGAGGGAAACATCTGGCTCTTCAGATGTTAAATGCTACATTATGTTCGCCAGCTGGTCGCTAACTTTGTCTTCTGTTTGGTTTTTAAAGCTTTTTCACTAAAAACAGCTGCCTGCTTTGTCTGGAAACTACATTGATGCGCAGTGAGATTTATTCAAAAAACAGTAAAGTTGCCGGCTGGAAAACGAACAACAAGCTGGAAGAACTGCAGAGTCTGGTGATAATCATCTGTGGGTTTGTTAGTAAGTGTGATGTCTTTCACCTTACACAACCATTTGACCTATTCTTATTATAATAGTATTAAGTGGTACAGCTTTTAGGCATGTATTGGCTGTGGTTAAGGTTGGGATTAATGATTAAATTAACATGTGCACCTGCAGCTCGATGATTCCCAAACTATCTTGTCATCAACAAAACAACACAGTAAGATCTGATACTCACCTTCGAATTTTCTCTTGATAGCATCTTTTGAGCTGGCATAGATCATCTTGCTCTTCAAGGGGGCATTATCTGGAGCCCTGCGAATGGGAGGAAAAAAAAAAAATCTTTAAGACCAAATGTTAACATAATGACTTATTATAGTTAGTGTATCATAAACACTTTACTGCCTGATAATGGCTCCCCTTACCAGAAGATAAAGACCAGGTCCTCCTTCTTTGTTTCTTTGGTCTCATAGGTGGCGTCGTACAGGGCGTAGCGGCAGTCGTCTGGGGGCAGCATCTTCACAAAGTGCTGGTAGGGGTCCTGGACGGTGGTTCCCAAGTCACCCAGCAGGATTTCTTTGCCGTCATCCAGAACAATGTTCTTGAGGTCCTTGCTCAGGCAGAACAGAATGGCCTTCTTCCTCTTCCTCTTCTCGTCCTCATTCGCCTGAGCCTTACGCACCTTCATGTCGTTGAAGACTGCGATAACTTCATCTGTGACTTTCACACCGGAGGCCTGTGTAGAGAACGATCCGTTAACTCAGAGTCTCAAGTAGTTACAGTTTGCGCCATTACAGCATCATTTTTTTTTTTTTTAAATAATGACCTTTACATGCTAAGACCTGAATAAGTTATACAACCCATAATATTCACCCAGTCAGTCAATGAATGCAGGTTTCAGAAAATAATGATTTTAAAAAAGCAAATAAAATTGGAATCCATCAAGATTTTTACAAATCAAGCGGAAAGTGTTTTTCTGTCACTTTAGATCAATTTTGGGGAACGCTGTGATCCAAGGCTAATATGTTTTAAATGTAAAAAAAGGACACTAATGATTTTAAGTTACAAAGTAGGGCTGATATAATACATAAAATTAATCTGCAACCAATTTAATAATCAATTGTTTGAAGTCCCTTGCAGGTTGCTGCTTTTTTTTTTTTTTTTTAGTATTCTGTGATATAAACTAAATATATATTTAGGTTTCAGACTGCTGGTTGGACAAAAAAAACAAACAAACAATATGAATATGTTATCTTCTCTTCTGGGAAGCTGTGATGGGTATTTTTGCCATTTTCATTATGAATATATGGACCAAACTATTGAAAAAAAGAACACACTAATCAATGAAAATGATTGTTAGTTGAAGCCTAATTCCTCAGCGATAGTATCGAGACAACAGTTTCCATCGTGTTCAACAGGCCACAAGTGACGACTCAAGTACAGAAAAATAGAGTCATCATGAAGCTGAAGAAGGGCCTGAGAGGGCTGCATGTGACTATCACACACACAACAGGAATGCTCTTTACGAGGACTGATAAGGAGGATTGAAATGCAAAAGGTGTGGCCGTGACAAGCCGTTAGCCATGTTGGTGGAAGAGTTTTTTTAAATTTATTTTATAGCACAATCAAAAAGACACGTCATACTCAAGAGAACATGGTTTACAATGCCAAAAAAAAGAAAAAAAAAAAAGAGTGAGCAACAACAACAAACAAAAAGAAATTACAAAACAGAAATAAATAAGATCTTAAGTGGTCAATTGGGAATTAAGGTTCATACATATTCATAACAGTGTTGGGCCTTTTGAATTTTACAACACTTAACATTTTATGTATAGTATTGTCTCTTTTAGATATGCAGCAAATATAATGGTAGTGAAGAGTTAAGCTGTGTAGCTCTGTAATGAAATCTGAAAATTATCCAATTGTCAGCTCAGCTGCTCCAAATGAAATCAACACTGACGATTCAGTCAGCGCAGCCTTTTAATTCCATTTACTTTGCATAAAGTCAGACTGGAAGAATACAGAGGAACAGAAAGTGGCCAGCACTCCTCGACCAAAGTCCACCTGGATTATTAATACTAAATAAATTCAGCTAACAGGTGTGTAATGGTCTGTCACTGTGACTGACGCAGGATCAGTAGGTACAAACATTACATAAGCTCTGTCTGCAGGCAGAGTAACAGCCATGTACACTATCTCTGCCATAAAGATGACCATGTGGGTAAGGGTGTGGTCAGGAATTAAGCGTTGCATTGCATGGTTGAGTCACAGACAATGGGGCTTCTGTTGAAATGGAGAAGACAAGTCACATCGCCAAGTCACAGCTGCTCCATAAACTCACTCAGTCAGGTCTTCTGACTCTGTTTAAGGCACTCCATCACAGGAAAATGCAGTCTCAGGAGAAGATGGAAGAAAACTGCTTTCTAACAGCAATGTGGCAATGGAAAAAAAGAGACAACAATGAAAAGGAAATAATGTGGCAGGAAAGACGGAAAAGGAATCCGACAGCAAAGCAACACGGGCAGGGACTGTATGTTTGCTCAGGGTGTGAAAGGCCTGTGTGAAACAGTGAATTTTAGAGTAATAATTAACCAGTAACCAACCTTACTCGATTCCTTAATCCCCCCATCAATAAAGCATTGTAATTTGGTGTTTATTTCCCCCTCATGTTCCTAGCAGTTACAGCAAAGTCTGCTTCCAAAATGAGCTGCAATTTGCATACTTTGCATGAGTCAGCACGACACATCTATCTAAATGTATTCTTTATACCTTTTAATAATAAGAAAAGATGATCTCTAAAGTCAATAAACGCTTCATTTCTCCACCTTTCCCCCTCGTTGAATTGCTTTGACCTAATTTGCCATGAATGTGGTTTATAGGTTCTGTTTATTTGTTGTAGCAGCAAGCTAATATCACCATGGTGATCGCTGAGGCCTCACCTTATCTAATCTTACCCAGGGATACTTTTCTTTTACAGAAGTCAAGGTTCAAGTGACTCAATACAACTCTAGTCACAGTCCAAGTCTTAATTCTTTTACACACACACACTTAAGGTTACAGGCCTCACACCATCACCACAAGGGTGAAATTTTACTAGCAAACACTGGACTAATAGGTTCATATTCAAACTCTTAAAGAAAACACTGGATAGGGAAAAAGGAAAGTGTGCGATGGGCAGATTTAGTTGATGTCAGGTTGTTAATGGTGCAGACTCAGCAGCAACAGACAACACAGCTGGATGGTGACAAAAAACTATAGTATAACATTGATTATGATATATAATGCTATGATTTTTTTTATTTTTCCGTGTTGCAGTGATGCACAAATAAATAACGCATATGCCGTCATTCATCATTCTTATGGTTGATGACTATGTATGAATGAATAGAGGCATCTGTTAATTAATCCCCCTTTGTGTCGTGTAGTAGTATAATAGCGTGACGTACGTGCAGGCTGTTTAAACTGCTGTACAAATTAGATGCGCAACTAATAAAAGATGCGCAGCACCGAGCATCAAGATCCAGAGCCAGCGGCCCGTTAGCTTCAGCTAGCGGATCCGGTGCTGACAAACCGGCGTTACATAATGTTGACAAATCTGTCAAATATGTGTTACATCCTGCTAAATACACGGCAAAAATCTCACATGACAAATGGCAGCAAATTAAGTATAACGGCAGATCCAGTTATAATACGGCGCCAAACAAAATGGTCTTTGCACCAAATTCAGGGTGGGGCCGTGAATGCAGCACACGCACATGTGAGCGCTAGCTGCTATATAAGGAGAAACTGGTCGAACCGACTGATCGGCTGACAATTCACACATTTCGTGGCAATAATGCGACTCGGCAACGAACTTAAACTGTCGATTTAGTCTGAGTGGACTAAATGTAACGTGATTTAGAGCACCAAGTCGACCAGCATCCAGCAGACTGTTAGCGGTGAAGCCGTGAACAGACAAAGAACAAGAAATCTCAGCTAGCGCCATGATGGTGTCACTGTCTGCCTGAGCTAGCAGCTACGTTAGCTCACAGTACCGTTAGCCAGCTGGCCCCGAGGCGCTGCTGCACCTGCCGGTATTATAATTACTATTATGTGGAAGCATCGACGGAGAGAGAGACACGATGCAAAGAAAACACCGAAGAGCAGCGTCATGACAGCTGAGTGGATGTTCACACGGGCAGGGCCCTTTTGTAATGCGGGTTTCTGTGCCTGAAACACGGGCAGATGAACGAAATGGCGCCCGTTGTTTAGGACCGTTAGCAGCTTATCTGGTATACTATCACACTCTTGTTAAAAATAACCTTAAAGCAAGTTCGCTGAATATGTTGAATATAAAACGCGGCTTCGCCCCGCTTTGTGAAAGCTGTATCATCCGCCTCTCGGACAGCACAGCGGCTCTTTGCCTGCTTAGCCCCGGCGCTAGCAGCGGCTGCTGCGGCACACACTGCTGCCCTCACCGGCTCTGATGTCTGATGCTAAAACCAATAATATCATCTAAAAAAGATGAAACTAAATCGACCACAAACGCCCCAAAATCTTGAGGTTAATTCTATATTGGGCAGTAAAACCATTAAAGATACATAAAGCGCGATAAAAACGACGTTAAACCTACCATTGTTGTAGCTCTGAGTCGGTCTGTGTGTGTTGAATGGACTGTAATGATGAAGCGTCGCGCTCACTCTGGATACAAAGCGTGAACGCGCCTATAAGCGCGAGCCCGGCTCGAGCAAGGTGCACGAGCGGGAGCGCATGTCATGAAGGTCCGGCTGTTTTATTTGCTGGTTGTCATAATACATCCATGGTGTGGACACGACTGAACTAATTATTTAATCTCTTCAGTCTAATCATATTAAGTGTTTTCCTCTTAACTTGTTATTTTCTTTATATGTTTTTTTTTTTTTTTTTTTTTTTTTTTTTTTAAACGCTGCAGCGCTTTGAGATCCACTGCGAAAGAAAAATGCAGTACAAATTAAATAATTATAATAATTATTGATGACGTGTGCACACACGAATTAAACAGATAATACAACAAAGCAATATTAATAATTTAATTGATGAGCCCAGGCTCGTTTAACAAAGGCTATTACTGAGCATTATTGTTAGAATGGTAATAATTAGCATCAATATATGGGAGAATATTTTCTCTGTGAGCACTCTACTATTTTTATTTATAATCTCTTTTTTCCCCCGTTATACTAGCATCTTCTGTTAATATTTTTAGTCATTTTTATTTTTGACGGTCGGCAGGTGTGGACAAATGAAACATACCAAATGGGAATAATGTGTTTGTATAGAAGTCAATTTGAATTAAAAAAAAAAAAAAAAAAAAAAAAAAAAAATCTCTAATAATATCTAATGTGCTAGGTTATAAAGGGGTTTAATAGTGCTACATTAGTGTTTGACGTAGCCTAATAATTTATTTATTTACAGGAAGATTATGAATGAAGCCTTTTGTCAGACCGCATACGAAGCTTTGCTGCTCTGCGGCTGTATCATTTTATTTATTATTATTTTATTGTAAGTCATTTTAAAAACAAACATGAACGCATATCTTAGATATACACGACCATGAATGTGAGTGATGGTGTAATTTGAGTATCGGGGTATAAAGCCGTGCTATTAATTATTAGACCAATGGCGCGAGGGGTGATTATAATAAAATGAAGTGCTCGTGCTGCGCTGTTTTGACCGACATTCAGCAGCCTGCCGCGCGCAAAGCGGTTTTCAGGATGGGAGGAAATGCTCCGCCATCCATCCTCTTTCTCTCCCCCTCTCTCCCACTGTCTTCCCCCCCCTCTCTCTCTCTCCCAGCCTCTCCTTCTGTCTCCCTCCCTGTCTCCCCCGGTCTCTCTCCCAGACTCTCCCGGTTTCTCTCCCCTCTGTCTCTCTCCCGGCCTCTCCCTCCTTCTCCCTCCCTGTCTCCCGGCCTCTCCCTCTCCCTCTCCTCCCCTCCCCTCCCGTGCGGGTTTTTGTTGAACTCACTTCCAAATATGGAAGTGAACGGTGAGCGGCGGCGGTCAGTGCACGCGCGCCTCGCTCACAGCACGAGGAGGGTCGGGCCGCGACGCTGATCACCATATAAGGAAACAAGGGACACGAAATTCGCTATAGCAGATTTTTTTTTTGCACGGCATCGCGTTGCGGGGAGAGAGAGAGGGAGAGAGAGGGCCGGTGTGAGGATGAGAGGCAGCGGGGAATGACACGTCAAATCAGGGAGCTTGAAGCCACACACGAGAATAAAACGACAGCTGCTGCCGCGATAATATCACACCTATGAGATCAATCACATGATGCAGTGATGTGGCTATTTTGTGTGTTAATATATTTTTTTAGGGATGTGTAGCTATAGCAACCGACGGCGCTGTGGTTGTAAACACAAAGACTCTATGACCTACATTCATTATGTGGGCAAAACACCCCCATTCCTCCCCCCAAAATAAAAACACATATGTTATGAAAAGCACATGAACACATACAGTTTGTTGCCTATTTTGAACTCAAATATACATTTCAGTTGCTCTACAATTAAAAGAACCACAGTTAATCAAATGTAAGATGTCCTGGAGTTTAATGGCTTCTTTAGCTCTTTGTTTACACTGTACATAATATAGTTGAACTTATCCTATTGTGCATACTGTATTGTTACTGCTCATAATGTACATATAAGTACAGTACTGGATGCATAATGCAACATGTACTCGTACCATACAATAGTTTATTGTCTATGATGTAAATATAGCTACATTTGCTAATTCTGTGTATTTGTCTATATTGTGCATATCATAGTTAAACCCCTTCATATCATATTCCATATTGGTTTCTTGTTTATTTTGTGCAATCAATTATATTTATAATGTCTTTATGCACTTTGCTACTGTTTGCGCTATCTGGTTAGATGCTAAACAACATTTCTTTGTACAGGTACTTTGTTTAATCAAATCTAATCCAATTTAATACAATCAAATCAAATACTAAATGCAATATAAGACTGAATAAATTACAGCTGCACCGTTACAATCAAATGAAAATGTCTTTTTAAACCTCACATGATTCATGTCTATAAAATACAACCGGGACAGGAAATAATGCTCAGTGGCTTTGACCACTGTTCTGCCAAACAACAAGCTTTTAATGATGAACTTGCTTGTGTGTGTTTTTTAGGGAATGTCTTCAGTTTTACACGACTTGGAGTGAGTTTTATACCCGGTGGCACTTTTTAAGAAACAAACCGTCTGAATGAAGAGATCGGAAAGATGAGTTAACAGTTTTCAAGCTCTGTTTATTCTTTATAAAACAGCATTTCTCCAGACAAGGCCGCCAATACCAACCCCCCCTTGCAAGAGATGATTACAATAGCAGATACCAAAATAATTGCATGCATTGATTCACTTTTGGGACAAGCTGTTTACAAAATGCACCGAAGAGGAGGGAGGGTGCAATAGTAAATGCTGTGAAACATCCTGAAGGTTCCTCCTCTTGTGGAAAGGGATCGACGTGGAATGTGCAAAACGATGGTCGAAAAATGTTGAACTCCTCAGTGTTTGTGTGGTCACATTTAGCCCTGTATTCTCATGACTTGCACCTAATGGAATTACTGTGAGATTAAAGCATTTTTTCTTCCCTATTTTTGTGTGTATGGGTAGTTGTTGAGGTGCCCAATGTATTATCAGTTCAGGCTACAGGTCACAAACTCTCATGGTGTTTAAAAGGCCTGTTTTACTAAATGCTTGCCATTCCACTTCTCCAGTCAAATGTTTCTGAAAGAATCTGCATTTGATCAAATTCAGAGATGTAGGGCAGAGTTAAAGGAAGCCCTGCTTGGCCCCACAATGGAAAAAAAAAACACACAAAAACAAATCCAGTCTACCTTTTTAATTCTCTGTATGACAGATTTTTGAAAAATGCAGGAGACTGACTAAATGGCCACATGTACATGAGAACTTAAGAATCAAGTCGCCCCCAATTTATTATTTTCTTCATTTCTGTAGTATGGCTTTATATCTATATTACATAAACTCTTTAACGTGCAAGTCATTCAAAGCTAAGCTCTAACCCGAGCATGCGATAGTTTCAAGCTGGATTCAAATGTAAAATGGTCCTTTTTACCCCCAAAAAGAGTTTATCTTTGCTCATATTCTAAAAGCTGTTTTATGTTGACAGATGTTTGAGAATAAGTAACTGTGAAATAGATGAAATATCCACATTTTCCTTTAACTTGTAGCCAGATCACCAATGTGCACTCTATTCTACATCACAACGACACAGCACAGAGTACTTTCTCACTGCACTACATAAAACAGGCCGACAGTCCTGTTTACTGCAGGTTTCTCCTGCTCGTTACGTGTGTATTCTCGTCTGTCTTCTTATTTGTTCCATGTATGTTTAACACATTTGATGTTTCAGTGACAAAGATTTTTCTCAGTTTTCATTAATTTCACTGCCATTTTTTAATGCTTGAATGGATAAAACTCTGTTTACACTGCAGACTAAATTTCAGCTTATACTCTCTATATATATTTGAAGTGATAAGAGTACAAGGTCAAAGTATAACTTAAACTTGTTACAATATTTAAAGCGAACTCTTTGGCTGTCTGGTCGTTCAACACCATTGAGTATTCCAATAAAGGATTATCTTTGGAGTTTTGCAGAATTAAGTTCCTATATATAATTTCTCTTATAAGAGTCTAGTGCCTAGTAGCAAAATCTACAAAGTGTAACATATTTCCATCAAGGAATAATCAGCAAAGCATTACACACAGCCTCCAAAATCTGCTGTGCTATATATAGAAAGTGCGTTTTCTCTCCTCCTTCCAAAACTAGTGACAGTTCACCTTTCTAGAAATGCAAGTCTATATCAAAGATAAAGTAAATCTACAAACAGAATGGAATGTTTTTAAGGCCACAAAGTAAAAAAAAATATAGCCACAAAGAAATATGTATAAATGTAGAAGCTTTAAAGCCAGCGCTTTGTTTTTTTGTTTTTTTTTAGGTAAATATTATAAAGATATACTGCAGAAGCTTTGTTTGGAAAGCACCCTGACTACCCCTGTCTGAACAATATACCGCCGAGTGAGATCCATTCGACTTAAATACAATTTAAAGTGTTTTATAAGTTTCAAGGTAAACGCTGACTTGTCTTTTAAGACCAATTGTAAACTTGTAAAATGATGGCAGTGTCAATTTTAAGACATGAAGTATCAATCAGAGGGACTGTAATGGTTTGATCCCCGTCTCAGTGAATCCAGTCACCTTTACTTGAGCCTGGGCTTCAACACGCAGAGTAACTTGCGTAATAAAGATGCTGGTAAATCGGCATTTTGTACCACTTGTGCATTTGTAGCCCGTGCCAATGTAGTTTAGCTGCATGTTTGTTCCAGTGGGTGGCATGATAAGGCTTTAGTGCTGAATGTGTGCTTGTGTTGTGTGCTGGTTGCATTGCATCGAGATTATAAAAAGGTTCAGAGGTCCTCTAACTGGATTTCTTCTGTTCTGCGATGCTTGTCCCTCTTGACTTGTTCAACACCACCGTGGCCTGGAAACAGGGAGAAAAGGGGAAGCAGGTTAATTCGACCGCATACTATGTAAAGTGCTTCTTGCAACACTGGCTGACTTCAGTTTTTCTGTGTTGTGGTTAATTCGATGAAACCTCTCAGCCTCCCTGTCATATTTTTAACCTTGCCAGCTTGAGTGCAGTCGATTATTTCAAACCACTTCTGGTTTCGTGAAAGTAACAGAAGTGAACACAGGAGTGGCTGCTGAGGGCTGTTAGTGGAATTAGTTTTGTTTTCTATTCGGCTCTGTTGATACAGCTCATACATTATTAATTGTGGCTGTTTTATCCTAATTAAAGCTCTATAATTCTTATAATATTAACACTGAATTTAATGATTTAATGATTTAATGATCAAGGATAAAAACACAATAAAGCTAAAAGCTTATTTTAAGTGTGGTCGGGGAAAAGGGCGTAAGATGGCAGATCAACATATGCAGTAACAAAACACACAGTCAAACTAACCAACAGACAAAGACAAAAACAGAAGAATCATACAACAAGCAAGACAAACTTATGATTGGCTTTTCATCAACTATTTCTTTACCAAACGTTTAAAACCCTCTCAGTCTGCTGTTGCTTCAGAGAACTTGGAGAACTGCAGCAGTGGATAAAAATGTGTATTTCCCTGCAGAGCACTTAAATCGCTTGAAAGGAATGATGTTTGTTAAGCTACAAACAATCTACAGACTCTTGTTGCACAGTTATGATGATCTCTGTTGAGACTAAAGTAGTTAGTTAAGTAAACGGGAGCTGGATTCTTGATTATTTTGTAAGTGAAATCTAACTTAGTTTGCATCATTCCTCTTTCCATGCAATGACTATGTGCTCTGAGAAGGGTTGCAATAGTCAAACCCTCCTGGGTATAATAACCTCCAACTCTGCATATACATATTTTTGTCTCTACTAGCTCATTGGTTTGATTTACAGCTTTCACATTTACTGTGCGGCTCAGTTTAGTCTCCACAGTCTTATCAACCCTGTTTCAAGGAGCAACAGCCAAACTGTTTGCAACCGTTTCAGCACCAAACAGTTGACTGACAAAGTTAGCAACTAGCTGGTGAACATCATCCAACATGTAGCAGGCTGATCCAGATGGGATGCTTATGTTGTTCTGCGTCTCCTGGATGTGTATATAGCAACTGTTTATTATCACATTGCCTTTGACAAGTTTATATTTATATATTTCCAAAGACAAATCTGCTCCTTTAGTAGAAAGCTGCCTTTAAACAGGTCATTTGAGCCCACAGGCAACACTTAAGTGACTCAGCTTGTGGACACGGCAGTTTGCAAACAAACCACACGGTTAACCTGTGATTTCATTCAGCCACATGACTACCGGCCTTTTCTGATGACACCAAATTCTTTGTTACTGTCAAAGGTCAGAAATGACTTGGTGTAGGACAATGAAAATGCTTTAGCTATAATAGCCTTTGCTTGTGTGTAAACTTTGGCCCTGCTGACCACCATACACTCTGACTTCCTGTCACACTGGCTCTGTACAAAATAAGAACATCCAAACTTCAGCAAAGTCTTTCCTCCTGTTTTTAAAGTGACTGAAGGACTAAAGACAGGAACAAGCTTTTGTACAATAGGATGAACATAATTTAACTTTAAACTCTACTAATACCCACTTTTCTATTTCAAACAGCACAGGAAATGTACTTAATCTACATTTACACTTAAAATGTGCTTAAACTAGACTGCTACTAGTTTCTTTTGTCCCAGGATTGCTAAATGTCATTTTTGTTGTTCTTGCCAGCATCAATAGCTCCCTCTAGTGGTTTTTATAGGGCAGTGCACTGAAAAATGGTAAACTAAAAGCTCTGAATGATATGGATGTACGGACATCTTTGAATAAAAACTGACCAGCAGGCCCATTATTCTCACCTGCTCCAGGACGACACCCGCAGCCTGATCGATGGCTCCCCCTACAGTCCGGTACCGACCGGAGTAGCGTATGAAGGCCCACGTCAGCATAGCCATCATGACCACGCCCAGAGTGCAGTCACACACCAGGGCGAAGGTAGTCAGGCCGACAAAGAGCAACACACCTGAAACCACGTACAGGAAGCACACCAGGACAAACAGCACTGCAGGTGTCCGGAAGGCGCTGAAGAGATTTTTTGACTTTTACAAAAACAAAGAGAGAAAAATAGATGATTAAGAACAATTTTCGAGTCTTATCATTTCCAAAAACAGCCATGAATGCAATAATAATTAATTCATATCAGAATGAAAGTGAGTGGGAAAACATTCTTGTTTTTGTATGATAAAAGGAATAAATAAAATACTGCGTATGTGAAAATTTTAATGCACTAACTCCAGTATACCAGTGGCTTATGTGTAAGATTCAGATGTTAGATTTTTAAGGTTTAATAATGAACTTTTTCTATCTTTTGTGTTTTATGTAAAGTTTTACATTTATAGAATAGTCTCTTACCTCGTTGTGCTTGCAGAAAGACTGCCACATTTCCTCCAGCTCCTTTTCAAGCTGTGCTTGGTAACGGTCACAAAACTCTTGTCCACCCATCTTCTTGGTTGATGAGAAGGTGTGAAGAGCCCCTCGGGAGTAAAACTGATGCTTCTCCTCCAGAGAATCAGGAGACACATAGGGCAGGTCTCCTCCACACACCTTAGAAAGGAAAACAGAGAAAAGTTAAAATGATTCATTTCTCTCTCACTCTACAGAATAAACTAATGGAAATAAAATCACTCTTATGATGTTTCCACATTGAAAAAGTGATCACAAGAGGTGTGATTATGATTGTTGGTCATGATTGTTGATGTTGAAGAAGGCCTGAGGGCTGAAATGTCATCAAAATAAAAGAGAAATACACATGGAGCCAGAGTGTTCAACACTTTTTTCCTGCTTTTGAATCTGCTTCCAGTGATCAGCACCTCAATACAACCCTTGGTGTGGATTACTTTTCCATGTAAGTGAACTCACCTTCTCCATGTTCTTGTTGTACTGATCTTTGGCTGTTGCCACGGCTGCCAGGTTATTGGCCTCTGCTGTAGCCTTGTGAGACAAAAAAAGTAAAGTATAAATTACATACAAAAGAGAGAGAGTAACAAAACATCATATCGAAATCATCCCTATGAACAGGAGTGTGTCTTGTTCATGTACCATGAGCATAGTCTTTGGCTGTGGCAAGTCTTCTCCCTGGTAAATCTTGATGTAAGCCTGGTAACACAAAATTTACAATATCAGACACGACAAACTGATTAAGGTTCAGCATTAACACTCGGACGGAGAAGACGTTACCTTGAAGAACTCAAGCAGACCCCTGCAGGTGACTTTGTTTCCGTTTATTTCTTTCTCAGCCAGTCTGTCCGGATGCAGCAGTTTGGGAATTAAACTCTGCAGCTGCTCTTTGAACTCTGGTGCCACATCTGACAAAATATGTGTAATAATTCTTAAGACAGCACTCATTGTATTGTACTACCCTTAAATAAGGTAAAATTGTATGGAAAACTAGAGATCTTACCTTGAAGTTGTCCGCGAAAAGCAGGGTGGGTGGCGACCTTCAACCCAGGGTGAGGTAACAGGAAGCAGGAAATGTTGGTGAAGCATGAATGGATGTGCTCCCTCACTGTCTGCAGCTCCTCATGTTGCGCCTCCTTAACCTTTAAAAATGAACAAAACAGTACGATACATTCACAAACTTAGAATTTAAACAATTTGGCTGGGCGATTTTCTAGATTTTTCTTATTGTCAATAAATCTTATGTGTAGAGCCAAACCAACAATGAATTTATCTACTTACAAGTATTGTGTGTGTATCCAAAGCCTAATATATCTTATTCCTTTGGGCTGTAGATGTTTGCTGCTGTCCAAAAAACTACTTTGTACTACATTGTACATCGTAAAGAACTTAAGTACAAAGTCAAGAGGCTGTGATATGTAGCACAAAAAGCTAGCAAAGCACTGTAATGGAACTGTATTCCCTTTGCGCAGTGGCGTCTGCCTTACACAGAACTACTCTCCTGAGACTGAAAACTTGAGAGCTGTTATTAGTCATTGGAGTCGTTTCTCAACAAACCAATGTGTCCATATTCTTCAGGGGAAGGAAAATGTCGCCCAGTGCAATAGTTTGACTCACTGATGTGTTTTTAATAGTTTTTGGACAACAATGGAGCTCTAAGGCAGAGGAATAAAATATATCAGGCTTTGGATAAACACACAATACTTGTAAGTAGAATGAGTTCATTGCTGGTTTGGCTCTGCACTTGAGATTTGTTGACAACAGGAAAAATACAGAAAGTCAGTATGTAGCTGAGGTCTAAGTGTATTTATTATACTCTGCCAAATCAACAAGATGGAAATTGGTACCTGTAACCGTTTATCCAGGAATTCCTTGCCTCCTTTAAACCCGTAGGTGTATTCATAGGGAAAACTCCAATCCCTGATTACGAACATCAAAGACTGTAGGAGGAAATAAATGTGATGAACATTTTTCATTAAACACAACAAAAAAACATTAGATCGAATTTCCCTTATTTACTACAGGCAACAAGGAAGGATCCATACACAGAGAACAAAAAAGACTTCAGATTACAGTCTGGATTTTAAATATTTCTATTTGTTACATTACAGGACTGTACAGACAGACTGTACAGAAAAAATGTGCAAAAGTGCATTAAGTGCAAACATTTCAGTCCATATTAGAAAACCTTGCGAACCACTTCTCTTACTTACTTGAAATGGCTTCAAAAAGATTTCATCCATGGCAAGACGGCCATACTCAGTGAACAGCTGTGAGGAGGAGGAAGACAAAATTAACACAAAGATGCAAAAATCAGAGGAGAAGCAAAACACACACACACACACCACACACACACAAACACTAAAATGACTGACTTGCTTGCTAATGCCCTTCTGTCAGGGCCAGAAAGAAGAGAATAACTCAACATGTGCAACTTTGTGGAAATATTCAAACAAGCAGCATTTCTGGGCTCATTACAATGAGTCTCATCAAAGCAGGTGCTTTGCATTAAAATATCCTCTGACGTCATCAGACCTGTAGCTGCTGCAGATCGTCCTCTTGTATGTTCTGTGACAGATTGTAGATCTACAACAGAAAAAACGACATGAGCATACATTACAGGAATTTACTATGAGAAACATTACGATATGAGAGAGGGGATCAGTCACCTGGACTGAGCTGGTCATGGTGCTGAGGGCAAAGATGGTGGCACAGTCCTTCACGGTGGACTGGTCATCGAATGCTCCCTGAGTGTCCATCAACACTACTGCCACCTGCAGGAGCAGAGAGAAAAATATGCAACATGACGCCTTTATGTGTGACTTTAGTCTTCATTAGAGGGAAACTCTAGTTGGAAATGTATCTGCAGTCCAGCATTTTGAAATAGTGGGAGTCTTATATTCAAAGACTAGACAGTTATGTGTTCACAAGATTAGATTTTTTAAAGGAGAGAGTCCTAGAGAGAGAGCTGCATTATGAGTTGTTTGTGGCATTCTTGTTTCTAGGCTAGCGTGTGTCTTCCAGTCTGTTTATAATGAGTCTGTTTGGTAATCTCAGTTTGAACTGCAGGATCTTCTGAAGGCTTGTGTAATGTGTTTTTCTGCCATGATGGAAATAAATTCATGACATGACGTGTTTATTGCAGACACACTGAATCATTTGTCAAACAGCCAAGAACTGCCGCTGTCACAGATGACAAGGAGCTTAAACAGACAAACACACAGTCTGAAAAATGCTAACTGACAGGAGAGAGTGTTAATATGTGACAGGTGGGATTTACGTCCCACTTTAATGGAAGTATTTCATTTTTATGAGAGTAAAGGCTTCAAGGACGAGGAATCTCAGGGAAACTTTCCCAACAGGAAGGGAACTGTCAACTTCTGAACCACCGTCTCATTGTTTCAGTTCACTCAACTCTTATCTTCATCAGTAGCATAAGAACAGAGCTTTTTACAGATTGAAGCAGTATTTTCAAACATAAAAGTCAAACTAACAGATGAGAGCCTCGCGACAAAACATAAAACTGAAAAGTAGGGATTCACCAATTTGACTTTTTTCATCCCTGATACTAATTCCAGTACCTCAACTCTGATTATCTGCTGATATATAGCACCAACTCGACACCAGCGATCTTTTTCTCCCTAATTAAAGATCAGTCTACTTCACTGTGTGGATTATTTTTTATGTAAGGTAACACCAGAGATTATTACTGTGGCATTAAGTACTGAATGATAGCAGAAACACTGAATTTCATAATGACAAATAAACTGTACTTAATATGGATCAATCACGTCTGGCTGATACCCGAAACTGCTTAATAAGGTCAGTTTCAGCACTAATACCAGTCCAGTGGATCAGTGAATCACTACCGAATGAATAGGAGAGGCAGTTTGAGGGAACAAAATCAAAAAATAGCCCAAACAAAATAAGGAACTCTCACAGAAATGTCTTGATATGTGCATTAATTAGTAAATAGATTTATTTTCAATGAACAGCTGTTTTTTTTCTTAAATTGTTTTCAGTGAAACAAACTTGAATCAAATAAATAAATAAATGAAAACGCGTGAGTACCTCTGTTCCATCACTCCTTTGGACGGGGAAAACTTCACTCCACAGCTGGATGCCAGTTGTCTCCGGTTCTGAACCCCCTCTCCATGAAAACCCTGTCAGCGGCTCGTCGTCCTGACCCAGCCAGTTTTCATCACCCTGCAGTGACACAAAAACGACACTTTCAAGCCCACTCAGTGAAAGGTGAAAGTTAAGAAACCCTCTAGCTTACTTAAGAATTGAAACATGGCTTCTCATGTTCCTTCAATCATCCTGAAAAATATAGAAGCAGAAATTCCGGCTGCTCTGCATAATTTACAACACAAAAGCAGAGCAAAGGTCTTATTGAGGACATAATTATCTCCCTCAGTTAGAGGTTCATTTCACTGCACTGAAAGATTAAAGTTTCGCCTGACGGTGGCACTACAACAAAGGTAATGGAGTCACCAAAATCACTTTAGACTCATCAGTGAGCACAGCGAATGTAATGCCACCCAGGAATCAGTTTATAAGATATGCTAAGACAAACAAACAGAGGCAGAGACGGATTCACACAGACTCCACCTCTTAACTGAGGTAATGACTACTCTGTGAACTAGTCAGTTCACATGTTACAGCAGGGACGGGCGATGATGTGGGATGACAGTGTGGAGGATTTCATTCCAGCCATCGTCTGTTAGTGATTTTCCACAGAAGAGGAAGGAGTATAGTCAGGATGACCTGCTGTAACCACTCACTAGTGAACACAGAAATACTCCATTATCAGTTTATGTTTACTCAGCAAACAGTATATTATAGTTTGTAACATATATTTGAGTTAGTCTATTTAGTTATTGCTTATAATTTAACCTTTAATTGTATTTGTTTCTTTTACCTAACTCATTGTTTTTATATTTTATGTCAAGTGGCTGCTGTAACTCTTTAATTTTCCTTTGGGATTAATAAAGTACTTTCTATCAATCTATCTAGCTAGTAGCCATCTTGTGATCTAGTCTCTGAGTACTGTAGACAGATATGTGGATCAACATACTTGTCTTGAGAAGCGAGACTTCGTGTGATAACGTGACCCACCTTTCTGTACATGTAACGGAGCATGAAATCAAGCAGGAAACTCTTCCCCTTCCTGAATGCGCCAGCCACCGACAGCACCACCACATGCTTGTCTCGGACCTCAGGAGCCAACAGAATCTTAGCCAAAGCCTCCGTGTCCAATGTGAAGGAGTGATCCTCCTTACACACTGTGACGACCTGAACTGGGCCTGGTTCACTCCCCATTGTTCAGAGGTGCTGGTCCCTGTGGATATCACAGACAAAAAAATATTATTTTTTTAAAAATTATTATTAAAAAACTATTTGAACTGGAATCTGTCCATTATTATTTTGTTAAACTGTTCAGTCTATAAATTGTAACAAAAAGGTCAAACATCCATCAGTTTCCTGTCTTTAAATGTCTTTTTTTGCGACAAACAGTCCAAACTACAAAAAAATTCAGTTCATAAAGAAATAAAACAAAGAAAAACAGCAATTTCTCACATTTGAGAAATTGCAGCCAGTTAATCTTTGCTGTTTGCTTGATAAATGACTTTTACCAAAACAGTTCACTGTTAATCTTCTGCCAATCGACTGACTGATTAATCTACTAACTGCAGAACCAGAACAAGAACCAGATATGAGCACATTATGCCTGTTCTTAAATCTTTGCACTGGCTTCCAGCACAGCTGCAAATAACAGTTATTTTCATTAATCGATCAATCTGCCAGTTTCCTAAAATCCAAGGTGACAAATTGCCTGATTTGTTAGACCAACAGTCCAAAACCCAAAAACATTCAATTTTCTATCAAATAAGACTAAGAAAAGCAACAAATCCTCACAAATGACCAGCTGGAATTGTTGCTTTAAAAAATACTAAAATGATGAATCGATTAGCAAAACAGTTGCTGATTATTTTGCTCTCGGTCAACTAATCGATTAATCGTTGCAGCTCTACCTTCCAGTTACTTATAGATAGATAATAGATTTTAAAGTGCTGCTCTGAGTTTATACATCAATTAACAGCTTTGGGCCAAAATAAATTTCTGATCTCGAATACTTTGATCTAATAGATCTTTGGGGAGCAGACAACTGGCAGCGCCTACAGCCAGAACCAGAACCAGAGCAAAACAGCTACTGAGCTGCACACAGATGGGGCCAACGACAGCCATATAATCTAACTGAAATTAAAAACCCTTTGATTAATTTCTCTACCGCATTTTTATTTCCTTTATTGAATTTGGAGCAAATGATGTGTCATAACTGCACTTCTGTCATCATTTTTGCAATTTTGCAATCATTTTTTGTCAACATCATTTTTGTCTATGTGTATTTCATTTAATTTTATCTGACACAGAGAGAGAGAGAGAGAGAGAGAGAGAGAGAGAGAGAGAGAGAGAGAGAGAGAGAGAGGTGATTGAGCCAGCCAGAGAGTGAATGAGGGTGTGGTGTTAGCGAGAACAAAGCAGTGACTCAGTTAAATAAAATGTTATTTTCTGATTGTTTCACTATACTCCGCACAACCCTGCGGGAAAGTGACACATTGCCAGATTTTGTGTGAATACAGAGATTCATCCTGTCCGCTGTGTGTGTGTGTAGCTCAGCCGTACCCCCGGTCAAGCAGACACACAGACCTGCACCTCTTCTCCATGACACAGAGACGAGAGCAGAGCGGAGCAGAGGAGAGAGACTGAGACAGCGATGTAACCTGGTTGCTACGCTACAAGTCCCGACCTCAATGGGCTGTGGCTCAGGAAGTAGAGCGGGTCGTCCACTACTTGGAAGATCAGTGGTTCGATCCCCAGCTCCTCCAGTCCATATGAGGAAGTGTCCTTGAGCAAGATACTGAACCCCAAAGGCTGCGCCATTGGTGTGTGAATGTGTGAATGCATTACATTCTCCTCCTGAGGAGCAGGTTGGCACCTTGCATGGTAGCCCCTGCCATCAGTGTATGAATATGTGTATGAATGGTTGAATGTTTGCACATAGTGTAAAGCACCTTAAGTGGTCGGAAGACTAGACAGGCGCTATATAAATGCGGCCCATTTACCCTGTGGGATGTTATTGGTTGGGGGCTACACACCCATTGCCCAATGGTTCCCCAGAAACATCCTGATACACCACCACACACTTCTAGTGGGTTATAAGTGATGATTGAGAGGGATTATTTTTGTATGAGTCCATACATTGTTTTTTGAGAAAATCCTGCATAGTATACCTTTAAATCGTATTTTATTCTAGTTTAATTTACTTTTTATTGTGTTTTTAAATGTTGCATTTTTTTCACCTTATGTAAAGCACTTTGAATGGCCTCTGTGTTTTAAAGGTGTGACTATGTTCTTGATTTATTGTTTTGGCTATAAAATGTCAACAAATAGTGAAAAATGCCTGTTATAATTTCTTGGAATTCATGATGACGTCTTCTGTTTTATCTGATCAACAGTCCAAAGTTTAAAGATATTCAGTTTACTGCCATTTATGACGAAGAAAAGCTTCAAATCCTCACATTTAAGAAGCTGCAATCAGCAAATTTTTTGTGTTTTTGCATTAAAAATGACTAAAATGATTATACAATCATCAAAACATTGACTAATCGATTAATCAACAAGTCCTTGCAGTTCTAGTTTTTTTCTGCCAGCTGGCACTTCAGGCTCTGGTTACTTGTAATGGGCATTGAGTCACAGATTTATCTATAAATGGAAAGACAAGTAGATTAATCAATCATGACAAAGTTGTGGGCTTGCAGAGCATATTATTTGAAGATCATGTTGCTGAGCCTTTTATTTCCAGCTTCATTAAGATATGAGAGTTGGGTGATAAATATACTCAACGCTGTTTACTCTGACAGTAAATGTCATCTCTGCTGTGCTTGTTGTAGCTAAAATCAGACATGCACTGACTCTTGCACAGTATCAGTCACAATGTTTAGCTCTGTATAAAGCTGACTGTGGGGTGCTCTTATGGGTGTCATGCTGTTTTGCCCCCAGCTTGTGGATCCAGCATGCTCTCAAATACAATGTTCATTTTAGCTCCTTCAATGGGCTGCATTGTTACAGCTTTCTGTGGAGGATGTTCTCTCCCATGATGAGTAAACAGGGAGTTGCTTTCATAAGCAGCTTATCTGCTTGCTCTCTCCTTTCACCAACATCTCAACACCTCAGAAGGTGTGGCTCTAAGAATAAAGTATGTTTGGCATTTCTCTGCAGTGAATGTGGTAGACCAAGTAGATGCCATGAAGCAATCACTGCACTTCCAAATCATTGTTTAGTAATCTCACTGACTGTTTGCACAAGACAAACTTCTCTTCATAACTAGCTAGCGTTAAACTGTAAATTACAGTAACGATACCTCTATACAACCCAGCGCTCTATAATTTAAGTTGCTTTATGTGGCAGCTGCCGCTCACACTGACAGCGATGTTGTCTACGCTGGCAGAAAGTTTCTAAAGCTAAACAGATCTCTGACGATAACCTGGATTAATTTGACCAGCTAATCATTTAACTAACGCCATAACTATTGACGGGCTAACTACCCAGCTGACGGTGCATGTTAGCGCACAACATACATCAAACTAACACAGTACAAAGCTAACATGTAGCCGTTGTTAGCTGTTAAAGAAAATTAGTTGTTAAAACTCACAACACTGCAACGACATTTCAAGATTTACGCCCTAAATCAGCTCGAATATGACTTATTTGCTTGATTAAACTCCCGTTTTCAGTGTATTGTTACCTTTGGTGTCTTCAAACTGCTTCAACACAAACTCATGAGAGTCGAGAAACGACTGAGACGTTACTCTTTTTTTGCACTGGCATGAAAACAACCATGAAAACTTTTTTCCAACACGAAACTCGCATACTTCCGTTATCAACCCGCGCAATGCCCTTTGGGAAATAGAGTTTCATTGATTCCTTCCCTGCTAGTGCTTCATTTGTCCACGAACTACGTTACCCAGTGTGCCCTCGCTTTCTCGCAGACATGGGAAATTTAGTTTTTAAACGTAAAGTTACGAATACGGAACCTCCGGGCAGGTAATGTAAAACAGGAGTTTGCCTATATGCAAATCATATCTGAGAAACTATAGAGGAATAAGTAGCTTGGCAACAGGGTTTCAGACAACATATTATGTGAATATGTGTAGAAGAGACTGTTTTTGATTACAGAGGTTTGTAAAATGCCCACACATATAATACAAACATTTTTTATAAACTGTAATTAAACTGTACTGCTCCCAAAATAAAACTGATATGTTGCCTGAACAGAAAAAGCAGAGAGATACAGTCTTAGGTCACAAGAACAGCATAACAGATTTTTATTTGTTAGATTACAAAATCGAAAGCTTTTGAAAATACATACAATTTACAGAAAACAGAAATTCAGTACCCTGAAATGTAAAGGGGTTGAAATGGCAGTGAGTTCCTCTTATAGTTTTAACTGAAAATTTAAATCAAACAATTCCTGATTGAAAACATCTCAGCTTACAAGATTACATCAAGGTTTATCCAAATTTACAGAAAACATTTAACATGTCCAGGAATTCAGTAGCATCACATTTTGAAGCTAAAATCAACTCTAACAAACATGATCAACAGAGTGACCAGTGAGTGTAAAGAAACTAACTAGAATCAAAACTGGAAGTACTTATGTTGCTGTAATTGATCAGTGCTTTCACATACTTTTTGGGTTAAATCTACAGTTTTAGATTATAGCTTAAGTCATCTTTTAATGAAGTATTATTTACTTGACTACTGTTTGGAAAGACAGCAATTTCAGAATAGGCTACAGTTACAGTGCTAAAATATAATGAGCAATAGAGCTGCAACAATTATTCAATTAATTAATTTGTCGATTGACAGAAAATTAATTGTCAACTATTTTGATAATTAATTAATTGTTTTGAGTCATTTTTTAAGAAAAAAAATGCCCAAATTTTCTGGTTCCAGCCTCCCAAATGTGAATATTTCTTGGTTTTTTTGGTCCTCTATGATAGTAAACTGAATATCTTTGGGTTGTGGACAAAACAAGACATTTGAAGGCATCACTTTGAGGTTTAGGAATCAGTAATCAACATTTTTCACCATTTACTCACATTTTATAGACCAAAAACTAATTGATTAATCTAGACAATAATTGACAGATTAATCAATAATGAAAATTATCATTAGTTGCAGCCCTAATGAGCAGTTATTCAATTTATCTTTGCTTTAAGTGTCTAATAAAACTTAATTATAAAAAAAAGATGGTCACTACTTTTAAGAATTAGAAGTGTGGGGTGTATTCATATTGAAACAGTAACAGATGTGACTCCTCATAAGAGCTACTTTTGTACTTCTCTTGAACAGCTTTTAACACAATATAAATCTTACTTTAAGTTGAGAAATATCTTAACAAACAGTGCTTCTACTTGAGTTGGAAGTACAACTTCCACCCCTGAGAATGACCAGAGTCTGATAAAAAAAAAAAAAAAAAATCACAGTGCAAAACCTAAAAACTTATTCTATTAATACTTTCCTCCTCACTTTGAATATCTTAGAGTATAATTTTAATAGTTTTTCATAGTTTTCAGTTTAATGTTACACTCATGAGTCTATGTCCATGTCGCAGTTTGGACAAGTGTATGGTAGGAGAGAAAAAATCAGCTTGTGCATTGAAAGTTCCTGAATCAAGTGACGTAATGTGATTCATAGTCTTGTTAGTCCATCAGAAAAGTTGATCTATATTTTTAACTAACTACATAACAATACGCAAACCTTAGGGCAGTGTCAACGGGAAAGAAGCAGCTGATTTAACAATTATCCATAAGACTGTTAAAACATAAATCCCCATTTTTGTTGGTCTGTTGAAGTATTTGCTCGTCGCGGACTGAAGCATTGCATCAGTTGTGACTGTTAAGTTGGATATAATATTAATATCCACCTCCTGCCAGGTCCAGCAGTGATCCAGCAGCCTCTTGGGCCTCGGCGTCGAGCTGAAGGATCTCTACAGTCTCCAGGTCCAGCTCGGTGTCACCCGGCAGCACTAGGTACTGGTACTGGTGAGACTGGTAGTAGTGTAACTCGATGTACCCGCTGTCTGACAGGGGGTCTTTCTCCATCTCCTCACTGACCTCCTCCTGCTGGTAATCGACCGACTCCATGGTGACGAGCTCCTCGTGATCCGGGGTCAAAGGGCAAGGTGGGTTTTCAGCGAAAGATGGATTATCAGTGATCAGGGTTTGGGGTGAGGGCGTGGACAGGAGGAGGGTGTGTGAAAGAGGGTCTGCAGGAGAAGAAACAATGAAAGAAGAATTGAAAGCTTGTGTTTGTGTATATTTTATATAAATAAAGATATAAATAATAACTTGTTTTCATGCAGCCACTTGTCAGATTCTTCAGTGGGCATGTGGGTACGTATGGTGCATAGGTTTGGAAATAAAATGAGGGGGCATAAAGGAGACTAGCTAGGCTATTTCTGGGTTGCCAAGGTAATAAAAGGTTGTTGCCATGACAACTGAACACAAACACAGGAACAATGTTGCATGCTGAGAAAGCTGCAGAGAGGGAGAAAAGCTGCAGGTAATAAAAGTGTCACAGAGAGCTGTTGCTTTCTATTGATAAAATATTGTAGGCTAAAAGAAATTCATAAAGGGTCAAATATGCGGGTTCTTGTGCTAATTAAATGACATGAGCCTGCCGTGAAGTTTCCTCATCACTAACCTGAGATTTCCATAGAGTCACACACCGCAGGCACCCCGTAGTCAGCTCCCTCCAATCTGGACACAACGAGGAAAGATAGTTAGACAGATACTTAAACATAAATTTAGTCGGTCAGATGTGTTTTTGTTTAAAATACCTCAGTAAAAAAGCGTCATTAAAAATGCAAAATTATTCAGAAACACCTCACACACTACAGATAAATAAAACAACATCATCACATATACTGCTCTGGTTAGAAAGAGGTCCACAAAAATATTAAGTGTTAACATAAAAATGACCATCCCAGTAGAAAAAATAATATCCAGGGAGGCTCAATGAACATATTATTAATATTTAGTAGGGATTTAACTAATGATTAGTTTCCTTATGGATTAATTGGTCTATTTTTACAAAACATTTTGTATAAAAACTGTCACTGCCATTGCAATTTCCAAAAGCCTCAAGAAAAGTCATCAAATAGCTTCTTAAAATATTAAAATACTGAGGCAATTCTCACATTTGAGAAGGTGGAGCCATCAAATGTTTTGCCTTTTTTCTTGATAAATGACCTAACCAATTATCAAATTTATTGTCAATCAATGAATTGATTAACCAACTATATGTATCACCATTAATATTTAGAATTTACTTGTAGTTCATTATCTGATGAAGAGTTAATGAACACAAAAATTGTATCTTCTCCACCTTTGATTATCAGTTGTTTTGGTCATTTATCAGGTAACAACTTCCAGCGTCACAGATGTAAAAAGTTGCTTGCTTTTCTTTGTTTAATATTGTTTAATTATAAATGTAATACTTTGGAATTTTTGCTCCTGTAAACACTAAATACTCAATTTTAAGAAGTCAATCTAGGCTCTGGTAACTATCAGCAATTATTATATATTATTTAAAATCATTATTTTTGACATTTCATGTCCTAAAAGATTAATAAAAAAGAGATTAACTGAGAATGAAAATAACTGTTTGGTGCATCCCTAATGCTTATAAAAGACTTATAAAGACTTAAACTGTGCGATCATACTCACAGTTCAGGCTTGTTTATCAGATTGCTGTTGGTGCTGTGATAACTATGCGTCTTTCTGAGCACCTCGAGGAGCGCCGGCCGGTACTCTGGACACACACACCACAGCGATCCCTTCCCCACTGACTGAAACAAATAATCAACAGACAAGAAATCAAAGATATTAGTCTTAAGCAACACTGACACATCAGACTGTATAACAGCTGCAACACATGTGCTGTTCATAATCATTTTCCCTTTAAGGAGGTCTAATTTTTGTCTTAACAGCTGGATTTGTTATGTTGCACAAGGACATCTCAGTAAGATGGATGCCCTCAGATATGGCCTCCTGAACCTCAGTACTATCATTTAAAAACAAACTTCTTGACTCACTACATGATGCTGTTGCCCTCAGTGTGAAAACCCACCTGGCTCTTGTCCCTCTGAATGCGACGGAAGCTCTTGCTCAGGGATAGATTGTGTCGGACGGAGTTCCTCCAGCCTCCAGACGCTGTCCTGTAGTAGGGGAAATTGTTAACAATCCATTCATAGATGTCCTTCACTGGAAGCCTCTTGTCCGGTGAATCTTCTATCGCCATGAAGATCAGACTACTGAAGGAGTACGGCGGCTTGGAGGAGCCAGGAGAAAAAGACTGAGAAGACGTGGAGGACTCTAGCTGAGGCAGTGGTGCCATTTTGGGAAGGGGCTGTAGCGGTAGCAGGTTGCCCCTCTGATGCAGCCAGCTGAGGCAGGTCAGGTCATCTTGGTCAGATATGTTTGCCAGGCTGAGGCATTGTACATTTTGTCCTTCGAGGCACTGAGACGCTGTGCAGTGTGAAAGAGGGGAGGAAGACTGAAAAGACTCTGCTGTTGCTGGAGAAAGTGAGGTAGGGGATGGAGGGAATGAAATAGGTGAAAGCGGGAGCGAGACGCGGCCATTTGAGCAGGTCTGCTGTGGCGAGGAAGAGAAAGGCAGAGACCCTCCGAGAGTGGTGGGACACGGAGACGAGGGTGGCAGTGTATGAGAGCTATTCTCCATCTCTCTCCCAGGAGGAAACTTCTGTCATTCAGCTGTACCTCTGCTGAAAAATAAGTCAAACAGGAATCAAAATTACTGCTGTGAGAAAGGATTGCATCGAGGACTGGGTCAGGTCAGGTCAGGTCAGCTTTTTTTTTTATATAATTGTGGTTGTTCTGAGGTTTGTGGTAATGTTGGTGTTCATGAATATGTTGATGTCATATAAAACCACTAACATACTAGTACAGTCACATTGATGTTTACACTATTTATTATGGTGCTGTGCTCTCCCTGTCTTTTGTACTGACTTGAGATGAGTACCTGTTGTCTGTCCTATATGTATGGTGGCACTCATGATTAATAAAGTATTTCATAATCCAGATTCACAAATCAATAATTTTCTGTTTCAAACATCCTTTATTCTTTAGACCCTGGCTGTGTGTCCAGAGAAAAAAAAAACAGTGGTGAAATTGCACCGGAGGTATTTGCATTTTTTCCATGTTTTATCGGTTTTTAGGTAAAAGCAAACCAAAGTTTAAATACTACTTTTCAACACAAAGAAATATCCAAACATGCAGGACAAATAAAAGTTTTACACTAAAAAGATGTCAAGGAAAATACTGCAAAAGAAACCGCTAAACAGCTTGATGAAGTTAAATGTTAAGCCATCCTTTTCCACTCTGATGAACATCCACTAAAACGTTCAAAGTCCACTATGTGTCCACTCTCACCGTAACACCTTCAGTTTATAATAGACGCAAATCGTGGCCGGTGGAGAACAGGTGCAGGTCCGGTAGAGAAAGTCAAGGTTGCTCATATATCCAGAGGCTGTCCTGACATAAAGCAAAAACTAAGAAAGCTAATCGATTTTTTTAATTACATGTAAAAACAAATGTGTAGCGCTTTAAAAGTTTGGATGTAACACCACATGGCTCTACAAAGCAGTTCAGTTGGGAAATGGCGGAACAATATAAAGTTTCATCTAGTCAAGAAAAGCCGCCTTTTCCTCTCACAGGTAACCAACTCGGTGATATTAGCAGCGGCTACATGACGAGACGAATGAAACTATTTCTTACCAAGTCTAACAGATGATGCTGGCAGGACTCGGGGATTCTTAAATGGCCCAAAACACCGTCGTTCAAAAGTTAAAGGTGAAATTATGATCTCTAAAACTAGGACCGGGGTCGGACACCTCTCCCTCCGTGCTGTGTTGCCGTCCGCGGTTTCCATGGAAACGGAAAGGACGCTTTGCAGTCTGCGCGTGCCCGGGCGCGCTCCCGCGGCAATTATCAGTCTCACACCAAATAACCAAAACTGTCTGTGAGGAGACAGTGTTCAGGCGATGATACCTCTTTAAAAGTACGACATTCAACAGTTTTACTTCAATAAACAAGTAGTGACGGTAAACAATATTAGGTGGTGCAAAATAATGTACTTTTGGCTTGTTTCAGCTCTAACAAGGCATCATATTTCATCAGCTCTAAAATATAACAATAAACACTGAATATCTCTAAATGTCAATATTCATGTTGAATGCCAGTACCACAAAATTATACTTAAGTATTTCTGAGTAAAATAATTGTGTCTATCTCAGTAATAGACTAAAAAAAATACTGATCTTTACAAATGAATCTTATTAACTGACAAAAATCAATGTTTCAGATAAAACAATAAACCAAATACAGAAGTTAGTTCCATACAGAAACAAACACTGAGGAAAAACAGAGTTGAATACACAAAGCTAAATATATTTATTTTTTTTCTACAAAAATTCCAAACATTGTCATGCTTTGTGAAATTTAGATAAATAATATCCAGGATTCACACAAAAAGAGGGAAATAATGCAGCAACATTAACATACCAGAAAAATGATATTTGAATCATGTGTGTAATGTATGTTGGTGTTTGTGTGTGTGTGTGTGTGTGTGTGTGTGTGTAAATACTGTGAAGTATGTCCAGGGACATCATATAAAAAGGAAACTAGAACTGAATCGGAGTTATGATTAAACAAATCTTACAATAAAAGCCCTTGTCTTCAAAGTTAGGTGGCCAAAAATAAGCATTTGTCAGTATCACTGTACACTCACGGTGGAAAACAGAAGTCTTCTGATGTGACATTTTCTGTCTCATACTTTCTGGTTAAATTGACGACACCATTTCGTTATGAACATGTCCATCTAACACACACGGCAGCTCAACACTGTCTACATATGTTTTGAGTTAACTGACAAAAGAGCGTAGAAAGGCAGGTGTACAAACAGTGAACCTCAACAACCACGTTATTTGGGTCCAATACACTTGGACTTTGGGTTCTTAAACACCTCACAGTCACCTGACCAAGTGAGAGGTTAACCAGTATATAATGATTGGCTGGAAGACAGCTGTGACCACAGTGATATAAAGGCGAAATTGGGGTTTGGCACTTGATCCAGTTGCCATGGAGTCTGATGAGAGTGAAGGGAGGATCTTCATTTTCAGAGAACGAACCTGTGGAGATCGAAACGTGTGTTAACCTGCAATTCAGGCTCAATGGCGCAAAAATAGAAAAGAAACACATGTAAAATAAATACATCAAGCTCCATCTGTTCAAAACAACAAAAGAGGTTAACAGTTAGCAATTAGGTTTTGTTTTTTCCTTCTATTTCTCACCAGCTTATAACTATGCTTGTGTGGTGTTAAATAACATAAAAAAAAAGTATGCAGGTTTTGCCAGATGGTATGTTCAATATTTTGATGCAGAAAATTTCAAAAATGCATTCAACCAGATTATTCAAAGATAATTTGTTAAAAAAATAAATAAAATTGGTCCAGTTTATAGTGGAGTAATAATCACATGCTCTCATTCCTACTGTACTGTACAGAAATTAGTCAGTCCAGTGATTTGGTTTTGTTTTATAACATACTTCCGACCTATAAATATAGTGGATGATGTCAATGACAACTCCAAATACTCACAATGAAGAACATGAGGGCACAAGAACACCAGGCGAGAGCCACAAAATAACCATCACTGCCAAACAGTAAGCCACACAGCACTGTGAAGATCATCCTAGAGGAAAGACAAAACAAGAGTATTTATAATATCTAGAACTACATCATCAGCATCAATTAATGTAGTTACCATACATCTGGTTATATATTAAAATGTCTCACCTACAAAACTATCTTTAAACCTCTGAGCTGATCAGTTTGTTTACACCTTTTATTTAGCAGTTATTTTATTTAGTTACCCATTTGAGTTAGCGCTCTGACATAAACATAACCCTCAATATATGTATTTTTAATGTATATTTACCCAACATATTTGTATCCGCTATAGGCGATGAGATCAAAGGTTGAGAGGTCGCTGTGTACGGTCAGCAGGTACAAACTCAACAACATCACCAAAACCTCGATGATGATCCACACGAGGGCAGTGCTGGCACACAGTCCAAGCACCTCTGGACTGAACCTTCACACAAAAACAAACACAGTCCTGATTTATTTAACTTATTACACATTTTATTTATTTATTTATTACACATTTAGTGGGTGTCATAAAATAAAATTAGATAAGGAAGAATTTATGAATATATCACCTTTTTTGAATGCCAAGAGCCATTCCAGCAAGTAAAATGTAGGTAATGAAAGCCATCGCTAAAAACAAAAGGAAAAGGAAAGTTAACATATTGTACAAGCATCCCAAAGTTTAATTATACACATCTGAAGTTAAATGTTCTAATTACTTGGTATGTAAAGATCAGGTGCATTCACATCCTGTCTTGGAGTCAGTGGAGTATCCCGATGGTAACGAACTTCCCAATCCTACAAAGAGCCCACAAACACAGTATGAATATGTAACATCTCTATATAACAGTGTTATTAGGATGAATGATTTTGAAAAAGTCAAATTGAAATTATTTTAACTTCTATTTCGATTGCGTTATCATTTGTGATATTAGAGGGAATGATAATTTTTACATCATTATTCTCATTTTCATTGAAAAACATATTAAAATGATGATGGTGTGATTATTGCGGGAATCTGTGCCAAACAAAGATGTTTTCTTAAGTCTGTAGAATATGATGTTGTCAGCCAGGACATCTCTGTAGCATAATATTTAATTTAAAATGGTATTTTGACACACATTTCTCCTTTAAACAAATATTGTGCCTCCTGCGATTTGAAAATTGCAGGAGGCACAATATTTGTTGCGATTTCGATAAAAATTTAGATTAATTGTTCAGCCCTACAGTGTTATACTGAAATGATGCTTGCTGCCCTTTTTTCAGCTGCAGGGGATACTAGATGGAATAGCTTAGCTAGCATGAACCAGTACAATAGTTTATACAATCACATATATATATGAAAGTTAATTTAAGCTTGATAAGGTCAGTGATAAATTAGAGGCAACAGCAGTGGTAGATGATCCATTTTAAGTAAGAATTGAGTGAATACAGAGTAAGATCTTACACTTAAAACTATATAAGTTAAACAATAAGTTTGGCCATATTCTGTACTTTTCTTGTTGTTAACAAATCCCATCAAATGACCAAAACCGAAACTTCTTCAGTCCATCTTTCATTACTTTTCACCTTTCCTAACCTGTCTGTGGCACTCAGGCTCAAAGCCATTCATTCCTAATAAAGATGTTTCAAGAACAGGTCAGAAGTATATAGTTTTATTTTTTAAACAGGCTGAATCATTTCTGAATCAAACATTACTTATGTTTCCAATCAAGTGTTTGTTGGACTATTTTCAGCCGCGGATTTAAGGCACTACTTTGTATTCACAGCAGCAGGACGGCGTCTGTGACATCAATTCAAACAGAGGAATAAGCTATAACAGCCTCGGGTTAGACAGACAACATGTTAAAAGGGTTAATTTTTTATTGTTTGGAATTTGTTGACAGTAAGAAAAAATAGAATATCACCAGACTTTATGTAAACCCAAGTCATGAGGTACTTTATGCAGGTTATACTAACATTACAAATGTTTTGTGAAAACAATATGACCCTGGTCTTATAAGGAGACTTGAACTCTGTGTAGTTCGTACATTATCAGGGCACAGAATGTTTAGAGTGGTGACTTAATTTACAATCTGAATAAGTTATGTGTGGGAATCAACTGAGCTCAGTGTGCTTTTATATCCGCATTGGCAATCATAGCATTATGATGTTCACAAATAAACCCTGACACTCCCTCTGCCAGTGATAAAGTGGCTGATAAGTGGTTGAAAACATGATACCAGAGAAAATTATCATGCATGTCTTTAACTATTAAATACTGTGTCATGCTGTACGTTGATGTGGGACAAAGTCTGATGGGATGAAAGGCTCTGATTACCTGATGTGTGTAAGGGAACATGAGGATCATAAGTTTCTTCAACACATATCTGCTGTCGACGGCGAAGAAGTATTTCAGTTTGTTCACAGACATGAATCTTCCAATCTGAAAGACAAAGGAAGTGCAAACATTAACTTAACAGATGCGAAGCGTATGTCTAGCCAAAGTGAATAAATACAGCTGACTCATAGTCATTTTGAAAGAAGGCTCTGCCTGCGCTCAGGATTGTGCATCATTTTGGCTTGAAACCCAGAATATACTTTGAACCACCTGTGTATTAAAGTTGCTCATCCAGTAAAACAACATCTGTTTTATTTATGTGTCATCCACTCTCAATACTTTCATTGAAACTGTTCACCATTTATTCCTGGGTGAGGAAATTCAATAACTGTTACTTGATATTGGAAAGGAGGACGTTATTAGAAAATGGACTGTTTGATTGAAAACCTGTTTACTAAAAGGTGACATGTATACATTAAAGTTTCAACTATAAGAAATGCTCTGGATCAGCTAGAGGAGCAATGGTGAGTAGCTGAAAGCCAGGAAGTATTAGACTTCTCCTGGAAGGTGACTGCCGATGAAAGAACACATCAAAAGCTTTAAATTATGACTCTATAAAGGAAATAATCACTTTTTGGTGAAGAGGTTAAATACAGTGGTAAAAAGATAACCACCCAGATGAAGAAAAACATCATCTGCTTTTACATGGTTGGAAACCAAATCACTATGTTTGTGATTGCTCTGTGCTTCTGTTTTTACTTAATATCACATGTTTTAAAAGTAAGACTGTGTCTAGATCTGCGTGCTTTGTCATACAGCATCAGCAAAACTTCAAACCTAGTGTAAATGCTTCAATATGTGTTTTGGGATGCATTTAAACCAGAGTTCAAAGCTCTCCACTTGTGATTGAATCACATTATCATGTCAGCAAAGTGGTGCCATTCACCCAACCCAGACCTTGACCTTATTTATGTGTTATTTGTTTAACACCCCATCCCCCCCATTCGACCACAACCTGCTGTTCCTCACCTCTTTGTTTACCATATCCTTTCCTTGGTTGGCTAAGGACGAGCCGTACATCATGGCAGCGTTGGCCATTGGGTCAGCAAACAGGTTGTTCACCCCAATACCTCCTTGCATGTCATTTGAGGGCCCTCCCATATTGTACCCAGGAGTGTAGTATCCCTGACTGTTCATTGCTGGTGCTGCTGAACTGGTATCATCAAACAGGACAGATTCTGCACCAGGGGGAGCTGCACGAGCTCTCGGCTTAGCTGGGAAAAGATGGGCATGACATGGACATGAGTGAGGGGCATTTGACTTCATATCAAAGGAAATCTAAAAACTTTCATGATGTCTCATGCATTTACTAGGTTAATCATATCCCTTAAAGCCTTCCAATCATATCAGGTCTTTTCTAAAGCAAGACAAAGCTCTTTACATAAGTGAGCAAGCTAAAATTATCTCTTGCTCATTTCATTTTACCACTCCAGAAATAGACCCACGTCCATTATTAAAATTGCCCTTAGTAAACTACTATGATTGTGTCCTTGAAGATTTCTGAAGTTTCACTCAGTTGCCAGTTTATTGGGTAAAGTTAGCCAAACCTAACACAGTGTAATACAACAGTCCTGCATATAATCCTGTCTCCATGATTGGTTATATGGTTATAAGGTTCAGTTTTTGTGGCAAATGTTTAGAGCGGTAATGATGAATCATTTAGTTGATCAACAGAAAATCAATTGCCACCTATTTTGATAACTGAATAATCATTTAAGCCATTTTTTGACGTAAAAATACAAAACATTTTCTTGTTTCAGCTTCTCATATTATGAGAAATTTCTGCTTTTCTTTGTTTTATATTATTGTTAACTGTCAAAACAAGACTTCTGAAGAGGTTACATTTGACTTTAGGAAATGGTAGCAGGCGTTTTTCTGTTTTCTGACATTTGTTTGGTCAAACGATTGAGTGAGAAAATAATCAGCTGATTAATTGTTATAGTTGCAGCTCTAAAAATGTTCTGAGAGGTGCTACGTTTCGGTCATTTTGTAGGCTCTAATTTGTGATGCTGTTGAATTGTATTGCTTTATAATGAAAGGAGTTTTTCAACCCCATGTATATCAGTGAGAGTAGACATCATAACCTTCATGACGCTATGATTTGTTGCAGTGCTGATACTGATTACATTAATTTTAGTGCATAAAGCCAGTCAGATGAAGAGCACCAGTAGTAGTCAGCACAATGTGTATTGCAACAGTAAGCAAATAGGAAGTAGACACTGTGAGAGGATATTTTGCAAAATTTTGTAAAACGATGATGGTGATTCATTTTTCCACTTACTTGCTCGGTATCCATGATGAGGCAGGTCCATTGTAACGTTATCTATCGCTGACGTTAGCTTGAAATAAAAACAGTGACACGTTAGCTAGCTACACAGCAGCTTATATTTAACTGGATACATCTGTTTGTTAGCTAACATCTGTTAGCTATACAAAGCACCAGGATGTTCTCCCAGAGCTAACATTGCTTAGAATTAAATGACAAGAGCCTGGTTTGTAACACTTTTATGCTAACTCTGACTCAGCTAACCTACGTATAAACTTATTTACCGTTCACCACTTCTGCTGCCAGTTAATGCTAGCTACTTAGCCAGGAGAGCTAAGTTAATAGCATCATATTTTCAGCTGATACTCGGCTGAACAGGTCAGGAGACATAAACATAATCAACAGTAGAGTTACAAATGCCCACACAACTTGTCTAATGGATAATGTTTTGATTATGAAGTAAATCATGAGGATAAAAGACCACTTACCTACACAGCTAACGTTGCTACGTGGCTATCAGGCTGCTCGGCTAGTCCCTCCCATCCACGGTGCCTGCGTGGCAGAAAACCATGTAAGTACACAACCTGACGTACACAGTAACACTATCACACAGCTAAGACTAGTACTTCCATGTCTGAATGTTAGTTTGCTTCCTATTTCCTCTCCAATTCTTAACTGTCTGTGGGAACAGCAGGTAGGTTACATTTAAGCTTCATGGAGCCAACTCTGAGCAGAAAATACCAACCAACAAACCAGCAGACATACTGAAACAGCAGCTCAACAACACATCATTTACAGAGTGCTGGAAAGTAACTGTACTACAATTCTGAGGTACTACAAGTATCTCAAAATTGTTTTACTTGAGTATTTTCATTTTATACTACTTTATACTTCCACTCTGCAACATTTCAGAGGGAACTATTGTACTTTCTACTCCACTACATTTATTTGACAGCTTTAGTTACTTTTCAGATGAAGATTTGTCACAATGGATAATATAACAAGCTTTTAAAATACAACAAAGATGAAACCAGTGGTTTTCAACCTTTTTGACGCATTACATAAAGCAGGGTGTAGTCGGGGTCACATTTCAGATGTCTATGACTTGTTAACAGCTCCACCAAATAGTGATTTTTCCCTCTAAACTTCTCACATGGTTTCATTTCAATAAAATGTTCAAATGATTTAATATTTCACCAAAAATCAAAGAGTACTTCTACTTCACTACATTTCAAAGGGAAATATTGCACTTTTAACTCCACTACATTTATCCCACAAGGCTGAAATTACTTGTTACTTTTCAGATTACAATTTTGCAAAGAGAACATATGATAAAATTGTAAAACAGTAAACTACCTAACAGTAGCCCCAAAATGTCAGTTAAATTTAGCTCCACCTGGAGCAGCTGCAATCCTACTTCCTCATTAAGACATCACCAGCGCCTTGAAGCGCCTCTCTACATCATAACTTACATTTGCTTTTGATACTTGAGTACATTTTAATGCCAATATTGTTATTTAAATGAGAATTTGAAGGGATCATGCTTCAGAACGAGTACTTTTACTTCTGATAATTGAAAACATTTCACGGCTAATACCGCAAACCTGACACCAATTCAATTCAATTCAAATCAATTTTATTTATATAGTGCCAAATCACAACAAAAGTCATCTCAGGGCACTTTTCACGTGGAGCAGGTCTAGACCATACTCTTTAAGTATTGTCTACAGTTTTGTATGTGGATCATTGTAATATTTTATGTCATACTAATGTTCTTTAGACACAATTTATTCATATTGTCACCGTTGAAGGCAATAGGCATAGCAATGACATATACTTTACTCACTGTATGTCAACACTACTTCAGCAATTCATGACCAGGACAATCAATACTGTCCTGGCACAGACTGGTTCAAAACTGCACTGAACAATCACAGTAAGATTATCTAGGTTTGCCCACAGTACTTAAGCATGAATTGACAAGGCGTAAATTGCAACACCCACTAAATCAAATAGATTTAAGTGTATGTGGTATGAAGATGCCGTTATGCTCTGAGAAGCACGTTTGTGTGTGTGTGTGGGTGGGTGTGGATGAGTAATGTGAATACATGAGGAGTTTTTTAGGGTGAGTAAAATGTGATGGAATGTTAACTTCCTTCAAACGCCCAAAGAATGCTAACTTTTGGAGGGAAAATGTGCAGGAAAATAGAAAACAACAACACACTTGTATGTGAACACATATTTCAACATGAAAATGAATTATTGTTTTAATTAATCAGATTGGTCATGTGTGCTCAGCAGACCTTTCCTGGTCAAATAAAATATTAAAGAAACAGCTAGTGGATGAGTGGAAGTGCAAGCGCAGGCAAAAAGGTGTCCAACATGTTATGGCATGTCTCAATTAGAGACATACTGTAGCTGTGTCATCTTTACATTCCTGAAGCTTTAGTCATCTGACGCTCACCTTTACTCCATATTTCCTTCATCTGATACCATCAACCATATGGAAAAAATATCCTGCATGTGTGTCCTCATTACTACAGGGTGTAATATTGTTGAAATCTGACACGTGAGACTCAGCAGTCAAATGGGTCAATGAGCAACAGGTATAAGCCTTGTAGAGTGTCATGCTCCCAGCAGTTTCACTATTCTCATTCATAAATCATGAAGAGATGGAGGCCTACAGTACAATATCTCAGTTTCTGTATAGATGAAGATGTTTAATCTGCTCTATATATTTTTTCTTTACCCCTAAATAGAGTCTTTTTAGCTGACTAGTAACTGTCTTTGCAATTCACTGATAGACTCTTTCAAAAAATTGACAATCCTAACTCCCAGGAGGAGCATCAGCAGTAATATGAGACATTCAGCAGCTTAGAGAAATCAGCCCATGCCGGGAACTCTGTCCTTTGGGAGCGCAAGGTCAGCAGCTGTTGTGACAGACTAAGCTTACTGAATCTACACCATGCATTTTTTGAATCTTTACTAGGTGCTATATTGTGCCTGCAAGTAAAAAACAGCCGTTGAAACGGATGGTGAAATAATTCAGCAGCTTTGTGGCACTCGACTGACTCATCTCCACAGGCATGCATGCACATTGATGTGGTTTGTAAAGGGAGAGTGACTGCCAACAACCTCCACACAATTAGGCACATGCAGCCAAGCTTTGCCCACACTTCATCATCTATTTAATAATCATGCCTGTATGCAATCTTCAAATTGTTATCATATATAATAATATATCAACTATAACAATATAGAAGTAGCATTTTTTCCTCTATCTTCATGCTGTTTTTTCCCCTCATTACAAGAACAACTGTAGCGAGTCATCCACTGAATCCCCTAAATTAAATAATTCAGATAGTTATGTGATAAAAACAAGAGTTGCTTCCAGATTATGTTTTTACAAAAGTGGTGTACATTCATTACAAATATTGTCATCATTTCAAGAGGTTTATAACTTCTGAAAAGGATCTGAAAATGAAAACTAGAAATGTAAGTTGGTGTGTTTTGATGTTGTTTTGCCTGCTTTTTGTATATCTTGTTTCTTTCAATGTATAACATCAATCTGCCCAGAGACTGCAGATGAAAATCAGAGTGAAAAATATTTAAGTAAAAAATTAAGTTGGAAATAATAAAATTTAATAAATAAAACATATATTCATATTGTGTTAGTGATTAAAGATTAGTTTATTTCACAAAATGTATGTATAATGCTTTACAGTATCAATTTAAACCCAGTAATTTCATTGTGGGTCATTCACTTTTATCCACAGGCGAAATGACATATTGCTGAATATAAATGTTGTCAACACTCCATTAGCTATGGAAATGGAAAAACTGTGGGTCCATTTGCATCAAACAATATAGGAGTAGTCAACCTTTCTGTAATATAAAAAAGTTCCACTATAAACAATAATGAACATGGTCCTCTCAGCTTTTTTAAAACTAGTCTTATGTGACTTCTATCAGCTCAGCTCATTGAAATTGTAATGATCACACCCAATAACATCTTCCCTTCTAAAAATATAGTAAATACAATAATTTCAGTGAAGTACATTTTATATTTGCTACCTACATTTTTACTTTAGCTTCAATAGAATGTCATTAAAATACCAGCAGAGAAGGATATTGTAGTATTATTTCCATCAGAAAACACAAATACAGCACTTGTACAGTAAACTTGTGGTATCACACCATGAGGTGAAGCTGCTTCTGTGCGAGGGATCCCGTGTTACTCTCAAGAGGAAATCCTCACCATATATGGGCAATGACGTCATACCCACGTGGTGAACTTCGTGAGAGATTCCAGACAGCACTATTTCCCGTAACTACTGGGGGGCGTGGCGAACATATAGTACCGCTTTAAGAGTTTACAACCTCACAATCATTTCCAGACTTTGGCTTCTAGGTGTATGACTAAGGACGAGAGGTTGTGCTGAGAGTCGTTTTTAGACGTTTTCGGGCGATTTGAAAAAAAGCGAGGCGGCATTTCCTTCCTTGTTCCCCCTTCAAGACGTGCCCGTTTGGACTCTACCGATATACCGCAATAAGGTGGGCTTGCCCAGAGTTTGAATTCACTAACGAGACTCATCTCGAAAGTAATTTCGCGAGACCTGAAGGCTATATAGCCCCATCTGTAAATCATTTTCTGTTTTATTTAAGCAGAAGGGATGTATCGAAACTTTGGGAGCCACGGACGAGACAACCCAGCGTACACAGGAGGCGCGTCTGGGTCAAACTCTGTATCCCTGGGAAGCAGCAGCACCTCCACTACACAACAGGAGCAGGTAGGTCCACCTTCATTTGACTAAGCTAAAGGCTATCCTAGTTAGGCGTAACTTTTACAGTTTAGCTTACATCACTGTAATAGAACATAATCTAAACTGTAAAAGTTAAAAAAAAGTTAGTCAGGCTATAATAAAGTAATAAACCTGTAATACTGCTGTTATATCATATGTAATTTCTGTGTATAGAATAAGAAATGTTTTATTTGTGGTTGATTGTAAGTATTAGCTGTTTTCTGAGTCATCTTGTCCCTCTAATGGAGGGAATCTAAATAATTAATAAAAATATTAATTAAAAAGTATTCTACAAGTTGTTGTTATGCTATGTGTCTAATAGAAGAACAAAAACCACCTCAGATACACAATAATGATGCTTTTCACCATTAGGCATGTTTTACTTTAATTACTTTGAATTTAGACCTGTGAAACCATGTGTTTTGTTATTGATCAAGTGTTGGATTTAGACCCTCCATCTCCACAACTTTATTTTCTTTTTAATCTGTTTTTATAGAAATTCACCATGGCTGGCAGTCAATTTGTACCAAGCCTCAATGCCATCACAACCAACCAAGACCTCCAGTGGCTGGTCCAGCCCTCCCTCATGCATCCACCAGGTCCCTCACAATCTCCAGTACCTCCTTACCCTTCCCTCTCAGGGTTACGGCCGCTGGGTCCACCACCTTCCCAGTCCCACTTTCTCAGACCAGGAGTCATAAGAGCAGCTGCAAACACTACGACTTCAACAAGGCGCAGGGCCGATGATCATGTAAGAAATCCTAAAATATCAAAGTTTGAAATCTTCTGAAAGTATATACTGATAAAAAAAAAACATCTTTTGAAGAAACACTGATGATTGTGGGTTTGTTTGGAAAGTGAGAGTTGTCAACCTGAGAGAAAATGACAGGAGTCCTCTTGTGATTGATATGTTTCCTCGTGGGAATCCAGATTGTGGGGTGTGGAAAGTGGCTCAATCACGCCTGTGTAACAAGGGTGTAATATCCTGTAATACTCTGTGACACAATTTCCTTTAGACTCGCAATCAAGTTAACTCTCTTCAGAAACAGGAAGATTACTTACTAATGTTCCATAATACATTATGTAAATAATTTTTCCATTCTTAGATAATTTAGAGGAAATCTTTAGTCTGTTGTGCACACTGTTTATGTTCTTTGATGTGTTTACTTTGAGTCGATGTTGACTCAGTGAAATGATCACCTGTGACACATTGTTTGCAAAGATCTGCTTTTTGTTAGCAGAGCAATGTTACATGTCAAACAAGATAGAAATTATAATGACTCAATTCATTACAACTTTAACCTTTTTAAGATCATCATCATTTTCCTCACTACCACAATACAATTATTTTTTGTGTGTGTTTCATCGGGCACGCGTTGGCATGTATCCCACGTCATAGTCTTGTTCTTGGAGTTGCAATTTCATGGTACAGGAAGTGGATGTCATGTGACTCACAGGGGCAAGTCATGTTCTATGACTCACACCTGACTCACCGTTGGGGTCTGAGGGGTGACTCATCAACCTGTAAGGGCGGGAAACATTGGACCAACAGTAATTATTCAGTAGGGCACTGGGTGTAGTCAGAGTTAGGGTGTTACAAAGGCACAAAAGCTCAGACGTTTCCAAGTAATTCAGCCGCCATGACTGTGATGACTAAGAGCAGACACATGGTGGTAGTATTTCTCCTGTGTCATGTTGCCAATGGCGGACTCCCAACACGTCTCCCTGTACATTTGATGTATTTACATTTGTTGTTTGCCCAAAGCAAGATGGTTACACAATCCAGCTTTAGACTTTGACGCTTGCATTTCATTTTGTTCAAATAACCTTATTCTCTTCTTCTCCTCTTTCTCATCAGTTATCTCATGAAGAGGTGGAGAGACGGAGAGTAAGAAGAGAGCGGAATAAACTGGCGGCAGCAAAATGTCGCAATCGTCGTCGGGAGCTGACCGAGTCACTTCAACAAGTGAGTGTACATTATAAAAAACTGCAAAACATTGATGTTTGAAATATAAGATCTCAATCTGGGCATGAGGGAATTCTTACATTATGTCTGTTTGTATGTCCGTGTAGGAAACTGACCAACTGGAGGATGAAAAGTCCAATTTGCAGAAGGAAATAGCTGAATTACAAAAAGAGAAAGAGAAGCTCGAGCTGGTACTGGAAGCTCATCGTCCCATTTGTAAAAGAGAGGACTCTGATTCAGATTCTGACCCAAACCCAGGACTTTCCACTTTAGGAGGCATCAAAATGGAGCCTGAAGACTCCAGCAGACCAGGACCCTCAAGAAAAGTGCCAACAAAGATGGAGAAGCCCAAACCGAAGATCACCATCCCTACCAAGCCTGTGACATCGTCTGCTTCCGCTATTACCTTTGAAGCAGAGTCGCTCCACACCCCGGTCCTCATATCCACTCCCTCTCTCACTCCCTTCATGGCCAGTATGATTTTCACCTATCCTTCTGCCTCTTCAGAAGCTGGCACCTCCAACACATCCCACGTTACATCACATCAGGGAAATGTCCACAATTCTCAAGCCCCACAACCTTGTGGGGTGGCTCATCGCCGCAGCAGCAGCAGCGGTGACCAATCAGATCACTCCCTGCACTCCCCGACCATCCTCACACTGTGACTGATGGCCCTGTCATCCTGAAAACACTAAAGTTCAGTCCTGACACAGTCTAAGTCATAGTGTGTTTGTGTGTGTGTTACAAAAACGATCTCTGGGAAACATGACAGAGATGAAAACGATGATTGTGATAACCATTTCAATGTGAGCTGTGTGAATCTGCTTCATTTCATCTTTTTAGAAAGTAAATTCTACACTTAGATAAAATGCAAATTTGCGGCATTATCAGGATATGATTATTACACTCTTTATAGATTTTGAATATTTTAAATATATAGTCTTTATATTTCAGATTTTAAAAGCTGTAAGGTGGCATAAGGAGTATGTTTGAAACATTGCATGCAGAATATATTATATAAATTATAAAAGCTATCTGGGAATGAATATGATAACTCTAATAATATATTAATAGAAATAAGTCTATATGATATTGTATTTAGTGACATGTTACACTGTTTTGTGTTATATAACACTTTATAAATGTCCTCACCAAGGAAAATAGAGTACTTACAAATAAAAGGTCCTTATTTTTTCTATGCGTATTTTAAGAATTTCTGATATTGTCTATGCAAACAATTGACCACTAAGGCTGGACCATAGGAGTTAATATAGATCATACTGTCACATATTTATTTTTTAAGAGTGTAATATATTTTTGATAATGTTCTTAGTTCCTCTGACAAATGAATTGTTTTGGTGGGCAGTGCCTTACTTTTGTCTTCAGTCAAAATTGTACTGTTTGAGAGACAATAAAGAACAAAGATTCATTACTGTGTGACAACTGTGATTGTGTAATATTATTGGTAAAAAAATCCCAAAACAAATAGCACGAGGAAATGCATCTTTGTAACAACAGATTCATCTGATTCAGTTTAGAATTAATCATGTTAAGTGTGCAATTTTGCAAATTGAACACTGAGACACCAGCTGACACAAACTGGAATATATACACACACAATACTGTAGAACTGAAACAAGATGTCAATTAATTAATTAATTGATATACAGAAGACAAATCTACTTGATCGGTCATTCAATTAATCATTTCAGGTATTTAATCAAGCTTCTCCAACATGAGAATCTGCTGCTTTTCTGTGTTTTATATTGTTGCAAACTGAAAAGCTTTTGGTTTGGGTTTGTTTTTTCACTATTTTCTTGACATTTTATAGAGTGGACGATTAATCTATTAATGGAGAAAATAATCTGCAGAATAATCGATCATGAAAATAATTGTTAGTTGCAGCTTAAATACTGAGAGTCAGTAAAAGGGTTTTGATGGCTGCAACATAAACTCTAATGACCGCTCTATGCCCCTCAACTGTGAACACTGTGTCCTCTGTTACTCCATTTCCCAAAAATGAAGCGAATCTCTTGCTAATACATACATGGCTCAGAGGGCATTGGATTGCTCTGCTAAAACGGGGTTAGAGAGAGAGACAGAGACAGAAAGAGAGTCTGATTGAGAGCTTGGGAGCTAAAAAAAAAGAAATCTGTGTGTATGCTACTGTCAAAGGATGTCTGTCCATCACTAAGTGGGTAAAAGCATTACCCTCTCCAGCTCTCCAGACTGTGCAAATAGGGATCCAAAAATAAAACTGATGAACATCCATAAAGTCAGCCCTGTATGACATGAGCGACGCATCAATCAAGTGTGGTTGATTCGGACACGAAGGTCACAACAACAAGCACAGAAATCAATCCTTCATTCTGTGTCGTGTAAATATAAATGCTTGTTTCTGTACAGTCAGACTCACAAAGAAAGGTCAAAACACCACAGAGTGTCATACCCACTGTATTTAAAGCTCTTCAATGCACTACGAGCATAGCCCACCAATAAACAGCTAAAGACAAAATAAATCTTTTCTAATCCATGTGCATTATCTATGATTTAAACTGAAATCGGTTAGTAATGCTAGTTAATACAGATAAATCAAGATAAAGAAGGGTCAAAGTTAAAAGTATCCCTAATGTTACAGGGTAGATACAAAGCATGAGTTACAGAAGAGAGAGCTGATCTTTGCCAACTTAAACAAACTCTGTGATATGCTAATTGAACATCAACAACAACAATGTCATAAAAAACGTAACACAAGTGAATTTAAACAGCTCGGCTTTCTGGCCCATGTGAATAGAAATCATTCAAACTTGTAGATCTTCCAGTTTGTTACAAAGAGTTTCCAGTTGGATTTTTAAAAAAGTGTGTGTGACACAACGTAGGCATGTTCAGTTCAGCTCTGAGTGAGGTCCAAGGACATCTATCCTGTCTGATCCAAAACCTTATCAAAGTGTGCTGGCTCTGCCCAGGTTCTAGCACATGTACATTATGCACATTAAGCAGCCCCCACCCACAGTAAACCTGAAGGGCCTTCACATCAGACTGGTTAACAGGCCTGTACAAATTTTGTGACAATCATCATGCACATATGGCACTCCAATCCTGTCCTGAGGAAGAGAGAGTGCATAAAATATTACACATTATTGGGCATCTAGCAAAAAGCAAATATCAAATAGTTTCATATTTTCTTTTATCACAACTATTTCAGTGCTATTGGAATTCAGTGGACTAAATATGGCTCAAAACTGGATTGAAATGAATCTTTAGATCTTGTGATTTAAAGATCCATGGTAACGCTGTCCAGTGCAATAGAAAAAAGGCTTCTTTCTACCAGTGTCGGCTAGTCCAGTGCATGAGATAAATTTATGTGACCCACTTTTTTGGTCCCATTTTTTTTCTTTTTTTCAACAACAGACCACTGAAAAAGGAGAATCCCACCCTCCCCCCCAAAAACAGAAGACTCATTAGAAAAACACTGTAAAATTCTGATACATTATCATGTGGCAAACATCTATTAAATGTCTCTGTAAGTCCTGAAAATGTCTGTAGTGGTAGAATCTTTGTCAAGTCAAATCCTAATGGCACACAAATCTTGCAGCATTCAAAAGGCTCTAATGCTTTTGCACCAATTTGATTTTTTACTGTCTGACAAAGCTCCTCATTCTGCCAATCACTTCACCCCCTAGTCTACAGCTTCCATATTCAGGTCGGAGAAGCCCTCACAATCTTCATCAGTCATCAGGTGAGCACACTAGGTGAAGCTGGTCAGGACTTCCCACGCTGCCTGTGCTCGAGCTCCCGTCCCCGAGGTCCCGGGCCACCATGCAGGGCAGGTTTAGCTCGGTTGACCCTCCGGGACTGGAGTCACTCCTACTGACGCACTCCTCCTCCAGGACCAGGCACAGCTCCTTGAGGTCCAAATTCTCCTTCACCAGCCCGTCCTGCATGCGCTCCAGGTCGGCGAGCTTTTTCAAGTACCCGCCCAGGTCCTCCCGCATCACTTTGGCTGCGTGGTGCCCGAACAGCTGCCATTCCCTGGCCAGCTTCTTCACTTTGAGCCGGTCGTCGTCCAGGAAGCAGCACAAGTCTCGCAGCTCCACGTTTTCCTCCTGCAGGCGCTGATTGATGACTTTCAGTTCCCTGATTTCAAGGAGGTGTCCCTGCAGCTGTTTATTTACCTCTTTTATCAGCCGTCCGCGCTGGATGAGAGCTGACATTTTCTCCGACTCCTCTTTACGCAGCCGGCTCACCAGCTCCTCTTTGGAGCACGCCAGCAAATCCTCGTCAGACATCTTTGACAGTTCCCTGTTTAACATCTCAGCTTCGCTACCCATTTTCTATTAAAACAAACAAACAAACAAACCTACACCTAAGAGGGGTACCTGAGAATCTATTAAAAGCGCTGAAATGTGTCAGTGCTCACATCCTCATCTTCATCCAGTGTGTTCCAGATGTCATGTATGGAGTCATTATAGGCTACCACCGGAGGCCAGATCAAGGCAGACACATGTGATATCTTTATTTAGAATACTTTCTCCTCTTGTGGGCGCAGTGCTGAACCCAGTGTCTGATCTCCGTGGATAATGCCTTAATGAGGTCGTGTATGAAAACGCACCACGCAAACCTCCATTAATGTCAATCTGTCATCCTCTCAACAGCAGGCTGTGTTCTCCAAAGGCCTCCAGGAATACAACTGTCCTTATTTTACCTCCTCTCGCAGTATTTTTGAAGGCAACTGAAGCACCGTGGGGTTTCTCTCTCTCTCTCACTCTCTTTGCTGTATGTACGTATAAAGGCCCGGTCGATCCACGGAGGCTTAATCCAGCAGCCTCGAATGCACACCCTGCAGATGTTGTGGCTTTTACGTCGCTGACATCGTCTCATCAGGCTCTGCTCCGCTCGCCTCGGCTGAATGAACTCAGTTCCCCGGTGGCTAGAGGATGAGTCCGTACGGTGCAGCAGCTTTTTCCTTTCCTCTTATTTACAAACGATTAATTGATTAGATAAAAAATGAACCACAATCCAATCTCGCCCTTTATCCGCTCAAATTGAGTGCATCATTTCTGCTCATCCTCTAGAGCTGTACTGTTACCACAACAATGTCCGCCTCCTCCGCCACTTTCACGGCTGTGACTCCGTTCAGCGGGGAGCTGCGCGTCAAGCTTGACGCACTACCGGCAGTGAAGCGCCACTATCTTTCAAAGAAAAGCACCAACATGTACAATTTTAATGAAAGGAGAGGCAGTGTTGCGAAAAAATATGTCAATTTAACTAAATTATATATGTGCAAATTATTCTTAATGTTTCCTTTCTTTCGTTTTGCGTTACTCTCTGATGTCTGGACGCAATCATGCTTTTATTTTGAATGATCTCACAGGATCTTGTAGTACTTTTTATGATGGCTGCCCTGCTGCTTTGACACGTCGGTCAGATTGTAATCACACATATTTGTGGTTTCCTCAGTGGTTTCTAGTGACTCTTCGACATAGCCGGTTTTATAGCATGGTCGTTTCACAAATATGACGAATAATAATAATAATAATAATACAAGAAACAATAAAATGAGCTGCTCTGAGATCCAGCTGAGCTCCGCTACAAATGAGAAAAACACCAAGATGTGTGAGGATGAGCTGCTCTTCATTGCGCTCTCTCAGTGAGGAACTTGTGCGCCCCCATTTGGATTCAAAAACAGATATATTTTTCTTTTTTTACATGTATCATGCAATGAAATCAAAACACCAGAGATGAACAGTATCTATAAAGGAAATGAGCAGGAAAGGCCTGTGGGAAGCCACTTCCTCTGGGTTTTTCTGTGTTTGGAAAGACATCATCCTCAAAAACAAATGACATAAGACATTAAAGTTCCCAATCAAAACCTTTGCATGATGAGAGATACATTAACAGGCCCTACATGCCTTTGGAGTTCAGTTTAGGTAGAAATGCACAGTATAGCCTATCATAGTTGTATCATGAGTGACTCCTGGTTGTAGTCTACTCGTTTCTTTTCAGCACTGGCGGAAAGTGTGACTGCAGGCTTTTTTCCATGGGTTTAATGCTGAGGCATTCAGCCACATCCTTCCGCCCTGTGTCCCACCTCCATTGTTTCACTGAGGCCATAACAATGTAGGGTGTTAACCGTGCAAGAGGGAGCTGGGGACGGAATCAGGGTGTCATGTGAGGTTAGAAATGAGAGTGTCGATGTGCATCGAGAAGAAAAGACATGTTGACTGAGTCGTTTTTCCCCCCCATGTTGTGAATTTGAAGGACACATGCAGAAACACAGAAAGGGAGGGAGAGGAGAGGGATTTACAGGGATTTATTTAGATTAATCGCCGGAGGAAAAGAGGGCAGATTGTGTACACGCAGCAAGCAAAGCTCATACAGGGCCCGGCGCTCACAGCCTACAGAGGCCTATCTCTGATCCGACACATTTGAAAATAACTATAAGAGCACAAATGAAAGGGCAGAGATCAACAATAGGCTGTATTGCCTGTAATGCGAGTCTCTTTATAATCGTTCATTTTCGTTTTGAGTCTATACTGTAAAGGGATAGCCCCCAGTTTTGAGTCTATTGGGTTTATTAACCACTAATTGCATTATGAAGTCAAATCACTGTCACTCAAGAGGTAGGATTGGTTTAAAAAATGGGGGTACACAATGAATGCAAAATAAATAGATTCAATAAAAATAAATAAATAAATAAGTAATAGAAAGATAGTTCGACCAGAACCTGTCAGTTCTATTCTATTGTGCATTTATCGCTTGTATCACGCTGCCAAATAAAATTATGATAATATGTCATCATGCTTTCCCTAATAATGACTGTATAAATCGGTGGTTCTCAAAGTGGGGTCCGGGATCCCCCCAGGGGTTCCTTGAGGGGGTTCCAGGGAGTCCCCAGCCAAAAGGGGAATAATTTATTTTCACTACAATTTCATCCATAAGTAACACAATGACAGAATATATGATTTTTTGGTCATGAGTTTCATACACTTTCTGTAATTAAACATCTAAAAGCAAACAATCTTATCAGATGAGGGTCCGTGGTCTCGTTTGTATCAGTTTAGGGGTCCTTGACGTGAAAACTTTGCGAACCACTGATTTAAATTTATGTGCTTTTAATGCTCTAACGCTGATTAAAATCACGTGTAGTTTAATTGATCGAGTCTTAATAAAATCACGGTGTTTTTTTGTCTCATAGGCTATTAGATTGATGTCCAATGGTTTAGTTTGTCTCTCACATTATATCCACCTACTGATGTTGTCCAGTAAAGCTCATTACACAATCAGAACCTAAAAGCACAAAAGATCAAATCTATAAATGACAGTACGTATTAAATAACAGTCGGCCTAATTTAGGAGCAATATTCATCTTTGAATTGTGTTAAAAGTCTAGCCAGAATTGATGTGGTGACGTCAGCTCTGGATCACTGGAACTGGAACACTGGAACACGCTGCATAGCAACAGTCGCGCTCAGAATCTTTGCTACATTGTTACAGCGTTAGAACATTCGAACGTGTTACAATGTAGCAGACAAATGACAACAAAAGCATCCACTGAAACGTAAACATTTCAAAGAAACGCACATAAATTCGCATTAATGTCGCTGTGAATATTGAATATGTGGTAATAATCATTTTACAGTTTGTGAACGGATGCCAGTTTTGGTTTACTACATAGGTTTACATACTGTAGGTTATATAAGCCTACAAACACACCTTCATTGGCTCTGAAGGCCAGCGGTTCAAGGGGTCCTTGAAGGGGTTCCAGTGGGTCCCCAAAATATGGAGAATATTTTAATTTCACTATTATTTCTTTGACTGGAACTTACACCAATAAGATAATGTATGAGGATGATTATTCTGTTCATAGGTTTCACACTCTTCACTGTTAATCTGCAGATATACAGTATAGACAGTTATGGAATAACTAAATCTTATCAGATGGGGACCCCCGAGACTACATCTTATTAAATAGGAGTCTGCGGCCTGATGTGTATCAGTTTGGGGGTCCTTGATACCAAAAAGGTTGCGAGCCACTGCTGTAGGCTACTAGATGTTTAAACAATAATCTGCACCTACACAACATAAAAGCAATTGAATACAGCATTAATAATAGGTTGTGTATTTTTTTCTTTTTTTTAAAAATCTTTATCAACTGTCAGGATCATAACACAGCAACACAGCCAGGGTTTAATATGTATAATGTAAAGTAAATATATGAAGCAGAATTTTAAAAAAATGAAATATTGTTTATATTACATTTCTGACACAATTCATATGTCTTCACAGCTTTAATGAGGAGATAACTAACGTAGAAAAATATGAGACAACACTGCAGCTGAGCTTTTCCTGTGACGTCACAAACCGGAAGTATGTGTTAGCGTCTGCTGTTGTTGACAGTAGCACTACAGTGATTCTACCATTTGATATATTGTATGTTCGGGCTTTAAAGACGAACTTAAAGACTTATGCTAGATACCTGATTACACCGACACGTTATTTTGGTCTTAACTAAGCGTTTTGAGATCTGGTCATTAATTTATTCTGGTAACTTTGCGACGTAGCTAGCATTGGATGCTAGCATGTAATGGAAGAAGTGAGCTAATTAGGAAGCCATGGAAACTAATTTTAAGCTTATCTCTTAGGCTGTTGCGGTAAACTTAAAAGGTCAGCTTTTACTTTAGTTTGGAGCTTAAAACTGGTTGGGATAACACTCCAAACAAGGTATAGTGGCACCCTTCAGGCTGTATTTAGCACTTTAAATGGTGTTGAGCTAATCTGACAGCTGATTTTGTTGGTGGTTATTTGAGCTAAACGCTTCCTGTTTAACTTCTCCTGACCCTCTTGTGTTTGCTCTTCTGCCTCCATGCAGATGGCAGTAGAGTTGGATGTGTTCGTGGGTAACACTACTATCATGGATGAGGAGGTCTACCAGCTCTGGTTGGATGGATACACAGGTACTGTGGGTCACACAATGTATTTATAATATTCTGGGTCTCTGAGTATTACGGTGTATTCAGGGAGACTGGACAAAATTAGGAGTAGAGGTGCTTCTAGAGACTCCTGGTGTGTTGGGAGTAATTTTTCCAAAGATGTGAACAATCTTGGTGTGACTGGTGTTTGGCTTTAGTTTCCTGCTGCATCTCAGGACCGCCTAAATGTTCACAAGATAAATCTGAGATGTCTCAAGATCATTATCATGATTTTGCTGCTACATAAGATATGTTTGTCTTGACTTTTCTCTGCTTTTTGCCTTTAGTTTTAGCTCTTCACACTTATAAAGCTGTTCTATGAAACAATCTGAGAAGGCAACAACAATTAGCCAATTAATCTATTAATTGTTTGAAAGAAAATTAATTGGCAACTATTTTAATTTTCAAATAATCGTTTTAGTTATTTTTCAAGCATAAATGCCAAAAATAAGATGGCTCCAGCTTCTCTAATGTAAAGATTTTCCCTTTTTCTTTTCACATATGACAGTTAATTGAATTTCCTAACAAATTGGACCATTTGTGAGACAAAACAAGCTATTTGAAGACCTCACCGCAGCCTCTGAGATATCATGAATGCCATTTTTTAACATTTCAAAGTCTAAACAACTAATCAAGAAAATAACCGGCAGATTAATCGAACAAGAAAGTAATTGGTAGTTGCAGACCTACCAACATCATTCTTTGGCTGAAATGGTAACAAAACGAACATAGCAAGTGTGACAAGCAGTACTGAATTTAAAAAATGTGTTTTAATGGGTCACAAGCCAGAAAGTTTAAGAATCACTGACCTAAAGCATCCAACATGTAAAAGAAACTGGAAAACACATTATGAAGCCTTTAATGAGCTGGAGCAATACTGTGACATTCACCTTCATGTGATGCAGATTGTTAGTAACCAATGTAAAGTGCTACAGTATGTTTATACCATTCCTTAGAATAGCTTATTGCACACTTTACAACTTTTTAGCCAGGATTGAATCACCAACCCTGTGACACAAGCTTGTCTTGATTTATCCACATGAACAGTGAACGATGCAGTGAAGGTACGGATGGAAGGAGGAGTGCTGGAGGAGTTTGAGGCAAGTGCAGATGTTCTGCTGAGTGACACCATGGACCAGTACAGGACTTTCCAGATGTGTGAGCGTCTGCTGCACAGTCCATCCAAACTAGCCAACCAACTGCTGTTCCAGATCCCACCTCATCGACAAGCCATGCTCATAGAGAGGTGCGGCAATGAAACTCTCATTTATTCTCATTTAATTATCTGATGTGATTCCAACGTCTCTTCTGATCTGATCTGAGTAACAGGAGGCTTTGCATTCTCATTGTCAACATTTATTTAAGGACTCATGTATTTTCCTCTTTTGGAACATTTTGCTTCTGCCTTGAACTTTGTTCTTCTCCTCTCAAGATAGTTGTTACCATAACATGTGTTTGTTTATTTATTCAACCTCACTTATTTATTTTGTTCCCTGGCGTGGCAGACGAGATTATTCTCCACTTTTTGCATCTGTGTTTCCTTATCCAGATACTACGCCTTTGATGATGCATTTGTCCGTGAGGTCCTGGGAAAGAAACTCTCAAAAGGAACCAAAAAAGACTTGGACGATATCGGTGCCAAGACAAATGTTACACTGAAAAGCTGCAGACGACAGGTAAAATGCACTCTGCCCTGTATCATATCATCAGTTTTAAAACTGTTAGTGTCCACGTGACACAGTGGGGAAAAAAAGGCCTCCCAAGCAGGCCTGTGATTATACTCTGATAAAACGAGGAGAGACATCAAATGCAGAAAAGTGAGAAAATACTGTATGCTCAAAATGTGAATAACAGGTTTCCATAATTCACCAAGCTGCTTTTCTGAAGTTTGTGAAAATGTTGAGCAGCGGGGACAGTTTATTAGTTGTGAAAGGGCCATTACAGCTGCATTTATGTCATTTATTCTGCAACTTCTTCTGCAGGTTTTACGCAAGTCACGTTAGTAAATCTCCTGCGTCATGTGTTTTAATTCCAGTTTGACAACTTCAAGCGTGTTTTCAAAGTCGTGGAAGAGCTTAAGGGACCCCTGGTGGAGAACATACGTCAGCATTTTCTTCTTTCCGACAAGCTTGCAAGGTAATCCATGAGAGGAACAAGCCTTGCTGCGTCAGGTTTATTTTACAATGTACTGATAATGTCGGTTTTTTATGATGAATCACTATATGGTATTGTAACGTTAGATGATTTTAACCAAACATTACTTAAAAAGATCATATTCAGGATATCTGCACCAATGAAAACAACAGCACTCTGATTGTCTTGTTTTAATTAATAAGCTCTGTAATACCTCCTCTGCTTGTTTCAGGGATTATGCTGCCATTGTTTTCTTTGCCAACAATCGCTTTGAGACGGGAAAGAGAAAGTTGCAGTATCTCACTTTCCAGGACTTTGCTTTCTGTGCTGGGCTGCTTATCAACAACTGGACAGTTGGGGCAGTCGGTGAGTGATTTCTGTTGTTCTACTGAGATGTAAAGGACACGTATAACATTCTTAATGAATTATGTAACAGGTATATTAATCAACTGTCTTACTTTGTTTGAATTGGAGGGTTACAGAGCGATAAGACGAGTGATTAAATCCAAGAAAAACAAAAATATAAAACGTACATTGGCAACAGTGAGACTCAACGTGCAGAAGGCTGAAACCTCTCGCACGAGAACCCATTTTACACTGTCGATGTTGATTATGTGTTATGAATAATACATTTACAGCAGAGACTCTGTCAGTGAGGTCTGTTGACCACCAGAGGTCCTTCAGGTTTTGCAGGTCACCATTGGAAAGAAGACACATTTCAAATTCGTAAATAACTAGAAAAATGAAAAAGGGTTAATTTGGTTCAGCAGAATCTGAGTGATGATATAATAACTGACTGCAACAAAATGAAAAGAGTAAGTAGTAATAACAATATGTTAATGTGATGTGACGGTGTCTGACTTGAGTTTTCATCACAGACAACATGGTGGAAGACATGGACGTGGATCTTGATAAAGAGTTTTTACAAGAGCTGAAAGAGCTGAAGATTTTAATCACTGACAAAGATCTGTTGGATCAACACAAAAGGTCACACAAACACAAAAGCCTACACCATTTGTTGTTGATTAATGAAAAATGTTACTGACATTGCAATGTAATTTTATCCACACTCTTACTCCTGATTTGTGTGTTCTGGTCTCTCTGTTTAGTCTGGTCTGTACAGCCCTCAGGGGAAAAACTAAAACTTTTAATGAGATGGAGGCTAATTTCAAGGTGAGAAACTCGAAACCCTCATCATATCTTAAATGTAACTGCGAGTGAAAGGCGATGAAAAAGGGAAGTTGTAAATAAAATTCTTTTGATTATAGTTTTGCCTGTTAACAGTGGTTTTTTTCCCGTTTTTGTAGAATCTTTCCAGAGGCCTTGTCAACATTGCGGCAAAGTTAACAAACACAAAAGATGTCAGAGATTTCTTCATTGATCTTGTCGAGAAGGTGTGTACTTTATTCAAAAAGTAGTTTCATTTTTAAGCAAAGACAGACAAATCTCCAGACACAGCTCCGGTCTGGCTCTGAGACGGTGTGATGTAACGCCTCCTTCCCTCTTTTTCTCCCTCAGTTTATTGAGCCGTGCCGTTCAGACAGATGGACAGCTGCGGACATGAAACTCTACCTCACTCACTACACCAACTCTGCACACATACTGGACACATTCAAGTGAGTTAATGTGCGTTTATTCTGGAAAGCTTATCAGGTAAAATTCGGCACCAGCCCTGCCAGGGTTACGTATTCCCATGGGGGCAACCTAATGCCTGAAATACAGTCATGATATTGTCAAGTGCTTTGGGGAAACGAACCAATAACCAAATAAGGATATACACTTTGGCAGTCCTGAAATGCTGCTCAAGCATAAAGTTGTATGTTAAAATCCTCCCTGATATTGTTGTCCCTTCTACCAGTGGGTGTCACCCTATCTCGCCCCTGATTTTTTAAACTGTAGTTACCTTGTTTCTCATGCAAACACTCAGGAATGTAGTTAACGGTTTACACAGCCCTGCACCACTACATGCTTAACAAAGAGATATTCATAAAAAAGAAACATAGACCTCTCCATTACATTGAGTGGACAAAGATTGCCTCATTTACTCTCTTCACACAGATTTCACAATTATAATTTGTCATGAGAGTTACAGTATCCCTTTGCTCCATTTACTCACAGTTTACTCTCTCTATCCCTCTTTTTTCTGCCCCTCAGACATCAGGTTGTGTGGGACCGATACATGGGCGTCATCAAAAGCTGTATCTTCAAAATGTATCATGACTAAAGCATTTTCTTCGCGGCTCGCCTCTCTACTTCCCTCCCGCTCCTTTTCTCAATTTGTTTTCTACCCCCCACCCCACCCCGGCAGAAGCTGTTATGTTAGCCCCTTGGATTGTGCTTTCTCTGTTCATTTCATCAGCGGTGATGAATTTGGCTTCTCAATCCCCATGATCGCTTTCTGCTCCCCCCTGTTTGTGCTCCTAGTGTTCTTTGCAGTGTCTGTAAATCTGGTTTGTAAATAAAATGAACACATTTACATCAAAATGTCACTCTGTTTTATGTTATCGCTCAAAATGTCATTCTGTTTTATGTTATCATTATATCGAAGAAATGTTATCATTAACCCATTCCAGAGACAGGATTTACTGATCTTGTGAGTCTTGGGTGGAGATTAGAGACAGAAGGAAAGATATAGAGCACACCCCAAAAGTGAAGGTGGCAGGAGATTTGTAAAGCTCTGGATCAGCAGTTTATGCTCAGCATAGTGTAGAAACTGTATCGATGTCCTAGATTTTACATGATGATTTACATTTACATCATGATTTTGAACCTTAGCCAATGTGTGGGCTGTCTGTGTGTGGTCATTGCAATAAGGGACCAGCCAGGGGGCCACAGTTGGTCTATCTAGGGGGCCGTCGGTGTGACTTTTAACAACACCCCCCCCCCCCCTCTCCGTAATGACAGCTGTCACCACCCAGAAACACAGGACAAATCAACAATCCCTGCCTAAGTGAAGGTTTTATTCCAAAACACTTTAGTTTGGGGGAAAAAACTGGAGAAAAATATAGTAATTACTCCCATAATTTTAAAAATTGCATAATTGCACTCTAAAAATATAAAGATTAGCGTGCTTATTAAAACATATTAGATTATCAACTTTAATGCATGCAGTCATTTTGTAATCAGTCTTACATCTCACAGTATCTTGGAACCAAGCCTTTAATTATAGATGAGTCGCTAATGTTTGTTGCATGTATGTTTTGGGAAATACTAAGTGACTTACAATTGGGTCAGACCTAAACTAATAAGACAAATGTGGGTTAAGCAACATCCTAACCAGTTTGCAACATAACAGACTGCAATTTTTTAAAGAAAAAAAAAAAAAATACTGCCGGAAATGATTCCAAGCGTAAGTAATGGATTAGTCATGTACAAACAGAGAGCAGAAAAGTTGGAACTTTGGTCAAGAGCAATGATAGTAGTTTATTTTCAGTATTTTATCCCAGAAAGCGCCACCAGTTTATTCTGTGAAATAAGCAGACAAATTTTCCGAGTAGGACTCCGTGCACACACACACATATACACTCTCTCTTCCACTCTCTAATTTTTGTCCACATTCCATTAACTTCTCTCTCTCCAGCTATAAATATCCTGCATGTCAGATTGGACGAGAGCGAGAGTTTTAGTCGCTTTATGGAAAAAAAAAAAAAAAAAAAAGGAAAGGATGGGGGAGGTAAGTATAGATAGATGGGGGGTAAATGGGAAAGGGGAGGGAGGAAAGGGGTGGGAGAGCTTGGGGCTTTTGTGGGGGTTTAGTCTAAATGAAACCAGGTGTGTTGTGGGACCAGTAAGAGGGGGCATTGGGTAACAGGGTGGGGGCAATGTGTGTGAATCTGTGAGTTGTTGTTCCGCCTGCGATTTGGACGGATTTGGAATTTTGGTATTTGGGCCGCAGACCAGGAATTTGTATCCTGGGGGGTCAGGGTGAGGGGGTTTGGAGAGTGGAGGATGGCAGTGCAGGGGGCCAGAGGGGGGGTAAGAATGGGCTGTCCCTCTCTCCTCCCTCTCTCCTCCCTCCTCTCTTCTCGGCCTCCCTTCTCTCTCTCTCTCTCTCTCTCTCCCTCCCTTTGCATGTGTTCAGCTGTTCCAGCTGTCTCCCCACTCACTCTCTCAGGGTCATGCAGGCAGGAGTTTAAGGGACCACTTCTGTACGCCAACTCAGCCGGGACGACAGCAGCCAGCAGAAGGACACACTGGCCAGAGGGAGACTGAGACTCATCCGGAAAGACTTGTCTGTGAGTACTTTCGCATTTCTTTCATGTCTGACATCAACGTAAGAAGGGATTTGTGTCAAATAGAGAACTAGTGGATGACTTATCAAGTTTGTCAGCGCTTTAGGAGAAGTAAAGGAGGTGAGATGTACCTCTGAACTATTTTTCTGGTACAGGCCATACACGTCACAGTCGCACCACTGCTCTGCTCTGCTCTGCTCTGCTCACTGCACTCCCAGCTACACTTGGCTCCTCAGAGGAGCCAAGATAACGTGGCCCACAGTCTGTGTAGTTTGCTTCTTGGCTCCGTGTTGCAGACACTGTAATAGGAGGGTAGACAGGAAGAGAGGCAGTGAGTCACAGGGCATGTATTATTGTACAGTATATTGCAAAATTCTTCCTTCTTTTACAACACTTAAAGAGGGTGTCCCAATCTCAGTTTAGTCACTCTAAGAGGAACTGCAGCGAAACAATTTGGGTAAAGTTGAATTTATAAGAGAAACTTCAACAGTCCGTATTAAACAAGAGAAACAGGTGCCAGCTACAAACACACACACACTCCTGAAACCTGGATGACATCACATTGCAAGACATTGCTTTTATACAGCCCTTTATATTGCTGTTTATACAGTATACTCCTAATAGCTAACATGTGACAGCTCTACCGTCACTGTATAACGACTCTGGTGGGATTATAAAAAGCAGGAAGGACCACCGATCCCTGAAAACAGCCCGTCATCTGGTGCCACATTGTCAGCACAGACTAATACATCACAGCCCTTTAACACACTTTAACAGAGGGAGACAGAGCAGCATCACCACTGGGAGAGCACAACAGCTCAGGAGGGATTTGTACAGTTACAGTGTGTGAATTTCTCCTGCAGGCCTGCTATCCGTCATTGACTTTGGAGTTTCCCTGAACAGGAGTGAAGCTGCTGCTGTGTGTGATTTGTGTGTGTGCATTTGCAGGTTCACTGCCACAACGGTAACAGAGCGCAGCTGTAGCGCACTGGGCCACCGTGTTCTCAAGCTGCTCCACGCACAACCGAGCAGAACAACACAAAGCTAGCTATGTATACACTACGAGATATGACAGCGTGTGTGTGTGTGTGTGGTCTAAATGTGTGTTTTTCCTGGTCCCCATGTGGTCACTTTTAAGAGCTGCCTGATATTTTGCTTGTTAAATTGTGCTGACTGTGTGAATTTAAAAATGTGTCAATGTGCTGTTACTGAGGCAGAGGCCCAAATAGTAAATAATGTGAGATTATAATTATTTTATCGTTAGAGGTAAATAAGTAAATACAGTGCACAACAGGTGTTAGAACAGCGATATGTTGAGGCTTCAACTGTTATACTGAGATTCCTCTACGTCATCGGTTATCCAAACACCAGGCGATGAACTTCTGCACCAGGGCGTCATTGTCTCACATCCTCCTACACAATGAGGAGAGATATGGGAAGTTCAGATCAGTGGCTGGAGGTTTGGCACCAGCTGTCTTCTTATGCGAACCATGGGGGGTTTCCCAGAACCTGATACTCTGGGAACCACTGCTGTGGCAGGGCATCCCAGCTGAAAACTGGCGCCCACATCCTTGCCACGGGCATTCCAGAGGTCCACCGCCACTTGATCTCAAGCGGCAACGGGGCAACACCCACGCATCCATCCTGCCCACACTCAGTAGCCAGTGAGTGACTGGACCCCGCACTGATGGTCAGTTTGTTTTTGGGTGGTTTTGGGTCACATTTTTTCTGGTTGTAAGTGTCCCCCGGGCCAAGTCAGAGAGGTCACGTACTGTGGCTGTCTGATTGCACGATGGTATGTGTTACCGTCTGTGCTCACAGAGCAAAGGCATGTTTTGCTTATTTTCACCGCACAAGTGTCACAAATTGCCGGTGATGTCACCCATCTAGTATTTGAGGGAGTCCACGTCACTGTGCAGCCTTCTGGTTGTCTCAATATGAAATACAACAATAAGCAATGCCTGCAAATGTGGCATGTGGAATTTATATCAGAGCGTGCGTGTGTGTATGCACGTAGACAGGCAGTGATTATAACTTTCCTGTCATGTATTTTAACTGGAGCTCACTGACTTTGCAAACAACACTTGCTTAAACTTTTTTTTTTCATTTCTTCAACTGGCCTGTTGTTTCTACAGTCTTGGCCTGCGGCAGCTGGAATAGATGGTTTGTTTATGTTTAGAGTCAGCTTAAACACTTATAGCTCCTCTCCGGGAACATTAACTGAAGGATTGTTTTGTCTCTGCTGAGAGCAAGGCCCTCAGAATACTCAGCATACATAATTCACTATAAATCTACCTCAAAAACACACTACACTGTGGAGAACACTCTGACAAAGACAGATGCACTCATCCATTACAGAGACACAACGACAGCATCTTCAGAGAAGGAGATTCCTTGTCACAGAGACAAATTAATTTGAATTTGTCTCAGACACTGAAGCAGCTGAGCAGGAGATGTAAAATGTTGTAAAATATGCGAGCAACAACCAGAATTTATGTGCTCCCACCGACGCTGCTCTGATACACAGTAAACCGAACCTCTGGAGGCAGCGCTCAGCGAGACTATCATTCCAGTGAGTTGTAGTCTGCCAGTCTGAAGACACAGAGGGCTTTCTGTTAGCAGCAGCTAATATGAAAGTATTCCTGTGATGTTGACTTTGTTATTTTCAGCTGAAGGAGGGAGCACGTCACGATGTTTATGTTTTTACCTGGCAGTGATTCATTCAATTTATTCTTGCTGCGATCAAGGGGGAACTGTTTGGTCGACAAACAGTGAACCAAGTCCAAGAAGCTAACTGTTTGTGTTCAGACTGACTACTTAAAAATTGGCTGCAGCTCTTTGCTTCGAGTTGATTTATCCATTTCAGCTGTGGGAACAGCTTACAGCGCCGAGCTCGAAAGCACAGCACAAGTGTGTTTTGAGACTGAATCAAACCATTTTTTGATTTCCGAGTTTCTAACATTACCTTTTTTATGTCTTTTTTCCACTTTCTTGTCTCTCTCTGAAATACAGATACCACTTGGCTGCTCTGCACATCACAAGTCGGCTGCCTCTCTCATCTTTAAAGCAGCTCTACCTGTCTGATAGCTGTGTGTGTGTGTGTGTGAGTGTGTGTGTGTGTGTGTGTTTGTGTGTTTGTGTGCATGTTTTTACGTGTGTTCCTGTCCCATCTCACACCACAATTAGTGCATTAGTATGCAGGGTGTTTGTGTGTCAATCTTGTGCGTGTGCATATGTGTGTCTGTGCTCCTCCGCAGTGCTATTTCACAGCCACATACAGAAAGTGACACCTACACGGTAAGGATGGATGAATCTCTCTCCTCCTCCTCTTTTCCTCTCTCTGTCTCTCTTCTTTTTCTTTGCATCTTCTCTTCTTTGCTTCTATACCATATATCATACCTGCCATACTTTTTTTTGTGTTGAAATTTCAGCCTCAAATCCTCCATCTTCTCTCTGAGCTTCTTTAACATGCCCTCATCTTCTTCTGGTTTAATATTCCACAGCAGTGTTTGCTTTCCAGTGTTTTATGATAGTGCTAGCTGGGGGTATTTTTGGTTTTAATTCCATGTTTCTTTAGGCCCAGTTTTTCTTTTCCATGCAGGTCAAAGCACTATTTTCTTTCCAGAATGATAATAATCCTTTTTCCGAACAGTGGCCTTAAATTGTTTGAGTTTTGTCGTTTTGAAGTGACGTTTGGCTCAAGGGAAGCAGTTTAAAATGTCACACATCCTTTTAAGAAGGAGCAGCAGACTTCTTGTCTTTCTGGCTCGGCACTGCTACACAAATACAGAGGAAACAAGTTTCTCTATCCTCTACTCTTTTTTCATGTCTCACTACTGGGGATTTATTATGTATTATTAATATATTATGCAACTGCTTGGCTCAGAGGGGCTATTCACATCTTTCTTTCCATCATTCTCTCACACTCTCTTTTTCTCTGCTTCTCCTTGCAGGAATGCACAGATGGGTATCATTGGGACCCTCAGACTGAGCACTGCAAAGGTAAAGCACTCTTAAAGGCATTTATTCCACCTCAACACCTAATCCTTATGAATAGTAACAGCTTTGATCATCCTTCTGCTCTCTGTGGTATGTCCTGTTTTTTTGATTTATTCCTAACAAGGACACGCAGTCTGCACTTCATGTTCAGTACCTAACTATGTGTCTCTGTGTCTCCCATCAGACATAAACGAGTGCGAGACTATTCCAGATGCCTGCAAAGGGGAAATGAAGTGCTTCAACCACTATGGAGGCTACCTGTGCCTTCCCCGCTCTGCGTCAGTCATCCCAGCCCCAGAGGCCCCCATCACGCCCACCGAGGCCTTTAACCCCTGCCCTCTGGGCTACGAGCCGCAGGGAGACAGCTGTGTGGGTGGGTGTCTGGTTTTGTAGGTCTGGGGGGTTGGAGGTAGACAGGTGGCCACAGGATGAGTGATCATTAAGCATGTTTGTGTGTGTGTGTGTGTGATTGTGTAAATTTATTGTCAGCGGGCCACAGATTGTGAGGGACAGGTGGCCGTAGCAGGTGTTGGGACTGGAGGCAGCATGTTGGTGCAATCTGCGTGGGTGTGAGTGAGTATGTGTCCACGGGGGGCAGACAGACAGTGTAGGAATTTGGAAGATTTCACACCAGGACAGCTGCTGTGTTTTAAAAAACGGACTTGCTAGCGAGAAAGGCACTGGTGCCGGAGGACAGCGGCGAGGTATTCGCCCGCATGAGACAGCAAACATGATTCAATATGATGTGATATTCTCAGCTGTCGGGTGCAAATGAGGGGAACAGAGCCGTCCGTCGTCTGCCCTCAAACAGTCACACTGTATCATTCAGTCATGTTGGATGAGGCTTTGTTTGCTCACAATAATCACACTTTTTTTGGTTTTTTTGCATGTTGTGTCCTTGTACCACATCGCCCACAAACACAGATGTTGATGAATGTGAGCGAGACGAAGATGACTGTCAGCCGAGCCAGGATTGCGTCAACACACTGGGTGCCTTCACCTGTCAGTGTCCGGATGGTTACCGCAAGGTTGGCACAGAGTGTATTGGTGAGATCATCCGTGTTATACATAAGTGTAGCTAAGCAGCTTGAGATATACTTTAGCTGGGAGAGTGAGTGTAATAAAGCGTAGGAATGTGGGTATCCCTCTGCTGACTCCCTTCTCCTCCTCCTCCTCCTCTCAGACATCGATGAGTGCAGGTACAGATACTGCCAACATCGCTGTGTCAATGTCCCCGGTTCCTTCTCTTGTCAGTGTGAACCCGGTTTCCAGCTGGCAGGAAATAACCGATCTTGCATTGGTGAGTAACGCCCTCTGATTATGACACTCTACTGTCACACAAAACACAATCATTCGGTATTCATCACTTACATCCAAAGTATTTCAATTTGATGCTACTTTATACCTCTACTCCACTCCATCTCAGAGGGAAATAATGAACATTTCACTCCACTACATTTTTTGACAGCTATAGTTACTATTTACTTTGTATATTAAAATTTAAATACAGTTTAGAAAATATGATGAATTTTTACAGATTAAACTGCCCAACAGAAGTAGGTAAAGTTAGTTTGTGGGGTTTAAAAGATGTACGCATTTACCAGGAGGGAGTCTAACAAATCACACTGTGGAGTTGCATTATGGTAATTGTAGGTTATTGTTTTTGGATCTTACTTTTACAAAGCAGGATCACAAAACAATACTAAATCACTGCAGTACCCCTTAAAATGCTCACTTAATGCATCAGAAAATTTAATAAAGTATTTAGATTATAATAACATTATAAAAAGGGTAATTTCTGCATAACAAGTAGTTTCACCTTTGATGGTACATTTATCTGTTAATACGTCTGAACTTGAATGCAGGACTTTTACTTGTAATGGAGTATTTTAACTGTTTGGTATTGCTATTTTTACCTAAGTAAAAGTTCTGAATACCCCTCCCTGCACTGTCCATTCAATCCTCTCAGATGTGAATGAATGTGAGATGGGTGCCCCCTGCTCTCAGAAGTGTTATAACACTTACGGCACCTTCCTCTGTCGTTGTGACCCGGGTTACGAGCTGGGGCCTGATGGCTTTGCTTGTAACGGTAAGAGACCCCGTCTGTCTGTCTGTCTTTAAAGCATGTGTTCAATAGTCAGCAAATACCTTGTTTCTATATTGGGAATAAGCTCTGTTTTCTGTTCCTTTTCTGCTTTTAATGATGGGAAATTAATAAAACCTGAACGTGTAACCTGACAGACATTGATGAGTGCAGCTATTCCAGTTACCTGTGCCAGTACCAGTGTGTCAACGAACCAGGGAAGTTCTCCTGTGTGTGCCCAGAAGGATACCAGCTGCTAGGCACCAGACTATGCCAGGGTAAGCAGACCCGCCTCCATTTCCTCCCACGACTAACACCTTCCTCTTTGTGCTTTCAGAGTCAGAAATGCAGCACTGATTCGATCCTTATTCCTTCTTTGACAGCAGCTCTGCTCTTGTACAGTCCTGTCTTGTTCTGTTCAAACAAACAAATCACAAGTTGTTTGTCCTCTGCAGATATAAATGAATGTGAAACAGGTGAACACCAGTGTACTGAGACGCAGACGTGTGTGAATATCCATGGACGATACCAGTGCGTGGACACTAACCGATGCCAAGAGCCTTACGTACAAGTGTCTGAGAAGTGAGTAACACCTTATGAAAGCTTGTGTGTGCTCATACACAAACACACGCTTTTACACACACATACACCTTTTCCCAATTACTAAAATATGTATTTGCTCAGAATATAACCAGCCCCATTATTGAATATGGCTCAAACTGCAAGATTACTCCAATTACTTTTTCCACATATGAGTCCAGCTTTGCAACCTTTTCTTTTGAACACGGTGCAGTGAAATAACAAAACTATTACAGTTGTGAACAAGTGCTGGATTGGTAACAAGCGTGGGTCAATATTAACATATCCCAGATGATTTTGTAGTATAAATGTGTTTTAGAAAAACATGAAGGATCAAAAATGGCTACTGTTCAATATTTATCCAGATGTTAGGAGAACTTTCTTCTTTGTCATGTTACCCCCTCTGCTGGCTGATTTATGAACTGCTGTTTTCATAAGAGGCATGAAAAATAAATCATAGCAATTAAATGTAGTGTTTATCACACATTAAAGCTCACGGTTAATTTTTATAAAGACTCTGCTCGATCATATATATGTGCATGTATATTCAGCTGAACTCAGTGTTGCTGCATCATACATATTGCTGTCTTCACGTGTCAGTTATTGATGTTTTTCTGCACCAAATATCACTTTATCTGCCAGCCGCTGTGTGTGTCCTGTCAACAAACCCGCCTGTCGAGAACTGCCTTTCTCCATCGTCCACCGCTACATGAGCATCACCTCCGAGCGCTCCGTCCCCTCCGATATCTTCCAGATTCAGGCCACCAGCGTCTCCCCGGGGGCTTACAACACCTTCCGCATCCGCTCCGGTGACGAAAACGGAGACTTCTACATCAGGGTGAGAAGAGATGTGATGTACCACTGATTCTGACATCTTTCATATTCAAAGTGCACTGACCTTTAAAAACACTTTTATTTAGTGCTAGATGGATATATTAAGAAAACATTGTCTTTTTATTAAACATTAGTCAGCTGGTGGTATCCACTTAATAAGATGGTGATTCTTTCCTGACCACAATTAAAAAGTCCTTAAACACATTACATATATTCATATCACTGCATCTTAACAAATTAATTCCTCCTTTAAAGGCCAAATATATTAAGAGTTTCTTTTACCCTTGATTTAGAGTGGCAGGTCAGATTGGATTAAGTATTCGTAAATTTAAAAAAAAAGATTTAGCCAGAGTTTCCAAGGAAAGCTTTAGTGTCACAAGATGAGGTTGTTGGAGCTTTCTGCTGTGTTTTTTCAACAAAGACATATTTAAAATGTTGTTTTCCCATTGTTTACTACCCTGCACAGCCCGACCTTACTGATAGCTTTAATATTAAGAAACCAACCTCTCTGCTGCAGCTTCTCACTGGAGATAATGTAATTGATAAATTATCTTTTTTTTTTTTTTTAATGAACTCACAGGATATAGTCAGCCATGTCTGTATGTCCTGCTGATAAAAAGAGGGCTTCAGTTTTGTTTAAACATACCTACATCTGTGCTACTAACAAGACATAAAGTCAGTTACATTTCATAGGAAGTGATGGTTGTGGCCTCATTTAGTAGATACAAACCTGTCTGACTGTACTGTAAATATCCTGATGTGAAAACAAGATTTAACATGGATTTTAATGCCTAGGTTACTGTGTTAAAGCTTTTTTGCTTAGGTTAAAAAACAAACTTGATTTGTGTTGAAAACAGTGAACCTGTCATTTATCTTAAAACATCTACACACCTACACACATGTGTTTTCACTTATTCTGACTAATTAGACCTGTGTGAGCTCGTACAGGCTGCGTTTGACATTTCACTCACTGTCCTGGGACAGTTAAAGGGGACATATCATGCACATTTCCAGGTCTATATTTTATTCTTGAATATCTTTGCATGATTTAAAGTTCAAAAAACCCTTATTACAGTATAGGATATACTGGTCCTCTATGCAGCCCTTCAGTTCAGCCTCTGTCTCAGACAGGCTGTTTTAGCTCCTGTCTCTTTAAGGTCCCCCTCACGACAAGCCCACTCTGTTCTTACTGGTTAGCTTCCAGCTCTGGAGGCTACATAAAAATCTCATTCTTTAATCAAAATCTAAACTTCTTAAATACATCCATGCATATTCAAGCCCAAATACGATCCGAAATATGTGAGTGGACAACGCAAACAACTCACGAAACAACTGGAACGGACGGCTGTTTGTTGGCATATGTGTATGATCTGACGTCATCACGAGGAGGATGTAGAGGTAACTTTGCAAAAAAGCGTTCAGAGCAGGCTGAAGCCCTGGTTTTTGTCTCTCAGGGAGCATTTTTAAATATGTTCACCTCAAGTTTTGGAACTTTGATCATGTTTAGCATAGATATCCAACATCATAACAGTATAAAAATAACAAAATCACAAAAAACATATGTCCCATTTATGTTTGTAGCACCTGTTAAGATGGGACAACCTACACCTTTATCATTCTTACTGAACAGTCTAATCAGATAGTAAGCGGAAACACCTGTGTGGGTATGCAGGGCTTTCAAAGACTCATGTCCCCTGCACACTGACGGTAATTTCTGCAGCAGCAGATATGTACTCAATAACATTTGTTTTGTCTTTTCCAGCAAATCAATAATATCAGTGCCATGCTAGTGCTGGCCCGTGCCGTGTCAGGGCCGAGGGAGTACACGTTGGACCTGGAGATGGTGTCCGTCAACCCGCTGCTCAGCTATCAGGGCAACTACCAGACCAGCTCCGCCCTCAGACTCTCCATCTACGTCGGGCCGTACACCTTTTAAAGATGGAGGAGGAGGAGAAGAAGAAGAGTGGAGGGACACAAAGAGAAAGATGGAGAGAGAGAAACACAGATGCAAAACAAGTGGTCAATGCAGTTCAACCAGTCACTGTGATGTTACACTCTTAGCTTTTAGTCTTCTGAGAAAAGTCACACATTTCTGTCAGCCCACCATGTTAAGTATAAGAATATACATGCAGAACAGCATACAGACACAATGTCTCACAGATAAATAGCAGCTTTAAAATAATTAGCCCAGTCAAATGTGTTCCCTTGTATTTAATCTGTCTGTTCTCACCATTATTTTTTTTAAACTTTACACATATCTGACAGCATCATTCTGTGGTCAGTGTGTATAAAAAGGGATTGTACTCATCTGTGCAGGATGATAACAAATCTGTGCGACATGTTTTTTTTTCTGTCTGCCTTCAGATGGAATGATTCACACCCGGCGTCACTACATTAATCTGTTTTTCACCAGTTTACATCCTTATCTTTTGGTTCCGCTCTGTTTGTCACTTTATCAGCCCCGTTTCCTGTTGACAGATGTGATTCAGTAACCACTCAGTTCAGACCTCAGCATCCCTGCTCCTCCTTTACCCTCCACGGTCCATTCCTTTGTTCGAGCTCTCCGTCACTGCCGTTTGTAGGTTCGTCACATTGCTGATTGTGTTGTACTTTGTATTTTTTTTTTGTCTAAGATTTGAACCCAAATAAAACAATATACCTTTTAAACTGTGTGGGTCTCAGTGAAATTGATTGGAATTTCATTCTTTCGTGCAGCTGAAACAATTCATCGATAGGCCTTTTTCTTAGAGGATATGTTGAGATGTCGCAGTAGGAAAAGCACAAGTGTAAATAATAAAACTAATGTTGGCTGAATTCCATTCAGCTGCTCCAGTTTCAAGGCGCTGGTGTTGTGTGTACTGGATCACTGTCACACTGTCATGGCTTAATAGGACACTTGAGTAGAACAGAGCCATCATTAATGTTATTAGTAACACCTGTGCTTTCTCAAAAAGGCCAAAATGTTTTTAGGCAAAAATGCCCAAAATTTACTTGTTCCAGCTTTTCAAATTTGAAGATTTGCTACTTTTCTTTGTTTTATATGAGTGTAAACTGATTATTTTTGTGTTGGCTGGACAAAATAAGCAAGTTGAAGATGTTTCTTTGGGCTCTGGGAACATTTTTCCACAATATTCTGACACTTTTGATGAAATCATTAAATGATTGATTAAACTGAAATATTGCACAGCCCCTCTATACACTGGGCCAATTTGATACTCATATTACATACATAAACATTCAACATGGAATAATTCACACTGCCCAGGAACACTCAACATCCACCCTCCTTCTCTTCCCTTGCATGGGACCTAAAAGAGGGAGTACAGGATTTAAAATAATAAGTCTGTGCAAAAAGTAAAAAAGAATAATAATAGTAATATTAATAATAATAATAATAGAAATCCATCTTCCCATAAACCGACTGTGGCAGGATTGGCTGCATTTATTCTGGCAGTAGTTCATGAAACATAACGTCCAGATGACTGTTGAGCCAGAGTTTTAGTGTCAAACTTTGTAATTCTTCTTATTTTTAACCTTATTCTAATTTGGTCCTAATATTATTCATTGCACACTAGTCTTTTAGCATTACCTTAAAGGACAGGTTCACAATGTCTCAAGTGTGTCCTAAAACAACAGTCAGGAGCCCAAATGAACATTGACATGTTTTTCTTGAGCACTGACATGTTTTTCTTCCTCCAGTTCATACTGACTATTAGATGATCTCTTCATAATGCACTTACAATGTAAGTGATGGGGGCCAAAATCCACAAGCTGCCTTTTGTGCAAAAATGTATTTAAAAATTTACTCAATGCTAATATGAAGCTTAAGTCGTCCAAACGAGTCAAATCAAGAGGATATCTTTCAATATTACTGTCTTTTTAGTGCCAAATTCCCTCTTTTTGTTACAATGTTTTGACTACAGCTGAACAGAACTCTGTCTGTCAAGACTCAAAGAGGAAAATGTTTACTAAAAAGACTAACTGTGGAAGATATCCACTTTACTTGACTAACTCAGACAGGATCTTCTAATGGTCAGTATGAACAGAAGGAATGATTACAGCCAGAAAAACATGTGTCAGTGTTCACTGATGTGTTGTGAACCTATCCTTTAAGAAAGTGTTGAGTGTTTTTGAAAAATGAATCAGTTGATTCATCAATAATGAAAATAATTGTTAGCTGTAGCCTTATTTCTATTTTTTTCTGTCCTTTCCAAAATGACCTCTACACTAAAATACACTTCACTCCAAGCTGAACTGCCTGCATACTAGTATGATAACAAAGAGACAGAAAGCTCACTGCCTCATTTTCATTTCTCTCCTCTTCACTAATAATATAAAATGTTTGACTCCTGCAGTAAGACGGGGGAGATTAAATCTCGTATCCATATCCCAACATCCCTAAATTAGGCAAGAGCGGAAACAAATGGCTGCAGTTTCAATTAAAGAGGTCTGAAGCTCTGCAGCTTTCTGATCTATTTTTGCTGTCACAGTCACTCCGCTTGTGTGCTAACTGATTCTCCTGACCCACAAAAAAAAATTGAGGAAAAAGAGAGAGAGAGAGGGAGAAAAAGAGAGAGGGGAAAGCCCTTATTTCACAGTCCACTGCTGTTTGCTCCGCCCAGTCCTACACACAAACACACACCCCACACACACACCTCCCATCTGTCCTCACTGGGGGGTGATGACTCACACACACAGCTCGTTTTATGTAATCTGAGCAAGCAGCTTTCAGCCACCAGGAGGCAGCAGATCACACAGATCTCCTCTCTCAGCAGTCCAAGAATAGCAACAACCTGAGGAGAGAGTGTTGGTTTTATAACCTGATTGACTAGTGAGCCTACATTTTCTCCAGTTTTTTCCATGAACTCATACACCTGTGGGAGGGAAAAAGTGATGGCAACTTTGTTTTACTTTTTACAAATAAAGTACAACACAGCAACTAAAGCGCACAAATACACCCCGAGCTCTGAAATATCTTGTAGTATAGATTTCTTCTCTTGCGTAACCTGGCATCTTGTCAGAGTTTAAAAGACTGTGATGGCGATCGAACATGACAGAGCCTGGTGATGGTGTTAAAGAGAGCAGTAGGGCAGGAGGTCTGTGTGTGTGTGTGTGTGTGTTTGTTCACGTTAAGCTGTGGCACAAGTCCCCCTGGCATTTCCTGTTGGCACTCGGCACAGAAAGAAAACCTGATTCTGTGTGTTTGCATCCAGTATCATGTGTATGTGTTTGTCCGTGTGTGTGTGTGTGTGTGTCTGTGTGTGTGCAGGGTGTGGGTGTTTACATAGGAGAGCATGTGTTTGAGAGTGGCAGTGCCCACACAGACGAGTGGGAGGAGTGTTTCAGGTGGCAGAGGGCACTGCTGGAGCGCCTGGGCCTCATTTCTGGCACCTTCGCCCAAGTATGATCTCATATCTGGGCAAGCCGTGCCCTGTAGGCTGCAGCGGGGGGATTGGCGTGGGACCGGAAGCAGAGACTCGAAGGCCCATGCATGCAGAGCAGAGAAGGGCAGAGTGCACCAACACACCACTATCACTTTAGAGGACTTCATACTAGAGGAACAAACATGGCGGACAGAAAAAAAAAACACCTTCTCTGTTCTGTCTCTTAGTTTGTGACGTGCTCCCATGATGGAGGTGCAATCTGTTCCTGATTTGATCTCCTCCTATTGCATTACAAAAGCTCTCCATGCCCCCCTCCCCATTACACCACAATGCAGGTATTATATTTATGAATGAAAGAGTGAGGTGGAGTGTCATTTCCCTCCACCCACACCCACCGAGCAGCGAGATTAGTTCATTAACGAAAAGAGCGGGCAGTGGAATCTGTGGGACATCAAAAACAGGCTTGACAATACAAAGAGGGTCAAGTGATTAGGGAGTGCAAATTAGCGAGGGCATGAGGCAGGAAATAGCTCTCTCCTCTGGATATTTCAGACAGTATATAAATATATATATGGAGAGGGTGATAGGAAGGAGAGAATGATTACACAATACTATGTAAACAAGCACATCAGTGACTAACCAACAACCCCCTGAGTTTGTATTCAATGTCTGCTGGTTTTTACAAACACAATATTATATACAAGTTGTGTTTCAGACTCTGTTTTTTCATAAATACATTAAGAATCACACAGTAGAAACAAATGACAGCAAAATGAAACAAATGAGAGTATGCTAATCTAAATTACTGGCAGACTCCAGCTGCTCTATAAGAAAATGAATGGTATCTTCAGTTTCTACTGACTGTCTTTGGATTACTAATAATACTGATGATTCGATGATAATGATGTTTTCTACGGCACTTTTAGTCATGAAGTCTTCCAGGACAGTGTTTACCAGCCAGAGGTGCCTCTACACTCGCTGGGGGATCATTGGAAAGACAGTAAGGTAGATCAACTAATTTGAAAAAAATATAAATAATGATTGTTTAAAAAAAGCCTATATATTTGTGATCAGTGTATTTATTTATAATCATAAACTACCAGCTACAATGTGCACAGGATGAGTTAAATGTAATACCGTTACACCAAAATTAGATAGATAAGTCAACACAGAGTTGAAATTGATTTTTAAAAAGTAACAGATAAATGGTTAAAACATTTAACTACTCTAAGTGTTAGAAATAAATGCAAACTTAACCAAGCCCCCTGAAAAAACAAACAAACAGAAAAGAGACTAAACCTCAGCACCAACAACTCCAGGATCAAGACTGTGTCCACTTTTATATAATTAACAATAACGTTACAACATACAGTTTAAAGTGGATTCAAATGAGCACATTTGGAACATGATGGGTTGGTGGTGAAGGGGTACTTGAGCTCCTGTGACAGGGCTGTGTGGAAATGTCAGAGAAAAAAGTCTAATTGTAATTATATCTAATGTACTAATGATAAAAAACCTACATCTACAGTAAAACCTGCTAACGTCAGCATGCTCACGTCAGCACGTGCTGATGTTTAGCAGGTTTAATGTTCACCATGTTCACCATCTTAGTTCAGCATGTTAGCATGCTAACAATGCTAATTACAGTTACGAAGTACAACTGAGGCTGATGTGAATTAGTTTTGCTAGTATTTAGTCATAAAGCGAAGTATTGGACAAAAGTTTGACCTGATGATGCCATTAGAGGAAAAGTCTGGATCACCATTAAGTGGCTATAATTCACCCTGAGGGGCACATGAATGTGGCCATGCTCGCAGATTTGTGAGGCTGTAATGCTCATTGTAAAGATAGATAGATAAAAAAAAAGTAGATTTTAATTTTGACCTGATGATTTTGCAACATGAAAAGTCAGCGAAACATACTGTAAGTTCACAAAGATCATGAATATCTGTATGAAATTTTCATAGGAATCCTCCCATTAGCTGTGGAGACATTTCACTCAAAACCACAAATGTGAACCTCATGGTGGCACTAGATGAAAGAGATTCATCATCTGGGGATCATGAATGTCTGTACAAAATTTAATGTCAATCCATTGAACAGTTATTGAGATATTTCTGTCTGAAGGAGGTGGACCGACCGCCAGTCCCATCAGTATAGAGCCACGCTACTCACATGGATAAAAAGCAGCAGGCATTTACATTTAAATCTACTGGGAATCACATGTTTGACTGTCTGACAGGATGAATAATTTTCCACACGTAATGGGTTTTGATTGGATTTTGTATTATTTAGAAATAAATCCTGTGGGATTTTCTTTTTTTTTATTATAAGCATTTATCAGAGCAGAAGTGACCTCCACAAATCACACAGGAGCTTAGATGTGAAACGCTCCCTGAATTGCCCCTCTGTAATACAACAGGAGTCATTTCTTGTTAGCTGTGGAAATAATTAGCTTATCAGTCTAGTCCAATTACAGGTTCAATTGCTGGGTATGTTCATTACCTCGGGTCAGTGTAATCTCCTACGAACACCCTGGGAATTTAGTGCAGGGCATCGCGGTGAGCAGGATATTGGGTCACAATTCAGTAATTAACAACCAAGTAATTAAAAATATGACTGTGCATGTGTCTGAGAGGGTGACTGCACATAAAACATGTACTTTATGTTGAGATTCAGGTGTCCACAGAGCACTTTTACAACATTTCTGTCTGACTTTGTCATTCAAACAAACAAAACTCGAGCTGAGACGCTGCATTAAATGAGAGCTGCTGAGACTTCAGGTCCAGATGTTGAGACAGTTTCTCTCTCTCTCTTGTTTCTCTGGAGCCTTGGATGGATTTATATAAGGCTCTAAGCTCGACCCATGCCTACTCTACCTTCAATTTCTTTACTCATTGCGTAAATGTGGTTACCAAGAAACGACAACGTGTTGCTAGGGGTGTGTGGGTGTATAGCAGCAAAGGGACCTATGCTGAAAAGACATTCAGCCCTGAGAAAAATAACAGAAATGGAAAAACTGAAAGGTATGCGGATGCCAGAGAGCAGAGAGTAGAAGCTGGAGTGGAATTTTGTGAATCAGAAAAACACAAACTGATTGTGAAACAGTTATTTGGTCTGTGAGTTTTTGCCGAAAGCTGTGACTGTTTTTGTGAATTCAGATTAGAAACAGCTCACTGTGGATTCACTATGCAGTCTGCAGAGTTATCTCTCATCCTGGTAAAAATGTTGATTGTCCCCTCAAATGTTGTCAACCAAGTTGGCAAAATAAGCAGCCTAGTCACACAGGAGCCCTCACATCTGGCAAAAAACCATGGACAGATTACCAAAAAAGTCTAATGGGCACAGGTACTGCGGTCTAACAGGTCAAGGGGCCTCTGTTAGCTTGAGTTAAAACCAGGGATGTCTTGATCACATTTTTTTGCTTCTGATCCTCATCAGTCTTTAATATTTATATACTGAGTATCTGCCAACTAAATCCAATTCAATATTTTATTTTTATTATGGCTGCACAGCATACTGCAGCGACAGTGACGTTTCATTAAAATACAGTAAAATTAGTAAAGCAATTTAAATCAAAACAGTAGAATAACTCTGCTTTAAAGACGTACTGTAGCACCGCCACACCACATAAAGCAGAAGATGTTGTTTAGCACTGGAAAACTTTAAAAAGGGGGATGTTGAAGAAGCAGACCAGTAGGAGTACGTGCTAAAAAAGTTGGTATTTATTAATAACATTTTTAATGAAACAGAGACAAAAATAGCACAAAAAAAGCAAAACAGAAAAAATCTGCAGCCTCATAGCAAGCAGCCACCTCCTCTCTGCTTCTGTTGACCAGTGAATGGCATTTTACCTTCTCAGCGCCACCTAACCGGCACCAACCACCTGCTCAGGTAAGTACAGGGTGATCTAAACAGGTACAGACAGTGGGGCTGTAACCTTTTAACAGATTGTATTGAAACAAGCTTGTTCTGTTACTGTTACAACCTAGCTGACGAATGAACAGATTTACAGAAACATTAGTCTGAAAAGTAGCGATTCAACACACAAAACAATGGTGATGTTGGAGGAACAGGGCATAGTGGAAAGGGAGAGGTTATATGGTTAAATTATATGGTTTCTTATATATTTTTAGAGTGTGCTGTTGTGTCTATGCAGAGGAGAGTCTTTGGACAGGACTCAGAGGAGTCAGTGAACTAAATACTGAAGTTCAGGTGAAGTTTTTGAACATACAGCAGCACCTGAGAGTTGTGGTTCACCTGAAAAATGTCACTAAAAGGGACAAAAAAATGACTAAAAATGTGCGTCATCCTAAAAAAAGATAAATTCCCACTGAAAGGTTAAAACACAACAAATCACCCACAACAATCAGGCTTCTTAACAGGCAATTAAAAGACTGCAATATTGCAATTTGGCGATATTTCCAAACCTGCTTTTTATAGTCGTCTCTAATTTTGTGTTCTGTTAACAAGCCAATACAATGATAATACCCAGTGAAAGGCTGCTTTCCTGGAAAAAGGCTTATCTATAACCTGTTACCTGTTTACAGCTTGTTGACATCACACAGGTCTTGTTTGTGTAAATGTATTTTTGGAGTCGCTATAGATAGAAAACAGGTTTCAATGAGGGGGAAAAAAAGCTAACAAGCCACAGCTGACAAGTAATTGACCCCCATCCATTCATGAATCAGCCCAGGATGAATGAATCTGTAAGTTCCTCGGGACAGCAGACACAGAATGGGAGAACAAAATGAAGTAAAGCCGTAATGTGAAGGATGTCATGTGATCTGTTTCGAAACGCCTGGTCAATAGCGATGTATTTTGAGCCACATTGCACAAGGACAGCAAGGGAAAAGAGGACAAATGGACCAAGTCTAAGAAAAGAACAAGGTACAAATGTAGTTTATTGGCTGATAATGAAGCCTATTCAGCACATCTGTTCCTCCCTCACTCTCGCTGTCTCTGTCAGAACATCAACCCACTCTCTGCATTTATGCAACACCTCGCTACGGCTGCTCATCTTGAACATATGTCCGGATGTCATACATTCAAATCAACACTTGAGCTTAACCAAATCCGTCCATACGCTCCGTCCACGGTCTTTGATATGTGCTCGACCTTTAGTCTAAAAATGGGGGGTGAGAGTTAATTGAGGGGGAGCGAGACAGAGAGAAACAAAGGTGGGGTGGTGGTGGGGGGGTATATAGAGAGGGAGTCTCAATGAAGGATCTGCTGCTCGGAGGTCTCTCATGATGTAACACATCTACATCACATCACCATGGCAACCCTGCATCAGCACCAATTTACTGTGGGGAGAAAGAGTCAGTGTCTGTGCTGGTATGTTACTGTACAGTACTCTGCATGTGTCCACCACAAAAAAAAAGACACAATACTTATATAAATATGTAAATATACATATTAAACACTAAATTAATATTTGCTAGTGACCATTTCCAAATGAAAAAAATGATGTTCTGTTAATCAGATGTTCCTGCGATACATGTTTCATCTTTAAAAATGCACATAAATACATGTCAAACATATTCTGATACTGATCTTGTCCTTGTGCACAGACACGTGCAGTCTCACACAGTAATAAAGCCTCTTGTGGCGGACTCCATCCTTAATAGAAATATCTCAGCTATTTACCGAGTTATTGTCCCCATGTTCTCTTCTGAGTCTAAGTATAATCCAGGGACCTTGAGGAGACAGAGAACTCGAACACAACTAAGAGCACTAGTGAAAAACTTCTGCCCCCTGTTCTGTGCTCTGGCTGCTAAAAATAAACTGGATATTGAAAAGCGAAGAGAAAGGTACAAGGCTACTGGCTCACAAAGCCAAAACCGAGAGAAGGGAGGCAGTGAGTGATGGATAAAGACAGGAGGTGAAGAGCAGCAGTGTGGGTGGAGCTGTATGTGTGTGTGTGGGTGTTTGTATGGTTCATATTCACAGGTTGCGTCTGTCTGTCGATGGATCCATCAGGCTTCAAATCTGACAAAGCGACATGAAGTTAGAAGGTGTTGGAGTGTGAGCTGAGCAGCTGATAACACGCATGTTAAGCATTATGATTACATGCTGGGACATTTAGTCCAGTACTTCTACTACATCCATGTGAAAATGACTGAATTGTACTTTGTCACATCAACAGCCTCATAATAAAGTCACTGCTATTGGCCATTGTGTCTATTTATCTATTTATATTTTACATAGTCCCTTTTCTGCACAAATGATGATAACTACATTCTCTGTCTGTCCATATTATTTATCTGTATCAGCCTATTTTGCACAGTTTTTGTAAGTGTTACCTCTCTCTCTCTACTTTACCTAGACTCACTTTACCTGACCGGCATCAACAGTTTTGCACTAATAACATCATCACTTTCAGTTGTTGCAACTTGAATGTTTGTTTTTGTTTTCTTAGATTTAATTTCTTCTTAACATTGCTTTATGTTGCTAATTATCTCTTGGTTGTATGTTGCTGCTACGACATGAATTTCCCATCGGGATAAAAAAAGTATCTATCAATCAATCTAGAAACACAATTTGGGGCCTGCATTGATGAATCTTACATTTTCTGTACTGCTTATCTTGTTTAGGTTCATGAGGGGGGCTGGAGCATATCCCAGCATGCACTGGGTAAGAGGTAGGATTCACCCAGAGAAATAATTTCACAAGATATATTTGATTGACAGAAGAGGAAACACATTACTGCTATATGAAGTTATGCTTATTTTTTCATAGTTTCCTTGAATATTTGCTTTTCTCTTGTGAGTTACTGGATAATTTTACTTCTTTAGGATTCTTAAAATGATCAAAATAAAACAAGGGGGGAAAAAAAATCTCTCTTTGGTTTAACCAGTCACATCTGGTAGACATGTGCAAGCAGTGAGGACGCAAGCAGAGATTTCTTTGCTTTCAAGGGTCACAAGACAAAAAGGTTGGGAACCACTGACCAACAGTCTCAAATTCACCTAACATATGTGTCTCCAGAGTGTGAGAAGAGCAGCTAGAGGATGACCTGCAGTTTAACCTCTTAACATCCACCGGGTCGCCAGTGACCCACTTGAGCCAGTTGTAAGCAGCTTAGCATCACACAGTAATGAATAAAAGCAACTGGCATGGTTTGGCCACTTGGAGACGTTTTGGAGAGGTTCGGGGACACCAGTGACACCACAAATTAAAAACTCCCTAGATCTGATGAGGTTGGGTCTAGAGGTCTGGTATTTTATACAGGTATGGTTGACAAGATGTAGAAGGTATGTGGTGATTTGCATAGTTCTAGCGTAAAGCATGTCCTAGTTATTGTTATTCAAATATGACTCATTATAGATGAGGACCAAAAACACTATTTTGAGCCATATTTGAACTGATGTATTTTTGGTTGTTTTAGCCACATGCTAAACAAGCACATTTCCAGAACCAGAAGATGTTACCTTTCAAATGAAACCTAATACATGGCCTCACAGTTCTTCTGCTCTAAGCTTTTCCATTTGGGTATGCAAAAACAGGCAAAAAATCCAAAAAAAGGGTGGATGTTAAAATGCTACCCACAATTCTTTAACAAGTCCAGGGATCTAATTATGATTTCCTGAATTTCTTGATTTCTTTGATTTTTTTTGTCATGTTCAGAACTGTTAAAGAAAACAAACCTCTTTAAAATACGAAAATACAGATTTCACAGTCACATGGTGGTTATTTGTCCTGTTGATTAACTGCTGAACATCAAGAAGGCAGGACTTATCTAACATGAGCATCTGTTAGTTAACCTAAATGAACTCTGAGCCATCAGTGCACATTTTGGCGACAAACCAGAGGACGCGGGGCTGACCCAGCACGTGGAAGATGAGTCAAGCTCTCTGGGGTCCGCATCCTGTCTTGATCGTGGGCAAAGTGAAACACTGAGTACATGTTGTGGCCTGTGAGTAGCTGTTACAGCAAGGCTTATTGTTAATCAATTCCCCTACATCTCCAGTACTATCTGAGCCGTGACACAGACAACTGGTTTCCTTGAATAAGACTTAACCCATGTGGACTCTATCTAATACTGTACTTCAGGTTGTACTGACACTATTTTTTACCTAAATAGGCTATCATCCTAGACCCAAGAGCCCCCAGAGAACTGACGTTATGATGTAAAAATGTAGCAACAGATATCTCAAACATAACAAATAAAGAAATAAATCTTGAAAAATGTCACATTTAGTGTCCATGCAGCAAACTGAATAATGATGTAATTCATCTTAATCAAAGTTTAGCTTCTACATGTCCATTTTTACACATATAAATCCCAATTTTGATAAGACCATATCAGTAATGTATGAATTCTCGAATTGTCTGTTGAAATCTACTTTTTATTCATTTATGTATGGGTTTATTCCACAGGGACCATACAGATAAACATTGTTACACAGAGAGAAGCAATGCAACAGATGTTATGTACTTTATATTGAGATGTCTATCAGTCATTTGCAACCTTTGTTTCTGATTTAAATTCCGGTTAAAACAACTAAACAAACAAATTGCACAATTACAGATTGAGAGTAAAAACAACAGAACAGATTTAAAAAAAAATAGTGTGTGTGTCTTTGCATGCATTCATATATTAGCAAGAGTGTGTGTGTACAAGTCTAAGTACACATGTATACAGTATTTTAGCTTTTAGGATGTGATTATGCAGATTTTTACCACCCTACATGTCCGCCTGCTGGTCAGTTCCCAGTGTTCCCAGCTGTCCTTCTCTGTGTCACTAAATTTCTATCTTTTTTCCCCCCTCTCAACTCTCCTTTTTTTTTTACTCCACATCCTCTCTCGCTCCCGCCTCGATGCAGGAGTGGGAGGTGTTGCTAGGCGACAGATTAGCTCCTTCCTCTCAAGAAGCAGAGCGCAGACCTTGACTCTCTGGGTGTAAAAATAAATAGAAAGAGAAAAGACAGTCTTAGAGAAAAAAAGACAAGTATCTTTCACCTCTGACATGAGAACCACACTTTTTTAAGGTTATACATAAATATATATTTTGGCACGTGGACAGTGAAGAGGTAGGTAGGAAACAAGGGGAGAGAGTGATGGGTATGACATGCAGCGGGGGTCCCTGGCTGGGAACCAGCCAGCGACGCTGCGGTTATGTGACATGCGCAGTAACCATTCAGCTACTGGGGCGCCCTGCACTTTTTCTTTTACCCTGAAAGCATTTTAGATACACTCCACTCCTTTTACCCCCTCATCCCCGTTACTCCTCACCCTGAAGTGGTCCAAAAATAATTCACATATTATATCAGTAAAATCAGTGGTATTGTGTCTGTGATAATAAACTTTCATAACTCACACCATGATGGAGCTGTAGCAGAGACTGATGATCTATCCTATCTGTTCCCTGTGATGTGATGACTAAGGTTGTGGAGGAACATGCAGCTCGTCCCTCATCCGCAGTTTCAGTCGCTGCCAACGGCGGCCGGAGCTGAGAAAGTCACACCTGTTGTTGGCGAGTCAGCTGCCCGTGACTGTACGAGTGTTTGTGGACAGAAAGAGCCAGAATATTCCCGCCCTTTGTACACCAGCTCAGTGTGTGTGCGTGTGTGTGTGGAGGATAGTGACAGAGAGTGAGTGTTGATGAATGAGTGTGTGATTGTGTGAATTGCTGAGTAAATAAGAAATGTGATTTAATGTGTGAATATGATATGAGAGGGTGAGCAAGGCAATACAGTACATGTGTGAATGAGTGAGTGATCTAAGGATGGAGGGTGTTGTGTGCTTGTAAAGACCTTTGAGGTGAATTTGTGATCTGGGAAATTTGAGGTAAAGGTATGAATGAGTGAGTGAGTGAGTGAGTGAGTGAACATGAGTGAACAAGAGAGCAAAGTGAAAGAGTGAATGTATGGACGACAAAGTAAGTGAATGATTGTTGGAAATCTGAGTAAATGGATGAGTGAGTGATTGATCAATTTTGAGAGTGAGTGAGTTAATGTGTGGGTGAGTGAGTCTGGGTGAATAAGTGAATGTATGAGTGAACAAGTGTGCAAGTGAGCAAGTGAAAGAGTGAATGTATGGATGAAAGAGAAAGTGAATAATTATGAGAAATCTGAGTGAGTGAGTGAGTGTGTAAAAGGGGACTGACTGGGTGAATTTGCGAGGGTGAGCAAGGTAATATGTGTGAGTTAGTGAATCTGGGTGAATGAGAGAAATGCATGGGTAAATTTATGAGTGGGTGAGTGAGTGAAGGTAGTGGTAGGTAGATAGAGTGAGTGAGTTAATGTGTGAGTGAGTGAATCTGAATGAATGAGTGAACAAGTGAAAAGGCTAATGGATGGATAACAGAGAAAATGGGTGATTGTGAGTTAGAGGGTGAGCAAGGTAATATGTGGCTGAATGAGTGAGTGAATATGAGTTAACAAGTGAGCAAGTGAAGGAGTGAATGTATGGATAACAGAGAGAGTGAATGACAGGGAGAAATCTGAGTGAGTGAGTGAGTGAGTGAGTGAATGAGTGAGCGGGGAGCCATTGATTAAATTAGTGAATGAGTGAAATGTGAATGGATGAGTGTGAGAGGGGTGAGCAAGTAAATATATGGTGAGTGAGTGAGCAAGTGAGTGACTGCAAGTAAAAGGGTGAGCAAGTGAATATGTGGGTGAGAACAATGAATGTGTGTCTAAGAGAGGTATAAGTGTGCAAGTGAATGAGTGAGTGAGTGAGTGAGTGAGTGAGTGAGTGAGTGAGTGAGTGAGTGAAGGACTAAATATGTGGATAACAGAGAAAGTGAGTGAGTGACTTCATGTGAAATCTGGGTGAATAAGTGAGGGTACAAGTCAAAAAAATTAAGATTTGAATGAGTGAGTGAGGAAGCAAGTGAAAAGGGGAATATGTGCATAAAAGAAAAAGGGAGTGAGTGACTAAAAGAATGAATGTGTGAAGAAAGAGAATGAGAGAGTACTGTAAGTGAGTGACAGAGTGAATGTGTGTGAAAGATTGAGGGTGTGCGAGTGAATGAGCCAGTAAATGAAAAGGTAAAGAACTTTAGTGAAGATCTGAGTGAATGAATGAGCGGGTGAAGGTAAGAGTGAGCAAGTGAGTTGATGAGGAAGCCTGTGAGCGTGAGTGAACAGTGAATGGGTGAAAATTTGAGTTAGTGAGCAAATTAATGTGTCCATAAGAGTGAATGAGCAGGTGAGTGACAGAGTGAATGTATGATAACAGAGAAAACAAGTGAGAAACTTAAATGAATGAGTGAGCAAGTGATGCGTCAGTGCATGAATGAGTGAAAATGGGCGGGTCAGGGCAGCAGTGACAGCAGCACAGATTTTTTTTTTTTTTTAAATAAATTTCTCCTGCTACAGCCTGTTTCAGTCCTTCCCCCTTGTGACTGAGTGAATGGGTGAGTTAACGAGTAAGTGAGCAAGTGAACAAGTGAGGGGAAAAATGTATCCGTGAGTGGGAAAATGAGCGAGTGAGTGGCCAAGTTAATGCGCCCCAGTGAGTGATTGTGCTGAAGAGGGACATATACGACTAAATGAGCCTCCACATGAATATTGAGACAAACCGGAGTTTCTGGCACAAAGACGACCAACTAATTGGATTCATTTGAGTCCATTTGCTGTCAGGGAGACGAGGCACTCATCCCTCCGACCCCTCGCTCTTCACATATCCGCCTCTCCACAGCCATGTTCCTCTCTGCCACCCACCTATGATACCAACACAACCCTGTCTCATAATGGCAGGGATTATCATGACAACCGCAACAATGGCAGCGCTTGAGACAACAGAGTGTGTGGGACAGCGGGACAGCTTAAGTACCTACGAGACTGCTGGGTGGAAAAAAAAACACAAACAACTTTGAGTGTTTTTCTTCTTGGAGCTCCTGCATAAAGATGTGTGCTATTTTTTGCCCAGAGAAAGTCTGCCAGCGTTGTTTTTCTCAAGGCGTTTTCTCTGAAAACACTACATCTTGAAGAAAGTGGTGCCTGCTTAGTCACAAAAATGAGATTCACATGTGCAGCAGCAGCAGCAGCAGCAGGGTGGAGATTTAAAGCTGTGCTCCGTTCAGACAGCAGGGAACCAGTTACTCCTGCTTTACCCTGCTGACCCTTTATTTGCTTGAAAATGTTTATATTTTTCATATATCGTTCACATTATTTACCGAGTCTGAGTGCAGAGGATTGTTTTTGTGCTGTTCAATGAATCACTGTACATCGAGTTTCATAAGTCATGAGAAAAATTCAAATTTATAGATTTATATGTTTGTGAAATTTGGGGAACTTTCAAATCTGACCATTTTACATAATTCAGACCAAGTCAAATCATGTTGTTACTTTCCAAAGTTACAATTTTGAAGTACAACACCTCTTTGTGTTTTCATCCCACCACTGAAGCTTCACAGGGAAACAGTCAATCCAAACACAAACAGCGACTAAAATGACAATAACTTTGGAAAACATCCACTTGATTTGACAAACTAAGACTGCTGAAGCCTCAGATTACAGTAATGTAAGATAAACTTGGATTTTTACACAGACCGACTGCGGATTTTGTCTCCCATTGCTTACATTGGAGGCACATTAAGAAGGGATATCGTCTTGGGCAGTTTGAATGATTACAGCGAGGAAAAACTGTAGTTTTAAGACAGACTTGAAAGAACTGTGAACCAGAAGCTCAGTTTTGTTGTGATTTAACTGCACGAAACTATGACGCATCCAGGCACTAATTTCCTTAAAATTTACCACAGCAATTTGGTTTCTTGGCTTCAAAATTGGTTTCCAGAAACCCTGGGTTCATTTTTAGTAATGATAATAATAATAGATTTATTCATAGAGCACTTTTCAGAGTACTCAAAGATGCTTTTTGACTCCCAGTTGAACTGATAAACATCTTAAATTAGTTATTCAGTCCTGTTCTCTTCAATTAAGGAACATTGCCAAACTACTCCCCTTCTTATCTTTCCAACAGCTCAAACAAATCCTCCATTATCTCTTCACAAATTAAAAATTCTGCTGCATGTTTACTAACTAAAACTCCACAGCGTTCCCATATCACCCCAGTTCTTCATCACACTAGATTTCTAATGACCAAATTTGGGATTTAATTTAAATTCCTTCTGCTTACTTTAAAGGGATTACACAAAGTATATATCATCATACATACATCATATATCAGTCAGGTGATGATACCAGACACGTCCGCTGGGCCTCTCAGGTCATCAGAACAGACAATACAAACAAGACTTGTGGTGACTGAGATTCTTCTGTTGTGGCTCGTACATTATGAAACAGTTTGGAGGTCAGGTCAACAAACTCTGCTGAGTGTTTTAAATCTTACCTCAAAGCCTGTTTATCCTCAAAGACATTTTATTGATGCTTCCTTGCACTAATTCATTCTTATTCTCAAAAGAAATTTTTGCATGTTTTTGATTTTAATGTTTATTCAAATGCTTTTTTGTAACTGTCAGGCACTTTTTTAACCCTGGTTTTGTGATTAAGCCTGTAATTCAAAGTCTCTATTCTGGTCATGACCTACTCTAAGTGTTTAATTATTGCATATGGTAAGAACTGAAGGGACAAAAAGGTAACTGTGATTAACAAGAATAAAAAAGAGAACATAAAAGTTTAACTCGCACCCGTGACACCTGCTCCCTTCAACATCTCACAAATTTCAATTACAATGCAAAAAGGGAAGCACAAATTCAGATGATGACTATAACAAATAAATTGTTTGGCTGGATCAGTTTCCTCCCTGGCGTCATGCGTCCTCGCCACCCTTGCATCCCAGCTCCAAATTAATTACATCAAAATAAGTGTAAATCTTTTGGGCTTTGGTGACTGTGTGTGGAAATTTCCAACATAAAGTGAACAACTTTTGGCAGCTTTAATGCCTGCTAGGAAAATAGGTCTTTTCCAAGATGATAATTAAAAAATGCTGAAATATCATTTGAGATCAACACAGTGAACAAAGTACAACACTCTGCACATCTGATCGAGCGTCAGAAAGTTCAGAAAAACATTCCCGTAAATCTGAAAAAAGGATGTGGAGGATGGTCTAATGAATATTTGGTTCAGTGAATGACACAAACCATGTACAAACACTGGCATGGTCCTTTAAGGATGATGAGAGTTGGAATCTATCTGATGGCGTTGATGGTGACAGACAACAACAAGGTCTGACAAGAGATGAAAGTAGTTTTGCAGTCAGTCGTCCTCTGGAAAATTAGACTTTCTTGTGGTTAAAGATTGAGATGAGACTACAGACTTGCTTAAAGGCCAGTTAATTATGCAGTGGACTTAAATTTGTTGTCTGCACAACTTATTGTTTTCTATAAGAAAAAGGAACACTGGAGTACTTATGTTGAACAGTCTGATTTATGTTGAACTATTTCTGATGACATGAAGAAGCAGAAGACCGTAATCAGCTTGTTTCTAATAAAAAGAGCAACTTGTGGTGTACAATTCAATACCTTACCGAAGCCAAAGAGGCTGAAATATGAAGAAATCATCTACAAACTGTGGGTACATTTTCAGCAGGTGAAGGGTGGACGTTTTTTTTTTTAACAAGAGAAATGAGGAAAGAAATGCAATCATGCAGTATGACGATATTCCTGAAGAAAATGTCAGGAGCCTGAGAGTTTGGTGCTGTGAGAGACAGAAGTGTATACAAGTCTATACAAGCACACATGTAAGAATCAGCAGAAAAAAACAATAAATATTAAATCTGACTGTATAAATAAGGACTGAGACTGTTACAACTATAGCATAAAAGGAGGAAAAACTGTTTGTGAAGGAAGAAAGTTGACAGAAAAACAAAAGGGAAGGTGGGAGCTTGGTGCAAGACAATGAGAAAAACATGAAGGGATGAAAACCAGAATATGAAAGGAAACGTATAAATTGTGTGAAATATCAGGCAGAAGTAATGAATTTGACAAACTGGCAAAAGAGTTAGTATTAAGTTTCATTAAGGAGGAACACCAAAATTAGACACTGCCAATATACAGTAATGATTAAGAAATAACATGCCTTAACATCCTGCACTGAAGACAGAACTATTTCACAATCGGACAATATAAATATATTTTAGGAGTGATTCTAAAAGGTGACAAAGTGACGCTAAAAGCCCAAGATTTACCTCTACAGACCAGATTTGATCACACGCAGCAGGCTGTTCATTATTGATTAAGCTCATGATTATTGTCTTGATTAGTTTATTAATCATTTGATCTTTAAAATGTCAGAAAATGGCGGAAAAACCCACAAAATATCTTCAAATAGCTTGTTGTGTCTGATGAACAGTCCTAAACCCAAATATATTCAGTTCACATAAGAGAAAGTAAAGCTGGAACCAAAGAATGTCTGACATTTTGATTATGACTTTAACAATTAATGAATTGTGAAAATATTTTTATCTTCTATCAACTGTCTATTGAGTAATCTATAGTTCCAGCTCTAAAAGAGATTTAGGGTAATTTGTTATATTATTTATACATTTTCCATAACAATAATCACTTTGTTATCTTTTAGAGAATTCATGTAAATATTGTGACTCTTGGATTACAACAGTCTTGTTAGTAATTTAACTTGCTTGTCAAATCTTGAGTTAGCCAAATAAAGATAATTAATCTGCATTCGTTAATCTAAAAATAACCATTTTTGAGTCTATAATGAACTCAATAGGTACTTTAAATCTCAAGAAAAGAATTGTCCTAACGGCAGATTGAACTCTGAACTCATGATATCTCACATAATATGACACACACTACAGTTTTCAGTTTTGCCCTGTGGACATCCATCCTCACCTTAGTGCATCTAGTCAGACCCACCTGTGGCACTTTTACTCTTCAGCACTCAGATTCAATTCATCACATCCAGAAGGAGGAATATTCTCTGGATCTTTGACACCACGCTAAAGCAACATCAAACCACATAAAAGGTTATTTAATGGACCTGAAACAAAGAGCATGACTCGACTTTAGTCCTTTCAGGGTCAGTTAACAAACCTCTGCCCTCATACGTCTCCGAGTGGACACACTAATGAACCAGTGTCACGCTGCATCCACAACAGCCAAAAGGAAAACTGATGTCACCGTCCTGACACATTATGGTTCCCGCTTTAGCAACAGACTGGTGTATGATGTATTTCTCTCTCTTCTAGTGGAGCTGCTCTGCCATGTGATGTGCAGAACTCATATCTCTCGTCTCTACAGGACCCGGAGGACACCAGGTAAAGTTAATTAAAACTGTACAGATTGATTAAGAGGACCAGGAGTAATTTTTAGAGGAAAGAAAAAAATACTATTCAACTGTACTTTAAGGTGCAAATTCATCATTCTTCTTTGTTCATCTGGTAACGCTCTAGTTGCCTTTGGGTCATAACCAATGATGAAAATACAACTATAGAATGGGAAGCGGAGACGGCTGAGTCATCCAATAAGAAAACCAAAGAAATACGACACAAAAACAGACCCACAAGCACCGGGACAAGAAACACAGGACAAAAACTAGACACAGAGGGACTGAAACAAGCAACACTGAGGATCCCCAACAAGAAGCAGGATGATTCATCAATGAGCTGCATATTATAAAATGTCAAAGTAAACAGTGGCCCAAAACTAATCGACATATGTTAATAAATGGGTCTCTGTTAACTCTTAATTCATCAAGTTGAGGTAGAAAAGGTAAAAGATTGGGTTCTGTATCCTTTTAGAGACACTTTGTTGTGTTATTTGTTGTATTTTGTTTGTAACACTGACACAAATGCACGTACAAACTTGTTTCCATCTCTTTAAGGAAATATTGCATTGACTTTAATTCCCTTGAGGATTCCCCTAACCTTAACCACTACATGTACAACCTCCCTCTTAAACTTAATCCTAACCTTAACCATAAAACAAGGCTTAATAATTTACAAAGTAAGATGTCATGAGTAACACAGACAAACAGGCGCACACCTGTAGAGATTTTAGATCACTTTCCTACAACTGAAATAGACAAAATGTGTCAGAACATTATCTCCAGTCAGTTTTCAAAGGAACATATTTGCCACTATCTCAAACTCCTCCCATCCCGTAAAATACAGAACAATGGACATAATTAGAGATAAAAACGGCCAAATGTGTTTATAATTTGTTCGGACGAAACATATGTGTGTGTGTGAGACCAGCAGCATATAGTAGATCTAGGTGTGTGTGTGTGTGTGTGTGTGTTTATATATGTGTGTTCTGCTCAGGGCTGGCTCGTGGCATATAGGCCACATAGGCGGTTGCCTAGGGTGCCAAATGAGGGAGGGGGCGCTAAATGAGTGGAAAATTGTCTTTTTTTTGGTTTTTGTTATGTTGTTTTTTCTTACGAACAGGTTTGCTTTTATACAGCTTTTGGAAATACGTACAGATTTTGTCCCTTCTTAACGTTCTTCCTGTCTTTTTCCCCATTAACTTACATGAGTTTTCATCTGATTTGATTTTCCAAAGTCTTACTTATCAGTTTTTGCACGACAACCACCAGTCATCATGTGCTACCTCAGACGATGCCACCAAACACTCCTTGAGTGACACTTTGACTCCCACTTGGCTTTTTGTCACAGTCCAATTTGAAAGAAAAAAATTCTCTGTGTTTTGAAATAACTGACTTGACCTTTTGTGCTTTATAATCATATTGAGTATATGTATGCAAAACAGCCTGACCCGGATTAGGTCTATAACACTGGATTTGGAAATGGTTGTTAGAGACTCCATCTGTGTCATTGCAAGGCTAATGTATTTGAAATTGCCTGTGTTGGTATTAGAGCTAAGGGTGGGTGGTAGTGGGTCCTAATGGCTGGCCTGGACTGGGAGGACTTTGTCTGGGTTGGAGGTATCATTGTGGTTGATTTTAGTGTGAATTCATATCTGAAGTTTTTGGTCTGGAGACTGCACCTTTTTGGGGGTTCTCATCTAAATCTTCTGGGGCTTCAGTCTAAAATCTCGCCTTGGGCACCAACATATTCAGGACCGGCCCTGCCCTGCTCCACATGTGAAGTACATACTACAAATCTATTTCTGGGCTAAAAGTGAATTCTCCTCTCTATAAATAGGACGACAGAAGCTGGATGCGGGGGCGCGCCTCGCAGTCCTTGTGTCGGTCACCGGTTAGGTCTATTTTTAGAAACAACACGGCTTACCTCACGTGCTACTGGCGACAGGTTTGCAGGTTGCGCAATACCTTACTGCCCGCCGCGCGCGCGCCTCAAATTATTCATGAATGTCATTCATTAAAAAAAATTTCACTTTTCATTAAGCTCTTGAACATCGTCACTGGAAGTTTTAAAAGAGACAAAGAGAACAAAGCCTTAATCACACATAAACGTCATTTGTTAAACAGTCGATAGCAATATTAAAATGATCATATTTGATAATGGTTGCTGGGGTTTTGATGGTCTAATCTGGTATTTGAGGATCATATCAGGCCTACTGGTGCCTTACTGGTCAAGCTGGTTTACCAGTAAGACTGTCTGGCAGGTTTTTTTGTGATTACATGTTTTTTTATTCTACAATGCAATGAAGGCATTATCAAAAATCAAAACTCACCTCCACAGCAAATTCATTCAGAGTTTCTCTATGAATATCTCGTCCTGTTAACTGTCATTTCAGTGTATTTCGTGTCCTATTTTGAAATAAGGACGTTATGCCAGAGGTTTTCTGAACGACAAGAAAAAAAAATATGAAAATGCGGCGAAGGATCGGGAGATGCGTCACATTCATGTCTAACAGCATGAAAAACTGGCAGCTATCAGAAAATTTCTGTGTAGGTTTATGCAGTCATTATTGTTTTCAACTGATTTCCATTCATAAAAGGCGACGGAGAGACGGAGCGATGTGAAACAGCCTCAGCATCCATATCCGCCTCCTGTAACAGCAGCTCGGTGACTGAGCATGTTGTGTTTAGCTCTGCGGTACAATGTGTGACATGCAGCACGATCCGTCTCACATGTTTAAGATGTTGACAGCATAAACGTGCTCGAAATGAATTGATGAATCGCACCTAACAAGCACCTGCCGTGTTTACTGACAGGTCCGGGGCAAACAGTGACAGGTAGCCTACCTCAGGTGCCAGACATATAAACACAGAGACCTCTTTCGTACGCAACCCAGTCTTCCCATCCCCCCCACCTCCTGCACCCCCCTCCTCCACCTCCTCCTCCTCCTCCAATACACCGGAGTCCGGTGACTCCGTTTACGTTTTACGCTTGCTCCTCCCCTTACTCGGTTTTGTCCAAATCGGGCTTTTTGCGTCGCCGGAGCTCCCGATTTCATCCCGACGTCATCACCGAGTAGAGGGAAGAGCTGACGTCGAGGCAGAGTCACCGAAAGGAGAGGGCACGGGAGAGGGAGGGGGAGAGTTTCACCATTGCGAACACTGATATGAGACATATCTATCCCCCCTCGGCCCCCCCTTTTTCTCCACCCCCCTCCCTCCGTTTTACGTCGGTGTTGGTGCGTTGGGAGCCCCCCTACTCCGGCGGAGTCCCAGGCTATATAAGTGACCGGCGAGCAGAGTCCCTCAACCAGATTTACGGGTTCCGGACTTCTGTGCGAGAGACGGCTACCACAGCCGCCGATTCACCTGCACTCCGAAAGGGGGGACAGACATCCAGCAGCCGGTCCAACATCCAAGCTGGACGCTGTGGCGGAACTAAAGCAGACGGAGACAGGACAGGAGAAGGTTTTTTAAACCTTGCTCTGGACGAAAAACAAAATTAGCTGAGATGAAAGTCCAATAACACACCTCAGAGCTTCACCACTTTTACAACCTGTCTCCTAACACACCTCGGAGACAGGGCACCCCGACTTCAGCCGAGGCACGACGTTAAACAACACTCCGCTCGCAACTCTGCAACTCACATCTGGAGGAATTTCCGATAGTTCACTGCAACAACCGGCCACAATGTACCGCTCAACCAAAGGAGCATCCAAGGCTCGACGGGACCAGATCAACGCCGAGATCCGGAACCTGAAGGACTTGTTGCCCATATCCGAGGCAGATAAAGCGCGGCTCTCATACCTGCACATCATGTCACTTGCCTGCATGTACACCAGGAAATCCGTCTTCTTTACTCAAGGTAAGCGCGAATGTACTCTGAATATAACGACCTGTTGATGAGTGTCTTGTAGCACTGCTGCAAAAACTGACTGCAATTCCTCATAGTGGTGGAATCAACAAGTGTTTCAGTGACACCGCAAGCAATTGTCTTAATATAAATCGGATTTTTGATAACATATTGAGCTATATGCCATTCATTTATCGTTAATGACCAATGTGGAAGCTGATAAATGCGTTTAAGTAGCAATAGTCGCTGTCCATGGTGCTGAAACGTTTTAGCACCAGATAATAAGCCGCACCGCTGTCCATGGTGCTGAAACACACTGCAGACACTGTTTTTCTACTGCGGGGATCAGGTATAATATGTTCTTACTTATCAGAGCCACCTTTTATTAACAAATGTAGCACCTTTGTGTTCTTTCCTTCCCATTTATATTTTCTCTAGAAGCGGGAACTGCTGCTGGTGTTGAGGAGGGCTCACTGTTTCTGTCTTTCAACGAACTGTCGGAGTTCATGCAGGCGCTGCCGGGGTTTCTGATGCTGCTGACTGGGGAAGGGAAGCTCCTGTACCTGTCAGAGAGCGTCACCGAACACCTCGGACACTCCATGGTGAGTTTACACAATTCTGATTTAACCAGTATTCAGTAAAGACGTGTTTAAGCTCTACTCTGGGCTTCATAAATAACGTTTTGCATTTTTTCAGGTGGATCTTGTGGCACAGGGAGACAGTGTGTATGATATCATCGACGCCTCAGACCACTTAATCATGAGGACCAACCTGTCAACCTCTACATCACTTGAAACGGGTAAGACGAAAATGATGATATATGGAATTCATAAGAATTAAGATATTTTTCCCTGAGTATGATTTTTAATGAATCTCCTCCCACCCTCTTCTTTGCAGATCGTCTCTTCCGCTGTCGTTTCAACACCTCCAAGTCCGTGCGGAGGCAGAGTGCTGGGAACAAGCTGGTTCTGATCCGAGCTCGCTGCCTCTCCCCCCCCTCCTCCGCTCCTGCTGCCGGGTCCTACTGGACCTCCAACCCTGTCTGGGTGTGTTTCTGCTCTCCTCTGGAGCCCCACCCGACCCGCTCCGGCCCCGGGGCAGAGAGGGAGTCAACCTCTACCCCTCCCCTGACTGACACCAACTTGTTCCTGGCCTGTTTCCACTCCCAGCACAGCCGGGACATGAGGCTGCAGGCTGCCCAGGATAGGTGAGTTCCCACAAAAAACGTCCTATCTTCCACTTGTTGCTTCAATATGAACTGGTTAATCTGTGTATGTAATAACTAAAGGGGTAAAACATGATCCTGCTAACACATCAACCACCCACTCTCCCTTGCAGTGTGAGCTCCTATCTTGGCTTTGATGTGACAGCTTTACGCTCTTGCTCCTGGTACAGCCTCCTCCACCCACAGGATCTGTCACATGCCTCTGCTCAGCATCGCAGCCTATGTAAGTGTACTCTTCTTCACACATACCTACCAGCACACACCACGTTACAACCATGCATGCCCACACAGTTACACACATTGTGCCTACTGGCAACATCCACACAGTGAAAAACACTATGATGATTAATAGGATTACAAAACAAACTGATGCCAACTTGTGCTGTGACTGTTCCTCAACAGTGAGAGAAGGAGGGGAGGGCAGAGCTGAAATGGTGGTGCGTGTGCAAGCTCAAGACCAGTCGTGGGTTTGGCTCTACATGGTGCTCCAGCTGCAGCCTGGAGAAATCCCCATCAGCAGCAACAACTACATCATCAGGTATGTACTGCCTTTTTAAAATTGCACAGGACTCATTAATTTGGAGACAAAACACTGATAAAAAACAGCCCAAAACACAAGACTAACTCAATGTTTCTCCTCTTTTTCCTTTTATCTCTCAGTGAGTCTGAGGCTTGGTCAGTGCGTCAGCAGCTCAGCTCAGAGCAGACCCAGCTGACCCTGGTTCTGAGTTCTGGTACCTCCCAACAGGAGGGTCTGAGCCTCCAGTCCCCAGAAACCCTCTCCAGCCCAGACCAGGTCTTCACCCCTGGCAGCAGTGGCCTATCCGCCCAGTCCTTTGACTTCAGCACCGCTGGCTGCAGCGTTGGCTCCTCTGATGAACCAGGGAGCTCTACTGCTGAGGCCATGAGGCTGGAGGGTGACCCTCGCTCCAGTATCTCCTCTCTGGAGGAAGAAAGCTTATTTCAGCAGCATCCAACTGAAAGCCCCTCAGCTGCCTCCTCTCCCACTCCAGTCACTGTTGAAACAGTAGCAGACTTAGACTTTTTAACCCAGAACATTCTCCTGCCGCCCTCCTTCCAGCTCGAACCTCCACTGCCAGCTCTCCCCCTGCCTCTCCCTCCTGTGCCCACCACACAAGCTCAGCAGACCAAAGAGTTTGTGTGCACACCACCCTACACACCGCAGATTGGAGGGGCTAGCTTCCCATTTGGTGAACCCCTCTTCAGCTTTGACCCCACTGGCACTACCACTCCTCCTCCCTCTGCTACCACGGCCACTGCCACCACCTCCATGGCCCCCGCAGCTTCCTCCACAGCCCCACCAACTACCGCTTCCAGCCCTGCTCCCCCCACCACCCTGTCTACAAAACTCCCCCTTGCACTACCAAACCTCACCACTGACCTTCTCTTCCCTGTCGATCCCTGCAGTGGCTCTCTTTATGAGAAACTGCCCCCTACACCTGACAGCCCCGGAGATGGCGACTGTACAGTGATGACCCTTCCCGAGGTACGGGGTCCTCTGTATGTAGATGTGCCACTAGGGCCCCTCCAGTGTCCCCCTGAGGGCCTTCTCACCCCTGAGGCATCACCCGGTAAACAGCCCTGCCTCTCCTTTTTCTCCCTGGAGAGAGAGAGGGAGAAGGAGAGGGCAGAAATCTCCCTCTTAGCTCAGCATATCAGCTCACTAGCAGAGGGATTCTACCTGGATCCACTCTTGTCCAAACTCTCTCCTCCCTCCATGTCACCCTCATCCTCCCCTCCCTCCCCCTTCCTGTCTCCCGCCATAGAGACCGCTGATGTTGATTCAGTCCACATGCTTAGGGAGTTTTATCCCATCAAAGCATGGAGAGGTCTGGACATTCCCATCTTCCTCGATGATGATGACTCTCTGTTTGAAGAGAGCATCCTAGAAACCCTCATCCAAGACGACTTTGCTCCTCCCCAGTCCTCCGGCATCTCCTCCCCCTCTCCCTCATCCTCCCCTATGCCCAGTCCCTCCAGCCCAATCTCTCCTCAAACCCCAGTGTGCTGGCGCCAACCCTCCCAGTTTGAGGGAGTGGGCCACTTCTGTAGCGTCCAATCGGCGCAATGTAACTCCTCGGCTGGGTGCGGGGCGACTGTGGCTGCTGCGGCCGGGGCAAAGGCGGAAGGGGAGGGGCTAGCGGAGGAAGCAATGGAGATCGAGGTGGTGTTATCTCCTGTGTCCTCTTGCTCCTCCATCCCAGCTTCCCCTCCCCTCATTCTCACTGCCTCCCCCAGCTCCGCCACCTCCACGCCCATCGCCTCGCCCATGCCCGCCGTGTCTTGCACTCAGTCCCTCCTGGAGGAACTGGCCGTTCTGGAACCCATGTTTGGGGCAGGTGCCTCGATCGCCCCTGGCTTAGGGCAACAACCTGAGTTGTATCAACTCCAATGTCATCCATCTCCACAGTGCTTCCACAAAGGTAAGACTCAGCCTCTTTTTTCCCTCAGTTTTAGTACATTTTTGTTAAATGAAGTGAGAAACATTTTCTAAAAGTGCATTACTAACTTCTTTCTCTCTTTTCCTTGTTTTACATTTCAGATGGGAGTGGAAGTGTTCCTCCGTTCTAAAATAAGTCTGTGACTTACTTCATTAAGTATGGCATATTGTCATATTTTGTGGAGCCCCTTTTACTGAAAAGTAAAAAATAATTAAGTGTATAAATATACATAATGTATATACAACTTAAGGACTTTAACTCCTACATGTCTCCTAAGAACAAAGATTGGCTTTATATTTTTGTTCAGTCATTAATCTGTATACTGCAAAACTGGTGCAACATTTACATGATGGTGCAACCGTATGGACTCATAACTGACTGGGTTTTGAGTCCATGTGGTATCTCTCAGCTTCTCTGTAACACAAGCTTCAGATATGATCAGACAGAGCAACCTCTCTGAACTTGTAAGCGCTGTTTAACTTCCAGACACGCATTTGTATTCACTCATAGTGAAAAATCAGTTGTGAACAAAAAAAACAAACATTTCTTGCTATTTCAATAGGGAGATGAATTATAGCACTTTTGCCTGACATGCAGCAACGCAAACCCAAACCTCAAATGTATTAGAAGTCAAATGTTTACAAATTTTTTACATCCTTAGGATGACCCCTATCTATCAATACATCAAAATAAGAAAGATTTCTTGCTTAGAACTCTTTACAGTCTTCAGAGCCACTTCAGCTCTGATTTGGTTGCACTCCTTCCTCACAGCCTTAAAGGTTGCATCAAAACTCAAACAGTATACAACTTAAAACCTAAGATACTTTGAGCTTTGAGTTTGCGGCTTCAAAACCTTTAACATTTCATATTTATCTCTCCATCTAAAATCTTGTGTATCAATGTGATGTGCAAACAAAAAAAAAAAGAAAACATGTAATGAGATCCTGGCATGTGATGATCTCAAGAATGTTGAAGGTGTCCATTTGCTTTACGAGATGTAACACCAAACAAGAGATTGTCTGGAAGTTTGCCGGAGCTCTGATCATGCCACAAATCCACTGCTACGCTGTACTGTACATTAGACTCTGAATGTGGGCTCTTCAGGTCACTCCTGGCCTGAAGGCAGTCAGCTGGATATTCTTGCAGCATCAATATTTGCAATGCTGGCAGCTTATAGCGGCTCCTGTGTGCCTGAAATGGCCCTGACCTGCTGAACTCTGAACTCTTTATCCATGTCCATTCAACATGGACAGTTACATCGTTGCTCCACTGGAGTGCGGTGTAGTGAGGCACAATTGACTATGTGAATGCGCGATTCTTCTTTTTTGAGAGGGGTTAGAATACAAAAGTTTTGTTTTAAAAAATGAAAATAGGGATGGGGTGCTATTTCTATTCAGTTACCAAGCGACACGGGTTGAGAATGGTACTATTCCCATGGTGTCGACATGCTCACGTAGAGTTGTCTACGGTCAAGTAAAGGATTGATTCCTACGTTCTAGCTATTAAAGGCTAAGTTAATATACATGTGTAAAATTATATAATTGTATGTGTGATATTTGAAAAAGATGTTAATGCATATGCATTATGTCTGTGGATATAGGCATATGTTCTTTTCAGAAAGGTTGTACACATTTGTACATTTGTATGAAACTGTTATTGGTCTGTATATATAAGACAGAGATTTTTATTGCATAAGATGGAATATATTCAAAACATCTTACTTACTGCAGAATGGACATTGTGGACCAGTGTTCTATTGTGTTGCTTATAAGTGTATTTGGTTGTCATACAAATGCATTTATATTAAAGTGCACTTAATGCGGCTGATGCATTTGTGTCGTCATAGTCAAGCCCCCTGTTCCTCCCTCAGCCTCATCATCATCATCATCATCACCACCATCATCATCATCCCACCATCCCTGCCTCTTTTCCTCCCTCCCATGCACTCTCCTCCATTTCTTCCCCTGGAGCGAGTTTCGCTCAGCAACAGCACTGACGCACACACATGACGAGACAGAATGAGACACTATCTGACTCAGACTGACGCACACACTTGGCGTCGAGGTTTTTTTGCGTACGAGCATGCGCACGCACAGGCACACACAAAGTTGGCCTCCCACTTATGATGATGCACACACACACACACACACACGCACACAGAGAGACACACGATAGTAGGCATATGACCCCCCCACCACCCCTCTTTACAAATCACAGTTTCTCACATTCACTCGATGTACCTGCGACTCTATCAGCGCTCGGTGTGGTGTAAGACTCCATATATAGGCATTCCTGCTCAAGAGCTCGGACTGAAACAGCCTCCCATCTATTCTCAGCCTCCATTCAGAAGGCTCAGAGAGGGGAGGGCTGGAGAGAGAGGGGAGACAAAGAAAGAGTGAGAGGAGGCTAAATTTAGAGGTACAGTAAAGAGGGATGTGGGACAAATTGATGCTCTATCCCCACAGGATGGAGGACTGGACCAAATAACAAACACAGAAAAACACATACATAACCCATTTTCTGTAAATCATGATAGATAAAAGATAGAAGATTGGTTTCATGGATTGAGGCCTATAATATCTTTTTTTGCCAGAACTCTTGCACAGTCATCACCTGTGCCACGGAATAGATATATTTCATCAATCATATCTCAAGAGGCAAAGCCCTAAACGTGATACTGTTTCTCTGTAAGTGAACATTTTGTTCCATCCCCACACTGCAGTGTCTGAGATGGAATGAAGATGAGCAGCGGAGGGAGCGCTACATAGCTAACTGCTGCTATCTCCTGGCAAACAGAAGCACTGCAGCAGAAAGGAGGATTTGTTGTGTAAGAAGCCATGTTAGGAAAAGGGCAGACATAAGGACATTATTGTGTATTTTATGTTAGCTTGACCAAATAAAATTCAACGGCTAATTAAGATGCAATCAGCTCTGATATGATTAAAATAATTAATATCATAATATTAACAAGAACATTTTCTGATATCAATACATATCATGATATAGCAAATGCATGTAAATTCAGATATAAAATAATCTTGCTCTTCCAGGAAATTAACTGTGTTCCATTTAGGATTGCAATTGATTGATATTAGAGCTGCAATGAATAGTTGATTAATCAATTAGTTGCCAACTATTAAATTAATCAATAATTGTTTTGCTAATCAATTAATCCTTATCATTTTTTAAGAAAAAGAAAGCCAAAATTCTCTTATTCCAGCTTCTCAAACAAATATAGCATCATATGAATGAATATTTTCAGGTTTCTGTCTTAGGCTGAGTGATCAACATTTTTCACAATTTTCAGACATTTTATCGACCAAACAACTAATTGATTAATTGAGAAAATCGATTCTCGATTGATCGATCAATTGATAATGGGAATAATGATTAGTTGCAGCCCTAATTAATATTATTGATTAATCAGTCATTTTTTTTACTGATTGTTTTTATTTTAATGTCACAAAATAGTGAAAAATAATCCAAGTTGACCTCTCCAAATTGCTTATTTTATTTGAGCAACAGTCCAAAAACCAAAAGATATTCAGTTTAAAATGATGTTAAACAGAAAATAAGTAAATCTTCACATTTGAGAAACTATAACCAGTGAACCGTTGGTATTTTTGCTTGATAAATGACTTATTGGTAATAAAAATAGTTGACAATTCATATCTTGTCAATCAATTAATTAGTTACATTTAGATACAGATTTAGTTACATAGTTACGTTTTTATGCCTTACATGAGACCAAAGGAAAAAAAAAGTGTCTGCATGCTGGATTTCTTTATTACAGACTGAAAAAGGCACCACACACACAAAAAAATCATTTTGCCTGATGAAGACCAGGTGAGGTTGAAACGTTGCCTTTTTCAGTCAGTGATAAAAAGACTTTGGGAGGTACAATCCAGTTTGTAAACATTCCTTTTTGTCCTTGACCTATAAATATAGTATAAGATGCACACACACTCACTTTGCTGTTACATGAGACCAAATCCTTCATAAGTGTAAAACGAAAACTTCAGTAACTGGTAACTTGTTAATTTGATTGAGGTTTGTTTGGCATCATGAATCTGGACAGAAGTTTTCAGAATGATAACATGACAAGACCATGTTAACATATTATTGATTCCACTGAAAGTCTACTGAATTATCACACAGCTCTACCTCCATGTGATGAATACTTTATACTCCAGATTGAAGGGACGTATACGTGTGATGTTCAGGAAACCATCTGCACAAGCTGACAAACAGCCAAACCGCTTCAAGAAGTGTTAATAATAGATAACAACATCAAAGAAACCGAATGTACAAATCCTTCCAAGACAGAGAAATTACAGTTTCATTAGCTTGGCTCAGTGGAAATGAAACGCTCAGGATCATAAATATTTTCAAAATGTGACTGGTTGTCTTTCCTGCCAAGATGCAGAGTGTGATGTAAATTTGTTACTCAAACCGTCTGAAAATGCTGAAAGCGAATAATTTGCATCAGACAAACAAAGAGACAGGAAAAATTCAGGGTTTTTTTCAATGGACTGTTTATTAAGATCAGACATACACAACATTAACAGTGTATTTGTTATGACTGTAGTACATGTATAAAGTCAATATAAATAGAAATGGGGGGGTTGGTATTGGATGTTGCAGGTCTTCATTTTCTTTTGCCCGTTGCAGCTTCAGCTGCAGCGGCTGCTGCTGCAGCTGCATCAGCTTTCAACTTCTCTTCTCTCTGCTCCATGAAGACTTTGTACTCATCAGCTGAGAGGCTGAAGAGGAAGGTGGAAGAGGAGAAAAACAAAACAAAACAGGATATTCAGGAAAATGTTACAGGAAAATCCAACTAACAACAACACATTGACAATGTTAGACATTCGCACTTGTAGGCAATTTTGTTGTTTAATATGGACAAACAGCCCATGTAGATATTTCCAGTGGAGATATGATGATATTTAATAGCTGTAATTTCAACTTGATAGCAGAAAATCCTTCGGCTATCTGAAATATTAACTTTAAGCATCAGTTTTTGGTGTCAGTCTCCAAGAATCGAAGAGCAATGGCCTCCTTCTGGACTCACCGTGGTGCAGCAGTGTTCAACAACCATCCAGGGAGAAATCCATTGTAAAAAAGGCAGAGATACCAATTTCTCTACTGACAGAACCCTCAATAAATCATCCTGCACTGAAGTCGCAAGACATGTTAACTTTTAAGTAAGGGGAGGAAAGGGATTCTGGGAAAAGTACAATATCATTAATTGAAGTAGAGGCTGAAGGAGCAGGTTGAGGGAGTGCGGTTCTGCTCGAATACTAAACCACAACAGTTCAGGGAAAAATAACTGAACATCATGAATGATAAACAGTAGAAGTGTGAGAGTAAACACAGGCGGATCAGTAAGTTCAAAGGGTGTAGATAGGGAGGTGTCACAGCTGTAATGAAATCTAATAGAAAAGCAAGATGTATAAGACGTGAAGCTTATAATGTAAAATCTTTGTTGACAGATAGCTGCTGATTCCTTTATTTTTAAGGTTTGGTGGGTTTTTTTGGCATTTTTGCTTTTAATGGATTGCTCAACTCAATTTTTGAGACTGTGGTTCCTGGTGTTGTTGTACTGAACTGCTTATTAATGTCAGTATTTATATTTATGTATGTTTATTTATGTATAAGAGGATGGGCGTACAAAGCAATAAGTATAATATGATGCAACCTGTTACAACTGCAACCACAGATGTTCAGTCAACCACAGGAAGAGCGTAAGATACTTAGAGTACCTTATTAATCAAAGCAGCTAATCACACTAGTCGCAAAAACTAAAATTCAGACCACACACTAAATCTAAATATATAGTCACTGGTCACTTTATTAGGTACACCTATACAGTCTAATGCAATCCAATACAACAGCTCTGCCATAAATTCTACTTTTGCAAAGATTATTCATTTTCTGTTTTTGTTGACATTGTCAGAAAGGTGATAATTCTACTTTATGTTTATAATTGAGGTCGTAGTGAGTGGCGGTGTACTGGATTATATTAAACATATTTCTAATATTTGGCCTCCTGCATGTATGTAAATGGAGTGTAAATATACAGAATATAATGTATATATGCACTGTGCAATGACAGTTTTCTCTTGTACAGTCAGAGAAAAAAAATGTGTTTTCAAATTTCACATCAGTAGATTTTGTTGCAGGGTTTCTGTATCCATTTGAATCTCATTATACTGTACAGTGCAGCTGTTCATATTATCCAGTCACTCTCACACATACTCACTTTGTGTTCCCTTATCTGACCTCTAGTGGCCGTTTTTAGGCGTAAGCATCAACAGATGACACTGAACCAGCATCATTCACATGCAACACCACAGGACTGTATAAAGCTTTACGTTTGTGAAACCATGTGTCCTCGTTCCTTTTTGAAGAGCTACGTACATAATGATACCAACACTCTACTTGGACACTGTCAGCAGCTTATCACACTACAGCTTGTGTTCACTGAAGCTTAAGTTGTCTCAGGTCGATATGTTGAGAACGTTAAGAGCGGCGAGAACAGGAGCAGGACTTACTCGTTGACAATCTTGATACCCAGCGAACGGGCCGAGCCGACGATGCTTTTGACGATAGTCTCCAGGGAGGCATCCCTCATTTTGAAGCACTCATCCTGGGCTTTCACCTGGGCTATTTCATACACCGCTCTTACCGACACCATCCCCGCTGTCTCGTGGCCTTCACACACATAAAAGAGATGGCAGAATGTGAATAAAGCAAATGAAAAATTCAATAAACGCACAAGGAAAAGTTTGGCACAAAAGAAGACAAAGTGGGGCTATGTGTGAGCTAGTGTGTGTGTGTGTGTGTGCGTGTGTGTTGGAGAAGGGGTGGTATTAGGAGTCAACGGCTGAATCGGGCCTGGAGATACTATAGCTTGGAGCATAAAAGTGCGAAATCCATAATTCTCTTTTCTTAACACACCACCTTTGCCACTTCCTTCCTCTGTTGCCGTTCTCTCACATGTCATGAATATAACATCAATCACAGCAAAGCTTAAAACTGAGCCGATGGAGAGACGTGTGTCCGTTACACGTCTCAGTGGGTGAAAATTGGAGTGAGAACAGATACATCAGAACATCTCACCTGTCTTTCCAGCCCCTTTCGCAATACCCGCCGCTTGCTTGAGGAAGTAAGACACTGTGGGCTGACCGATCTGCAGGTCATAGGTTCTGTCAGGCTGAGGAGACAAAGAAGAATTTAAATTATATATATGAAAATGAGACCTCAGTGTCCTCAATGGCAGCTAAGACCCTGTCAATGACTCTTGATGTTCACAGAAATTACACGCAGATCTTCACACATAATTAAATCATATTTTACTGAGCAAAGGCTCAGACATTGAATATTACTTTTTAAATGTTTTGCTTTTATAAAATCAGCAGCCTACTTGTTGATAAGTGTTTTCTTAGCTGAAGTAGGAACATACCTTGGACCTACAATCCACCAGAAAGGGAACTTGTGTAATGGTGCTCTGAGTGAAGTCTGGTGACTAAGCTGCTGAAAATTCTTTATTTTTGCAACAATGTAAGCTTCTGGGTTTCTTTTAATTTAACTATCTTGATGCAGGAACTGAAGAATCCAAAGTGACATGCTTTTTTCTAAAAAGTTCACTTGAGAGGGAAAAAAAAGAGGTTTATTGCCACACAAAAGATCACTGAAGAAAACAGTGTCCTGATGGAGGCAATCACATAAAAAGTTGCCAGTATGATTGAGGAGAAGTTCAAATGTTTCACGGACATTTTAGAGAAAGTTACTGAGTGCCTTGAAAGTCAATCTAAACGTATAGATGAAGCAGAAACACGCATCTCTAATGCTGAGGATCTGAACACTGAATTACAAGGAAATCTCAGCATGTGGCGGAAAAGAACATTGAACACCTAAATGCAAAGTTAATGAACATGGAAAGACGCAGAGGCAGGGATAATAGAATCCACAGATTAAGTGAGAAGATGGAGGATGATGATCCAGTGTGCATCTTTGAATATTGGCTACCATCCTTCCTGGAAATGGAGACCGAACAAGGTTTAATTAAAGCTGACCGTGTGCGCTGCAAGTTTGGAAGACAAAGGTTGATGATACGACTCAGGTGGTTGTTATCAAGCTTCATAACTATACCAACAAGGCTAAAGTTTTAGTTGCAGCAAAGGCAAAGAAGGAGCTTGTGTACAATAAAAGCAGGTTAATGCTGTCATCAGATCTTCCAGAGAATGTTCGTGCACAAAGGAGATGTTTCAACAAAGTCTGCAAACAGCTAATTGAGAGGAATATACGCTTCCCCATGCAGTACCCTGCTGTTCTTAGACTGACAGGAAAGAGACACAAGTTCAGATCCCCTAAAGAAGCTCAAGATCTCCTGGATAAAATGGACTTAACTTGAGCACTGAATGGTTCGCTATATACAGTAACTCTCCCTCTTACAGCTTTGCATGGGCAAAGAAAATATCAGAGAACTGGTACGGGCGCTTATGGATATTTAGACTTGTGAAAGTGTGACCAATAGCCTACTGTTATTTATTTATTTATTTTTATGATTGCACATTTTGTGAATAGGCAGCGGATCTAGTCGGTCTATCCCTTGATTGTCCCAGTTAAATTTGTAGCAGGGGACGGAGTTATATAAAATGGATTAGGAGTTTAGAAGGAACGTCTAGTGATTGGTTTAACCCTTTTTTGGTGAGAATAGCCTTTGTTTGCTCTCTTTTTTCAGTTTTTTTCTTCAGGCTTCCCTTTGTTAGTTAAACTTATCTTGGTTTTACATATCTTACATTTTCTTCTCTTTTTTCCTCAATTTGTCACTAAATACTGGTGTGTGTTACGTGTTTATGTGTTTGTCTCACAATGCCCATTTGCCAAGCTTAGAGTTGAGGATTATACATCTCAGATTCCCCCATGTGTGAGACAGAAATGGCATTTTTCAGATACTTAAGTAATTCTTGATGATATGTTATTGACATTGCAAAATTACTTCACTCAATGTTAAAGCTCTGAATCACCCTTTAAAGCATTACAAAAGGTTCTTATTTGGCTGAAAAAACAGGATGCTCAAATTGGTCTACTTCAACAGAAACACTTGAATAATTCAGAACATGTGAAGATAAAAATAATGGTTTGGTTTGGTCAAGTAGCTTACTCCTCTTTCTCTTCAAAAAGAAAATATGTAGCAATATTGGTACATAAAAGTCTGCCTCTCATAATAGAAAAGGTTATAGCAGATGAAAAGGGTTGTTTTCTTTGTTTTTTTTTATTTGGGGAGCACTTGTTGCTTTGTAGTCTTTATGCGCCTACGAGTCACTATTTTACTCTTACTTCTAGGACAATATTGGACAGAACTGAGAATTGTACAATTGGCTCTAGTAGACTAAGCGAACCTTTTTACGCTATTTCACCTATTTTTATTAAAATTTCCCTGCCATACAGAGACCCTTTAAAGAGGCATTGGCAGCTGAATCCATCTCTGTTGAGTGATGAAACTTTCTGTACTTATCTTAACGAGCAATTTACAAGAAAGCAAATGATAGAGATGATGCTGACCCATCTACAGTATGGGAAGCTGCCAAAATATATATCAGAGATTTCATTATTATGCTTTGTGGCCGCAAAAAAAGAAGGAATTGGCAACCCAGCTTGAACTTGAATCTGAATGAATAGCCTTAGAAGCACAACTTGTGAGGCCGACTGAGGCTCCCCGCGGGCAGGTGGAAGCACTAATGGTCAGCACTAAATCAACTTCTTACTCAAAAAATTTTTTGCAGACTATTTGAGGCACCTGCACAACTAATTAAGAAAAGAGGGAGCACAAATTCAATATCGCAACTAAGGAATGAAAAAAGGAAAGATTTGTGTGACATCATGCAAACTTAAGAAACTAAAGTACACAAGTGAATGTTGTAACAGTATGGAGAAAGTAGATATCTTTTTCAACAAAATTAAATTACCATATGCAACCCAGGAATATAGAAATCTTTTATGCAAACCTACATCTGAAACAGGTTAAAGAGGCTGTTAATTCTCTACAAAGAAGGAACGCAGCAGGGTTGGATGGATGTGGTCCAGATTTCTATAAGGATTTTGGGGTAAATATACAGTATCTGGTCTTTTGAGGAGAATGTATGTTGACTACAAAGGCTACCTAAAACCTTAACTATGCTAGATATTTATTTGATACTTAAAAAATGGCAAATCACCTGATCTAAGAAGCTCTTATAGGCCTGTCAGCCTCATTAATGTTGACTGTAAAATCCTCTCTAAAATTTTCACAAAACAAATTAAAGATACTGTTCCTAAACTCGTTAAGCCAGATCAAACAGGCTTTCTTAAGCAAAAATTTTCTAGTTATAATATGAGGCACTTTATCAACATTATACATCAAGCTAAAGTAGCCTCAACAAAAAATATCATCTCTCTCGATGCTGAAAAAGCATTCGATTGTAGGACTGAATGGAATTACTTATTTGCAGTGCCTAACAAGTTTGGGTTAGGAGACGAGTCTAGTAAATGGATTCAGCTTTTGCACTCTGTACCAAGGACAAGCGTTATTGTAAATGGAGAACGCTCACAAGATTTCCTTCTGGAGCGATGTCAAGGCTGTCTCGCCTCCCCACTATTGTTTGCCCCAGCTATTGAACCACTTGCAGAAGCTACCAGAACTCATGAGGATATTCAGGGTGTTAACCTGGGCAGAAACATTCACAAAATTGCATTATAAGTGTACAATATCTTATTTGTATCAAGCTCAGAAGGTTCCTGAAGGTTAGACAATACTTTAGTTCTTTTTCAGGTTATAAAATAAACCTGGTAAAATCTGAAATTATGCCTCTTGGCTCATACAGGGACACTGCTACTCTTAAAAAAATTTCCATTGAAGTTGTCTCTCAATGGTTTATCTTAGCTAGAAATATATGTCTCCCCTAATATATGTGAACTGTACAAATTAAACATGAATCCTCTCTTAAAAGTTATGAAGGCAGACTTGAAACGCTGAGTTAATCTTCCTATTTCTTGGATGGGGAGGATAAGCTTAATTAAAATGAATATATTACCACATATTCTTTATCCAATACAGATGATACCACTTTATATGGATAAGAAAACAGGGAAAGGGAGAATTTTGTCGAGATTCATATGGAGAGGGAGAAAGGTGAGATTGAGATTTACACGACTGCAATTATCTAAAATGTCTGGTGGACATTACCAAATATTCTGTTTTATAACGGGGCAAATCATGCCAGAATTGTTTCACAGACTTAATGAGTACTTGGAAATAATTAATAGTTGGTGCTGTACTCCTTTTACTTTGTTAAGTCTTCTCACAAAGTATATCACTGAAGAGCCTGTGGCTATTACTCAAAACTCTTTAATAAGTAGTGCTATACATTCCTGGCAAGATATTATGAAATACTGTAGTAAAAATAACAAGGCATCTCTCCTTAAAACTATGATACAAAATGCTGAACTTTTACTAGGTATAGAGGGCACCATGTTTAATCAGGGATTAGGATTATTCATGATTTATTACAAGCAAATAGTTTAATGTCATTTCATCGGTTTCAGACCATATATGGAACACCTTCATCTCACTTTTTGAGGGACTTGGGAATATTTTTTGACCTGTGGCAGGTCAGTGGTCGGGCGCTGGTTGGACACACTAGACGGCCCACTGTGTGACCCACATGTGTGTTTTGTGGTCTGTAGGGAATCTGGTATGCAGGGTGTGGAGTCATTGCTGGAGTTGAGCAAGAGTAGGGAAAAAAAAAATCACTTTTAAAGGGCAAATGCACAAAGTGTTATTATTATTATTACAAAGAGCAATAAGACCAACACGTGTCTGCTGTACACAGATTTTCATCAGAGTCCTTCACAAAAAGTGTGCTTTGTATTTTCTGAGGAATTAATTCCCTTTCTTGTAGTATTTCGTCTACCCCTCTAAATCCGGAGCATCTGCTTTATGTTTCATCCCTCTCAGATCCAAGTAGTGCTTTTTTTTTTTTCTTCATACCTTGAGGCCATTGTGTTTCTGTAGTAGTGACTGCACTGTACAATGGCACTGCAGTCATTGTATTTTATTCAAGCTTAAATAGGTTTCTGACTCAACTGTAAACAAAAAAGTAGTTTATCATTCTGTCTTTTATGTTATTGTTTATATTAATATGAGACTCTAATCTAAACCTGCATTAACTGAGAGGGCAGTGCAACAATCTGTGAAAACAAAACAGACATATTATCACCTCCTGAAGTAGTTATGGTGAATGTGTTGGCAAATATTTGCCTATTAACACATCCAGCAGACACAGGGCAACATTAGTATTAATTTGGAGTCGTGTTTCTGGCCACCTGGCAAATTTAAATTTAATATGCACTCTGCTTTTAGCTCTGTCTTTGATCTCCAGAAACTCCAGAGGGAAATGTTTAGCTGGTTCTGGGCAGCATACAGTTGGTTTATCATAGCTTTTTCGCTAAAAACAGCCTGCTGTGTTTGGAAACGGTGTTAATGAGAGCGGTGAAAGTGAATAAAAACAGAAAAGTTGTAGGCTGGGAAAACCAAACCAAAGAGCCAAAAGATGCTACGATGTTTGAAGAACGGAGGGGAAATACAGAGTCGGATGATAATTTTGAATTTGTCACTGTAAAGAAGACAGACCAAATAATGTGAACACATAAAAAATATTTTAACTGTATTTTGACTAATCCATTTGCATGGGGTGTTCACATTATTTTGTCTACCTCCTGTGCGTTCAGCTGTGTACTGCTGCACATCTGCTCTCCAGCCTCATTCCCTCGCCCTCTACATCCTTCCCTCAGGACCAAAATAAAAATAATCTCTTCAGCCTCACTGAATTATTCTGACCCTTTTATTTAATTCACATTCATTCCCTCGCCAAAGACCTTTATTGAGTAAAATCTGACATATCGATTCAATCAATCTGAGGATGGTTTTCTTCGGATCATTTGTTACCTGTCACATATGAAAAGGAAAAGAAAAAGAAAATCACCGTAGGCTGAGCTCAGATGATACCACAGTGCAGATGATGTGTCATCAGTCATGTTATCTAACAAAAGTGACCTTTCGACATGAGGCAACAGAATTTTTCTCTATCTATGGAAAGGCTATTGGTTATAAAGGTCCAATGAGTCGCTGTTGTTTCTTCCATTTTAGAAGACAAACACAAACATTTACTGCAGCGGCCTTTTTCTGACGGGCAAAATGAAAAACAAAGAGAGTGAGACTGAGAACGCAGCGAGTGTAAGAACAATTATGGGAGAAAACATGAAAGGAATATTTTTGGTATTTTGGGAAATACACTTATTTGCTTTAATTTATAAATACTGATGATAAGAGTGATCCCAAACGGTAAACAGTGTGTGAGAGCAATGCTACAGTGTGTAGTGTGATCATGTAGTAAAAATGGTGATGAACAAACATTTCCAAACACAGTTCAAATTTCTTTCTTTTGGCCAAATGAGCACATCCATCAAATCAAAGAACAAAGTTGACTGGACATCACACTGAAAGAGGGAACGTATGCTTGAATTTGTTGTGTAAGTTTCAGTGGTGTATTTGTAGGATGGACGTGTAATGTGACTAAACCTTTATTGGCCATTCAGTTGCTCAACAATATCGATTATCCAATTAGCTCAACAGTAACAGGGCTTTAGTAGTGAAACTCTGCAGTTAAATGATTTATGAGTTGTGTTTTGGTTTTTTTTTGTCTTTCCAAAACCAAAAAATTAAAAAATCAAAAGTGTACACAATGAATTTAACTGTGTTTATCTGCTCCAACTTCAGCTGCGAACGTTAGCATATCCGGCTAACTAGCATGCTACCTACAGTAGTAACCAAGCGTTACTGTCAAGGCTTCCAAGTTTACTTCAAAGGATCCGTGTACCATTAACCAACTACATTAACTTGTGAGGTTACAGGTTACATTAAAGTCGAGATGAAATGAAAACTTTCTTTTTGACCCTTTTAGATCACATGTAAAACAAAACATGATGTGTGCTTACGTAGGCTTGAACCAACCACTTTCAACCAATAATATCACGACATCCACCCATCGATCAATCTTCAACTTTCAGCGGCACAGAGCTAAGATTCATTATGACACAACCACGTTTCAATGTTCAAATCAAATTCCTCTCATTATGTCCTGCCTGTCTATCCTGTTTCACTCAGAAATACATCACAACACAGAAGTTAGATTCTCTCAAAATGCTGTTTCATCTGGACTTTAAAAAAATCCTGCCAAACATTAGTTCTGTTACTAGTTACACACTGCAACACAAGCACAATGCGGTTTATTTATTTCCAAGTCTTCTACACGCATCAACACCTGGTGAGGACACAGACTTTTTGTTCATTTCATACATAAACTTGAATGGTTTCTCAGCAACCTCAGTGACTCCAGCCTGCAGCTCTGTTCACTAAGAAATATTTCTGTTTTAGTATGGATTACACAAACAAGATACAATCTTGTTGAAACAATGAGGTTAATTAGTGAGCGTCAGAGGTGTTGGTAGACATATTTTTTAACTTTGGAGAGAACCAGGCTGGCTGTTTATCCCCTCTAGCTTCCATTCTTTATGCTAAGATAAGCTAATCACCTCCCGGCTCCAGCTCCATAATTAATCACAGACATGGCAGTGGTATTGATCTTTTCATCTCACTCTCGGCAAGTGTATTTCTTTAAACGTCGAACTGTTCCTTCGCAGTAAGATGAAAGGCATTGTGAGAGGTGCTAAAAGCTAGTGACAGGACTGAGGTGAAAGTCAGTTCAGAAACAGATGCCGACTGCACGCACACATTAAACATCGCATGTAAAGTATGTCGAGTACAGTGTGAGCAGGAGAAGCTCTACGCTGCAAATCGCCAGCAGATGGCACTGATCGGCAGCAGCAGTGGGGACCCGTGATGTGATGGCAGAGCTGTTGCTGAATATTGCATGTCAAAATATATTCACGCTTTTTACAGGATTAGACTTCCACTCCTTACATCACAAACCTCATTACAACACACATTTATTCAGCTCACAGGACACAACTCTTGATGTGAAACAACACACAAAGAGGCGGTGGTGGTGGTGGAGGTGGAGGGGGCGTCGAGTCAAACAATATGTGGTGGGTAAAAAAAAACAACAAATAACTACAAGCTCTTTTCTGAGTAATTCACATCTCCTGCATGCACTTAATGCTTCTTGACTCTAAGTTCCTCTGGGTATTGCTTCATTAATGAATACAAATGGAAAGGCTTACTTTATTGGTAGAGTATGAATAATGGAAGTGCTCTGGTAATGTTATGCAGCTGGTGGAATTAACTACAGTTGAAGGAGAGAGGTGTACTAAGTGTGAAGGGTCAGGGGAGGGTTAGCAAGACCCCCACAACGAGCCGCACACACACGCACCTTCACGTTGATCTTGACTGGGAGTGGGATGCCCTCTTTCAGCTCCTTTGTTTTCTCGTTGAAGTCCTTGCAGAACTGTCCGATAGGGATTCCTCTCTGGATGGGAAGAGAAAATAAACATGGGAAAAAAAGAAATTGATGCGTGGATTGCTTTAAAATGTATGAGGAGTCTGAGCTCGCAAACATTTCAGCTGAACGTCACTCGTGTCACACTTGTGCTGCCAGAATACAGATGCCTGAACTGATGTCAGTCAATCAATCACAAAGCTTCAGAGGGGTCTGACTTTATTTGCACACATGAACGGCTCGGGGAATGGGCGCCTGACTGGATATATATGTGACTAGCCGAAGTTTGTTTATATGCCATAACATTTTGGTGGAGACATTTTTATACTTCATGCTAGTTTTTTCTTGTTATATTCACACTGAAATGTGTCTGTGTGTGTGTGTGTGTGTGCAGCTTTTCTGTTGTTCCAGACAAAAGTGTTTATGTATGTCTGTCACTCGAGCTATGACTGAATGCATGTTTGTGCCCAAAGCCAGAGAAACCCAGTGATGAATGAGCCTCCCATTTTCCAGCTCCTGCGAGGCCAACCAGAGCGAAAGCAAAATGGATGGGTGACATTAAGTCAACGCCCGGCCAACGCTGCTCCTTTGCACCATTCCTCTTTGGAGATGAATTCAGTAGCAAAGACTAATAAAGAATCTAATTATTACTGCTGAAATTTACACTGACCTTCACCCGCTATCCTTTCCCCAAGGCAACACACTGATTGAAATGTTCATTTCTGAAATGAGGGAATGAAAAAAAAGGGCTTTTATACACAGTTTAATGGACTCATGAGCTTCTATTGCTCCACGATGGAGCAGACTGAGCAGAGCACAGCCCTCTGATCCTAATAATGCATCTGATGAAAAGTCAGTCATCCTGAGACGTTCTCCAATGACAGGACGGGGAAGACATTTATTTGAACTTAACGGAGCAGAAAGTTCTCCCAACATCATTTCCACTAAAGGCTTCAAAAGCACCTGATGAATGCTAATCAGTCTCTGGATCTACACAACGCCACTACTTCATTAGTGTCTGAAATGCTACTCATTACTCACTGGAGTTACTGTGCATCCGCTAACACAATAACAACAAACAGATTGAAATTTCCACATGTCACAAGAGTCGACGCAGGTTATTGTTTCAGAGCTGATGGGTGCTATTTGAATTACAATATCCTACTAATGAAATGAAACCCAGCTACGTCCCTGGGGCCCCTCGCTAGGCTCTACCTTCCCTCCCCTCTCATGCTTATTAATAGTAATCCCATGTCAACCTTGCTACCTTCTACCCGTGGCCTTCCCTCCCACCACTTCCCATAAAACAACATAGCAAGGGTAAACAAGCAGGGAGGGAGCACTGAGGGAAAGTCTAATTAAATATGGATTAATATAAAGGCTGTGATGTTGGGTATGAGTCAAAGAAAACCCTCGGGCTCTGCCTCACACATTCAGCTGCCATTCCTTTCCTTCTGTTCAGCCCGTCTCGGATAATGATCTTTCCCACCGACTCAGACGGCCCTTTCATGCCACACAATGCCATGAAAAGGCCTTCCTGACCAGCCAGAGATAATGCCTGATGCTTCTAAAATGTGCTTAAGCACGAACAGCGAGACATTATGCAGACAGAAGAGCGAATGTGCTAAAGATAGATGGAGGCAAAGACTTCACAGGGCCTCCCTGACCAGACAGTCCTTTGCTGCTAATAGGGCTTGAACAAACAATGAAAAAAAAGGCTAAAGAGTGGCAAATAAGAGAAAGATTGGCCTGAGGAGGAGAGACATGGCCCACTCGGGGACAGCACACAGTTTGCCCTGAGCTCTGCACACAATTAAATATGCACCAGAGACAGGTAATCATATTTTAATTAAGCTGTTCCACAAGAGTTCAGGCACCTCAACCTCTGAAGATGACAGCATGAGCAAGTTTTATTTTGGCCTCTGGCTATTTAATAGTTTAACTGCAGTAATTACAGCGATTGGACCATGTTGATAATTGCAATCAGAGTCCTTAAATGTTGAGGGGGGGCTGGTGTGCCATGCAAGCAAGGTTCAAGGTTGGCTCCTCCAGCGTCCCATGACATTCATCAGAAAGAAGAAAACTGGAACAGTAACATTCATGGCCTGGCCAAATCGCTAACCCCGCTCACTGGATCTGAGCATCTAATCATCCTCGAGTCCGAGCTGCTGGATAAATCCTCTCTCCTTCACCATGACTGATTAGAGCCGGGCGCTCTCCAGTATAAAATGGCTGCAGCCCATCACCCAAGGCGGGGCCTTCCACACTGGCTGTGGACGAGGACATTCAGCCACACATCTTCAAAGACTTCTGAGATCCTGGGCACCGGGATTAAACGCTAATCTACGAAGATATTGCTTGCCGTCAAAAACCAGCAGCGACAGTGGTGAGTAATTGCTATATGATCCATTCAAGATCGGCGCAGCAGAGTCTTATTACTCATAATTATGGGAGCAATTAGGCATTTGCAATTAAAATCTGAGAAGTGTCCATTTGATTTGACCCTTCCACCATATTCTCTGCAGTCTTTTTTGACACTCCCTCCGTGTTAATGTGATTGGCTTTTCAGCTTCACTAACTCTTTTTAACAAGATGTAGCACTAGTGTGGCATGATGGTGTGTGAGTGTGTGTGCGTAGAGGGGAGGAAACCTGATGGGAGGAGAGGAGCGACAAGAATGGGAAAGAGAGAGAGAGACAGCTGAGGTGTATTAAAGTTGTCAGAATGTGGGCAGTGATCGTGGTCAATATTTGAACAATGAGGAGCAGGTTTGTTTGACCGAGGTGAATGACGGGAGAGAAGTAAAGCGAAGGCCGCGGGAGGTCCTCATGAATATGGGCGAGTGTGTGTGTGTATGTTTATGTATGAATACTTCAGCCTCATTTCAATCTTGTTTCAATCTGACAAGACTATCAGTTGAAGAGTGTGTATGTGTGCATATTAAGCTGCCAGGGACTGCTGACGGTGAGGAAGTGTTCGCTGCGTGCGGTCGCAGGTGTCTCTGCATCTGAGAGAAAAATGGAGAGAAAAAAAAAAAAAAAAGAAATGCAGGAGAGTGAAAGAGAAAAGAAGAGGAGGAGGAGGTGGAGAGAGAGGAAGAGATAGGAGAGAGAGCAGGTCAAGAGAAGTGTTGTGCTTAAGGAAGCGTGGCAAACATGGAGATAAAGGACAGAGACATAGGGGTAAGGCCTTGGGGCAGGAGGCAGGATTAATTGCCCCTGGCATGCAAGGCCACCGGATAAATTGCCCCTGGGCGGTCTACACGAAGGAGGGCTGCGATGCGGTGACGAAGGTGTTACAGTGAAGAGAGGCTGATGGGAGGCGAGGTTAATTAAACTCTTCAGTGTGAAACACTCTCATTCATTACCTTCATTACCTTGTTCATTTAATCTGCTCCCGTGTTGGCATTTTATCACATCCAGCCTCATTGTGGCGTCATACAGCTGATTAGGTTTCATGTTGAACCCCCTCAGCTGCAGCCCGCCAGCCCTGCAAAGGGGGTAACTGAGAGTGGCCGCCGCCAGACAGGCTGAACAGCGGGTCAGTTTAGGCACTGCCGCACACAGCAAACAGCACAGAATAAATTGAGTTCACGCTGGACGTGCATTTTACTTGATTTTCCACTCTGGAATGACTGGATTAGTCTTAAAAGTGGAAAATGAAAACGATTTTCACCCCCAGCCTCCAGTGAACTGTGCTGAGGCCAATATACAGCCCCGCATAAAAAGAACTGAGGACTGCTGCTCAAACGGGCATGAGTGCGGCAAACCACTCATCTTCAGAACGACCAAAACAAGCCAAAACTTCTCAACACAGTTTCTACTGTCTGGGTCTTTGCTTAAAATAGACAGAGCCTTCACAATTTGTTTGTACCTGGCCCAAGAAGAAGAATTTCCTGTTTGAGGGCATTGTGAAAGCGAGCAGGCGACGGTGGAACAAAATGGATTGCATCACGACAAAACATTCGATTTTCAACTCCATTAGGTCCCCCTCAGAGTCTTGACAGTGTTGTGCTTTTCGCCACTTCACATGATTAATCACGTGTGGAGGCTGCAGCAGAAACACAGGAGCCTGAACTGCAGGCAGCTGAGACTCCACGCTGGAGATGACTGAAAAATCACAGCATACACTGACAAGTGGAGGACAAACAGAAACAGAGAGTCAGAGGTGGAAGCAGCCTGGAAACAACATACTCTGCAACAACAACTCATAGCAATATTTTAACAAAGCTTTGCTGAGTAAGTTTGTAATAGAGTCAGAGGGATGACGGTACCTTTTGCCTACTAAAGGTGATGTTTAATTCAAGCCTCATACTCTGAGATGACACAGAGAGCAAGTACAGAGACGAGGAAGGTGAAGCGACTGAATCCTTCATGTTTGCAGTGCTTGTGGAGGTCAGCCTCGGGTCTGACGTGGAGCATGGTGCACTGTTGACGCCTTTAGCATTCTTGGACAGTCTATAACCCCATGTGTCCTTCCAAACTTCCCCAATCATATCTGAAGCAAAAAAGTGATGACTGCACAATATTGTGGACAGCCTGGCCGCCTGGCTGCCCCTCGCCCTCCTCTGCTATTCTCACTCTTCCCACTGTCCTTTTTCCTGCCTTCCCTCCCTCCCTCCCTCCATCCTGAAAGTCAGCCAGTGTGCAGAGTGACCTTCAACCACACCCACAGGGAACAAAAAAAAAAAAAAAAAAAAAGAAGAGGAGATAGTAGCAGTATGGAGGAGAGAATGGGATAAACATGAGGAAACGAGTGAAGAAGAACCAAAAAAAAAAAAAAAAGAAGCTCCACACAGAAGTGAGGAAAATGGAAAATCTCTCTTCTCTTGGAAGCCAGTGGAGCGCATAGCTGAATCTGACAAGAAAGATGACTCTTCATCCCCTTTCTCACCAGTCTGATTAAACCTCTCACTCTAAAATGAACCCAGCACACTGAGAGCCACAGAATGAAGGGAGTCGAGCCTTTGCAAAAGCTGCAGACGGGAATCCCTACAGATACACTTGAAGGAGCAGGACCTTGAGGACAAGGTGATGCTATGAAATTCATAAAAAAAAAAACGCATCTGCTCCCAACAAAGGAACCAAAATTAAATTCTCGAATGGGAGGAGGGGGAAGCAGCCGGCCCCTCTTTTCAACTGTTTCCAAAAAGATTTATTTTTTGACCAGATCTGTCTCAGAAATTCTCAATCCTTCTGTTTAAGTATGCGGTAAGCCGGCTGTAATGAGTTAATCTACAACAGAGGGATGATTTCCTTGTGTGACTAAGACAGTAAGTAGACAGAAGGAGGACTAATTAAAGTTGTAACATCTGCCTTCTGAGCTCTAAATGTGTCTACAGACTACAAGCATCTTTCGCTCTACTTCCTTCGCTCTTAATCCAAGCGAAGGAAGTGTAATTGACAGACCATCTATTAATATTTGTTTATATTTTGAATAAGAGGCAAGCAAAATAACATTTTCTTCTCCTTGCTCCTTTTCGGTCACAGAATGTTTAAATTGAGTTGTGTTTTGATCATGAGTCTCCCTTTTTTTTTCCTTTTCTGGAGCTGTGCATTACCACGAGCGGAACACATACTAAATAATGAATGACTAATGAATAAATAGCCTAAGGTATCAAGCCTGCTCCCAAACAATGCAACTAATCTTCTGGCAAGCGGCATCATCATGATTACCATAACCAATGAGTATACTGTAACTGGGTGCTCTCAAATATTCATAGCATCTTCCACCTAAACTTCCACAGCTGATGGAGGAGGAGAAACTGAGGAGGGTGGGAGGTCTGTGCTGGAGCACGTAACCTGCTTACAAATTAACACCACAACCAAAGTCGGACTGAGCGCCAGTGAGTGAGAGAGTGAGTGAGTGAGTTTCCCCTCGGTCTCCTCTCGCTGTTGCACGGCTCTGCCTCCTCTCTCATGAGCCATCTTCTTCTCCACTTGAAGCATTCCGCGTCGTCGCAGCTTCTTCTTCTTCTTCTTCTCCTGCTTCTGCTCCACTTCTGACTGACTTCCCAGCTGCTCAGCACACAGCCGGAGCCCGACCGAGCAGCAGCAGCAGCAGCAGCAGCAGCTCTGCACCGCTCTCTGCCCCGCTGCTGTGTCAAAAGATAACCGACAACCGCAGACCCAGACACTGCGGGAGGTGACAGATTCAGATCCAGATCGAGCCCCCCCCTCCTCCTCCTGCATTACCCGCGGAGCCATCCGGCAAAGCCAGTCGAGGGATGGAGGTATCTTACCATGCCAGATCTACACACAGGAGCAAATCTCGATAAGTATGAGCCGGTTTTTTCTTTTTGTTCCTACAAACTCGGGTCTGCTCGGCGTGGCAGCGGCGATGACTTCCCTCTCTTACAGCCTCGAGAAAAACCCTCTCATGGAGCCTGACTGTATACAAACACCCGGACTGTAACAATAAGACTTTATCACCGAGCCCGGCTCATCAGCGACAATAAAAAGAGACTTTATCGACAGCGCTTCCACTCGAAAAGAAGAACACATCACTTGCTGTAAATCGAGCCAGGAGCATCGAGCCAAAGTGCAAGACGAATGGTTTGGGTAACTAAAGCTTCACTTTACTACCAGCCATGCACGGTTAAATCTACACTACCTGCTGTTAATAGGCCAGTTATGAAACAGGTGTTGCAGAGAAGCGGCTTAATAGAGACTGTTAAAATTGCCGGAGGATGCAAGACGTCGCACAACAGCACTGCATGCTGGGCAGCTGATGATAACCACATTTCAAGAAAAAAAAAAACAAAAAAAAAAAAACAACTCTTGCCTCCGGCAAACACTTGGGTTGCTACCTGATAAATCAACAGATGTTTTAGTCGTGTGGATTTAGGTCTGGAGAGAGGATTTATTCAGCAATGCATTATCAGGGATTGCACTGCTTGCTTCTCTATTAATTACTTAGTTTAATGGCATAGATGTTATCCTGGTGCCCTTGGTGCCTGAGTGCCACCTGTGATAACTTATGAGGGATCTTGTTTAGATGCGAGGTCTTTGATAGAATCTGGAGCTCTTGTGTGTGTGGAGATAAACTGTGCGTGTAGGCGAATTAATCTTTGCTCTACATGGATTTCTGTCCACCTGGAAATCACCCCCATCTATTCTAGAGAACAAAAGCAAGTGGCAACCCCCCCCACCGCCCCCCCCTCGCTGTATCTCTGAGCTTGTTCGGATGATTACTTAGATGCTGGTGCACATGGCTCTCCCTCCATGTGCACTAGTGTCACACACGATAAAATGAAAGAAAAATTGATTTCCACTGCAAAAAGAGAACACACGTTTAAAGATGGAAACAAATATTTCACCCGTACACTATTACATGCCGTTACTCATGCTTACAACAAAATAGGTTGCCTCACCTTGTCAACGGTAGTGTCACTTCCCAGACAGGGGGGAAGATGAATTTGGTCATTATTGATGAGCTGAGTGGACACATGGGGCTGTCATCCCTGTCTCTCACTCAGAACAGAATATATTACACGCCGTTGACAGGGAGTCAAAACACAAACACAGGCTGACAGGGAGACTTCCAGGGTGAAATTTAAGGTGCAGGTGGAATAACTTGAGAGGCACGACCTCGAGAGAGAGAGAGAGAGAAAAAAATCCAGCCGCAACAGTGGCTGTAAACTTCTCAGTCTACCCTGCAGATCGGGTTAGTAACCCTGAGAAAGAGAAAAAAACAAATTTAAATTCCAATATCCTCTCAATCTGCGGCTTGGTGGAATTTATTCAATTTCGGAGGAATGACGATCAAGTTGCAGCAAGCGGGGAGACAAAAGGCTTCACAGACAATCAGATATTACGAATGCTGGCATGATCCACGCCTGTCCTCCCACCATGCCTCCGAGCGGATTAATCAGTCGAGATCGTTCCCTTCCTCATCTCTTTGATTCATCTGTTTCAGAACAAACCCTAATGTCTGTGATATTTCAATACCCTGGTTGATGAATACATTTGGATTCATCCAGGCCAAGCTGGCTCATGTAATGCATGTCTTCATGTAAGTGGGTGGAAGTCACTTTGTATCTGCATTTGAGTCTTTTCCTCTTCATCACTTTCACCCACTCTCCCCCTGAGCTTATTTATGAACTATTACTATCATGCAGTAACACTTTATTAAGCATGTAGAAAGCCAAAGGGCCTATTAATCTTTCACTTGCAGTCTTATGCTCATTCTCTCTCTCTCACACACACTCAAGCCCCCTTTTTTACTCAGTAGAGTTCCTCAGCCCTCTTGAATGATTCAGACAGCACTGAGGAGATGGCAGAGCTCCTGTTAGTCTTGCAGTGAGGGAAGTGATGTGTCTTCCATCGGCAACATATCAATACACATTTTTCACTGGCAGACTTTTCTCAGAGGCCGCAATCACGCTGACAATCTCTCGCTCGATCACGCTCAACTGTTGCCATTACGACACATCTGAGCCGGTAATGATTTTATATTATAATGTCATCGATCCAGTTGAGGGGTTGACACCCCCGGGTGGGTGCTGAGCAGATAACAGTGGTCTGTGCTGAGCTTTTGAGCTAAATACGATAAAGAGACGTTGGTTCGATTACACTGTAAACTCAATGATCATTTCTCACGCTGAGATCAATAGTGAGGTTTATAGTGTCCGCCGCTGAGATATGAGCTGCAACAAAATTAGCATTGCCTGCATGTGCTCACCCAAACATACACAGTATGTACACAAAGACACAAGTCAAACACATCTCTGAACAAATAGCAAGTTATCAATATTCATCTGAAATGAGAGGGGAATCTGCGATGATTAAAGACTGCAGCACAGTATGAGAATAAACACAGCAGACTATAGAGGCAAAGAAAAGGCTTTGACAGGGTACCTAGCTGCGCCTCAGTGAAATTAATTAATAATGGATAAGGTGAGTACAAAAAAGAATAGAAACAACAACAATAAAAAGAAAAAAAGTAACAGAAAGCTTGAGAATATCTCAGAATCAAAAAGGAGTAATGTTAGGACCTTTATGGAAAATGAAGACTATTTAATTCAAAGAGCTGCAGAGAAAAAAAGCCAATTTAACAGGCTTCTCAGCTTGAGCAGCCAGAGTAGATGTAACTCTGGCCAAAGATGAAGGGCATTCACTGCTTACTAGGCAGCAAATGTCTTTAACCATAGCAACAAGCATTAAACTATTTTACATCTGGTTTTGGATTAATGCTAAAAAAAGAAAAAAAAAAAAAAAAAAAACACATCCTTTATCCTGGAAATGTATCTGTTTTGAGGGGACAGATGGCAGTGTGAGGAGCAACGTGAGCAGAGTATGAATGCAACAGATTTCTCACTGTGCATGTGTGCATGTCTCTTTCAGGCATGGTGCCCACGCCCCAGGTGTGCGTATCAACCCTGGTCACGGTGAGCACGATGGCAGTGGTGGACCTCTACCTGCTGGAGCAGAGCATGCTGGGGGCTCGTGGTATTCCCGGACCTAGTGTGTGGCAGTGTGCGGCGGTGTTGCTAGGAGATGTGGGCTTCCTTCTCGCGCTGCGCTTTGTGTCAGCCGGAGTGGTGTCAGAGGCGCGGTCGCCACGCCGCGGTTTTGCCAATGCGCTCTGGTTCCTGTTCCTGTCCCTGCTCCAGCTTAAGCTCTTCTTCGTCTGCCATAACTACAGGCAGGAGCGCCGGCCGCCCGACCCGCTGGCCAGGAAAACCTTGACGCTGCTGCTGTCCATCTGCCTGCCCTCCTTGTTTCTGATCCTGACAGGAGCTGACCACATGACGCCGCAGCGCAGGAAGCAGGAGGTTCGGGGCCGGCTCCTGTGGGTGGTGGTCGACCTGCTGGATGTGCTGGACCTGCAGGCGGGGCTGTGGGAAGCCCAAGGAGGGGGCGCAGTAGCGACAGGGGGCACCTCTGAGGAGAGGCTGCCCATCTGGGCCGAGGGCCTGGTTTTCTTTTACTGCTACGCCCTCCTGCTGCTGCTGCCATGTGTGGCCCTCACAGAGCTGGGGGCCACCGGATTGCCAGGACAGAGGGGGCCCCGTAAGGAGGCTTTGTACCCTTGGCTCAGCTTGGTCACTATCAACATCTTCACCCTGGCCTTAAGGGGCACAGGCATGCTGTGGTACAGGGACCCTCGAGTCTCCACTGTGTTCCTGGGGAAAAACCTGCTGGCTCTGGCTGTGAAGCTGAGCTCAGCCTGGGAGAGACACAAGCAGGAACGCGCTGCTGGGGGAGCTGGGGCTGCAGCTGGAGCAGAACCAGCAGACTCGACCGTGCCAAGCCAGAGCTCAGAGCAGGGAGAGGGCCAGGCTCAGGGCAAAGCCCCTCCCTCTCACTATCACACACTCTCTCGCTCCCAAAGCCACACTCTCTCCCACGTCAGCCTGGAGCCCACAGAGACGCCCTTAGGACCCTCTTTCATCTCCCATGAACTCTAGAGAGTTTCACACACTCTGACCAAGCAAGCACGCACAAACGCATGCACACACACACACACACACTCAAAACTTGGACAAGCCAAGCCAGTATCACATCCAAGCAGATATCAGTGATGGGTATAACGCAGTGCTGTGGAAATGCATTTGGCAAGCTTGGCTTTCTGCACATTTTGTTGTGCTAAGAATAACTCTGAATGCATCGCTGTGATTTGTGGGTGTGTATTTTTGAATTGGACACTGAACACATCTGTCAGAGTGTAAAGAATATTCCAGAAATGTCTTTTGAAGTCTAGTAGTGTTAATTCCTATGTTAAATCTCGGCACAATCGCTCTAACTGCCACATATTTGTTGAATTCTGTCCTGCACACGTCGTCTTGAGGTTGTAGTTTGAGTGTTTGTTTTTTTTAAGTTCTGATTGCTTGCTACCTATCCGATACCGCTCCATGTACAGTATCTGTGTAGGAACATCGCTTTGGTTCATTTATTTGTTAAATCTGAGGTCAGTACATCTAGTTTGTTGAAAAATTAAATCAACATTCTCCCTGACATTAGATACAAAAATACCAAGGATGACCTTTAGCGTACATTTTCTAGCTCACTTAACAGGGAACTTTAAAAAAGCAACGTTTTTTTTTTTTTTAAAAAGGTAGAGGAGAGATTTATTTTTTCCTTCAGTGCCACAGACCCATGATTCAAAAGCCATCTACCAATAAAAACCCACACACTTCACTGCGCTCCGGTATTTCAGTGCAGAGTCTAGTCTTTTCATTCCTGATATTCATTCCAACCAAACGCAACATTGGCTGATATCACTTATTTGTCTGGCAGAAAATGTTAATCAGAGGAATCAGTCACTGTGGTGTATGGTTGCAGTGAAATCCTGCAGACTCATGGACTTGATGATCGGCCAACCCTGGCCCACACACACTAAACTGTTTCAGATATGACAGATATTTGATTTGATTTTAACAAAGGACTGGATATTAAGTTTATTTAGTCCGTATTTAAGAAATGTATGTTGAACCTTCACATACATTTCAGGACTACTTTTGCTGTTGATGTTTCTATCCGATAGAGATTTACCACAACAAAATGTGCATAACTCAAGACGCCAACTGTTTGTTTTTGCATAAGTAAAATCTTTCAATGGTAGGGCTTAAAGGATAGGCTCACAATTTTTCACATCTGTCTAAAACAATAGTCAGGTGCCAATAGTGAACAGTGACATGTTTTTCTTTCTGTTCATACTGACCATTAAGAGATCCCTTCATGATGCAATTTCAATGTAAGTGATGGGGGGAAAAAATCCTCCTTTTGTGCAAAAATGTATTAAAAAGTTTATCTGAAGCTAATGTGAAGCTTTAGTCATCCAAAATAGTAAAGTCAAGTAGATATCTTTCAACGTTACAGTCTTTTTAGTGCCAAAGTCCATCTTTTTGTTACTATACTGCCACCGCAGCTCAGCAGGGAAACACTGTCAGAGGAAACACAAAGAGGGAATTTGATGCTAAAAAGACTGTAACTGTGGGAGATATCCACTTTATTTGACTAACTCAGACTGCTGAAGTTTCTGTTAACTTAAGATAAACTTCAATTTTTTGCTCAAAATGAGGACTGTGGATTTTGGATTTTATTAAGGGATCTTCTAATAGTCAGTATGAACAGGAGGAATGATCATAGTAAGCAAAACCTGCATAAATGTTCATAAGGGCACCTGACTATTATTTCATCCTTTAAAGATTGGCAATAAGCATTTTGCGTCATCTTAATCCTGTTGTAACACAAAATATAGGTCTATTTTACTACATTGTTTACAAAAACAGAATACCAATGTAAGTAATCCCTTTACAGTTTGACAACACATTTAAAATTCATGTTTTGCTGTCTTCTATTGTCTGTAATTGTCTCAAATTCTCTGTCAGTTATTTTCCAAAAAGAAGAAAGAAACTGTCCTGTCAAACCCTCAAATCTCTTTTTTCCACTTGGATGAATGAAGCCTTTCATTCACAAAATTATCAAGCTGTGGGTGTGGTAGTATGTGGGCGTCATGGGATTATGGGTTAGAGCAGCAGGTGTAGAGGATGTACAGTACAGTCAAGTGCCTTGTTTCCCCATGGAGCTACCAGCCTCTGAGGTGCACACATTATGTGTACCGTGTGAAACTTGGACATACGCCATGTGTATACTGTGAAGTTATTCCACGGCTGTTGTCAGCTACACCTCCAGGACAGAGTGCAAACTAATAAAGTGTTTCATACTTGCCTGGTGTTGACAGTTCATTGGCTATTATGTAGGAGCGTTATTGGCAGCCTGTCACCCACACAAAAGGAAAAAAGCAGGAGGCTTTAGGGACAAATAACTGCCTCATACTTGCAAACCCTCCCCCTATATTAAAAGTCAATCAACCCCAATTCAGAAAACTGCATGTTTTTATGTTTTTCTGATGCTGGGACTGGTGAAGTGAATGGAAGCCCCCCCCCCCCCCCCCACATTCAAGCCAGAGGAGCCTGCTCTTTGCTTCACAGAGCGGCACTCTGACGAAAGGCCGTCATTTATCACAATTATGCCAGCGGCCCCATCAGCTCGGATCCTCTCACAGTAATCCTTGAGTGTGCTGTCTTGTTGTCTGCCTCTAATGCTGAAAGAGAGAGAAGTCTTGATGCGATGGGTTGTGCATGTCAAGAGTTGTAGTAAGTGTGTGTGATGTGTTTCAGAGTGAACTGGCTCTTTGCTCACAGCGGCTCTGACTGCATCCGTCGGCCTCTCCTCTGAGCTTTAATAGTGCTATTAATTGAAATTGAGGCTATTTGTCAAAATGAAAGAGCTTATTCTTACTGCTTTCTACTTGATTTACAGGCTATATTTACTCGGAGTATGTATACTGTAACGGTTCGTGCGTTCATTCTGAACAGGATGTTCGGTTTGCGACTTTCCTCGGTTCAGTATGCTCTGTGACCCAAAGAATTATTGTCAAAATAGTTGAATAGTCCACTTACTCCGACATGTGGAACAATAATTATAGCACTTGAGTTCCATCCAGAACATTTTGACAGTGCACCACTTAGCTGTAGCATGCTAATGAATGTATGCTAGCCAGCTTATCCAAGTTAGCCTGGTTACCCTGGTTACCCATGCTCATGTCAAAGTGTTGCTGCCGTCATTATTATTAAAATATGTGCTGTTATCTCCGTATTTAAACGACATCATGTCCCCCTCATCCCTCTCCCCTCTCTGTGATGGTCCGCTTTGAGTGAAGCCATTCGCAACGACTATTAACAAATTTGCTGCCACTGCATCACAACTAAACTGTTGCAGTAATAGTTTTAACCAAGGAGCCATTGTTGGATGTTTGCATTTTTCAAAATATAGGATCAAAATATTATTTTCTACTTTTCTTTTTTTTTTCTGCTGTACCGAAATTGTACCGAACCATGGCCCCCAAAAACCGAGCTACATACCGAACCGTGAATTTTGTGTACCGTTACACCCCTAATATTTACAGGGTGTTTTGGGACTAATGTACACACTCAGCCACAAAAGGAAATTCATTTAAAGTTTCTGTGGGGAATTTCTCTCCAGTTCAGAGAGACTTTTAAGGAAAACCACAGAGGGATAACCAGTGTAGCACACAGCACCGACTCCCGCCTACCCGCTTTCTTTCATCTCCTACTCCTCCGCTTACTCTACATTTAATAAATAAATAAATAATAATACATTTAATTTGTACCGCACTTTTCATTCATGGTGAAATTTCAAACCCACGCACTCCCTGTTGGGCAACTTCTCATATTTCTATTATACTAAAAGGATCGACTGCACAGAAAGCCGGCTCGGCAAATGACCACCTCCTACAATTTGTTACACCTGTTAAGCTCAAGATACAGTGCTCAGCATTTTCCCTCAGCACCCACCGACTCTTATAACCTACTCCTGAAGAAAAGTGCATGAGCCGCTCTCCTATTTTCTTTCTCCTTGTGCTGCTCTCTCCAGTGCTCTCTATTCTTCCTCTCCATTCGCATGTACTAATTTCACTCTAGCCTGTAATTATTCTCCTGTACCAAAGCTGTCAGTTTCCCTTTTTTGTCTCCCATTCCTTCTTTTATTTCTCTCATTTGTTTAAATTTGCCCCGCAGCCGACAGGCAGCCTACCTCTCTGCACTTCCCCTGTCAAGGGTGGTTAGTCAGAGGCGAGGAAAAAAACAGAGAGGGAGAGGCTGGCTAAGATTAAAGGGTCAGGGCCACTGCCTAAAGCAGAGCGGCTGCCGACTGTCATTTATTTACCGCTTGCTACACACAGTGTGAGCTTGATGGAGCACGGGAGCCAGGAGAGACAAACGCACGCAACACGCTACCCCGACAACAATGACATCCCAAACAGTTCAAAAGGAGGCACCTTTAGACAAACATATGGCTTTGTTTTGCTTGGATGAGCACTTGGTTACAACCCATCTCACCTCATTACCCCTGACGCAGTGACAGCTACAGCTACAGTATGCCTACGAGCTCACACCTGCCTAGTCTGTGAGAGAGAGCCACATTTAACAGACAGATGTCTAAATCATTCATCATAGCACACACCATCAGCACTGCAGCTTTTGAACTTCAAAGTGTATTCTATGAGAAATAAATGATGCAAAGGACTCTGGAGACAAATGCATACTGATAGTGGTCTCAGATGTTTGGGGTGACATCAGCTAAACAAAGGAGATCAGTGTACCTGATGCAAAAATGAAATGAAAAAAAATGAAGAACAAGGGTTGAAATGATTAGAAGATTAATTGGTTAGTCGATCGACAGAAAATTGCCAAATATTTTCAGTGTTTCCCCTAGAATTTTTTTCAGGCCTGGTAGTACACACTGAAAAACCCTAAAGAGATGAGGCGCACGAGATGGCATATTCGCGCTGTTGGCTTTGGTCAGATGGCGTTGCAGGCGGTCTGCAATTTATATTTGGAGAGGATGACTTAATAAGCTGCATTTATTGCAGCTTAAATAAGCTGCCCCTCTCCCTTCTTCCCCATCTGTATTTTTGCTTGGCTCCAGAGTTTTGGAGAAACTGAATTTGAATTTGTTTGTCCGTCACCCGCACTAGAACTTTTTCCTCTTTTTCGGCGGCGCCATGCTCACGTTAGTTAACCTGCATTCCATATGCTCACGCTCACGCTCTGCAGTAATTTAAAAGGGACTCTGATAGCAGTGGCACTCGCATCGCATCAAGAGTTTCCCAGGCAACGACACAGAGTTTGATTCACGTGTCGGAACAGTGCCGCACAGAGGCTACCAAACAGAAATGATGTTGATTTCCGAATGAATGGATATTTGGTGTTATTTTTGGCATTAAAAAAAAAGAGATTTGTTTAGCCTGGCGGGGGCTCTCGTTGGCCTGGCAGCCCACCAGGCCTCTACAATTATAGGTGAAACACTGATTTTTATAATCACTTAAGATATTTATCAAACCAAAATGCCAAACATTTGCTGTTTCCAGCTTCTCAAATGTGAGGATATGCTGCTTTTTACATCGTTGTTAACTGAATATCTTTGTGTTTTGGACTGTCAGTCTGACAAAAATTGCAATTTTACAATACAATACTGTAGGGAGGACAGCTTTGTTTTGTTTCTGAATTCAACTGGACAAAACTTTTCTTTAATTTCACAAAGAGCCATAGAGGTGAGTGTCTCACAGAACTGGCCCTTTCATCTCTCACAGTCTCACAGTGGGGGTGACAGGGTGACGCTGGCCAGACCAGGCCCTGGGCTCTCAAAACCCTTTGAGAGACAGATGGTCTGACAAGATAACGAAGTAACAGCAGGATGTGAAGAAACTAAATTGACTGCTTGGGTTATTTTAGCTGGAGATGAGACTGAATACACACACCTCCTCTTTTCTTACACCCTCCCTCTCTCTGTCTTATAAACACACACACATAAAACACACACGCACACAAACACACTCAGCACATGGCCTGGGACCCCTGCCGTTTGCAGTCAGAACAAATAGACTGTAAAACCATGGACTCTGAATGCAGCTTTAGATTTTTGTCTGAGGACAATGAACAAACGGCTCTAATATCTACAAATGTTATGTCGACTCATTTTTAGCAACGTTAACAAAGCTCTGCTGATTCAGTGGGGAAAGTATGAATGTAAATGAAAAAAAAATTCTGAATAATATCTTAACAATAAAAGTCTCCCGTTATTTAGTCATTTAAAAGCTTTTAATTTGAAGCAGTAAAGCAGGAAATGTTGGGTTTGCATCAGCAGCAACTTAACACGACTGTGATAAGGCTGCCCCTCAGAAAGCTGGCCAATCAGAACACATTGGGCTCATCTGGAGGGGAGACAGGAGCCAAGACTGCCTGTCAAGAGACAGAGGCTGAACTGAACTTTTAAACTGTGAATCATGCAAAGCTACTTTAGTGGAGTCCAAAAATAAAAATATGGAGCTGGAAATGAGCATAATAGGTCCCCTTTATATCTGGCCAACAGAAATTACTCGCAAGACTATTCAACAAACCTAGTTAAAGAGGTTAATGTAGCCAGAAGATTTTATTTGACACTCAGCCAAAAAATCACTAGGAATCAACAGAGACCATACTACAGGCCCACATCTGACTGTCTTGGGTTAACCGTATCAGCAACGCATCAGCCTGGACTTCTGCCCGTCTGTCCTGGAGTGAAACCGCCGGACCACCTGGTAGGCTTGCTGTTGGGCCCTTGTTCTCTCAGGGACCAACTGCACCCGAGGAGTTGCCTGGGAGCATTGTCAGCACTGGAGGCGCCTTAACAGTGGAGCCCTGCAGGCAGGCAGGCCTGCACCTTGGTGGGAGGCTGCGTAAGTGGACACAGCCCTGCACACCAACTTCAGAACCAGCTGAAACTGACTCGTCTTTACACGACGCTTCAACAAGCAGAAAAAAATCCACAGCTTTCTAATGAGAAGAGTTGATGTCAGATAGAAATAATTCCCTTAGATTTCCCCTAGCACCTCGCTGTTCTTTGATAACTTTAAATCACATGCTTCAGTCACTATCAATCACTATCACCAACTCAGTGATCAATTTATCTCAATATTTAAAGATCTTTTATTCATTTGTTTTTATTATTTTCTTCATTATGTACTACTTAGTATTATTTACTTAATGTTGAGGATTAATGTCTTAATTGATGATGACTGACTGACTAAGTAGTTGAGTGATGAAGTTACACTATTGGTCGAATGCTGCCACTTCCTGTATCTGTTTCATATTAAAAGCCCTCTAGCGTTTCATATTAGGGGTGTAACAGTACATGTATTCGTCCCAAACCGTCATGGTATGGACGATATGGTTTGGTGCATGCAGTCATAAAAAGAAGATGCTTTGTGACCCAAACTATTACTGTCAAAATACTTAAATGATCCACTTAGTCCAACATGCGGAATAATAGTTATAGAGTGCAAGTTCCGCGCCAAATGTTTTGGCACCACACCACTAGCAAGCTCATGGGTATGCTAGCTGGCTTAGCCAAGGAAGCCTGTTTACTCTGTAGTGTCACTGCCTTCACATTGACAAACTAGAGACCCATAACACTGACCGAGTGCAACACTATTATTAAAATATGCTCCGTTATCTCTGTAGTGAAACAATACCACATCTCCCCGTCCCCATAACGTGGTCAGACAGTACGTCATAAGAACCAGTTCATAGAGAGAAAAAATGTAGTAGTAGTATTTCAGTGAAGGTCGTGGTTTGGTCCCTCTGACTGATATATTATTATATATGACATCATTTGATTATTAATACTGAAGCATCATTGTGTAAGCAGCATGTTTCTGTTGTAGCTGCTGGAGGTGGAGCTAGTATCAACTACTTTATATACAGTTAGACCATAAATCAGCATAAAACAGCTGTCAGCAGGTGCTCTGACTCCTTGCAGAGACAGGAAGGTTGTTTTCCTTTTCCACTGCAGCACAACTAAATAGTTTCAGTAAGTTTCCACTGCAGCACAACTAAACTGTTTAAGTAACAGTTTTGGCCAATGAGCCATTGATAGATGTTTACATTTTAAAAGACTAAAAGGTTTTCTGCCTTTTTTTCTGCTGTAAAATGAACTGAACCCTGACCCCAAAACTGAGGTACATACTGTGTACCGTTACACCCCTGTTTCATACACAGTCCAGCCAAATACTAGGTTTTGACCTGGTCTAGTTAGTTTGTGTGTTATCTTGAGCTGTCACAAATTCAAGATCCTTCAAAATGATCAATTCAAACCACAGTGTGTTAGGGAAGGGAAACTGTGTTTTTTGGGGGGAAGAACATCCAAAAATACCACATGTGCTCACTGATGCTGACACATCTGCACTCATGTCACAGTGACACTGTTTTATATGATGTGAGACACACAGAGGATTGTTGAAAAATGTATGCTTGCTATTGTTGGAGATTTTGTGTACAACTATTGGAAGCTTCCCAAAGAGGAACTCCATCGATTTTACACACCAGAGTATTTACAGGTCTTGGGGAGCAAGACTGCATATGTGAAAAAAATTGTAAAAAGCCTTTTGTGGCTCCAGAGGGAGCTGCATAAAATCTGATGAATTGCCTCAAGTGATTGACTGGGGAGGAAAACTGCAAGTTTGAAAACGGAAAAAAATCTGCAGGTGTGGAGTTAGAAAGAAGTGAGGTTACCAGACCTCTGTAGCCGGCTCCTCATCCCTGCTTAAGGCTGGAAGCTCAAGGCTACATTAGTATAACACACCCTATCTACAACCAAACTGTTGGCGGTCGATGTAGCCAGGCTTGTGTTATGATACTTCAGGTTCTGTAGCATCGATTTTTAATTTTTCTTTTTTGTTAAAATTGTCCATAGTGAGTGCAACTACGATATAGGACTGCAGTGCTAAATCAGTGGACTACACTGTTAAAAATATGCCCTCTGCCATTCAAGAAATGTGATTTTGCTACAAAAAAATATGTTTTTGCATAAAATATTATAGGTGTACAATGCCATTTCTGTTAAAAGTTAGTTAACAAGGTGGAACAAATCATATCTGATTGATATCTAGATGTTCCTGAGGGAGGGCGTGCCACCGATGTGCCACACATTAAAAACTCAATGACCTTTACAGTCGAGTGTGAGTGACAATCCGAGCGAGGTACTTAATTCTTAGCTTCAGCTCAGAGGGAACTCCGAGGTAGCTGAAGGGAAGGAAGATTTAGCTGCTCGTTAAATGTGATCTGTAAAAAACTTTAAATCAATTATAGATCTAACTGGTAAACAGTTCAGAGACAGTAAAATTGGGTTATTACAGTCTCTTCACTTGGCAGCAGTTAAAATCCTGGCTGCTGCATTTTTGAGCAGGAATAAAAGAAGCTGAACTGGGATGAGATTAAAGCACAGATTCTCCTTTTTACTGGATGTTTCTTGACTGCAGAAATCATTACTGTACTACTCACTGTATTTGCCCTTCAGAAGTCACTGTTACACTTCAATCTCAAAGGTTCTGACCACCATCTGTGTGTGTCTGCAAGATTCTTCATTAAACTTGTATTAAGTGATTTTTTGGCCACCAGCTCCTGAAAAAAATATCTGGCCATGTTCACCAGCTGGTCGATAACTTTGTCTGCTGTCTGGAAGCTGGGCAGGTTGTACACAGTCGGTTTGTTGAGATTTTTTTGCTGGAAACAGCCGCCTGCTGCATCTGGAGATGTGAGTGAATAAAGAAAAATAAAGTTGCGGGCTGTGAAACCAAAACAATGTGTTGAAAGACTCTATAAAGCTCTGTAGAGCCGAGAGGAACTGCAGGGTGATGTCTCTGTGGGTTTGTTACTATCAGCAAAAATATTGATTATCGCAGCTTTAAGGCTGGTCTCTTCGGTTCCCTCTGATGTGGAAAACTCTGAGACTCCATGACTCAGTTATAACTTATGGAGACATTCGGTTTCAGCAAAGGTAGAACTGAGTGTTTTAGATGAGACATGGACATTACGTTTATAAATGATGCAGCATGTGGAGTGAGAGATGGACCGACACTAAAACTGAGATGGAGAGAACAGAGAGGGTTGAAAAAACTTAAAACTAAATGGGAACAAAGCATTGGGCAGGGAGAAAATGTGCAGGCCGACTAAAACAAAGAGGTAGTTAAAATGTTATTAAGGAGAGCAAAACAGCAGAGGAATGTGTTTAAAACAACTTAAAGGAGCAGTAATTGTGAGCACTAAATCTAAGTCTGAGTCTGGCTGGTGATCAGGTTTCCAGTAATGAACAGATCCTATGTTATAGTTTATGTTGTGCAGCAAGTGACAGCAAAGTACATAATTTTCAACAGGACCTTGAAATTATGGCACTGTTGCTGTAGATGTCAGATGAGAGAAATATGAGACTTTCAGATCATTTAATATCTCTCTGACACCAACATTGGTTTCCTTCCTGATACCATTAAATACGTGCAGTGTAGCTCCCATTTCTTTCACTTGTGTTCACGTTTCCTTTTCTCTTGTCTGAGTGTCATCATTAAGTCACAGAGATGGATAACTGGGAGGATTGATGAGCACTGTCTGTTAAAGAGGCTAAACAGATCATTTGTATACAATACACTTGTGTGATCAGTTTTAAGATTAGATTAATACACAGACGGTCAGCATGCAACTTTTTCAAATACAAGAGGATGATTTTATTTATAACTAAAGATGATTCAGCCTCAGTTATTCTATTCCCCCTGTACTGTTCATTGCTCAATGCTTGAACACTGCTGAGTTATTTTATTATTGTGCCAGCTAATACATAAATTTTTGTAGTTGGAATTGGCATCGGTGGTGAAAAAGTTGTGTGGTGCATCCCTGAGCAATAAAAAAAAAACAAGACAACCTCAGCGGTCCCTGTGGAGCAATTGAAGCAGGAGAAAGTATATAGAATTTAAGACAAAACCTTCACAGGTGCAATCCCATTTCATCTGCTGCTTGTAAAGAGTGAGGCTAATGCAAACGGACAGCTGTTGTGGATTGAGGTGCTGGTGTCTCTGGCCTGGAAACAGCGAGAAAATAGTTGCAGACTGAGGCAGAGCGTGGCACCCACCTGCACAATGGAGCTGTGCGACTAGAATAAGAATGGATGGGAATATGAATAGAGCTATGGGAGGAGACAGAGGTGGTGATGAGGATGTACGGAGAGGTGACTGAAGGGGAGAGAGGCAACTGTGTTTTCGGCAAAGTGACAAAAGGGAAGGATCAGGTTGTCTTGCAGTTAATGAGAGCTGTGTGTTGGAGGACGGCTGATAAAATGAAGCTCTGCTCCGGCAATTACGTTAATAGTCCTGATTACTTGAGGAGAACAGATGGAACAAGAAGTGGAATCGTAAGTAATTTTACCTGCCCGAGGATGGGGCCCAGTGGGGGTCCAGGAGCTGCTTGTCCTGACCTCACTATAGCCCGGATTACACCGCTTACATCCAATTTTTTCACAGCCTTGGCTGCCTTGGAGATCTTTGACATCCTGGTCTGTGTGGAAAGCCTTAAATCTGCCTCGAAGTCAACAAAGAATCCATCCACTGAAAAAGCAGAAGAAAAACAAACAAATTAGCTTTTCAAGCATAAACAAGTGCAACAAATCATTTACACGCTGGGCTCATTAAATGATCATACAGTCAAGTCGATACCGATACCCACAGGTGAAAACCGCGCCTTTCCATTGCAGCGGGCGAGTAATTAAGAAAATCTTTGCCTTCGATCGGCTCAGTGAGAGCCACTTTCCTGGAGGTGTTTGCGGTGCGGATCAGCAGCAAAGTGAGATGCTCGCTACGTTGAGGAGCCTGAGACCTGGCAGGATTTAAAACTTCTCTCTAGAAATCGCGGGACGCATGCCAAAATGCCTCGCCTCCATCTCAGATGTGTCACCACTGAGCTCCCTGTGCTGCAGCAGAGCCTCCTCCTCCATCAGTAGGGGTCAAGTGTCAGGGGCGGAGGAGGGATAAGTGACAACACTTATACACGGAGGAAAGGGGTGGAAGTGTCATCGTTGTATATGAACGCAAAGGAGGGGTCATGTTTTTCATTCCACCTTAAAATGCATTTGCCAAATTAGGAGTCAATTAGTGGAGTGGGGAAAATGGCCTGAACTCCTGGCCTTTCTCTAGGGAGGCAGAGCACATAAAAGCAGGCCTATAATCCTCTGCTGGAATAAAAGTGATACTGACACGACTTTAAAAAAAAAAAAAAGATCAATGACTGGAGCCAAGGGACAAATAGAAGTTTTAAGGTTGAGCCTTGTGATTCGGGGGAACGCTGCATTCAATAAAAATAAGTACTTGAGGGAAGAGAAGAGGTCCAGCAATGATTCTTTGAAGGCAACAGAGGGTATCCAATTAGATCAACAGAAGAGACAGTACCAAAAAGATATATGGGACCTCATGCTGCTTCAGAGCAACAAACCAGGAGAAACCGCTCCCAAGAAAAGTTGCGATTCTATCTGGGCTGCTGATTATCCAGCAGCCGTTAAAGTACAACCACCATGAGGCAATATTTGTAAGGGCATTAAGGTGATCCGCATACTGCAGAAAGACTCTCAAATAGAATCCATTTAGTTTGAATTCCCTCAATAGCCGTCTTTACAATGTAACTCAAATACGCTGCTACTTTTCAGAGGTCAATTTCACACTTCTCTCCTAATGTGCTCAGCTACTTCATTGTAGAAAAATTGTGTTGCAGTTCAGATCAATTTTGGAGCCAGTTAGAGACTGCAAAGACCAGTATGGATTAAATCTGAACTGAGAAAACCCTCTTCAGTTATCAAACAACGACAGAAACACTCATGAATCCTTAACTGGTGAACTGCGGAAAAATAACTAAAACAGCAGTTTGAGTGGAGAAAAAAAACCCAAAACGCTACAAAAAGATATCGCTCAGTAAAATGACATATTGTACATCCAGAGAGACGAGGCTTAACTGGAGTTTTGTGACTTAGAGAGAAAAACAATTAGAGCCAGCATCAAATGTTGGGTTTAATTCCAATTTGGGGCAATGGGAATAACAGTTCTGTGAGTGGGGGGAAATGACAACGTCATGCTTTAATGCACCGCAACTCCAATCTCTGTTGGAGTATGAATAATAAAACCGCAGTTCCCTCGCAAAATGAAATCACTCATCACAAGGCAGAGCTGAAGAAGAATTGACCTACATAAGGCATCACAACTGCACTCACAGTAGGTTGCACACAGCTGAATTTACACTAGATTCAAGGAATAAAGCAGAATTAAACTGTGTACGGCTGCGGAAACATGGTTCAAGGCTGTACAATAAGCTTCAATCAGAGCTGGGTTAGTGTTTTTTTTTTTTTTGCTGTGAATAATCAAATCAAAGCCGCAGTAATTCAAAAGGAACAGACACAATTTTGAGCTGCTCTTTAAGCGGAATATTACATTCCTACGGCAATTACTGGCAACAGCGTCGTCGATAACAAGGAGTACACAGGAAAAAGCAATTTGTCCGGGCCTGCGTAGTTACTGCATAAAAGCACTTTGTTAAAATGTGCTTGATGAATGACATGCCACAAAGCCAGCATTTAAATTATAACCTAATAGAAGGAAGGTGAGATGAGCCATAAGGGAACACAAACCACCGCCGATGTTGGACAATTTTCTAAATTGCCGTTACAACCGACAATGCCTTTTCCTTTTTCCTACAATTTCAAGTTCTCGCCCTTGCAAACATTCACTAAGGATTTGGTGTGAAGTCTTTATTCATTCTTGTGTTTTTTTTGGTTAACGAATCATCTCTCACCGCCAAAATCCAAGCAACTGTTCCTCGGTCTCTCTGTCTAGGAAATCTGGGAGAAAAAAAATTGGTTCTCCAGTCGCCTGTCAGACAAACATCAGGGCTGGAAACAAAACATCGCTGACAGAGGTAAACATGTCAATAAAACTCAGCACACGGGTGAAAAAGCAGAAGGATCACGCCTGTCACGATTATGTGCAGGTTTCCATGAACTGTTGTGAAAGATAATCTGAAATTAGACTCCCGGTGTAGAAACTCATTACGTTTTTTTTTTTTATCATCTATTCATTATAATGTGTCTGAAATGTCTGAAGGTTTTCACAGAACAGTAAGAGCGGTTTCTGTGGCGGCTTTCAACATAATTAAAACTGACTGCGCTCCAAGGATAAAGCTGACTTTGATTAAAGAAATTAATCAGTTTTCTATTAAAAAAATGTGGGCTTAATTGCACCGGTGAAGCCCACCGCTGTTTGTTGTTTAGGCTATTAGGCTCTCTTTTAGTCTTCATTAAGGAGACAAACCGAACAGCGGGGAACGTCAATGATGCCTCTAAATCTGTTATTTTTTACTTACAAGTCAAGGTTGGCAGTATCATTCTTAAATAATGGAAGAAAAGGTCTTTGAGGCATCTCTTTGGTTTAAAAGTCCCAGACTTTCGTCAATGTTATAAATGATCCTGACATTGAACCGGCCGGGAGGACGTCATGTCTTCTCTTTATATCTTTCACATCTTTTTACTGCTGTCTGATGAAATAAAAATCTGAATACTAATTGATTTCTCAGTGGGATCAGGATTTGTGCCTGCGACAACACAAATTCCAGTCTGGTTCAATAACCTTTGTTGCACATTATCTGCCTTCTCCTCTTTATATCTCTGCTAAATTAAAAATCGAGTAAGTGAAGTCAATGAAGAGAGATTTTCTGATAGCGCGGATTCTGTGTTGCCACATGAAGTAAAGAATCAGATATTATCATCCTATCAGAGAGACACTCTGACAAAGACTCGTTTGAGTGGACATGCAGTGGTAACATATAAAAGCTTTTTCCACGGTTTATTTCTACCAGAGCATCTTTATGTGGTTGGTTTATGTTTCTCTTCAGCTAGTCTACGGCCCGTCCTAAACCATCTTTGTAGGGTTGGGGGTCTTATGCTCCCTAAGGTTTGATACCAACATGGTTAACTGTTACTTTAGGTTAGTGTCAGGAAATGGAAAATGTTTCCTCTGTATGTTAAAAAAAAAACAAGTAATTGAGTTTAAATTGCTGAGATTAGAGCTGCAACAATTAGTCGATCTGCAGAAAAATAACATGTTATTTTGATAATCAATTAAATGTTTCAGTCATTTTTAAAATGTCAAACCAGCTCCAGTTTGTAATTTGTGAAGATTTGCTGCTTTTCTTAGTCTTATGTGATGGTTAATTCAATATTTTGGGGATTCAGAGTGTTGGTCAAACAAAAAAGGCAATTTGATGACAACTAGAGCTGCAACTAACGATTATTTCCGTCACTGATTAATCTGTCGATTATTTTTTTGATTCATTGATTAGTTGTTTGGTCCAGAAATTTCCCAAAGCCCAAGATGATGTCCTCAAATGTCTTCTTTTGTCCTGACCAACGGTCCACAACCCAAAGATATTCAGTTTAATGTCATAGAAGACGAAAATAAAAAGTAGAGAATATTCACATTTGAGAAGCTGGAATCAGAGTATTTGGACTTTTCTTTTCTTACAGAATGACTCCAAACGATTAATCGATTATCAAAATAGCTGGCAATTAATGTTATAGCTGTCAACTAATTAATTAATCAACTAATCGTCGCAGCTCTAATGAAAACACTTCGGGCTTTAGGAAACTGTGACAGACATTTTTCACAGTTTTCTGGCAAATGATCGATCAAGATTATGATCAGCTGATCAATAATGAAAATCATGGTTAGTGTCAGCTCTAACTGGGATGTAAACTTATTACTCTAGTTTTAACTCTTTTGTATGTAGAATTTTGTACAAGTCATGGCAAACTGTGATGGTTTGTTGGTGGTACTGATGCCACAACTGGACTCCTGCATCCTTCATATTTGTGTTTGTGATTTAATGTCTTCTTTCCCTTAATTAAGGATTTACTGATCCAATGTTTTCTCTCCAGATATGATTCTGGTGCCTCAGAACAGGATTTCTACAGATAACAACTTCTGATCTCATACCAGTGATCCCTCTCTCTCATATTAAAAGGATAGGTTCACAATTTTTCAAGTCTTTCTTAAAACAACAGTCAGGTGTCTATACAAACATTGAATCGTTCCTCCCGTTCATACTGGATTTAAAAAGATCCCCTTCAAATGTGCTTTCACTGTAAGTGATGGGAGACAAAATCCATAGTCCTCACTTTGTTCAAAAATGTACTTAAAAGTTTGTCTAAAGCTAATATGAGGCTTTAGCTGTCTGAGTTGGTTAAATCAAGTGGATATCTTCCAAAGTTATTTCTTTTTATAAAAAAACTTTTCATTTCCCAAGACAGTGTTTCCCTATGATTGAAGTATTGTAAGAAAAAAGAGAATTTGGCACTAACGTTAAGAGAAATTTGCTTGATTTAACAAATTGGGACAGCTAAAGCTTCAAATTATCTTCAAATAACCTTTTACTACATTTCTTTTCTGATTAGAGCAAGAAAAAGCAGTTATAATGTTCATTTGGGCAGCTGAATATTGTTTTTTTATTACTTTTTACCCGATGCAACGTCCTCTCCAACTGTTCCCCATGTGACGTGATAACATGTTATCTACAGTTTCTGGTCATTTCCAGCCCTAATTAAGATTATGTCAGTTGATATATTTAATTTACTAAAGCACACTTCTGTCCAATGTGGTAGATTTCACATGTGCGATCCATTACCTGATACACATTTCCTCTCCCAATGGCTAAAGCATTCTTATTCCAGTCTCATCGCTCTGTATTAAAATAAAACCCATTTCTTATTCCATCTCTTTAAACAGATAAAACCTGTCAGGACTCATTTCCAAACAGAAACCGTGATTTGGATTCTTTGAAATTACAAAAGAAATCATTCTTTCTTGTCTTCCAAACACACTAAAACCAGCTCTGACAATCGGTTTTTATTCAACCCTTAGTTTGGCAGTCCATCTAGTGGTAGAGTTCACCTTTACATTTTATATAAAAGGACATTAAGCTGAGAGATTAATTCACAATAAATTAGCAGTGCAGTAAAGACTTCTCAGATGGCCTCTGTCACCACTAGACGTCCTTGCCACCAAATGGATTTAAGACAAGCGGGAAGAAAGGCTCTGGAGACGAGCTGATGTCCCTGGATGCTAATAGAAAAAAAAAGAACGCACAACTAATAAAATTATAAAAGCAGTTTTATGTTTCTGCCCGTCTTTGAAGAAAGGTTTGAATACCATTAGAGCCACAATAAATGACTGGTGTCCTTGAATGCATAATATAGCAAAACCTGTGTAAACAGCACAATAGATAGCACAGGAAGAGCCTTCACTGACAGCAGGGAACTGTGGGAGGCTGTATCTGCTTAGATGGCACCATGTTATGAATTAGGAGCCACAGATTAATTGTAATCAATGAACCTAATGCAGTGGCCAAATAGAACAAATGTACTGGGCTGTGATCATTCACCGAGCCACAGGAGACACTTTCGCTAAGATTAAGAGAAAACGTCAGATATGAAGTAATAGAGAGCCAGTCATATGCCAGTGCTGTTCCACTACATTAGTATTCATCCCATCAAACTTCAGCCCTGGAGCTATTGATTGCTGAACGCCAAGTGCTGAAGGCCAGTCAAATAAAACGAAGAACTCAAGAAGAGTCTGAATGATCCCCGAAGACTGGAAAAGGGAACTAACATGACCTGGTTTGGCCCAGATCTGAACCTGCAGGTGTCGTCGCTCCGAGCTCTTAGCTAATTTGTGCATTTCAGAAATAAACGACTTCACCGTCACGTCCAAACTATCAGAAATAAACTAATTCTACATCAAGTAATTTGATGTAACACGAGATCTCATTAGCTTTTAACTACAAAATAAGCAGCAAATGGCAAGAACTGCTTCGTATCAAATTTTCAGTGTGCAATTACCTTGGAAAAAATAGATTCTGATAAAAGGTATTACCACTTTAAATTCAAATCACATTTAGCTGATATTCTTACTCTGCAGACAGACATTTAATCTGTGCCAAAATATTTATCCAAATTGGAGAGGAAAGGTTTCAAGTGTTCAGCATGTTTTAAATTCAAAAGAATCATTATACAATGTCGTTTCAATCTTCACAGAACATTGAGCAACGTCATCTTTCATTATATGCTGAGTTACATTGCTGTAACAATTGGTTGATCAACAGAAAATTAATCAGCAACTATTTTACTACTATTTTGTATTTTGGTGTTTTGTGTCACTGTAAACTGATTATTTTTGGGTTTTAGACAAGACATTTGAAAAAGTTACCTTGTACTGTGGGAAATTAAACAGGCATTTTTCACAATTATCTGACATTTTATTAACCTAACACAACAGATGGTTTGTTACACAGAGCCATCTGAGAAGTCGTCCTTGGAATCAGTTTGGAAAACTTTCAAACAAAAAACAAAGAACTTGGCAGCTGATTGGATGAGACCTTGGACATCACCATCTATCAATCAATCAGATCAATGAACCATATCACGTAGTAGGAGAGCACTGAGGAGGAAACACAACAAGCTGCAGTCTGAGGAACTTTGAAAGTTAGCTATGTAGTTATATAAATACTCTCCAGTTCTGATATAACTGATGCTATAGCAGCATCTACACTGACCTCTTTAGGAGCCGCCATTGTTGTTTTGGAACGAACAGTCGCTTCTCGCTGTCGTATCACCTAAACCACGCCTTTACCTGCCAGTAGTTTCTGATTAGGATGCTGATTGGTCCGAACCACTGTGATGTCTCCTATCATCTTGTGAGTCCAGCTGCCTCGCAAGGTAAACAGCTTATAGACTAAATAATTAATCGATTAATCGATCGATAATTAAATTATAATTGTTAGTTGCAGCTCCACAGATGATATTGGATATTAAGAAACATTTTTGATATGTACAGAGTGGGACATTTTGCCGCTGAAAAATCAACCCGTCAGTTTTCTCTGGTGGACAAATTATATAATGGTGACGCTGTGCCTAAACAATGTCAAACATCTTTGGCGATTCTGTGCAGTTTCTGCAGTTCCAATACAGATATACTGGCCCAGCTGATTTACCAACTGGGCTCTAGTGCTTATTAAAACATACAACTATATGGTCATAAGTAAGTGGGCACCCCTGTCCACATACTTTTGTTTTATATTGATCTGAGGCAGTTTTCAGGGCTTAGACCCAATTAATGTCAATGCTACAAACTTAGAGTTGCAACCATTATTTTCATTATTAATTAATCAGTTAATGCATTTTTTGTTTTATTGTTTAGTGTATAAAAAGCTAGAAAATAATGAAACATGTCACAACGTCCCAAAACCAAGACGACGTCTTCAAATTGTTTGTTTTCTTTGACCATCAGTCCAAAACCCAAAGATATTAAGTTTCCTATAATCAATCATAATATCTGACAAGCTGAAACCACCAAATGTTTATTTTTGCTTGAAAAATTACTTAAACGCTTAATTGATTATCAAAATAGTTGCAGATTAATTTTCTGTTGATTGACTACTGGATAAATAAACTAATGGTTTCAGCTCATTTAATAAGTTGCCAAAACATTCATCAAAACTGCAGGATAAAAGTTTTCTTCTCTCAGCTTGTTTTCCAGCCCAGAACATCATTATACAAAGTGTAATTTCAATTTTCACATACAGAACATTAAACTAACTGCTATCTGTCATTATTGGTGCCTGATGTAACATATGTGTCCACACAGTTTCATGTTCTTTTGATCTGTTGCTGTTTTTAATGGTCTGGTTATGCTGGTGCTCACTTGTCTTCTAGCTGTTAAGCAGCCACCATGCAAAAATAAAACAGTTAATGAAGGCAGCGGCTGTCCTCTGCACTGTTTTAACGCTGCTGTGTGAAAAGTTGACGACTGCAGCAGCACGTACGTGCCCATCACCGCAGCTCGGGTTCAAACCAGGACCTTGTAGCTGAATAATGATGACTACCACTCCAAACTCACTGCATGCATTATCTCCGACTGCCTGTGATCAAATCCCAGGGAGGCCGTTTTCTTTACTGGCTCCCCTGAATTACATTTCCTCCTCCTCATCATGTTTGAATGGCACGACAGAATAAGTTACAAACTGCCTGCACTCGGAATAAATCTAAAAAAGCAACAAGCACCAGCAATGAAGGATCAGCAGCTTGGTTGGGTGCAGGAGAAATATTTTTTCCAAAAAAGTAAAAACAGCATTCAGCTCAGATCATCTTGTGATATATTTTGCAGGCAGGCAGCTTGTTTTATATGCTGTGGATACACAGCTGTCAGTTTTTTTTTCTAGTATAAGAGCACAATTCACATCAAACTCGAACCACTGACTGGAGTGTCAAAAAACAGGCTAAAGTTGAGGCTCAACTATAACTTTTATTGTCTGATTCACAGCAGGATGTGTTATTTCTATGGTGTAGATGTACAAAAGAAGCAGAAACACAATTTCAAAAGATGATGTGGAGGTGATCTGACTCATACCACCATCAGGCTTCTCTACAGTGAGGATAATATTCATCCACAGCGTGCACATAATCAATGTGAGGAGACCGAGAGGAAGAACAGCAATGCAGACGGAGATTTAGATGATTAAATCCTCAGGGGAAGCATCACAGTCGACACGTGGATACGCGAGGCTCTGACATTATAAAATTCTCTCTTCAGAATTACAGCTCAGATACTGGAAGCCAAGTGTGACTGCAGCCGGAGAGTGACACAGTCAGTGCTCTGAACTGTGGAGCCGTTTGCTCCTGTGGGGCTGCAGCTGGATCACTGAGTCTGGCTGAAGCTAAAGTTAGAATCTGATTATCCAGCAAAAGATATGCAGAGTCAGTGAAATGGCTCGGCTTTAAAAAAAAGAAAAAAAAAACATTATGTGCTGGTTTGTTTTTGTAATTTATGCTCTATCAAAATTTAAACTACACTGGCATATGCAGAGTGAGCATTTGCCACAGACCTCCAGGGGCCCCAAAAGCTCCAGTTTCACTGTGTGCCAATTGCTTTTTGGTAATTTGATGACTTTCACATTTGTTTATGCATTTGCACCATTTATATGTCCCTTATTGTGTAATGTAAAAGGGCCCTGTGTCAAAATTCAGCTCAAAAACTTATTTTAGTTTAAATGGTGCTTTAAAGGTGCATAAACCTGAATACAGATGTGGTTCATCAAACTACAGAAACGCTGGAGTCAGGTAGTATTCCACTACAGGAGTTATTGGATAGATCAATATATCAATACAAATACAATGAAGCTGCCGTAGTGGGTTGTGTTCACGGTTCTTGATGGGAACTTAGAGGCAACATGGGCCCGACAAGGGTTCATAAAATTACTACAGGATTAATCATAGGAATAAAGAATAAAACTAAACTCAGCTGCATATTTTTTTTCCTCTAATCTCTGCTCTGTTCTTGTGAAATACAATTAAAAAGATTCTTGCAATGAAACTTTGAGTCTTTGAGTGAATACATCTCCCTTTCATTGAACTGCTGCCAACTCACAGACATACTGAGCACTGTGTGATGAATAGTCTTATGGTATAAATTACTTTGTGTTAAAAAGGTGCTCTGTGGAGTTTTCTTGTAGACAAAAAGGTTTTGTTTATACCGAGTGTGATTCACAAAAACATCCTTGAGGTCTAACAAAAGTGTTTTTTCACTGCAATGCTTTTCATTCCTCATAGAACAGTTGCAAAGCTGATTTTTTAAGTATTTCAAATTGTTTCAATCCATGTTTACTAGCTTGCGGTCTTCGTCTCTGCCTTTGCTGATACATGGCTGCGTTTCTCGGTGCATCACAGCCACCTGTAGATCAGTGGAATAATGTGAAAGCATTGACAGGACTGTGTATTGCCTCGACCACGTGCAACAAAACAGTGACCTACGCATAAATAATCTGCTCCATAGCGCTACTTGAGGGTTCATTTCAGTTGTCACAAGCAAAAAACGTCATGAACCACTGAAACAGTGGGGTTTTGGTCTTGTCCAAATAATTTTTCACACACTAATCGGTTAATCAATTTTCAAAATTCTCTAGTTCCAGCTTCTTAAATGTGAATATTCTCTGGTTTCTTTAATCCTTTATGACAGTAAACAGAATATTTTTTGGGTTTTATACTGTTGGACAAAACAAGACACTTGAGGACGCCATCTTGGGCTTTGGGACACAGTGATCTGCATTTTTCACCGTTATGTGGTATTTTATAAATCAAACAACTCATTGAGTAATCAAGAAAATAATCAAAAAATTAATCAATAATCAGTGGTGGAAAGTAGCAAAGTACATTCACTGAAGTACAATTCAGTACAATTTTGAGGTACTTGTACTTTATATGAGTATTTCCATTTTGTGCTACTTTATATTCATACTCCACTACATTTATTTGACAGTTACAGTTACTTCAGATCAATATATTATACATAAAACTGATTCATTGACACATCAATGAATCAGTTTTAATATTGAAATAATGTACTAAACACACATGTATAACAAATATAACACTCTAAATTGGGCCATTTTACATAATGAGTAATTTTACTTTTAATACTTTAAATATATTTTGCTGACAATACTTGATTTTGAAGATTTTGAATGCAGGACCTTTACTTGTAATGGAGTATTTTTACATTGCTGTGTTGGTATTTTTACTAAGTAAAGGATCTGAATACTTCCTACATCACTGACAGTAAAGTTACCAGTTAATAAAAATGAACCTGATTAATTTGTTAAACCACAGATGAAGAGCCTTTCCTCAGATATCACGTTAAAACTACAAGATGAAGAACAAGCCTGAACAATGTGTATCTACATTTTTAAAGATCCCCTCCAGACACATTTAAGATGTATATGAAACACTCCACTTTGAATAATAATTTGTGTCTGATATTGTTTTTCTACAAAAAAAGTTCAATTATCTTGTTTAAATCCTTAAAATGTCATCTCCTCCTTCTCCCTCATTAAAATTCATTCATTTATTTATTTATGAATATGCAAATATAATTTTTTTTTTATCTCAGAAGTTTAACAGCTGGACACAAGATGTGCCCTACTTCCTTGTAAGGTTTAATTATCGTTGTTTGTGCACTGCAGGCTTCAAGTTTCCACATCACACTTGTGTGAAAGTTGAATACTGAACCAGAATCGGCTCCAAAACCAGTTGTGACATAACAAATCATGCTTGTAGGCCTGCTCATTAAAATGGGATTTTCAGTGATGTAAACGTTGTAATGTTTGTATAATCATGTCACATGTTTGAGAATGTCACTATTTATTATGAGCTCAGTTTAACTAATGTACTTTTGGTGATGACGACATATTGTGACCATTTTTTAGTAGAAAAGCCAAACCAGGGACAGGGGTCACAAATTAGCCTTGGCTAGAAATCCTATATGCAACACATCTGTATCATGTTATTGTAACTGTTACTGTGTTTTTTGTTTGTTTGTTTTCATTGTACCTGACAAATAAACTAAAAAAATGAGCAGAGCAACTTTCTATTTTGAGCAGATTAATGTGAAAACAGCCTTTAAGTGTCAAACTGCACAAACATCTTTCTGCTCAGTGAAACTCAAACATCCAACTGTAGGAACAAGAAGAAAAACAATATTTTTTAATTGAAGGTGAACTTTAAAACCTTGCCTAATAAACGTTAAACGTGACGAACAGCAGCTCAACACACAGCAGTCACATTGAACATCAGAGGAAGCTACAGTCACATGAGCGCCATAAACACTCCGAGCAGCCAAACACACGGCGGGAAACTGTCACACTCATTCAAACAACATCGTGTTCAACTCCAAAGAAAAGACACGAACCAGAGTTTGATCATACCTGTCAAGTGTCCTGCACCTTCACGCCGCTAGCAGCATCCTTCAGGGGGCAGACATGTTGGATTACTGTTTGCTGCTGATAATCTACAAGCTGCCACCTGCTGGTCTGGAGGAGGAAGTCCTGCAGGACCTGCAAACAAAAACTGAGAGCTCATGTCTTGCTCGGGACACTTTAGTGGCTCCCAGCATTTTTGGCTTATGAGCCCAAAGTCACACGTTGTATTGTAATGAAAGAGGACTTGTTTTGTTTAATTTTTAATAACTGTTTGAGGCTCAAGGAGATAAAATACAATAAATTGCATCAAGTAAAGCAAACATTTGAGGAAATCCTGGGGGAAAAAGCTAATTTGTGTGTCAAAAATATGTTTTTTTCTGCTCTCTTGTTCTGTCCTATAATATCGTGACCTCTTGGATTAATCCATCGACCCCTTGTGGGGGTCCGGACCCCCGATTGGAAACCATTGACTTAGAGGATATGTTCACAATTTTTCAAGTCTGTCTGCTGAAAGAGGTTTTCCTTCAGATAAACTCCGTGCAAAATATATTTTTGCACGGAGGGAGGACTGTGGATTTTGTCCTTCATCACTTATATTGTAAGTGCGTTATAAAGGGATCTTCTAATGGTCTGTATGAACAGGAGGAATGAATATAGCGAGAAAAATATGTGTCAATGTGTCATTTGGACACCTGACTGTTGTTTTAAGAAGGACTTGAACCCATTCCTTTAATTACACAACGACTTTCACCTTTAATTAACATTTTAATCTTTCATTTAACCTCTTCAACTATTGGTTTTGTTCTTAATTCTACTACCTTTATTTTTACAGTGTAGCCTTTTACATACAGTAGTTGACAAAATAATCTCACCACAAGGTCCATTCAGTAGATGCTCTGGAGCTTTCATTCAAATAACACCATCTTCATCAGTAGGTGGAGTTGCCATGGAAATGTGCACTCACTGAGCACTTTATTAGGAACACCTGTGCAATCTGACGTGATCCAATACAACAGCTCTGACATAAATTCTACTTTTAGGGAGCTTATACATTTTCAGTTTTTGTTGACATTGTCAGAAAGGTGATAATTCTACTTTATGTTAATTATTGACTTCCTAGTGGGTGATGGTGGTGTACTGGAGCGCATTAAGTGCTCCTAATGTTTTTCCACCCTCATGTATGTTAATGGTGTTGACAAATATTAGGAACACTTTTCAATATAATACAATCCAGTACAACACCACCCACTATGACCTCATTAATAAACATAAAGTAGAATTTATGGCAGAGCTGTTATTTTGGATTACATTAAATTGCACAGATGTTCCGAATAAAGTGCTTGGTGAGTTTTTGAGTAAATGGAAATTTCCATTCTGTCTGTTTTCTACCTTTTCCCCCAAAATGTTCAGTTCCTCTGAGCACTTTAAGGACAGTAAGACATATTCACACATATTTTATATCATCTTATTTAGTGAAATGTTAAGACTGTGTACTTTATGGCTTCACCACTCCCTCAACACTGACATATTTTAAATGCCTGGTTCATCTTTTTCAATACATTTCCCCCAAATTTTGTATCTTTGGACACTTTGGAACATCCACTATAATTTAAAATAATATCCTGTAGTTGAGAAAACAATCTCACCACATGGTCCATTCAGGAGCTGTTCTGGAGCTTTTGATCACATCACATGAGCCATCACCTCAGCAAGAGATGCTCAATTTCCCTCTTCTCTAAGGAACGCTTTAAGGATCTCGCAATCATGTTGGCCTAAAAGCTGAGGTTCAAAGGTCACTCTTCACCTCGGAAACAACAGATGAAAAAAGGTCAGTTTTGTTGGTGCTCTATAGCTTTGATCACATCCCATGAGCTTCATCAGCAGGTGGAGTTGAATATAATATCTGCTGAATTCCTTATAGGCCAACATGAACCAGAGAGGTGTTCACAGAGGAGGGAAATTTGAGCTTCTGCTGATGAAGACCGTGTGATGTGAGCACCAGAACAGCTACTAAATAGACCTTTTGTGAGATTGTTTTGAGAAATGTCGGTGGGTTTGAGCTACATTTGGACAACTAAAATTACTTATCAAATGCTGAACGCATCCAAAGACTCAATTCCCACCTGTACGTGCTGCAAATATTTTCATCATGAGTTTGTAAATTTGAATTCATGTTAACAAGTCATCACTGCAGGCTGGATCATAATCCACTGTTTCCCTTCTAGAAATTAAAGTGTTTTATTTAGTGTGATGTTGGCTCCAGGTACTGAAGTGAATAAAAAATGAATTAATGTTGTTGCACTGCCTGATAATCTCCCTCCTGTGACCTGGACCAGAATAATCCTCTAATTAATTCTGTTACACTTCCATAATGAAATAGCACGAGCATTTCCATTAAGGGTTATAGAGGAACTGCCACAGTTGTTGGTTATGGTTGATTGTTTTTTTTTCCAGCTGAGCTGCACAGCAGGACAAATTGCTCAGTCTTTAATCTGAACCAGTTTTCGACAGACCAAAAGAAAGTTTGAAGCTGTATGAGTCATATTTGATGCAGATATGCAATCTGATGTGAAAAATGTGATGTGACAGCATATTACCAAGACATTTTAGCCTTTTTTTAAAAATAATAATCATTTTAATACATCTCACTCTTCACTTACAGGATTTCTCTGAGTGGATTAACTTGTTCAACTCATCTGAAATCTTTTCCTCAAATATTGCTTCAGAGCAAATAAGCTGCTGACATCAGCAACCAAGTCACATCTCGACGTTTATGCAAAGTGTTTCACAGCATCTAAATGCAACCTAAATACACAAAGCCAAAAATACAACTGAAACATATTTTATTAAAATATTTTAATTGGAATACATTCAAAATATTTACATTATTTCAAGTTTCCTTTGACAGAGGTTGGCAGTGTGTCCATGTTTCGATTTATGTGTAAAATCAACCAGAATGCAAACTCACCCTATACAAGTGCTCAAAGTGACACAAAATATTTTTAGGAAATTCTTATTCATTCAGATGAAAATGTGAAGGGTGAAACTGTAATAGAAAATATTGTTTACTCTCTCCTTTCTGTTTAACAATAAAAAGGCATCAAAAGTCGGCTCCCAGAAAATTTGTTTCTGATTTCACACACACACAAATATGTCACAATTTATCACACTGACGAGTGAACACGTACAAATGCAGTTTAACTAAACAAAATAAAAACCAGAGGAAAGATTCACAGCATGTTTGAGAAGTTTGAGGTAAAAACAACATAAAAAGAGGTGTTTGACAGTAATGGTCGACAGACAATATTTAAAGGCATTTAAAGACGTTTGATAAATAATTTCATGTTCTAAAATATCAAAAGAGTACCACGAAAAACACTATTAGGAATTCACAGATCAAGGGGTGGAGTTGGTCACTTTCTGTAGGGCAGTGGCGCTCACATGTAGGGAATGCTCATTGGGAAAAAATTCCCGAAACAGGAATGACAGTAGCATCTGTTAAGAAATTAAAAGTCAGCAACATAGTCAGAACAAGACTTGGGCATAATATTGAATAAAACATGCAAATTGGATACAATTAACAAAGGTTGAGATACTCACATATACCAGCGTTTTGTTTTCTTCACTGTTCTGGAAAAGATTAAAAACAGTCTCCACATCTGTCTTCTTGAGGACCAGAAAATTTGAATCTATGGAAAAAACATAAAATATGTTTTAGATGCACCATCAATAATAATATTTCCTATTAAAGTTCAGGGAGGTGTCGCCTACATCTGGCACTGATGAGGTGGTGCGCTCGTTCCCTGGTCTCGTTTTTCTCCTCGTCTGTGCGAGGAGGTGCAGGAGGTTGAGGAGGTGCTGCTGCTGGTGGTGGTAACTCCGGCCACTGTTTGTCACGCAGAGCATCGATGTACGCGGCCATCTGCGCTTCTGTTGGGTTGATCTTGTTTAAGAAAGTGTTCACTTTCCTGGCGAGAAATACAGCTCACAATCAGAGGTCATTCATAGACCAGGATCCAACAAATGTATGTGTGTACACATAGGTATATATGTGTGTGTGTATGTATGTATGTATGTATGCATGCATGTATTGTGGCACCAAACTTACTTTTTCAAGACCGACATGAAAGGTTTCAAAATGGTATCAAAAATGTTTATAAGAATGGAGTTTCCTGTAAAGACAAGAAGAGGATTAGTTTTGTCTTCAAGTACTTCTAAAAAGGACCATTTTGTTTTTGCACGTTTTAGCTTTTTTGTCACAAATTATACATTTATAACTAAAGGTGCATTATTAACTATTTGCCACTAGAGGGGAGAAATACATCAAAACAATCTGAGCGATACAGCAACCATATGTTTTTTAAAAAATGTTAGGCATTACAACTTATGATGGTGTTCTCGGGGCTTTCAGGTTGAAAGCAGCTGAGATTCAAACAGTGAATGTGCAAACAAAACCAAAACTAAAACTAGAAGAGGCTACAAAGCTCTGCAGAGCTACAGAGCAGCACTTTTTCTGCATTTTCCTTCCTTCACCAAGCCACTGGTATCAGTTTTTTTAGTATGATATAAAAATTAACTATCATAGGTTTGGAGTTTGCTTGAAAAGTTCAAAGTTTATGTTCCTGATGAAGCGTCTTGGATAAATGGTGAAACATTTGCAAACCAAACATGACATCCAGTCACTTTGACCCAACAGTCTGAATATCCTACAACCTGTATGATTAAAAATTTATGTAATGGAACCGTCCATTGTTTGATTATTGTCAAAATCCCATGAATGCGTGACCAAAAGACCTTATCAAAACAGCAATGCTTTCACCTAAAAACACCCGCTGATGATTAACAAAGACAACCAAATGCTCACTGCAGAGAATTACTTTCCATGTTGAGGTCTCTAGAGGTGGAGTTTTGTGGATGGTACTGAAAAGAGGTGAAACAACTGGCCGTTCAAAAATGATGAAAAATGCAATGATTAATCTAAAAAGCTACAGTATGCTTTAAAAAAATGTTGGCAGCCAAGTATAACAACACTGGTAAGCTCTAAATGCAGTGAACACCAGCTGACTTTAAACACTGAACCAACCAGATATTTCTTTCAGCAGGTCAAATATGGCTTTGGTCGCCTCCAGATGTTCCCGGTTCACATGTTCCCGGTTCACTTGGCTTTTCTGACAGTGGGCGTCCTCCCCTTTTGGAACAGTTCCGTGGTCCTTCCCTTTAGATTTATTAGATCCACCTGACATCCTGAAACCTATTTTCTCCTTTTTATTTGACCTTGCACTGAAATGACGCCACGACGGGCCTTCTGCACCGTCCACATGCATGTCTTCATGTTGGCTGCAGTGTGGCGTGCAGTCGGAAAGAGGAAGGTCTTCATCGCTGGCATGTTTTGTCAAGACCAGAGACTCTTGTGACCTGGATCGGGTCAGTCCTCTGATGATCATTTTAATGTGAGAGGTGAAGGGATTATCAGAGTCTTCTGTTTTGTCTTGAGAACAGCTTTCACTTGAAGAGTCAGAGCTTACAGCCTTTTCGGTTTCTGCGTCTGCTTCCTCAGGCAGTTCTAAATGAGACTTCCAACGGGAGACAACAATATTTGGGACTGTCACACCAGGAACATCACTGGCACTGGGGTATTCTCGTGGGTGAGGTAGAGATTCTGGTCGTGGGGATGGCGCTATCATTTCTTTCAGGGCTACTGTCTCAGGGCTCAAGTTCTGTAAAGAAAAAAGAAACAATGAAGTTGTGACAGCTGAGCCTGAGGTACTGACCTCTATGGTGCAGCATGGCGGACACCAACAAACAAACAAATATATTGGTTTTTAAAGGGGCACTCCACTAATTTTACACAATGTTCAGTTTACGCATTATGAGTAGTATTATACAGCCTGCGAAACAGCTGTATAACGTCTTATGTGGTTCTGAATAACCCTGCTGATGTCATAGTGATGTAATCAGGGTTATCTCAGTTACAGCTGGAGACTTTAGATCAGAAAGTAGAGCAGAAAGACTGTGTTACATACAGAAGGTAAAGAGACCAAAGACTTTGGTGTTTACTAGGCAGGGAGGGACTGTAAGATGTAATCAAGATGTATTATGGGAAGTATAGGATCCAGGTTTTTTGGAGCTTGACTAATTAGGGGCTAATGGTCTTAGATCTACACTACACTTTCTTTGAAAGTGGTTTTCTAGATGGCTAGAATACACATCTAATGCTGGATTTTGTTTCTTATGTTTCTTTATTCAATAGCTGTTGTGGTGCCCAAATATCTTTGCTTTTAACTAAATAATAATTTAAGTTTATTAAAACTTTGGTCTCATTGTTGTAGTTTTGGCTATCATTTCTGCCAGTTGTGAGCGAATCAATCACAAGACTCCGCTGAATAGAGGAGACAATGCTGTTTTTTGAATGTAAAATATTTTAAATAAAATGTTCACACTCTTTTGTATATGTTTAATTACATAACTAACCGTATTGCTTTCATAAAGCCATTTGGATTATTCAAAGCTCTGTCAGATGCTGAGCCACGCTCAAGCTGATTATTCAAAATCTTCAATCTGACAGAGCTTTGAAAAATCAATATGGCTTTATGAAAGCAATATAGTTAGTTACATGAATAAACATTTACAAAACAGTGTGAACATTTTATTTAAAATATTTAAACACAATACAAAAATAGCAGCGTCTCCTCTATTCAAGCACTGGCTCCCTTTTAAAAGTCTGTGCTTGGTGCAACAATATCATGTTCCATTTAACATTATTATCTTATCTTTAATATCACAATCCAAATCATTTCCATAACGTTAACTACTCTTATGGAGCGCAGAACATAGTTTTGGTGAGCAGGCATGTGGAGAACAGAGATGCAAGGTGTCAGATCCATGGAAAAGAGAGGCTGAGCGGGCGGACATACCGCTCCACTAGAAACATCTCTAAATATACAGTAGGAGCATTTATTCACTGACAAATAGCCTCAACTGTACACACATTGCACTGACGTTCACAGCTATCATTATACTGCTAACATCATACTCTCTGCTCCGGTCTGGCAGCCATTGTCACACACCTGCTCTCTCTCTCTCTCAACAATGGAGGTCTATGACACAAAGGAATAAGCTAAATGAGGCTTTGGCTTGTTACTTGGATCAGTTTGTTGTTGGTTTGTCGCTGGTTTTGAGCCTTATCCTTTAAGATATCAACTTGAAGAACAGCAGTTACGAGAAGCTTTACCTCGTCTTCCTCTTGTCCTGGAGTCAGGAAGTAAGCCAAGCCGCTCAGAAGGCCCCACACGCCTCCATAATGTTCATCTTCATTCAGCAGTTTCTCAAGTGGGCAGAGGAACTGAAAAACCGGTTGAGCGCGGCCCATCAGATTATCAGATATTAATTCCTGAAAAGAAAACAACAAAATCTTGAGTCATGACGTTTTTCAACTGTATCTGTCAACACATCAGTGTTTTTTCTTGCGTCGTTCACCTGCAGAAAGTGCTCCACTGATACTCTTACTTCTTCTACGACCTCATCATCAATCTCTGACTCCTCCAGCACCAAGATTGTGGGCAGGTTGGTCGAGTCCTGAAAGATTTTATGACAAGAGAGTTTCACGTTTTAACAGTACTTGGTATACAAAGTTGTTTTGGACATTCAGCAAAAGTAAAAAAAACAAAACAAAACAAAACAGTGTTCCATTTGAATGCATTTACATTTTTTGGTACACATAAGTTACATTCCAGGCTTGTGAAACAAAGGTTGTGGTTTGTTTTCACAACAAAGCTTCCCTCTGGTTCATCCTCAGTACACAACAAGTCAAAGAAAAGTATTTTTAGCTACATTCTTTACTCCAGACCATTTTCACCTGAACATGTGGCTACATGAAATACATATAATTAAACATGTCCATCTATGCAATTATGTTGACATTTCTGCAAGAAGCTGATACATCAGAAAAAAATGTAGAAAATGTGATGAACATCTACAGTATGAAAGGTATTTCCAGATAATAGGTCACTTCCTTTAGGTCATGAGAAGTACAGCCTCATTGTTTTGCTGTGTAGTATTTCATATTTTAGCCCTGTTGTCCACACTCCAACTCCTGAGAATCTCAGATTTTGACATTTTTACTTTCTGTCATGTTGCTAAGGAGCATACAGAAGAAAACATCTGGACCAGATTGGATTTAACTTACCATAAGCAGACTTTATTGCAGAGATTTGATTAGTTAAAAGCAGGAAGATTTAACACATTTAACACAAGCAAAAGAAGCTTTCTGGCTGTCCCTTACCTGCCATCTGTTGCGGAAAAATATGACATCCATGTAGGTCTTCCTGATGTCCCACTGCAGGTTTTCAGGGCTGTCTTTTTCCTCCAGGTGAACAGTGAACACCAGCTCCTCATTTTCCCAGTCGACCTACAACACAGACAACTCCTGCTTCAAAGTCCAAGCTCAAATATTAACATACCGTCCAAGAACAAGTTTATACAGAGGCACATAACAAGCCTCGAGGACATTCCACTCTGTCAGATATTTATAACTCACTTGAGGGATGCTAACAACCCAGCAGCCAACGCACCACATCTCATACGACAGCTTGAATTCTATCATGTCCTCTTGGACCCTTGTCAAGTAGCTCTCCAGATCCCTCTCCTCCTAATGAGTGTTTGGCCAAAAAGAAACAATGAATCTGTCATGCTTCACAAACTGTCATCTTCAGTTTAATATATTGCATCCTCTGCAGCATCCTCACCACGTCAGAGTCCTGCTGGCTGTGAACGGAGCTCTCTCTGCTACTGACATCGTCCTCGGACACTTCAGCCTGGAGGGACATGATCCTCATCACCAGCTCCTGCTCCATACTTTTCATCTTCTTCTTCTTGGCTTTCTTGGTCTTCATCTTGTCCACAAATTTTGACCATCCTACTTTTATCTTGTTGCCTGAAAAGTACAGTCACGTATTAAAAAGTGAGATAATTCCACAGTTTATGTCCTGTCATCAGTATTCTTATTTTACTGTTTTTTGTACACATTTTTTTTAGTGCCTAAATAGTTTATATGGAGAGAATAACCATAAATTCCACCTTGATCTCAACTTAACTGGCAGTTGGACTGGAAATCTGCATAACCTTTGAGCATCACTATAATGGGGAATGACTGAGTAAAACTTCCCGGATATAAACGCACACTTGGTTAAGCATGCAGGCACAGAAAGCAAGGATTAGTAAACAAACTTTCAATGCTATGATGCATGTGATGGCCTGATTCGTTCGATCATTCTTACAGATTATGACAAATGAAGGTGGGTTTTTTTTTCAGAATTTACGATGCGATCATTACAGAAGATATGCATATTTATTATATCAGATGGTTCATTATCATGCCATAATCAATTCTCATTCAGTCGTCATTAACACTGAATTGTTTGCAATACAAATAGAAGCTAGTTGCTTGAAGACAGCAAAGAAATCGTTTGGTATTCAGTTTGCCATTTATGTAATTAGTTGTCTAGACCAACAAACAAAAGAAACAGAGGACTAATTATGCACTGAAATGCAGGCTGGTAAAACAGTAATGTCACATAGTTGACAACACATTGCTAATCATCAAACTGTTGTGCAAGACGTTATGCAAACACAGGCATCTATTCTCTGAACACACAATAACTACTCCATCTGCTTCTCTAAAGTCTCCGTTATCTTCATCTAAAGCGATTCTTCAATCTTAATTGAAAAGCAGGGTAAAATCACAACTACTATTCTTACAGCTTGAAGTGTCACAGAACTTTGAATTACATAAACCTTGTATTTAAACAACTTAATTCAAAAAAAGGAAGAAAAACAAACAAACAAACAAAAACCTCACTTTTCCTTTTGCCCTCGATCCTGCTGCTGGTTGAAATTCCTGCTCCCTCCAAGCTCCTACAAATCCAAAAAAAAACAAAAAAAAAAAACAAAAAAAGAAAAACAGCCACCAAACAAAACCAGGTCAGTTCCAATTTCAAACACAGAAGGTGGCTGATACAGTCATCGCTTTGAGGCTCACTATGACTAGGTGAAGCCAGCGGGGTGCAGAAGATGACAGCCACTCACACTTCACTGCCCTCTCCCTCCTGTGAAGCCAGAGAGGCACGTTCCATGTTTGATCCACACAGCCCCTCTACAGAGCCTTTGGGGGTCACGCTGTCAAGCTGGCTCACCACCAGCTGGTTCAGGTTGTCGGGGTCGGACAGCCATGTCACCAACAGCCCCAGCCCTGAAGAAAACAGCCAATATGCTAATTCTCTGTTTGTTGTGACTATAAACACACTGAAATCCTGAGGCTAAATATTCACATTCAACACTATCAGTGAATTCCATTTAAATCCTCTTAATACAGCTGCACAGTTAGTAGTACTGGCTCCACAGTTTAAAAATGTAAAAAGGAATAGTTAACATTTTGGGAAACACATTTATTTGCTTTGTTATCTGGTTAATTTAGCTGCACATAAAGCCTGGACGCAGGGGGAAACAGCATCTCTAAAGCTCCCAGGCCAGAAATAGTCTGGCACACAACCAGATAAACACATGAATAATATAAAAACTTGTGAAATTGTTCTTGTTGTATTTATGTGGTTTTAAAGTTTAGTTGATGTTTATGACGTTTATTCTTTTTATCTAATTTGTGGTGATGTAATTTTGGATTTCAGGATGTTATTGTTTAGTTTTAGGTCTGTTTTCTAGGGACCGTGTTGGAAATAAGTGATTTCTCTTTAACATCCCTTGGATTTTTAATGTCTGTAATCATAAATAAATCATCTCACAATTTGACATTGCATTCTTTGATTTGTGTTTGGATTAAACAAACAAGATGTAATGCCTTAATTAGTGAGTTTCAGAGAAGCTGCTAATGGATTTGTTATCTTTAGACAGAGGCAGGCTAAGTGTTTCCCCTGTTTCCAGTCTTTTAGGGAAACACTTTAATTTGCTTTGTTACTGAGAGCTAACAGTATCCGGTTAATTTAGCTGAGCATAAAGCCTGGAAGCAGAGGGAAATAGCTGGTCTGGCCCTGTCCAGCACCTCTAAAGATCCCAGCCAAGAAACAGTCTGGCACACAACCAGATGACCACATAAATAATATAACAACTTGTGAAATAGTTCTTATGTGGTTTTGATGTTTAACTGATGTTTATGACATTTATGACTTTTTATCTCATTTGTGATGATGTAATTTTGGATTTCATTGTTTAGTTTTAGGCCTGTGTTCTTGGGACCATATTGGAAATAAGTGATTTTCCTTTAACATGTTATATATGAAGAAAACACTTGTCAGAAATGAGCTGTTTTGAGCCAACAAGATGAGAAACAGCCTTGACTTGCAGATAACTCTTTAACTAAAGCCATAAAAATCATTTATTCTAACTGAGCAATATGCATAATTGCAAAACCTACTGCACGGCAAGACCCCCAAGATATGAAACATGTTATCTGTTACTAAAAAAAAACCCATAAAAGGGAATTGGCAAATCACTGTGGAAGGATCATTCCTTTAATGTAACCCAAAATTCATGTCCTAAGCTCTACAATGCTACTGAAAATAAAAGGATTACACACAGTTCGCACTTATAAAAGAAGTCATGGGAGACTTAGTCCTTATGTAAAACAGGTTTCCTGCAGAGAGAAAATTAAATGCTTCCTCACCCTTTAAGGCAACGATCTCGTTTAAGGCACAGCGGTTGACTTCTTGGCCCCGGAGAGAATCGGGAAAAAGGTTACGTACCAGGGCATCAGAAAACTCCCTGAGGACTGCCATCTCCTCTGCTCTGGAGCTGAACAAGACCTCTCTGAGACAGAAGACACAGCAAAGGAAGCAAGGGAAGAAGAAGCAAATCCAGCGATTAATAAGTACTAAACTGGATCAAAGATTTTTTTATCACCACAGATCTGTTAATCGCTTGATCTAAATCTTCAGTCTGAATTAGATGCACTTCACCTTGAAACATCATTTACCAAAAAGAAACACGTTAGGATGTGACTGCAGGTATGATCCAATAAAAGTATGGTAAATTATTCATATGTCAGATGTTTATAGAGTTCAGACACATTCCTGAGAGCAAAGAGTAACTGAAGCAGCAGCAGTATAAACTGTGAGTCATTTCAAACAGGAGGCAGGTGTAAACTCTCACCTGTCAGAGTGCCTTGCATGATGCAAGTGCTGGGTCAGAATGCGAATGGAGCCCACGACCGCCTGGCAAACATCAAAGTCTTTGGCTCGTTCGATGAGTCGGTCGATTACGAAGTCGATCTGCTTGCTGAGCACCTGGTGCAGAGGCTGGAGCTCACATGGCTCAGGGACGCGGTACCAAGGCAGAATCAGCTGAGCGTAGGCACACTCGAACACTGTGGAGAGCAGCCGCAGCACAAAGGCAATTCACATGAACACAGAGCTCCCACGTACACCTCCTCAACATCCAACTCAAGGACTTTCAAGTTAGTTTGGTGAAAACTAGCTTCTGATCTCATCATGTCCAGAAATCCTGTGGAAACTATTCATTACTAAGCTCAATACAAATATCCATTTTCCTTGAGATATACTTGTTTTTGATGAGATTAATAAAGGTCTTAACAGTTCATACATTTGAATATGAGTGCTATATCTAGAACTGAATAAAATTCAAGGCCCTACTTTCTCAATTCCACAAGTTTTAAATAGTTTTCAAGGTCTGCAGGAACCTTGAGCAATTTAAATGGAAACCAGATGATAGCATCAAGAACAGTGTTTAAAAAAACACTTATTTATCATTCAGAGCTGATATCTTATTGTACAAAACCAATTTCATTGACACTGCACAAAAAAAAAAAACAGAAGCAAATATGGCTGATAATGAGGCATGAAAAGCAGATATCTTATTTCCTGTTTGAAACATCACGGCCACATATGACCCAACTATTGACAGGGAGTGTTTTCCTCCTTTCTGCCCTTAAAGCCCCTCCTCACTAACTGTAATATGATCTCCAGCTGCAGCTGTGTCTATGCAAAACTCTCTCCTTTTCAACTGTGTCAAGTCAAAACACAGCTAAACTTTGCTGGCAAAACACCGTGAAGGGGTCAAGAGCAGAATTTTGACTCTTTTTTTTATCATTCACTTCATGCAAAGCATTTCTAACCTGCAAATACAAATTTGTTAACACTGCTTTAAAACACATTTTATTCTTTGTTAAACACGCCTCACCTTGCTGTAGAGATCTCTTTACATGTGGATACTGTGACTCCAGTGGTTCAGCCTGCCTGTTACCTTCATCAGTCGAGTCATGATACTCCACTGCAATAGTTCCCTGAAAAATAGAGAACTATGAGTGTGTTTACATGCGCACAGGTATCCTGGTTTTTGGAGTGTCCTGCATATGTGTTGCGCATGTAAATTATATATCCTCATTCTGGTTTCAGAAACTTGGATATGCTAACTGGAGTACTCCAATAGAAACCAGGATACTGTCGCAGGTAAACACCTGATCCAAGTTTCTGAACATTCTTCGTTGGTAGAGAAATGAGCAGCTGAGACGTTGAGGAATCAAGACACAACTGGACACAGATAATCAGAAACCTGAATACTGTTAGAGTCATGTAAACACTTTATCCAGAATACGATCGAAACCAGGATAAGAGTCAAAACCGGGATACTTGTATGCCTGTAAATGCACTCTAATAGTCAACTACCAGGCATTGATATGACTTAGGACAAAACAAAAACTGTAGCATCAATTAGTGGTGAACTCTGGGTCAGTGGTTCTTGTGGTGGGACCCACAGGGGTCCTTAAGGAGGTTCCAAGGGTCCTCAGCAAAAAGAAGAATCATTTATTTTCACTATAATTCATTAGTCTACATCCATAAGTAACACAATAAAAGAATGTCTCACTGTTTTGGTCATGGGTTTCATAACCTTTCTGTAATAAAACATCTAAAAACAAAAGTCTTATCAGATGGACCCTGGGACAAAGTCTTATCATATGGGGGTCAGTGGTCTAACTTGTGTCAGTTTAGGGGTTTGAGAACCACTACTCTAGGTTTCACTGGGCTGTGGGATGTGTTTTTCAGGCCTAAAATGCAGCGCTAATCCCTTAACCACCCCCACCACCAAAAAAAAGATAGCACCTCGGGCTATCACATCCGTAGCTGATAATATTTTTAACACGTGACTTCTCTAACAGCTCAAGTATTTGTGGAACTTGAGCATAAGCACGGCAAACAAGTTAGATGACTGACTGACACTTTGATAAGGATTTTAAAGACATCACTACTCCATTCCTATTTTTTAAAAACGTCTCAGTTGATAACTTATATAAGGTAGTATGTAGTATGTAAGGTGTGTTTAAAGTGGCATCATATAACCCGCAGTGTGTCAGTGTATTATGATCTCATTGAAAGATGACTCAGTTTGAATCATGCAACTAACAGCAACTCTTTCCGGTAAGAAATGACACTGTGCGATGCAACAATGCAACATGTATTTATTACCTGGAGAGGGCTTTCTTCCGTCTCTTCATCAGTTTGAGTGCTGGTCTCTCGCCCACTGTTCCCGAATAACAGCGGAGTCGACAAACAAAAGAAGAAGCATAAAAAGTACTGTGTCACTGTCCGACCACAATCTGAAAAATACCACAGCAAGCCGAGGCTTATGGCGATGGAGAGGCGCCTTAGATACATCTTCTTTCCTTAAAACACGCTCTTTTTGCTCGTATCTCTCGCTTTGGACCGAGGTGTGTTGCACATAGCCGGAGCTGGTTTGTTCTGCCTCATCTTCTGCACTGTCAAGGAATTGCTGCTTCCTGAACACATGAACTCAAACGGCGGAAAAAAGGCGAACTTTAATGAACTAGAGCTGTGATTGGCTGCAGGCGCTGCCCGCGTGCCTGTTGTTGATTATGACAGGATGCCATCTACAGGTTACAGCTTTACCTGACAACAAGAATCCATCTACCTACCATCCATCCATCCATCCATCCGCCCACTCACCAATCTATCTATCTATCTATCTATCTATCTATCTATCTATCTATCTATCTATCTATCATTGCAAATTAAGCATCTTTTATGCAATCTAGATTTAATTCGGGTATTTGTGTATTTTTATGTCAGAGATAATGTTTCTAAAATATTTAAAAGTGTGTAGGCTACTTGCTTAGCTCATGCAGGCCTGAGGCTATTTACTTAGATTGACGTGTAACATTTTATTTACAAATTTAATCTCTCAACCACATCCATAATTACACATATCCACAAGAGATGTAATTAAAATGAGTAGATAAATAATTCATTTCGACACAGAAACCTTCTATCTATCCTCTAAATGATGAAAGCTCTTATGATGATGTTTATGGTGATGAAAAATAATTCAGCAGTATGTGAAAGTAGAAATGGTTTACTAGTCGCTGGAGCTCTTTTGTACTAATATAATCTGCATTAGCTCTAAATGTTATCAGTACCGTCATTTGATATATACATTTATTATATTTACTATATTAACTATACTTACATTAATTTAAGGTTGGTAGTTGCCAATTAAGACCACACGATGGCGCCAACACTGTTTTTCAACTAAATAAATATGAGAACAGAGGGCCAAACAGACCTTGATGTCTTACAATGGACATGAAGACAGTCTAGAGTTTGGTCCAGATGTGTGTTAGTGTCAGTCAGAACACAAGGAGATAATATTCACATCTAATAAATAAACTCTAGACATTGCTAAATAATTACAGGGTAAATTCATGCCTGAGGAGAAAACATTCATACTAAGCAAAGGGCAGACAGTGACACAAAAACTTCCATATTTAACAGAATGGATACTATTAAAAAAAAGACAGATGTTAAAAATAATATCACCATGTAACTGGAGCAACATAGATATCTAACTGTGTGGTTTTTCTCTATGAGTGAAAACACTGAGGTCATGACCCAGCTGAGCCATGACGTAATTTAGTCTAACAGCTGAAATTACACAACAGCCAGCCTGACAGAAGGCTTTTAGTGAGCCAGTGTGAAGGAGCGCTTCAGTGATCTATGGACCTCGGTGTGGATATGCATACCGCCTTCATTCCCTTTTTTAAGAGCAGGCCACGGATCCTTAACCTCAAACACAACGATGGAACAGCAGGTGTTTTCACTTGCAAAAGTGGAAAATTTATTGCTGCTTAGAGGTTTTTATATATTTTTTTCTTTTAATATTTTTACCATGTTGATTTGAAAATAACAGTTTCAATCAGTGTCTTTTTGTTTGGCTCTGCAGTTATCTGTAGGTTTCCATGGGGAAATGCAAACTCACTTATAAATTCAATGAGTTAATATCTCTTAATACTGAGAAACATTAATGAATTCAGGCACACAGCTACAATCACTGCAGCCTGCTGGTGACGTCTGTGACAATGCGAATGTGTAGACTGCACTTGTCTTGGTACCCATGTGACCTCAAGGAGGCATGGCGTATCTAAAGCCACACAGACAGACAGCGTAAATGGCTGTGATCCCTGTTGCTTCTGATTCGCTAATCCCTGTTAAAGTTGTAATGGGGCAGCTATGGAGAGGCTCGCTGAATGGAGGATTAACTGTGCTACCTGCTGAGATGGGCGTTTGTGGATGAACCGGTCAAAACAGTATTAAAACTGATTTCTCTGGGTCAGGGGTCACGTCCAACACTCTGAATGCTAAAAGGATGATTAGACGACGCCCAGCTGAGTAAATCATGTAATCTGATAGTGTTGCTAAAATGAGACCTCCACTTGAGAACAGTCTGGGGATGAGCGTCCAAGACACAGCGATTGTGTCTGAAAGCTACATCCTACTTACCATGCTGTGTGCTTTTAAAGTTCACACAATAATCTCTCTGTTTGCAGACATGCACTTTATCTGTATTTCATTCGTTTTTCAGGCATTTTACTGATATTAAACTAAGTGGTTCAAACTAACTACAGTGAGCAACACATTCATTTGTACTGTCACTGATTAATTGGTTTGTTTTTGTTGGAAGTGAATGAAGACATTACCCATACTGGAAAAATTATGACAGAAAGATTTTTAGTGACAGAATTAAACTTTTGATAAACTGCGAGAGAAAATAATGGTTCAAAGTTGGACTAATGTGAAGACCTCAGTGTAACTTATTCTCATAGACTCAATTATGTAGTCACAGTTTCAATAAGAGTAATTACAGCTGTGGTGATTGGTGAACAACTCATGGAGGATTTTTGTGATGTTCAAGGTCTGCAGCTGACAGAGAACCTGACTATATTGTAATTAGCTTGCAGGGTTACAGACTTTTACATCATCACTAATAAGAACTTCAGACTACATGTCAAACAGGCGCCTCTTAATTGAAACACAGTCTCTTCATTTATTGAACTCTGATATGGGAAGATTATGCAGCTCTTTAACTGGCCAATAAAATGGTGGAAGGATGATTAAAGCTGCCAAGTGGACCTGTGACCTCATAGTCAGCAAGCAGTTTATCATAAAAATTGACGGTGTAGTGCTGTGATATCAAATGTGTCAGAGTCCAAATAGTCATCACGTCAGATGTCAATTACATAAGATGCTTAGTGTGGAGAGTTTCTGACGCTGTAAACATACTTTCCACTAGAGCTGCAACAATAAGTTAATAATTTTAGTAATTTTTTAAAGCAAAAATGCCAAAAGTTTGCACTTTTCAACTTCTCAGATGTGATGATTTCATGTTTTTCTTTGTCACACATGATTGTTAAGTGAATATCTTTGGGTTTTGGACTGTTGGTCGGACAAAACAAGACCTCTGGGAACGTTGCCCGTGACTCTAGGAAATTGTAACCATCAGGTTTCACTATTAATTAATCAATTAATTGAGGAAACAATCAGCAGACTAATAGAAAATGAAAATAATCGATGGTTGCAGCCCTACTTGCCACAACTGTCCCATATCTGAAAAGGCAGCACAAGATTTTAATAAAGATTACAATTAGCTATTACAGAATGGCTGATACACAACGTGCTTAGAGGCCAAGGACACTATGTCCTGTCCTGCTACCATCATGTGATTCTTTGCAGCTGGAAAAATAATTTATCAGGAGGAAGTCAAGTTGAGACAGTCCTTCAGCAACACACAAACACCCAACTAAGATCTGGTCTATGTCAACCTGTCTTTTGCTTCTTTTCTGTGATAAATTGTGATAACATGAAATTACGTTTTTACATTTTAATTGACAGATATAGAGATCACTTAACTGTGATAGTGAATATCTGAAACAGGTGTCATACTGGCTGGTGAATGGTCAAACAGCTCAAGGTTAAAGTCATCAGTCACACCATTTGGAGTCAGAAGAGGCTTGGCAGGAGATAAAAGTATATTTAGAAGGTTGGAATAATCTACCTCACTAGAGGTAATCCTGGCCCTTTCTCTGCAGCAAGTAATATGTGCAAATGTTCTGCTAAACTATTAATAATAAACTGGTGGACTCGCATGCAAACAGGCCTGTGTATCACTTTTCTGCAAGTGTCTTGGATGAAATATTGTCAGCAGGTCAACTTTCTCAGCTGATTTTGGATCATCCCCAACTACAACTTGGGAGACCTGTGCAGCTCTAAGCTTACATTTCACACATGAGGGTGCCAAACAGCTTCCCAAAGCATCATGACCGAGGACATGAGGCTGCCAAGACGCTCAGTCACACTCCGTCTGCAACAGTACCCTTCACACATGGCATTATATTTCAAAACCAGGCAGGAGATTCATTCAGTAGGTTGCCTTTATTTCTCTTTTACTGGCAAGGTTCCTGTGTTCAGGGAATGAAATTCTGGTGAGGGGCAAAACAAAAAGAAAAAGTATGGGCCAAGAGAAGAGTGCAGAACAGATTCCGCCGGTACAACTAGTAGAAAATACTAGTTGGTCCCTATAAATATATAATCGCAGCATTTCAGTCCATCCAAATGTACAAGATATGTTACAGTTAAACTTCACAACATGAACAGTGGACATAAAAACTACTTAGAGGACTTTCTTAAGCTCGTCATACAAGACAAGCACAAAAGCGCCACCCATGCCTCTCAGCACATTAGACCACGCTCCCTTGAAGAAAGCCTTGCCGCCCTCATCACGGGCGATCTTCCTCCAGCAGTCAATGGTGCCGCTGTACATGATGTCCGCTAGAGGAAAAACACAACAACAGAGAAATCACACCGCCATTCTAGCAACGCTTTAGCACAACCAGACAGTGATATTTTGTATTCATTACCTCCTTTGCGTCCAGACTGCATCATCATACGACGACGGACAGTGTCGAAGGGGTAGGACACAAGACCAGCGACTGCAGTCACAGACTGAGCAATCATCCAGCTGACAATAATGTGTGTGTTCTTGGGGTCTGGAAGCATGCCTAGAAAAGAAGCATCAATCAGAAGTTGAGTGAAAGTCTCAAGGCAAGGAAGTCCACTGAGAAAAGAGAGGTAAGCAGCTCACCAGATAATGAAAACTCACCCTTTGCTGTGTCATAGACGCCAAAGTAAGCAGCTCTGTAGATGATAATGCCCTGCACTGACACACTGAAGCCCTGGTACAGACCCTTGATGCCATCAGACTTTGAGATCTTCACCAAGCAGTCTCCCAGGCCTTTGAACTCACGCTCTGCTCCGGCTTTGCCCACATCAGCAGCCAGACGTGTTCTGGCGAAGTCGAGGGGGTAGACGAAACAGAGCGATGTGGCTCCAGCGGCACCACCAGAGGCCAAGTTCCCTGCGAAGTATCTCCAGAACTGCTTATGCTTGTCCACGCCATCGAGGAAAACCTTCTTGTATTTGTCCTTGAAAGCAAAGTTGAGGGCCTGAGTGGGGAAGTATCGGATGACGTTGGCTAGATTGCCTCTCCAGAACGAGAGGAAGCCCTGCTCTTTGGGGATACGGACGACACAATCGACAATGCCCTTGTACTGCTTGTCAGCTGAAATCTGCTTGCTGGCATGTTGCACCTGTAATTAAAGCAGAATTATCGCAGTGAATTAGAAACCGTAAAATGAAGGCTGGGCAGTAAAAGCACTTTGACACAACTGCAGTGTAAACGAACCTTTACCTTTCACCTGTTAACCTTTTGACTTGTGTAATTGTTAAGGACGCAAATTCCCATTCCCATGATTCTCATGCCTGTGTCTGACAGGCACATTTGCATCCATGTGCCACAGTTCAACTCTGTCGGCATCCATTCAACTATTCACACCCCTTCCCCCCTCCTCCTCCTCCTCCCCCTGCTGCTGCTGCCGCTGCTGCTGTTGCTGCTGAGCCCAGGCCCAATGCAGCAGTGGAAAGCCATGGTGCAAACCTTGCTGTGACCTTGTTTGTTAAGTTTTCATGCCAAACTAAGAGCTGTCATGGAAGATAAGCACTTTTGATATTCAGAAACACAATGGATGGCTATGTCTGTCCCTTTAAGTCACTGTATTTTTGCTTGGGAAGGCTGCAGCTTGTATTACATAACAGGTCTGATACAGCTGAAATAAGCTCATTCCTCATCTGTCCCTGCAGCAGACTAACACAGCTGCTCTGATTTACAACAGGCCCATATAAGAATACTGATTCTACTTAATGCAGCATCTATGCATCATTTCCTCTACCAAAGCATCTCCTAAACTAACTGAACTCTTGTTTATTTATCCCTCCATCCCTTAGGAGTGACTACACCAGCAGGGAAACGCTACAAATCAACAAACACGTTTCCTGTTAGTGTTGCAGAGACATTACTTGCAGTTCTCATTAGATGCCAAGTGCGTGCAAAGCAAGAAATAACATTTTAAAGTGCCTCTCACCTGCAGAAGAAGCTTGACTCTCTCGATGGGGGCAACAGCTGTTTTGGAGATGGCAGCGGCAATACCACCAGCCAAGAAGTCCTTGGCGAATGAAATAGCTTGTTCACTCATCTTCTGGTGTTATCAGTCGCCGTCCGGTCACTCGGTCGGTGGGGTTTGCCGGTTTAGGTGAAATGGCCGAGTCCAATCTAGAAGTGAGGGGATTTAAGGAGACTGAGCGCGAGAAAAAACGCGAACTTCGACTCTCGCGTTTGATTGGTGGGCTGCGGTTAGGAGTGGGCGGGGTTGACTGATGTCCTCTGATTCAGATTTGGTGATCTCCCTCATCACTCAAGTAAGTCACAGCAAGTTATCTGTCCCACAAGCTCATAGTTTTACTAACTTCTTTAATATCCTGTTGAGATATTCTGACTGAATCACATCTCAACACAACTGAGGAGGCACTGGTATGTTGTTAAAAATGAGTTTTATGATCAAGAGTTGGCTCACGGTCGTGTCAAATGTCAGTTTGAAGCAGCTGAGGACTTTAGGGCCTCTGCTATGGTGGGTAAAGGTCATCCCATCTGTTAATGTCCTTTGGTTGTCACTCATTTTCCCACAGTATGGAGGAGGACATGATTGAATCAGCTGACTGATTCGACACAAAGCAAGTGTCAGCAGATCGTTACTTTCCATCTCTGGTTCTGTCTGACTTTAGTCGGTGCTACTGGATCAAAGTACATTTACTCAAGTACTGTACTTAAGTACAATTTAGAGGCACTTTACTTGAGTATTTCAATTTTATTCTACTTTATACCTCCACTTCACTACATTTCAGAGGGAAATATTGTACTTTCTATTCCACTACATTTATTTGACAGCTCCTCAGCTGGAGATTTGACACCATGGATAATATAACAAGCTTTTAAAATACAACACATTGTTAAAGATGAAACCAGTGGTTTCCAACCTTTTTGGCTTTTGAATTCTTATAAAAAGTAGTGTGTAGTCTGGGTCACATTTCAGATGTTTATGAGTTGTTAACACAGTGATATTTCCCTCTAAACTTCTCACATAGTTTCATTTCAATAAATGTTCAAATGATCTAATATTTAAATAAAAATCAAAGATTAGAGAAAAAGTCCAAAAACTGAAAACAGATTTGTATATGAGAACTTTGTTTTTTCTTCTTTCCTCTCACATTAATCATCTCACGACCCCTCAGTTTTATCTGGTGACCCTTTGGAGGGACACAACCCCTAGATTGGGAACCACTGGACTAAACTAGCTAACTGCATATAAAGTAGGTGAAACTAGCTCCTCCTCCAGCAGCTACAACAGTAACATGCTGCTCTAACACTGATGCTTCAGTATTGATTATCTAATGATAATATATCAATCAGAGGGACCAAATCACTACTTTTACTGCAATATTTTAACTACATTTAGCTCCTCATACTTGGATTTTTCTGCAGGACTTTTACTTGTATTAAGTATTTTTACATTGCTGTATTGGCACTTTTACTTAGGTAAAGGGTCTGAATACTTCTTCCACCACTGGACAGAACAAACAAAAAGAAATATCCTGAAAGTTATCACAACACATAAAATATGAATTACTGATCCATATAACTAATAACAAATAGCAGATAATAAGTTGTATAGTTGCTACAAGACCAATAACACTGAATTAAACGTCAAAAACTAGAAAAAGGCACTTTCTACTCTGAACCTAGACCTAAGAAAGTGGGCTAGAGGAGGTAGTTTATATTAATTTAAAATTAGATCATCATCTAATATATATATGCATAACCCATATAACATACAAAAGTACACTTTAACAAATAAAAAGTGTCAGTAAAAAGAAAATTTTAATGTTTTAAGCACATTTCTTCCATCACAATCAACATTTTGCCTTTTTTATACATTAAAAATATAATCTATCACACGAAATTGCATATTATACAACAATATCAAACATTCATGATGCTTACATTTTAATTTATGACATGAAAGAGCATTTTCAATGAATACACTATGGCAATATGTAATGTCTTTGCCGCAATAACTGAAACAAGCCCCAAAATAAGTAGGTAACTCTTAAGGCACATAATATTAAGTTAAAGACAGTCATGAAAATACATTGTGGTTGAGTGAACAAACCATTTACAAACAATACTGTCAGATAAAATAACAATGTTCTGAAGGAGGTAGACCGTTGCTGCCAGGAGAAACAGTAAATATGTGTTAACTGCTGTAATGAAGATATAACACTGGGAAAACAATGTTATATATTACTAGTCTCTTAAGTCCAACAAATACTCCTGACTCAGTTTGCTGGTCAAGTGTGGTCAGCAGCCGATACTTTTCACAAGACATCTTCTCATATGAAGTTTCACCAGCGGTTTCCAAAGGACGACTCCCCTGACCCAAAATTCCTGTTTTTCAAGTAGCGCTTCACCTCTTGCAGCTCGTATGGCCCGAGGCTCTGGTCGACCCCTGGAGCAAGTTTATAGCTCAGAGGTGAGATGATGTACCCGTTGCGGTAAAGGCAAACCTGCTTACACATCTCAAAGCAGGTGAAGAGAAGGCCAAAGTAGGGAACAATCTGTGAAGGGATAACAAGAGGTTAAAAAAAAAAGACTTGACTGTAGTCCACATTCTTAATCATGAGGTTAAAAGCCTTCACCATAGATCCATGGCACATAGTTTACAGTGTGTACAATGTTGTGAAATGTATGAGCTTTATTTTACTTCAGATTGAGGTAAAAGGCTACTCCTGACAAGGCTTTACATCTATAAAACAACGTACAGCCATCATGACATTTGCAGCTGAAATCGGAGAGCGGAGCATGCTGTTCCACAGACAGACTTTGCTCACCTTGCTCGTGATATTCCTGCTATGAATTACACACTGAAGATTGTTTTCCATGCCCCCCCCCCTCCCTCCTACTGCCCCTTTTGCGTAGGCAATGGGTTACAATACTTTCACAGGCGTACTCATGTTCCTAAGGGCACGTGCAGTGCAGTTATTTCAGTTCCTATTACTTGTCTGTAGCGCAAGATAAAGTAGACCTATTTTAGCCGTATTAATGATAAGTAAGTGTAAATGTAAGTGTGACTGAGTTCATAAATAAACAGATATTATACTGTATGGCAAATTATTCACAGACACTGTACCTTTATTGTGTTGGCAGTAAGACCGTTCCACAGTGAGAGGACGCCCTTGTTTCTGACCACCTGTATGAAACAGTCAGTCACTCCATTGAAATGAACGTCAACTCCACCAAAATGAGGGAGACGGGCACTCTGCGCCTGAGGAAAGAATGAAAGTGAGAATGACTGAAAGTGATACCACTTGTCTATAAAGTGAAGTGTAGAAAAGTCAAGTGAAGCGTGACAGGACAGCAGTATATCAGTGTTTGTGTGTGTGTGGTTGATTGCTGATTTAATCAACTTCTCTTTTCAACTTTGAGCAACTTTTTAACATTTGTACAGCAAGTGACCTGAACAAACCTGCAAAATATTACATTTCTTTAAGAATGACAATAATATTAAATCAAATGAAGGGACAACACCAACTTAGAATAAACAGAATTATGTCCTTTTGAGAATAAAGTGGAAAAAGAACTTAAAATCAGTCACACAGGAGATGAAAAGAAAAGAGGAAGCTTTTAAAAGTGATAAATGATTATGTTAATCACATTGTGTACTAAAAAGCTTCCTGTGTGAAATAGTCAAACTGTGTCCTTTGCACAACTCTACAGCCTGACAGCCGTGTGACAGAGGAAATATATCTTTAGAAGTTTCAAGGTTCCCAAAGCGAGCATGCATCCACAAGGCTTTTAGACTGTTCAAACAGCTTCATTTGGAGATAAAACATTAAGCTAACTTGTGAGTTAAACAATACTTCACCTAAAGCATTACCTTAAGCTTCTGCAAACACACTCACTAGCTTCCCCATCATCTATTCTCTGCCTGATGTTTAATGTTTAGCCCTTTTCATGACAGAGACTATAGCAGAAATTATGTAGTGTTTCTGTTTATTGTAAGGCGATGTAATGGTTTCATGAAATGGACACATAAAGGTTTCTGTTTGCCTGGTGTCCAACAGTAACTGGCTATCTTTAGAGAACTTATCTATAGCTTCTGCAGACCAGGGACACATTCACATTCCCAGCTGCTGTTGAACCTTGTGGTAGCTAATAATAGTTAGATAAAACCGGATGTAGTATTCTGTCCTCTGCAGCGCCATTGTTCCCCAAGTGTCCTTCCAAACATACAGAATATATGTGAAACGTGATGTAAGGGCGATACATGCAGACTAAGCATGTTTACATACAACCATGAGTATTTTTATAACATGTGGAAAATGTCCTGACTCTTTAAATGTCTATAGGCTTAATCATTTTTAAAGATAACATGAAGAAACTTACTACCAATGCTATTCTGGTTTATTTGATTAACAAATTAAACTTTCCGTGATCCCATACATGAGTGACCAAGTGAGACCAGCATTAATTTAAATAAACCCTCACTGCCCCCTGATGGACTAAATATGGAAATACAGCCAGCACTGTAGCCTTGTTTTGTTTAGTTATTTTCTACAGTTATTTCAGGTATGAACAATAACAAAACACTTGTCATAACAGACACATTTGATGATTATCTGATTTAATTGAAAGGTCTGTCAAATTATCTCCAGCATTATTCCTGTGATGTTGAATGCAGTCATATTGAAATCTTGCCATTATATATTTCTCTTTAAAAGGCCATAATAACACAACTAACCACCAAAATATATAAGTTCAACCGAGAGCCTAATGACGATTAGTTGACTACCTGGCTAAAAGTTTTGACGTCTTCTGTGTTCTTTAATTCTTCTTCTTCTTGTGGATGTTGTTGCTGTATTATTGTGTTAATGTTTTGCTGTCTCCTGTTGCTATTTGTCTTTGTGGCATCTTGTTGTCTTCTGTCTGTAATTTTCAACCATCACTTCATTGGTTTAAGATCATCTGGCTAAAAGACTGACTGGCTAACACTGGTATACTTACAGAAATGTTGATTATTGTTCATTGTCCTTATAAATAAATGAAATGAAACTGATGTCTCTTTTAAAAAACATGTCTGTTTCAGTTCTCCTATAAATCATAGCCCACATGTGGAAAGTTCTCTGGTAATTCACCTGCATCTTCCGTTTAACAGTTTCAAAAGGGTAGGAGAGGGTTTGAGCCACTCCTGCTGCAAGACAACCATTGATGAAGTTCTGGAGGGAAGAGAAGCGAGAAGGAGGCTCCTGCCACAGCTTGTCCAAGTTCATGTAGACCGCATAGCATCCAACAGAAAAGGGAAATGCACCTGCAAGTTACAATAAAATGCCCAATTAATGACAGAAATGCCCTTAACGAGGGGTGGATATTAATATTTTGGTCACCACTACCAGAACTACTTAACTGTTAGGTCTGTGCCAACATCATTAGCCCACATTAAAAACTTTTACCAAGTGAAAAGCAGAGCTCCTCTTAACAGCATTAATGTTTGATATCTTAACATTAATTCATTTGTAGGAATATGCATACACACCTAAGACAGTGAGGGAAAAGCCCCTGTAGAGAGCAAGCAGCCCTTCATTCCTGGAGATCTTTGAGAGAGTGTGAACGACGCCGACGTACGTGGGCTCTCTGCAGTTCTGAACAATGAGTCTGGTCTCTGCCACCTCCAGAGGATACGTGACCAGAGCAGCAGCAACGCCAGCTAGTCCACCAGCGAATATGGCCCTCCACTGAGAGATGAAGCCCAGTTCATCCATGTGTAGGTGGACTATCCTGCACACAGAGGAGGGAAAAACCAAAAACACTTAATTGTAGGGAATGCATTGATCAGACTGTAAACCCATCTCCCATTTGTCCTGGTAATTTGATGGCATTGTTTGACAGATGTAAGCTTTAAGTGCACATATTCTGTTTTTAATTTATGTTTACTTTGTTGTAGGGCTGCAACTAATCAATATTTTCATTATCGATTAATTTGTCAATTAATTGATTAGTTGTTTGGTGTATGAAGTGTCAGAAAATGGTGAAAAATGGCGATCACTGTCTTCTGATGCCCAAGATGGCATCTCAACCAACAGTCCACAACCCAAAGATATTCTGTTTGCTTTCATAGAAACAAGAAAATATTCACATTTGAGAAGCTGGAACCATAGATTTGCACATTTTTTTTCTTAAAGAAGGACTCCAAATAAATAATCAATTATCAAAATAGTTTATCATTAAAATAATTTATCATTGACATTTGCTGGTTCCAGCATCTCAAATATAAGGATATGCTGCTTTTCTAGACTATGTATTCATCAAAAACAAACAAACAAACAAACAAAAAAACAGCAAAGAAAATCATCCTTATTGGCAGCCCAAGCTCAATCTATTGTTTATTAAAGATTTAATGCATGTATTAATGCTATAATTATCAAGTATTCTTAAAGATCAATATTAAGAAGTCTGCACCAAACTGCCAATGAATAACTCAGGTCATGTGTGTGGAAAAGGACACTATGTACTATTCAGCACGGTGTACAGTCAACACTACGTACAGTCAGGATGAGGTGTTAACATAAACACGTGTCCGTCCTGAAACGTGACAAGGTGTCTAATGATTGTCCGTCTACACACAGCTGAACGTATTTATGACTGTACGACGGATTACTCGCTGACTTGTGTGTTTATTTATCAGCCACGCTGTCGGCACTGCAGTATGTTTTGTCCTGTAGTAACCCAACAGAAATATGCAGGGGTTGTCTGCCCTGAGTTCAGCCTCGCAGGCAGTACTTCCTCTCATGACGAGTATGAATGTTTTCCTCTAACATAAGACTGTCAAACTCCAAGTAGAGTCCTAACAGCAGTCAAACATAAATATCTATGTAGAAGACATAAACTTATATTAGGGTTGCAAAAAATATTTTCATTATTAATTAATCAGTTGATTGTTTTTTAACAATTAATTGTCATCAACCATTTGGTCCAGAGAATATCGTAATTTCCCACCTACGTTATCATATTCAAATTGGTTGTATTGTCCGACCAACAGGCCAAATTGAATTGCAATATTTAATTAAGGACATCTATAGAGGAACGAAGCCCAGCTGGAGTGAGCAAAGCCAGTTTGCCAGCTAGACGGTTTCATTTTATTCAGTGGAGATAAAAAAATAACTTTTACTACATGATGTTAGATCATCATTCGATTTTCATAAGAATAATTCTTTAAAAAGTGCTGTTTTAGCTGTAAATGTTGAGACTATGGTTGCAACTGATTATTTTCATTATAATTTTTCTTGTTTAATCTATAAAATTATGAAATGTCCATTACAGTTTCTAATAAACCACAATAAGTTTTCAAATGTCTCGTTTTGTCTGACCAAAGATAATCAGTTTACTACATATAAGAAACAGAAAACTAGCATATTTTCACATTTGAAAGCAGGAATGTGCTCTTATTTTTTATGGCATTTTCACTTCAAAAACATGAAAAGATTAAGAAAATACCAAAAGGGTCTTGATGAATTTTCAGTCAACTGAGTAACTAAAATAATCTTTTTACCGCTAGTGTGAGGAGATTGTTGGGGGCAGAGATGAAGAACCTGTGAGACAAAACTCAGGACGAAGCTAAACCCATTAACTTTAAATATCGACAGGGAAAATAAAGCCCTCTGATTGGCTGAAAATAGGTGGTGTTCATCGTTACGGTAAAAGAGGAAGTACATGTTTACCTGCAAGATAGAAAGTAAACAGACTAGTTAAATGAACCATTTGCTTTATTTTAACATTTCAAACAATTGTTAAGGTGAATATCGTTGTTTCCGCTGATGAACATAATATGTCTTCCCCACTGTTCGCCAAACAAACTTGCTAAATCAACGTCAGCTGGTCAAGATGGCTAACAGGGTAATAATAACAGCAGAAACACTGGGTAAAACTCACATGAAACAACCACTAGAGATGTTATGAACTAGACACAAAATGACAGTCAAATATACTTACTTTTTATATGTTGCCAGGTGGACTGCAGAGTAGGGAAACAACCGGAGACAAGACACGAGATTTCCCTTCCAAAATCCCCGAAGTCCTTCATTCTGGTAGATGAGAAGAAAACTTTGCCAAAAACCTCTTTTACAATGAAAAGTGCCCACCTGGCTTTTGATTTTCACCACCTCCAAAGGTGACGTGACGGTTTTACTGAAAAATCCGGCGAAACCGACGCACAAAAAGCTCTGAGACCTCGTTAGTCTGTCGTCTTTTTTAACAGAGGCCATCCTTATTTTGGCCTTCCTCAAAACAGTCTGGTTAATGAGATGATTTCAGTTCTCTCAGAGGGAACAGAAAGGATTTGTTTTGTACAGCTTAGACATCTAAATATAGAGCCCGAGGAGGTATATCCGTCTCATGTCCAGACCAGCGGTGTAATGTGACACATTCACGTCAGTAGAGGAGCTGAAGCGACGGCACAGCAACACTAGAGGGCGCCCTTTGACCTCTTCTTCTTCTTCTTCTTCTTCTTCTTCTTCTTCTTCTTCTTCTTCTTCTTCTTCTTCTTCTTCTTCTTCTTCTTGCCTTTTTCCTTAATTTTTTTCTTATAACAATACAAAGATATAAGTAAACAATAAGATATCATAAGATATCAATCAATAAGATATCAGATATTAATATAAACAAACATACAAATAGGGAAGTAAAAGGATAAACAATAAAATAAAAGAAAAGGATTAAATGAATAAATAAACAATATGACAAAACATGCCAGGGGTCACCATAAATAAATAGAAAGTAACATAAGTGAAAACATTAAATTAGCACAGTTCTTCTTCTTCTTCTTCTTCTTCTTCTTCTTCTTCTTCTTCTTCTGTTGTTTAATGAACAACAGAAAGGTTACTATACTATTACATTAAATTATCCTATTGAGTCCTGTGTTTTCTAAAACTCTGAACATAGCCCTGTACCCTACATCACCTGAACTCTTCTGCAACATTCCTCTAATATCTAGTCTCATGTGATTCCTTTGGAGTGTAATTTTAAGAGTCTGTCTCTCTTGTTGATATCTAGGACAATATAAAAAATACATGCTCCTTGGTGAAGCCTTCAAAACAACGATTGAGTGAGATATATTCTCCTCTGCTAGGTCAGATTTGTTGTCATATGTATGAACAGTGGAGGGAGATGTATTCAGATCCTTTATTTTAGTCAAACTATCAATGTTGCAATATAACAATGATAGTAAATTTAATTTGGGCTTACAGTACCATTCAAAACAAAGTTGCAAGGTGCTTTACATCAAGAATCAAACCTTTTAACACATCAGTTAAATAAACCAAAAGACAAATACATGTACCAATCAGTACTTAATACATAAGTACACAAAAATGGGATTTTAAAAATGTGTATGACAACTGATCAGAAAATGTACATTTTATGCATAAATAGCATATAAATTAAGTAAATATTAAAAAGGCTGAGCTGCATTCATTTGGAGAATTTTTCATATAATTCTAGTTTTGTGTTTAAATGTTTTTTTTTTCTTGTGCTCTTATTCATCTTTTTAAACTAATACAAATTTGACTTCATGTACAATAGCAGAGCTGTGGTTCTACAGGAGTCCAAAATTCCTGATTTCAAAATGTGATTTGGTAGAAATTTGACAGAAATTTATTATGAGAATATTCAGTCAGGTGTTTTACTGATATACATTTTGTAGCACCAGTACTTTACTAGAGTATTTTACTTAATATTGCTTTGCTGATATGGAGTATTTAGATCAGCAACATCAAAAAACCCCATCTTGATGGTCACCACCGCATAAGTATAAATGTAAAGCAGCTTCAGAGATAAAAGTGGAGGAAGTTAAACTTGTGCAGTCATTCTTCATGTGTTTTTCTAGTGAATAAGAAAGGGAAGTTGCATTAAACAATTCTATTATCAGCTGACCCCTTAACCTCAGGCTCCACTTGGTAACCACACAGTTTTTTAGGGCTGAGTTGGATGTCTTTGTCACCATAGGTGGCGCAATAGTCCAACTTTTTGGTTTGATTTACTGGTAAATGGGGTGGATGAAGTGCCAGAACATCCTGCTCAAGTAGAAGTAAGTTTGCTTGTGATACAATGAAAAGTATAAAAATGTGTAGTCTGGAGTTTTACTTTGTTAGTTAGTTATTTGGTTCTTAAATTCATGTGCAATGAAATGTGTTTTTCTTTTATTCTCTAACAGATCTTTATTTAACCAAGATGAGCTCCTGACATTCAAATCTCCTTTCATGAAAGTCTTGGTGAAAATGACGAGTACAATTATGTTATACAAAAATGTATCATGCTCGCCATATTCAGTTCAAAATGGATGTTACCTAAAACCTCCAAGTCAGCGATGCTCTGAGTGATAAAAATACTCATATGCAAACATTGATGTAATGTCCTTTTGGGTCCATGAAAGCATAACTGCAACTATTTTGCCTTTTCAGTAGTTTAGTTGAAAGCAATAGATTAGAGGAATTTGAATGTACAACTAAGTCAATGCAACGATAGTTCTTATTCACCCTTAATGGGACATTTTGTTGTGTCTTTGACTTAGAACTGTTGAAAATGTCATTCTTCCCTCGTTCTTAGGTTTCAAGTGGTGGTAGTTCAGTTTCTGTTATTTTCATGTCCATTTTTGTTTCTATGAAAAGTCTTATTGTCCTTGTGTCTGTATGTGCAGTTAAACAGTGAAATTGTAAACACGTTTCAGCCAAATTTGTTTTCATTTATTGTGCCATGAAGATAAGTCAAGTATGATTCACTGTATAACTGTAATTATCAGCAAGGATTTGTTGTCGCTGTCTTGTTTCAGCACCATGTTTGTTTTCTCCTTGTCTTCACCAGCCAGGAGTGCCTCCCTCCCCTGCCGGGCTGACAACCTCAGATGCATGCGAGGAGCCCACCTTCTGTCTGCGGCTGGACCACTTGGCTCCTTCACAAAGGCTTCTGGAATAACAGAGCCGACCAGAGGAAATGACAGCCTGATCACAAGAGGTTTCCCCTCACTCCCCCTTACTTAGCTGCCTACTGGGGTGTAGAAGGGTGTTGCTGTGTGTGTGAATGGGATACTGGCTTTCACCTCTGAAAACTCAAGACCTAATTTTGATGCAATTGAGGTAATTACTGTGATAATTAAGAAGCAAGTTCAGAGGTTATCAGTGCTCTCTGAGATGTCACTGGAGTTGTAGCTCATACAAGCTACTCAGGCGGTCAGGTGACTATTTTAAAGTTCAGGGGACTTTTAATCAGCAGATCAATAAAATTTTGAGAGTCATAATGACAGATTTGTGAGAGGAGATTACTTCATAAATGTGCTCCAACTGGAGAATGTCAAAGGAATAAATTTTTTCTTCCCCAGAGCAATAGAAGCTTTGAAAATGCTTTGAAAATTCTTTGATCTCATTGTCACATGTGTTTGGTTTGTAATACACCAGATAATGGGATGGCTGTCTTTAAAGATAAGTGGTGTGATGCAGACTCATGCTGTATCTTATCAATAAATGCTTCAGCAATCAAACAGGACACCACCAAGAACCTGTTGCCACTCTGTCTTGTGGGTCTGTCCTTCCTCTGTCCCTCACATTGCCTCAGCCCACCAGTATTTGTATAGAATACAGATAGAGTACTGCCTTCTTCCTGTATGTATATCCCACTCCTGAATGAGCACTTCCTCCACAGAGCAAAGTAGTGCGGGAGCTGCCTGCATGCCTTTGTGTCTCGGGGACTAGCACGTAGCAGTAGGTGTAGGCTGGCTGAGGCATTGTCATTCTCTGGATGTCATGCGCAAGTCAACCCTTGATCTCCCACTTTGAAGTGCATTGCTGGAGGACCTGAGAGAGAACAGTCTGTGTATCCAGCGTGGGCTCACAGCAGTCAACAGAGGGCGCCCGATACCAGAGAGCACGCACCGAGGCCAGAAGTCGCTGTCATCCTCACAGACTGGTGCCAGGCTCACAGACTGCTGCAATAAAATTCTCACCTCATTATCTGAGACAGTCACATCACAGGCTTGTGTTGGCAGGGGAGGGGGAAAGAGAAGAAAGGGTGGGGGGAGGAAAGGGGAACCGGCATGGGTGGGTGACACCAAGAGACTGTCTGTATGTGAGTGTGTCTTTTTTTTCTTTTTTTTAAGGGTGGGGGTTGTATTGGTGAGAAAAATCAGGCATAAGTACAATTCACTGTGGCACCATGTTCACACCTCCACCAACAAGGCTCAGGCTGAAACTGCTGCACTCCCCGGCTCACTTAACAGGAATGGGAGACTTGTTATGCATAGGAGCCTAATTTTGGATTAATGGTTTCTGTGATGGGTTAAACTGTGAAAGGTTGTCAGTGTTTCTTAGGAATAGTTAACATCATTACCGGGAAGAGTCTTTATTACTACATTCAAACCGCTGTTATTTCAGCCCTGCAGACCAATAAATGTGTTTAAATAATATATATAGTGTAAAATTGGCAAGAAATGTGTAGCCTTAAGGAGTTAATTTGTTTAATAATTGATTAAAGTGAAGATCCATAAATTATTATGTTCATGTGGGATTAATTTTACTGCATTTGCTGTAACATTTTTCAATGGAGTTCTGCATTCTGGTGTTGCCGTTGGGATTTTAACATCTGTGAGTGTGTCAGTGCGAATCAAATGTGATTTTTTTTTTTTTTTTTAAATTAAATTTGGAATTTGTGCAAAAATGACTTGTTTTTTGTGATTTGTACTTTCCTTGTAAAAAGCTAACAAGGAATGATGCATTACCTATTTAGCCAGGATGTAGATGACCAGGAGGCCTATTGTCTGTGAGGATGCAGAGGAGAACTTCTGGCAGCTGGTGTCCCCTTATCTTCCCATGTACGGCCAATAAATCAATATCAAATCTAAGGAACAGGAAGCCAGATGGCCTTCCCACAGCCCACTAGGCCAGGGCACTCTCAGGGCCTCCTTGGCTACTGTACTAGTGGTGCATGCAGCTATCCTTTGAAGACATACACATTCAACAAGCAGCTCAATGAATGACTAAAGGGAACAAATAAGCTGTTACGACTCTGCTCAAAACAGTGTTTGTGTTTCCATCCACATCAAAGGCCCCAGTCTGTTTGATATGCAGCCCCCACACCTTGATCCATGCCATGTACAGGTAGAGGGGAGGAGCAGTCAATTGAGAAGAGAGAGGGTCATGTGGTTGCCTCTCTCAGCCCTGGCTCGAGGGTAGTTGACCCAGACGAAGGGTCTGGTGGTGTCTCTTGTTCCCCAGGGAGCTATTGCTCCTTACAACCATCACTAGACACATTATTTATTAGGTGGCCTATTGATTACATGCTTTTAAGGAATATTCAAAGGAATCTGGAGCGGTGATTACAAAAAAGCAAACATCTTGCATTTAAATATTGTAATTAATATAATATTAACTGAAGTAAAGATTGCAAAGAGAAAGGTTTTTGACTAGTGGCTGGCTTGGAGTAAGGTCAATAAGGTCAGTTACCTAAATACATCCCGCCAGACTCATCTTGATTTCTGTGTAGGCCAGGGGTCAGGTTAAACAGTAGTTTGATTGAATGGCTGTTCACAGGCCAGTGTGAAATGCCAGCTCTATTGCAATGTGGGAGCGGGAAGGAGGGGGTTTCTCTGGCCTTTGTGTGGCCCACGGTCTTAGAGGTCTTAGAGCATGGACCCATTGTTAGAGGCTGACCAGCCAGCCCCTCAGACTCTCCTTTGCCCTGCTTTGTCTCGAGCAGCGTGACCATTTCCTTCATCCAGGTCAGGGCAGGGTCGTGACTTTGGACACCAGTCTTCCCTGTCTGTCTGCCCGGCTTGCATACTCATAGATTCATGTAACACTGAGACAGATGCACTGTTGTCACATGTCAGGGTTAAAAAAACGGAGCTGAGCTGAAGCAGTTTCGAACCATTTTGAATTAAGAGGATGACAGCAAAAAGATCAGGTGTAATCCTGACTCAAATATATGTGAGCATGAGACTGAAGTGTGCCGGTCAACATAAAAAAATAAATTGAGACTGACTGATCACTTAAATTGACCTGCAATGAATTAGTCAGAATACATTTATGATCAATATAATTTGTATGGTGAGAGATGTCTCACTTGTGCCTTTTGCGAGTGTGTAAAACGCAGTACCACATACAAGGAGCTGAGATAACCTCTTTACTGCCCTGAAGTGTCCGAGTTATGCAACAGAGGAGGTTTAGAAAAGTGGACAGCACCCTCCTTCTGTCCTGAGGCTGGACCTGTCTTATCATGGCCTGGCCATCATAGTGATAAGAAGAGGAAAGGCCAAAGGGCCATAAGGAACAGTGTGCATGGTTCAGGTCAACAGTGTGAGGAGGCTGGACTCAAAGGGGAGGGAAGGCGGACAAGAATATTATCTGATAAGAATCACCAAGGTCTTTTGATCTCCGAAGGGCTGGTCCTGGGCTACAGGGTGTCATGCTGGGAGGACGAGCAAAACGACACGGCAGGTACAAACAAGCAAGCCCCTTGAAGATCATCTGGGGCTAAGCATATTTACACAGGGAAGACTGGAAAGACTCTTCTGATGCACACACAAACAAGCTTGTTGTCCTCAGGATTTCACACTAGAGTATCATCCGTAACATGTTTGGCTATCACTTTTTTCTTATCATTTTTTTTTTTTTTTTGATCAGTCAATTCCTATAATCAAATAACACAAAACCGTCTTATGGTGCACAGGATCATGGCCAATGTGAGCCATACTCAGGCAATAAATTCAAAATCCACAAATGATTACGAGCCCACTGAAGAGACGCTTGAATGTTACAGTGTGGTCTGGTGGGTTTCGTCTCATAAGTTAAAAGCCATCATGTGGAGGCCAGACAGGACCTGGGGCTGCAGTGCAAGCTGTGGCCTGAACCAAATGCCTCGCTGTCTCGCCCAGGGCAAGATGGAGGGATTTTTTTGCCTGGAGTGGCCAGAGGGAGGGGGGGGGGGGGGGGGGGGGGGGGGTTGTCGGCAAGCTGCTGCAGAGTTAAAAGTGTCCTTGGTTTCCCCTTAGCAACAGTTAACCAAAACAGCAGATAGTCGCTGCACTTGTGTCTACAGCCTCTCTCCCTTCTACAAAACAAACCCCACTGAGGTTGAAAGTTAAAGGACAAGTCTGCTGAAATTTTTTTTCATTGTCAACGAATCCCACAAAAAGGACAAAACCAATAATGAATGAATCTTACTATAACAAGTATATCCAAAACCTGATATCGTTTATTCCTCTGTGCCATAGACCTTCACTGTCAATGAGCCACATGCGTTGCACTGGGTGACATGTTCACTTCAGTTTATTTTGATTTGAATCCCTCATGCAGGCAACATCTTGTTGCCGTAAAAACTCAGTAGTGCACCAAATGTGTATGAGTCTACCGCTGAAAATAGTTCCCAACGGATACATGTTTTACTCTTTTTTTAAAGTAATGTTTGCTAAAAACTACAGCCCAGTTGTTCTAGGAAATTATTTAGCCTTTTTAAAAAAATGAAACTATATATTCATCACCGGTTTTAAAAGGTTTATGTCTTCAGTAGGAATGAACAGGCTTGAGGCTGAGAGCCACAGTGGGAAAATATTGAGAAATGGTCTGTTGGTTTTAGTCTCTTTTAATCAGATAATGCCAAAACAAACCTACCAAGATCAGTATTTTCACACGTTTTTTTTTCCCCCTTTGTGTGAGCCAACTGGAGAGGTATCACTCTTTATCTAGACATACTGCACCCATCTCAAAATAAGGATTATGATTCTTTTATGATAATTTAAGAAAAAACAAAAAAACGCCTTAGTTCACATCAGGCCAAGACACAATGCGAACAAAGTATCAGCAACCTGTTACATCCACGCTCCAATTAAAAGAATTAAGATGTAGGGGGCTTTCATTATCAGCTCTCTCTGAAGGACATCAAAGGCCCCGGTGGAGTGAGAGTGCAGCTGCCCTGACGGTGTGAGTTTCTCTTCTCTCACTCCAGAGGAACTTGTTTGTGTTGAGGATGTTTACTGATCCCAGGAAAGACAAACAGCCCTCTTTTTTTTTGTTTGTAGGTACCACAGCTCAAACAGAGAGCTGTAGGCCTTTTCTGTGTGAGCGAGACAGAGCATCATGATGTGTTGTATTGTTAGGTTGGTGTTCATTTTGTCTCTCTGTCTTTTCAGGTTTCCCATCAGGCGCTGATCAGATTCGATGCTGTGGAATACAATTTGGCAAAAAAAAGGCAGTCACAAATACACACCTGATGTCTACAAAATATAATCTGAATATAGTCATTAGAGTTTCCATTGATTATATAATTAATGATTATTTTAAATTCTACTGCTAATAATAATTCCACTGTGATGTTAAGCAACAGAAAACAACCAATATACTTACATTTATGTGTCCAACAATTTCTAAGCAACTTCAAGTAACTCAGTTTTAATACCTCATCTGAACACATGGTGTCAGTCTTTCTCATTTATGCTGTTAGTGTTGGGAGGAAGCCCTCAAACTTCCCTCCAACTGTTTGTAAACTCACAGCACATTTACCACACACCATCACGCTGACAAGTTGTTGTAAACAGTGATTTTAGTATAATACATCTAATTCTGACAGCCAAAAGTGTCACCGTGACATACAAGCACTTCATGTGATTTATTTAGAGATGTTGAAAGTAGAGCTGCAATGATTAATCAATTAATCGATTTAGTCGATCAACAGAAAATGATTCGCCAAATATTTTGATAGTTGATTTATCGTTTTTATGAAAAAAAGCTCAAATTCCCTGCAGCTTCTTAATGAGAATATTTTCTGGTTTCTTTAGTCGTCTATGATAGTAAACTGAATATCTCTGGATTGTGGACTGTTGGCTGGGACAAAAGAAGAAACGGTGATTGACATTTTTCACCATTTTCTAACATTTTATAGACCAAATGATTTATTGATTAATCAAAAACAACACAAAACAGAAACAAAACAAAAAAATCAACAGATAAATCAATGATGAAAATAATCGTTAGTTGCAGCCCTAGTTGAAAGTTTTACAGTCATTTTTTTCTATAACTGGTTTAAAATGGTTGGATGAGAAGGATAAGAATTATATATATTATGCCAAAGTTTTCCTTAACTAAATCAAGGGTTTAAGGATAAAAAGTGTTGTATGTTGTACAGACTGAAAAACCCTTCAAGGCAAATTTAGGATTTTGTGCTATTTAAATAAAATTGACTTGACTTGTCATCTCATGTTTTTAATCTTTTCAAACTTATTTTGTTGTAGAAATACATTTTTATTTGGGTAATTGTTCGATTTATGACGGCTAATGAATACGTCCACTACCTTTTTATTTAGGCTATAGACAAGGCAAGAAAGTGTCACTTTTTAAAAGAAATGATGACACAATTAGATATCACAATTAACCCTATAATTCAGCCAATACTGAGAGAAAAAAAAAGACATAGCCGCGCTTCCTGGCTGTCTTATGAAATATAGACCAATTGACATCTGTATTGCCACCATGGAGTGTCTCATCTCTGAGCTTGTATCAGCAAATGTCACTCTGTATTGAGGTTTTCTACCACAGCTATAAATCGTGGGGGAAACAGGCTTTCACAGAGAGGTTTTATGGCACAGAGACTTCCCTTCCATTCTGCAGGGGGTATAGCACTTTACACCGTTCATGTGTCACAGCCCTTTTAACTGGCACAGTCCCCAAACAGTAGTATTTTTCTATTCAGCATTAACTGTTGTTTTGATAAATCATGAGTTTTGGTAGAGAGAGAAACACTGGCATATCTCAAAATGATCAAATCTGGAGCTTGAAATATAAACTGGTATTAAACAAAGTGTGACAAATAAACCAATTCAAATTTCCATCAGTGTTTACTTGTGGTTTAAATGACCGTGAAGAGCAGATTATAACTCAGTCAGATGAACACTGACAACACTGACAGCAGAGCTGCAACTAACGATTATTTTCATTATTGATTAGACGGATGCTTCTTTAGTCAATTAGTCATTAGTCTATAAAATGTCAGAAAAATAGTAAAAAATATTCATCACATTTTCCCAGAGCCAGAGCTGACAGATTCAGATTGTTTATTTAGTTTAATCAACAGTCAAAAACCCCAAAAATATTCAGGTTACCGTCATACAAGACTAAGGATCAAAATTGGTGCAGATTACTTTTCTGTTGATTTACTTATCAGTTAATCAGCTGATCATTTTAGTGAAGGCTGAATGATCAATCGTACAAATTGAGCAACTGTACTGGGTACCAGGCTTCTAGCTTCAGGCTTATTGTGTGTAAACTGGTTTTTGCTAATTTGATTGAAAATTAGTTTGCACCACTTATTTAACTGACATGATAAAGGTCCTGAGGATAAGTCCTGCTTGACTACATAATATCGATGCCCTGTGTTGAAGAAATACAAACTGTTGTCAATGACTGTAGAGCTGCAACGACTAATCGATTAGTTGTCAACTTTTAAATTAATCACCAATTATTTTGACAATCGATTAATAATTCGAGTCATGTTTTTAAGAAAAAAAAGTCCAAATTCTCAGATTTTTCATATGAAAACATACTGCATGAATACTTTTGTTGTAAAATTGCATGAATGAACATACAGCCAATGTATTTTGTCTTACATCAGTCTTTCACACAGATTTCATAGATTTGTTTGCTGTTTTTCTGTAATTTGACTTTCTTGGTCTATTCTGTACAAACATCTATTGCATGTCGGTCCGTCCTGGGAGAGGGATCCCTCCTCTGTTGCTCTTCCTGAGGTTTCTTCCATTTTTTCCCTGTTAAAGTTTTTTTAGGGTTTTTTTTCCTTATGTGAATCGAGAGTCTATGGAAAGAGGATGTTGTATTACTGTGCAGATTGTAAAGCCCCCTGAACCTAATCTGTGATTTGTGGTATTAGGCTATAAAATAAAACTGACCTGACTTGACTATTTTGTGAATGGAATGTCATATGCAGAACAAAATGTAGTACTATACTTCCATATAAATACCTCAGTGGTAGGCAAATAGTGGCCCAACAAAAATATTTAGCCCCCTAATGAAGGCTGAAGTTTATAGATGACATCAAATCTCTTACATGACTCTTAATAAATCTACAGTAGATAACGATGTAAACACACAGCTTATGTAAAACCCAATGAATAGAGAGGTACATAACTTAATTTGTCCCATCTGACCAGAACAGATTTGTGTCAGTAACAGAACTTCAGCTTCAACCATAACATATGCCCTCAGATACAACCCTAAAACTGGTTTATACAAACAAAAGCGTATCAAAAACGTGTTTTCACTGTGCCTGTACAACATCGACCCCCAAATAAACTGAAAGAATCTGGCCCATGGTTGGGCCAGACATACATATGACCCCTGACCCTTGACATACATATACTTAAGTATAGCCTATAGGACTATGATATCAGTGAAACACTGTGTTAATATAGATTTGAAAAATACATTTGAAAGACTGTGATTCTTCTTTAATATGAGCAGCCTTTTCTTGTTTTAATTCTCTTTCCCAAAGCTCCTTGCTGAATAATATAGCAAGAAATTAGCAGTGTAAAGTAACTAAGTCAATTTACTAAAGTACTGTACTTAAGTTCAATTTTGAGGTACTTAACTTTACTTGAGTATCTCCATTTTATGTTACTTTATACTTCCACTCCAATATCTTACTTTCTTCTCCACTACATTTATTTGACAGCTTTAGTTACTTTTCAAATGGAGATTTGACACAATGGATAATATAACAAGCTTTTAAAATACAGCACATTGTTAAAGATGAAACCAGTGGTTCCCAACCTTTTTCACTTTTGACATCTTACAAAAAGCAGTGTGTAGTCTGGGTCACATTTCAGATGTCTGAGTTGTTAACAGCTCCACCAAATAGTGATTTTTCCCTCTAAACTTCTCACATGGTTTCATTTCAATACATGTTCAAATGATCCAATATTTCACCAAAATCAAAGATTAGAGAACAAGTCCAAAAACTGAAAATAAATTTGTGTGACAGAATTTTGTTTTTTCTTCTTTCCTCTCCCATTAATCATCTCACGACCCCTCAGATTTATCTAGTGACCCTTTGGAGGGGCCCGACCCCTAGGTTGGGAATCACTGGACTAAACTAGCTAACTTTATATAAAGTAGTTGAAACTAGCTCCACTTCCAGCAGCTACAACAGTAACATGCTGCTCTAACACTGATGCCTCAGTATTAATAATCTAATGATGTCATATATAATAATATATCAATCAGAGGGACCAAACCACTACTTTTACTGCAATACTTTAACTACATCAAGCTGATAATACTTGTATATTTAAGTAGGATTTTTCATGCAGGACTTTTACTTGTAATGGAGTATTTTTACATTGCTCTATTGGTACTTTTATTTATTATTAACTAAATGATCTGATTACTTCCTCCACCACTGCCTTTGAACTAAATACAAAACAGAAACTGGGATAAGTTGCTGTTTCAACCGACTATTCGTTATATTAGATAGCTGTTATTTTATTGCATGATTATTCTGTAGCTAATAAGTGACTGATAAGGACAGCACTACTTTTACAGCTACATAACACAGCAGTGCAGTGTGTACACCTGCCTGGACTCCTTCCTGTGCTGAACCTGAACGTCTCCTGGCTTTTCAGTGTGTTTGCTCGAAACTGGTGAAGTGGCCCAGCCTTCCCCCATGTAGGACGAGCTACACCTGGGACAACTAGTCGGGATAATTCACCCACAGCAATGCGGTAAAAAAATGACGACTCTCGGCGGTGTAGTTGGACGCTGGCCAGTCTCTGAGCTGTTTTAAAGTTCGTTTGTCAGTGAGTTCACAGTGATCTCTTTGTTTTAGCTAGCGATAGGTTAGCTGCTGCTGCTGCTTCCGGGGAGGGGGGGAACCTCCACACAGGTAAGACGAGTTTCAGTCTTTACTTGAGCCAATTCTCTGCCATTTATGTAAACAAACACCAAACAAAGCTGTTTCAGGCTGTCAGGGGTGTACCGAGCTTGTGGTTAATTGTAAAAAGGAATGTATTAGAGCACACATTGAGCCGTTTGACTGAAAAAAGTGAGTTACCGTCCTCGAGGCGTGTAGCCGTTAAACGTTAGCGCTCTACGTGCTGAAGGTGAAGCCATGTTCAGGTACGAGGCTGTATGAGCCGTCATACTGTCGCTCTCTTCACCGATAAAAGCTGAACTTTTATTACCTCCTCTGTCACTTGGATCTGCCACATTCGTGTAGCGATTAGGAGCAAACCGACAGCAACATGGGCTGACGTGAGGAGGGGACGCACTGAGTTATTTATGGTCCTGGTGACAGCACAGACATCCAGGCAGGGCTGGAAAGTGATCACACAATGCTTCTTCTTTTTCCTCATGTACATGTTGGTGACTTTGTGGAAATCATCACTGAATTAAAGACGTATTGGTTTGTATCTGGTTGTATTGACTGTGAGGACATTTACTGAAGTACTGAACTTAAGTACAATTTTGAAGTATTTTCATTTAAGGCTACTTTATGCTTCTGAGGGAAATATTGTACTTTATACTCCACTACATTGTTTGACTACTGTAGTTATTGATTACCTTGTTGATAAAGATCTTACATTCAAAGCATATGATCAATTTATAAAATAAGATGCATTGTTATACATAATACTACCCGACAGTATATACAGTAGTTACATTATTTCACCTCAGCAGCTGCAGCATTATAATGCTGCTTACATATTAGTGTTTCAATAATATATTTATGATAAGTAAATTATAGTGATCTTAAAGGGGCCATTATGCATAATGAATACTTTTATATAAGTACCCATTTAGTGTGAATACTTTTTAACAAAAGCAATCTGACTCCATCTTGAGTAATATGCATAATGGACACTTTTAGAGTGTTATAATTTATGTATAATAGTAATTACATTATTGAAACACTACTATGTAAGCAGCATTTTAGTGCTGTAGTTGGTGCTCCATTGGCTTCTTTTAGTGTGATTTTGTGCAGCTATGTGTTTACTTCAAAAGTGCTACTTTTGTACCTGAGTAGTTTTTAATAAAGATAATCTGACTCCACCTTGAGTCATATTTAGTCTAGCAACAGTATTTCTGCTTAAATAGTAATTGCGCCAATTCTGCAGTAGTTGCAAGTACACAGACAACAGAGAAGGCATTTTTAATAAATGACCATAAGTGTAGTAGTAAAATTGAGATAATGTAAAGGTTACCTAATAAGTTTTGTCAGATCCCAAACAGTCACGTTTGACTTCTTATCTTTATTGAGCAAAATCAATCAATCACCAATCGTCAGTTGGCTGGGTAATGAATTCATCTCAATATTCAATTGATGATCCAGTGAGTTATGTAAACTTAGTGACAATAAGCAGAGACTCTTTGTTAATGAACTACTATTACCTTCTGTTCTTGATGGTTAATACAAAGGTGACATCCTTGACTGATAAGTTATGTCATGGTTGGTGTTTGAGCCCAGTTTGTTATATGTACACTGGCAGGCTGTCATACAGTGGGAGGCTCAGGAACTCTCTGAATATAAGCTCAACCTCTGTGTGTGTGTGTGTGTGTTTTGTAGGCGAGACACTGTTAACACACAACACGTGAGTACATGGTGAGGCTTAACATCAAGCTGGGTTGGTTCACAGTATAGATGTTCTGGTATGGAAAAAGGTGGAGTAGAAAACACGTTGGATTACAAACACACACATATGTTGATCACACGGATGTTGTTGATGATTTCCCGCGTATAGATATATGCCTTGCAAATACTGGTCATTTTATTTAAAGCAGCAGACTTTGCACATTGTTTCCATAGCAGTTACGTAACATTCAAACACCGCTCAAAATAGATAGATAAATATAGCATTTTATTTTAATTACAAAGGAAGCGGTACTCTAAATTCAAGACAGGCACAGATAAAAGAAAATATCCATGTCGCTCTAGTAATGAGTAATGTGTAATTGATGCTACTGTAAAAACTGAGACATGATGGAGCTCTTCACTTGATTGTGTCATACTCAAACAAGAGGGGTAGTAATTTGTTTTATTTTCCATGTCATGTAGTGTTTTATGTGTCTCTTTTTGCTGGCAATTCCCGACATTGGTATAAGATGGAGGTAGACATGACACACCTGCTGTCTCATGGTCTGGAGAATTTATTTGTCTACCGTTGCCGCCTCACCTGCGTTCACCGAGGGTGTGGCAGCACATGTGACTCACTCATATCGACCATCAAAGCAAGTGAGTTGGCTCAGCTTTAAACGCCACCTTGGGTAATCCTCTGTGAGACTGGAGGACACTGTGCGGCCAGAGACATTTCCCTCGAAAGCTTAGACTGTCACATGGTTATAAGGCATTTGATTTGGCTAAAGCGTTCCTTCATTAAAGCGGGTTGTATTGAGCAGATATCCGTTGTTTGGCTGTAAACCTGTAAAAACATATTTCACTGTATCAGCTGGGGAACTGTCTTGTTGTGCTACAGATATGAGCTTTAGTCTAAAATGTTTCTTTAAGTCCTGGATTCCTGTAAAATAATGTTTCTGCTCTGGTATAGGATTAGGTTTAATCCATATCTGTGAAACTGTACTTGTTATGTTATGTTGTGGTATTACATAAGCTTTCACAAAGAAACCTAAGACTAAAGAAGGACTTTTGAAACAGTAGATGACACTAAAATCCATAATGAAAACTTACACTTTTTAGGGCTGCAATGAACGATGACTTTCATTGATTTCTTGGGAGGGGGGGGGGGGGGTAAATTGGTTAGCTGTTGAGTCTGTTCAATGTCAGAATGCAACTAACAAATATTTTCGTTACCAATTATTTTCTTGAATAGTCATTTGCTTTGGAAAATATCAGAATGGTGAAAATATTTTGTTTAGTCCGACAAAGAAACCAAAACTCCAAAGATATTCAGTTAACAGTTGTAGAGGACTTAAAGAAACCATCAAATATTCACATTTGAGAAGCTGGAACCAGAGAATTTCAGCATTAAAAAAGATGATTATCATAATTGTTCCAGATCAGTTTTCTGTCAGTCGACTTATCTTTGCAGCTCTTGGGCGAATAATTTCACAGAGGCTAAGGGTACCTCTTCAGAGTGGCAGTTTTCTCTGACCAAAAATCCAAAATCCAAAAGTATTCAATTACCGTGACATTATAGAAAAGTGGCAAAGCTTACATTTAAGAAGCTGTAAACAGTGTATCAACTAATTGTCTCTTAACTACACTTTTTTTACATTATGCTATAACATTTTGATACGTCTCCATTTCACGTGGAAGATCCCAGGAAAGATGAGTACCTTTATTGATTTCATAGCAGCATGCTGTAGCTATGAGAGACACAGTGATAAACTGTTGTGTTACTGTAGCGTTAGTGGACACTGACATGCAGCTTCAGAGCCACCTGCAGACACAACAACTGGATACTCAGGTACCCGTCATCTCCAGGGTCGCTGAATGTCTACCTGCCATCCTTTACTCTAATCAAGACAGCATCCTCAGTAAAAGCCTTTGGGTGCTCTGTGGCCAGCTTTGACTCCCTGCAAGTGCACGTCTATGTATCACAAAGCAAATAACACACCTTCGGTATAAAGGAATTTGATAACAGTGGAAAAACTGAAACTGGGAATGTTTTATCGATAAGAGAACTAGATATACCCTTTACAGTAGGGCAGAGTAGTGAATTTATTGTTTACCTCTTGTTTCACATTCTTGCACCAGGTCATGTTTTTTTCCCAAATAAATGGAGCACAGCCTGGTTTCTACTGTGCTTCTCTCTCTGTGCTACAGGATCCATGACCCCTATCCATTTCAAGAGTAGGTATCACTTGTGAACAGTAAAGACAAAGACAGGGAGGGGAGGCCTGTATGACCTCAGCAAGTGTGTACGTCTGTGGAAGGACTCATATTTGTAATCAGGCGTTTGTGTTTGCTATCAATCACTAAGCTATTGAGAGTACTTTCCCTGTGGTTGTGCAACATCAGCAGCTTGAGTCCCCCACCCCCCCAAACACACACACACACACACACACACACACACACACACACACACACACACACACACACACACACACATTCACTGACACTGATGGAGGCAGAGGGAACACTTCTCCTGTCCTCTCAGCTGAGCTTCACTCTGCCTAGTTACACCAATTCCCCTCTGCATTCCTTACAGCGGTGCAGCCAGAGCTCATACACATCCACGCTCATGCACACAAATATGTGTCCACACACACACACACAGACCTTATCCTGACGGTGTGCAGGGGAGGCAGGGCTCTGGTTTCATTCAGGCTTAAGGCAGCTGCTAGGTTAGAGTCTCGTGTTTGCGTGCAGTGGCTACTGGGCGCTTGACAACAAAGATATCATCTTGGGTGAGTAGCTTGAAGGTAACTGAAGCTAAAGCAGTCTTTTTGTACCTGGAATCTGGATTTGAGTCATAAAGAGAAAGAGGCGTAAGGTAGCTCTTTTTTTCATATTATGTGTGGCAATGTGCAAAGGAAAATTACACTGTTTGCTTTACTCCTTTTTATATTGAGGATATGCATCTGAAGGTAGTATTTGTTGGTATTTGTCTGTCCCACTTTAGTCCTTCAGACAGCATGAAATCTTCTAAAATGATGCCGGTCAAAACATTCAGCTCAAAACTCCTTGTTTATGTTGTACAAAAGCCATTTACCGCTACTTAACTGTACTTTTGCTCCTAATATTTCTGGTCTCCTTGGAAGCTCTCCCTACCTATCTCCACACACACACAGTTTATTAAATGCAATTCATTTTACAAGCTAGATCTTATGCGATCGATACCATATTTGGTGTGTTTCATGAAATGTCAGTTTATCTGATTTATTTGTTCATATGTGGAGTAAATGACCAGAAGTTTCTCAAAAGAATGCATTCCTCATCAGCAGTCTCCTTATGAGAAGGAATTAGAGGAGATTAGGAGCTGCACAAAGGGATGGAGATCACTGCTGATTGGATGCAAGGGGCCATTAATGATGGGAATTGCATTTCTGCCCAGTCCATTCAGAATTCTTACTCCCGTGTAGTACCATGCCTTTGTTCCTTCCCATTAGCGGTGGTTTGACTTTAGTCCGCTTTCTCTTGCCTCATTGCACAGAGTTTAGTTTTCAGTTTCAGTTCAGCTTTCAGTTACGTGCATAGTGACTTTTTAGCTGAGATGAGAATTCCTTTTGTCCCTCAGGAAACTTGCTGAGAGGAAGCAGCTGTGGCTTGCTGCTATATTGCTGTTGCTCTGTGGATTTGTCATTTCCTGTGGAGTTGGCCAGTATGAGTAGGAATAGTACAGCTTCTGCAGCAGAACTTACTGTGTCTCTCTTTCAACAGAAAAATCAAAATGAAGACATGGAGATAACATTGTGACTATGGACGATTGTTTCACTTGTTGATCCAGCTTTTGAGATGCAGACATAGACCTCACGAAATATACTGGACACAGTTTTTGAGGAGATAAGCAGCTGTGTAGAAACGGACGCAGAACTTTCCCTGTGCAACAGACGTTTGGACTGAGCCAATGGCTACAACAGAAACCAAGATCGCCAGCAGCAGCTACACCGCAGGCCTTTCATGGGCCAGAGTTTGTAAGGAGTGTGGCCAGCAGCATGACGGCCTGGACAGTCACCTGTACGAGTACCAGGATGATGTGGATGATGAGCTGGTATGCCACATCTGTCTGCAGCCCCTACTCAAACCTATGGACACCCCTTGTGGCCACACTTACTGCTTTCATTGTCTGAGCAACTTCTTGAAAGAGCAGGACTTCTGCCCTGTGGACCGCCAGCGGCTGCAGTTACATCAGTGCCGTCCATCCAGCCTGCTGGTCAGGAACCTGCTGGACAAGTTGACTGTGACATGCCCTCACTATGCAGACTGCCAGCAGCAGATGCAACGGTGTGAACTACAGCCTCACCTGCACAACAGGTAAGACTCCTCTTGTTGTGGTTAGGGATGAGGTCAAAGATCACAGAGTCATGCTGACATTCGATGGCAGCAATATCAGTGGTTATTGGGTCTATATCTGGCTAAAATAAAGGGAAATGGTTCAATTTTCCAATTCTAAAATCTGACTGGTTGACTGGTACTGTATATGGAAATGTAAAAATATCTTATATCCTACCAGCCTTTAAAAAAAAACAAAAAAACACAATATCCCAAACACTTATACAATGTAATGTAATCCTGTGCAATAGTTATACCACTGATACTACTCTAATATCTGTCAAATTAATATGAAGTTAACATGCCCTAATTAACATGATTTAAATTGTTTGTTTAATTTATGTGGGGTTATGTACTGGACTACTTCTTGGACAGGTGCATTGACTTCCTAGAGTCTCCGCTGGTTGTCTGACAACATCAAGGTGACAACAGGAGTCCAAGAAGTCACTGGCTATTGGCTAAGACATAGTGGCACATAAATCTGCCGTAAAACCACAGTTACCTTCGAATGGAGCCTGTCCCCCCCCTGTTTCCAGTCTTTATGCTAAGCTAAGCTAACCAGTTGCTGGCTGTAGTTTTAAAACCCAAATAAAGATTATAACGGACATTATATAACAGATATGAAAATGGTATCTGAAATTGGCTTCTCATCCAACTCTCAACAAGAAAGAGAATAGGCGCATTTCCCAAAATGTCAAACCATTCCTTTAAAGTAAAGTGGCTGCATTATATTGTAAAGTGTGTCAAATGTCTTGTACCACCAAGTTTTTTCACTTGAAAACAAACATAAGATCTGGAAAGGTCATTATGCCCTGATAAAAGTATTCTGGCTAACTTCTTAGGAATGTACGACGACTATCATTGAAACCGTTTCTCTTCCGTGTGTCCTTTCAAGGAATGTGTTTTCCCTCTTTAAAGCTGTAATATTATTTCTAAAAACAGACTAAGGTACAGTTCCCTTCAGACATACAAACTTGTAATTACTGCGCTCAAGACAAGCTGCAGGTCAGTCGTCTTGTTTTTCCACATGGCCGGAGAGGTGCTTATCATCTTGGTGGCTAGTTTTGACGCGGTCAGTTGTGGGGGGCAAATAGTCCAACTGCAGCCCCTCTGTGCACACAACGAGGAGGCAAAGTTCAGACATGAGGACCAAGCAGCAGTCCCAGCACTCTGTCTCACCCAGACACCCTGCAATGCAGTGAAATTTTCTACTCATCTGCATAGTGCTTCTCCTCTGAACTCCGTGCATAAGTACACTTGTTCTCTCATCTTGTCACCTCTTCACCTTTTCCAAATCACGTTTAACATCATGTGTATGGCTCATCACCCGTATCGCTCTCTGACTAGTTTCCTCATGTTCCTGTCTTTTCCCAGATGTCCTGTTTTTAGAAGACTGAGGGAGGAAGCAGAGAAGAGGAAGAGGCCCTCTTGGAACGAGTTGAAGGGACGAAAGGGTGACAACGAGTCATCTGTTGATGCTAAACATTCAGCAACACAACCCCGAAATCCCACAAGAGATCAGCCTGAGCCTGGGCTAATTAATCCTGCCTTTGAAGAAAGTGAGGATGGTATGGAGTCATTTTATCATCCTAACAGCTACCAGTATAACAGCGATTCAGCCCCAAGTGACTTTTCTTTTTTCTTTGCAGCCACCAACACACAATCAGAATCACAACTTCCTAGCAAAATTAGCGATTTGCAATTACATGTTGGTCAGGCTGTTGCAGTGAAACTGGATAATGTTTGTAGAAGCTGCCCCTTTGAACCGAAAGTTTCCTCTCTGGAATGATTGCAGAAACCCTAAATCCATGCGCCCACTCCCTTCAGTGGGGGTGGTTGTCAAAACAGACAGGAATTGCTGATGTTTTTCGCCTCAAGGTTTTGATTCCTCAGTCTGTCACAAGTGAATCATCAGTATAGCCGTAGGAACATGTACCAGCTCACAGATGTTTTAACCAGAGTGTCTCATTCATAAGGAAAAACCCTTTGAGGGTTTTTTTTCCCTACTTGCAAGCCCATTCCAAGGATCAAAGTCCACTAAAACATTGTTGCCTGGCAACTAGTAATCAGTGTCCACAGAGAAGTTTGCACTGTTGTCATTTTCATCTCTACTTTAATTGAATTACTGCCTTTAATGCCCTTAAAACCCTCAGAGATGTAAGTGAAATACACTGAGTTTACACTTTTAAATATACAATTACGTCTTCTTTTTACTGAGTGTTTAAAAAATATTTTCACAGCTTAAACATGTCAGCATGTTGACTCACCCAGATTAGGCTGTTTCATCACTGCTGTCAGCTGAATATATCCTTTTGTAATGCTGTTGGTACTAAAAAGATTTGTATCACTACTAAGGAATTGACTATAGCGTGTACATACTTGTATGGTCTGTGTATAAAATCAGACCAATGCCAGTGTGCTAAAACTTATAAAACTCATAGTTTTACTGAGATGATTACACGTTGAGGTCCACTCTGCTTCATTCTTATCTATGACGAGCTTTTGTTCACTGTGCTGTAAAAACAAATGTCACCTATAGTTCAACATCATGCTATCGGTTGACACAGCATTATGAATTTTATGGTTTTCTCTTGTTTGGAAAAGGCATACTCCACAATTCTGAGATATAAAGTATGTATAGCTTGTATCTTTACGTTGAATAGTGTAAAATAGCAAAATAGTATTCCTTTAATTTACAGTATGTAGAGTTTGTTTGGCTGTGATGTTTACAATTCTTATTTTCTGAGTGATTTGTCATTTGCAAATATGTGAAAGACCATTTTAGTTTAGTTTAGTTATAATTTCACATTAATCACAAATGTTCTGCTTAACAGTCTCTTCAAAGTGCTGTTTAAAGGATAATTCCAGTATATAATATTTTCAGATAGTTCTGGCCATCATTTCTACAGGTTATGATACTTTTTTGAAACAAAGTTATTACTGATTAGCCAGAAGTAAAACAGAAGTAAGTGCACCCAAAATATCAGTAATAATCCGTCATTGCACAGGAAAACTATCTGGTTACATACATGTGGTTAACCACTCATGTTTCTTTCCACTTCTGACTTATTATTTAGAGATGTTGCCATGTTCCTAAATCTCAGCAATTACCTTGGTGAATACAATGTTATATATTTATATATTACACCAATAGAAATCATCACCAAAGAATAAAACCCAAGAAAAACAGAATTATCCTTTAAGTGGTTATATTTGGTAAGTGCATTTAGTGTGTTTTAAGGGGTATTTAAGAGGTAAAATTCAGCCAAAGAGAGCTGAGTGCTTGAGGGCAAGTGCAAGAGTGTTTGTTTCATAAACTGGAAATACAACCATAGTTATTCCACCTGGCTTTCTGCCCCTCTTCCCTCCAGACAACACCCCCCTGCGGTCCAGTCTGGTGGCTGAGGCCAATGTGGTGGAGCTGTTCAGAGAGGAGCCTGAGCAGGAGCTGGGCCTGCGCATCGTGGGGGGGAAAGACACACCGCTGGGGAACGTAGTCATCCAGGAGATTGTCCGCGACTCGCTAGCAGCTCGCGATGGCAGACTGGCCCCAGGGGACCATATCTTAGAGGTGAGTGAGAGTAATAATAACCTTAAGTGAAGTGAGGAATGTGATGTTTTTCTCTTCTGATCTGTTTTGAAATCCACATGGGAAGTCATAAGTATTCTGGCGGCATAGTCTGACACAGTTCAGTGGAATATATTTTTGTGTAAACACCTTGTCATTACATTCTCATGGTGTTGTAAACACAGCGCTTTGCAGCCGGGAATGGGAAAGCAGATAATCAAGAAAAACAAGTTTTAGCTCCATGGCAACAGGGCATGTTTAATAATGCTGATCACAAACGCCTCCTGTCACTCTAAGCAACTTTTTCTGATAACTGCCACTGATTGAGGAAACCCCCTATCTCTCAATATTTAAACATGAAGAGGACTAAAATTTAATCTGTTTCAATTGAAAAAGTTTGTAATTTTCTGCTGTTGTTAATAATTTAATTTATTTAAATATGGATGTTATACATATTTATGAACACGCTTTTTGTTTGTTTGTTCAACTATTGATTTGCATGAACCCAAATGTAAACCAGGAACACTTTTGGTTACAAGAGAGGAGGCTGGAAGTACAGAATATGACTTGAAGGAGATATTAATAATTGTTGTTTCTTCTCTTCCAACAATGTCCTTCTACTTGGATTTCTACCCTCCAGCTCTCCTGGAATGCGGTACAACTGTAAACTGATCTTATAGACTATTTCAGCCTCGGCTCTGGCACCCCTGCTTCAGTGTGTCCTCCAAAATGCAGCTTTTCCTCTAAATTCCAAACCTGAAAATGAAACAAAACCCTCCCAGAACAACACAGTGCCCTCAGGTTCTGTAACATTAGCTGCAGTTTTTTTTGGGCTGCTGGATGTAAAGCGATATGGTGACAATTGAATCAGTTATTTCTTGAAACTGAATCTTTCTCCTCCACTTGAATCGATGCATTGATTTGATTTTTTTTTTTTTTTTTTTTTTTTTTTTTGGTGAAGGGTCACTGTTACATCAGATTTGTGAAGCAAAGATGACTTTGACAGAAGAAGCATTCAATTCCTATCTTGTTATGGTTCTGATGAGGAAAAGACCAAGAAATTAACTGAAAGTCAGATAAATCAGATGTCACATATTGAAACAGAGCAACAAGATTCAGGAAGATCAATTAAATGCTTTTTGTCTGACTTCAACATAATTATCTATTGAGGAAAAGTAAGATATTTGTTCAGTCTTGCTTTCCTGTTTAATTTAATACTTCTCATAACTTGCCATAGTGGCACTCATGTTCAGTATGTACTGACTTGTTGGTGGTAGACTTCTTCACTGTTGACTCTCTTGTTTTTCCGTCTGTGGTGTCGTGTTTCCAGGTGAATGACGTCAGTCTGGCTTCTGTCCCTCACGCTCGGGCCATCGCAGTGCTGAGGCAGCCTGGCCCTCTCAGGCTCACTGTAATGCAGGAGAAAGGTTTCAAATCAAGAGATCCACGCTCTGATCATCACCCTTCCTCGTCCAACACTTCCACTGCCCCCCAGCCTTCCCACAGTAACCATGGCAACGCTACCTCCAATCACAACCCTGGCACAGTCCTGCAGGTGATGCTAATGAAGAGTCTGCGCACCGAACCGCTCGGCATCAAACTCATCCGCAAATCAGATGAGAGTGGGGTTTTCATCCTGGACCTGCTGGCCGGTGGTTTGGCAGCCAAAGATGGAAAACTGAGGAACAATGACAAGGTGTTGGCCATCAACGGACATGACCTGAGACATGGTACACCTGAGAGCGCCGCCCAGATCATACAGGTATTTCTCTGTCATATACAGAAAAGCCATATTAAACATTAACTACAAACTGAGTTTGATAGGCAGTCCATTACAGTGAACATTTAGACCTTTATTTTTTGTCAAAGTTTTATCATGTGATAGTGTGGAACTGTTTTAAACTCATCCTTGTTTGTGGATTCAAGGAAGCAACAATAGCTGCCAAAGAGCATCAAATTCCTGTAAAACAAAAACAAGATGATAAATAATATGTAAACAGTGACATTCTGAAAAGGATAATGATACCTTTTTTTTGTTGCTTTTACTAAATCTTTTAAACATACACAGTATATATGTACAGCAAGGTAATATATTTCATCCAAATACATATGACATATATATTGTGTGACCTTGCATCAAACAGTGTCTCCTATTTTCCAGCCCATTCTGATGACATTCCCCAACCAACATAACCTCCACCCCAAGAATGTAAAAATCTCAAAATAAATGGAAATTACAGAAAAAGACAAACACTATCAAATTGATAAACAAATAAAACAAATAACAAGGATAATGTGAGTTAAGTAACTAAAGCATTAAAAAAGCAGTTGTTCAGTAGCCAGGTCTTATTGGTTGTTTAACACCATCAGCAATTGGGATTTCCACCAAATTCAGTAGGAAATGTCCTGTGGGGACCATAAAAATCCATTATTTTTTTTATAGTGATCAGGACGGTTCTTTTCCAGATAGGTTGTTCTGAACTGAAGTGTTACAATACAAAAGGACACAGAAACCATCATGGTCATTCACCCCACTGCTAGCACAGTAAACACAAAGCTGGTTAAGTTACAGTTCAAGCCATTTTTAAGAATTAGCAACTTGATTTTCATACCATCCTGAAATTAATGTAAACCAGTATCATGAGGAGGCCTGCAAATCAATTTGAAAACTCATGATTTTGTTTGTAAAATAGTTGGCACTAATGTAAAGTACTGTATGTTTGTTCATTAGATAAAACATGGAAAACTATTGGTGACCGTGATGGTATTTTACATAATGTTCTGTTTGCATTTGTTGTCTAATAAAATGCTTTTTTCTTGTGTGCAGGCCAGCGAGGTGCGTGTGAACTTTGTGGTGATGAGGCCTGCAGACACTCAGGAGGAAGGAGGAAGCAGCAGAGAGGGACAACACAGCAGAGCAGCCAGGAGGGCGCCTGAGCCGCAGTACTTTAGACGGCGGTCCACCTACATGAAAGTAATACGGAACATTTGCTTACATATCAGTGTTCAAACTAAAGATTGCTCTTGGCCTCCCTTTTTAATCAAATATATTTTTGTTTGGGCCCTTTCCAGCTGTGGGCTACGTGAATTTAACCTCATGTTACACTACTAGCAACAATGCTGATTGTAGTATCCTGTGCTTCTGTTTACACAGTGTAATTGTGAATCACACTCAGTTGTACCATACACTGTCAGCAGAAAGAATAGCAACCCCCCACTTGGGAGTGAGAAGCTTTGAGAGCAGACACCTGCGTCAGTGAACAGAGATGAAAGCCCTTCTCGAGGGCCTCCCTCTGTCCTGATCAAAAGGCCCGGGGTGCTGCTCACTCTGCCACTACGGGGCCACTGTCTTGTTGTTTTTTTGGTTGTTTCTTTGGGTGGCAGAGGATCAAAGCTAGTAACAGTTAGCTTTCGCCTGCAGAGTCAAGCCTTTTCGTCTTGCTGGGGGGGGATGGGTTCCCTGCTGGGGGGGAGGAAGAGCCTCCCCCCCTCCCCCAAGCTTCCCTTCTGATGGTTTACAGACTCCAGAGAGCAACAAGGAGGCTGGTTGAAGCTGTCATTTTCCACACATCTTTTCCACTACGAGAGCTTAGTGTTGATCCTCACACGTTGCCTCTACCCTTACCTCTCAGCTCCATCTCAAATGTTTCACATTTGTTTCTACGAGTGGTATCAATTAAGTCAAAGGATCCTGGAAAGGCTAAAGTTAATTGGCAGCACAGATTTCATGTATGTAACTTGGAAACTTGATGTTTTTGTGGAGAATTTGTGGAACATGAGATCTTAAAAACGAGTAGAGATTTTCAAAAAAAAATCCATACAATCTTGAAATCTAATCTTGATCAACATGTTTGTCATTATGAAGTATTAAATCTGGCTCATTGTTCATACAGGATCCTCCAGGTGGGTTTTCCAGCCAGGAGAAGACCGTGAGCCTGAAGAAGGAGCCTCGGCTTTCCCTGGGCATTACCATTGCTGGGGGGAGAGACTGTCGCAGCCGCCTGCCTGTCTACATCACAAGTGTGCAGCCCGTCGGTTGTCTGCACCGAGATGGCACCATCAAAAGAGGTACAAAACAGCATCTGTGATTTTATGTTTTTAAAAAACAGAAACTTCATGTTGTGGTTAAATGAAAATGCATAGGAAGGGGTTTATATTGTGAGTTTATAGATATAAAGAATGGGACCACTTCTCTAAATTCAAACTCAACTGAAAAATCATTTGTAGGTGACGTTCTGCTGAGTATCAACGGTGTAGACCTGACCCAGCTGTCATACAACGAGGCCGTTTCTGCACTGAAGGCACAGACAGCTCAGCCCCAGGTGGTGCTCCGTGTCATCCAGACCGTCTCCGAGGACTCAGAGGAGGACCCCGAGGCTGCCAACAAGGATGAAATGGACCCCATGGACGACCCACGAGAAGACGCCCTCAACTGGACTCCGCTGTGGACTCGCTGGCTTGGATTACCGAGGTACACACCCTGATTACCATCACTCAACCTGAATTCTGTTCCTCCACTTCACCTGTGCTCATTGCAAGACTTACCTCTGACTCTGTCTTTGTCATTCCAGCCCAATGCACTGGTGCCGGGACATCGTCCTGCAAAAGACCAACAATGAGAGCTGGGGCTTCAGTATCGTCGGAGGCTACGAGGAGAGCCACGGCCAGCAGCCCTTCTTCATCAAAACCATCGTGCCTGGTACACCTGCTCACTTTGACGGACGCCTTAAGTGAGTCAACCCCAGTTTGACACCCGTAACATGACATTATCGACTCTTGTGTCCTTTCATCACTCTTACTCCACATTCACCGATGGGCTGTGGTTTCTCTCCAGGTGCGGTGATGAGATAGTGGCGGTCAACGGAGCCACAACAGTGGGAATGAACAACTCGTCTCTCATCCCCATGCTCAAGCTGCAGAAGAATAAAGTCACGCTGACTGTGGTGTCGTGGCCTGGGAGTCTGGTGTAGCAAAAAAGAAACTCACTCACTCTTGTTTTCCTTTCTCTCACTCTGTTTGGTGTGCACACAAACATGTACGTGTTCAGCGGCATTCCTTGCAAGGCCACTCACTGTCCCTGCCACTTTGTTAGGTTACTTTGTTGTAAGGGCTTTTTATCAGCTATGTAATACAGAACATGTGTGTACTTAAGAATCACCCCCGTGCACAGAAGAAATGACTCTCACAAGCATAATCTCGGCAGTTACCTGTTTGGTTGTAATGTCTGGTGCATGCAAAGGACGTTGATTGTGTAACTCGGTGAACACTTTGGGGTTTATTCAGGGTGCAAACATGATGACAATCAGTGAATTATATGCAAGGAACAAAGTGGAAGGATTGTTATTTTATTGGAACACCTTTTTGATCCTTTTCTGAAGCTCAGTATATTTTTGCTTACCTGTTAAATGATGTTATCATTTGTTAGTCACGACTTGATTCAAGTAATTTGCATAAACAGCATCCAAAGATGAAATACGGTGCAAATATGTAGACTTATATATAGATGAGTACATATATCAAAATGACTCCTGACTGTATAGACTGATGCCAAAGACACAAAAATCATCCTGTCATATACCTGTTATACCACTAGTGTGATTTTATCAACTTTATTTTTATTGCACTTTTTAAAACCTTGCAACAGAATGCTTTAAGTAGGATAATAAAGCCATTATGGAAATTTGAGTAACGAATCAAACAGTCACATTTTCCTACAGACGATTTGCTGGAGTTGACTCAAGCTGCATTCAAGTTCTTAAGGGCTTAAAAGGTTGGGAATACTTATAATGCAAAGATACTGTCCTATCCAAGTAACCACTTATATTCCACACACTCCTAAAATTAATAGGAAACCTGTATAAACCATTTAATTGGGATTGCACTGGCAGGAAACTGCTTGGGTCCAAGTTTATTTCCTGTCAGCTGTTGATACTTGTAAACAGTGCAGCAGGAAATACGTTTGGACATATTTAGAAACTGTGAGTTGGTGAATAGAAGGTAATATTAAGGTATCACAATCCCATTGCGGATGTTTGTTTTTTCTTTCTTTAAAAGGGTTTGTCAATAAATAAAGACGTTCAACAGCTTTTCATTTATTAATTGATACATGTAAAATTGCCAGTGCTCTGTATTTATTTTGAAATTATATAATGGCTCATACTGAATGGCTTTGATAAGTGAGTGCTTTGTAGACACTGAAGGACAAACCAGAATGTACACTTGCCTTAAATGTCCACAGTACCAAAATGTTTTTTCCCCTCATGATTGTTGCGGCCTTGTTAAGATCATTTGTGTTACCTCTTTCTTTTTATGTCGACACATTCCCAGTGGCCTTTCTTGTATTGATACAAGACATTATTGAACAGTTCAGAATATTGTTTTCAAGTCCGGCTGTGAAATAATAAAGTTGGTAATATGTGCGTTGGCCCCGTCCGCTGTTTCATCACGTTCAATAAAAGCATAACAAATGATGCTGTTTCTCTGTTTATCGTGGCTTCTAACTGCACTGCTGGGGATCAGTTGTCTAAAGCGGTATGAAGCTGTTCTGGGAAGATCACACAGAAAAGGCTTTTTGGGGAGGAAGTTAAAGAACAAGAACAAATAGATTCACAATATTTTATATATACATCTTCAGTGTGAGGGAAATGACACAGACTCACTGCAACTTACAAGTTAATTTCATTGTACAGTAAATTACTTGACTTAATGAGCTGCTTTTTGTTCATCATCATTTTGATCCAATGCTTTTTTTTTCTTTCATTTTTGGTGGTTTTGGCTGATTAGAAAATAACATTTAGAGTAAACCACAGCATGAATGCAAATGGTTGAAATTATTTACAACCATAAATGTCCACTACACTGCACAGTCTGTTCATGGCTCAGTGTGACCCCTAGTGGACAGAAACTGCATGAAATAAAGAGATGATTCAGGTTATGTTCATTCTTTAGCTTTCAAAATTACAATCAATCAATTTTAGACAACTGAAACACTCCTAAAATGTATTTTTTATTTCCACATGACACTTGATTACGTGATATGTCCATGCATGCAAAGTTAAAGATGATCAAACTTAGTGCATATTCTTATAAAGTCTGTGCACCACACAGGATCCAATGAGACACGGAGCATCTGAATACTGCACAGTGTGTACATAGGCGGCAGGGTTCAAGTGTGTCAATATCTGCATGTACAAACACACACACACGAGTTCTTGACTTTCTAACACTCTCTCTATCACACACACACGCACCCAGACACATTTGTGTTTGTGCTTGTAAACACACGAGGCTGTAAGACCAGTACAACTTGCTAGGAATGTAAAAAGTACACATGCAGGTCACACAGACACTCAGCATAGTGTTATTGATATGCAGTATGAGCAGCAACCCTCCATAAAGGTGACAAGTGTCAGAATACAATGTATGATTTACTTCTGTTAATGTAAAAAGACCTTTGTGCTGTTTGCTAATTGTAAATTTGTTTACATCTAAATACCTTTCAGAAAATTCAATGTACCAAAGTTTGCTTGTAAACTGTCAGGATGTAGAGACACGCAGCCTAGTTTTCATGCATTTTTAAAAATGTTATAACTATTTCTAAATGTATGTGCTGTTTTTTTCATAGGAAATCCTTAATTAATTCAACAAATAAGCTTCTTGGCTAAATCTTCTGAATATATACCGTAATGCTGTTAATAATTCTTTTCCAAATCAACTAAAACTAATGCTGACAGCTACTTGAGTTCAAACTCTTAAGAGCACTGGTGAAGCACTGTGCTGAAAACCTCTGTCTAAACAAGGACAGACAATGTGAAAACAATAAAACAAAGGACCATAAAACCAGCCACACTGAAGTGAAGCCCACTGCTTTAGTATTCGGGGGTTGTGGTGAGATGCAGCGGTCTGGTTCAGTATTCTCTGCTCTCTGACCACTTATCCAACATTAGAAAGTAACAGCAGGTTATGGTAACAGTACTCATTCCTGAGTTTTACAAAAGTGTCGAGTAATTGCAGGCTGTCTTGTTAAAGTTAACGATTCAACACCTTGTTAAACATGACAAATTGCCACATTTCTGATAGCGGGGCTGCAGGCTTTGAGGAAGAAGGTCTATAATGATCTGTTTTGTTGTTTTTTTTTTTTACAAAGATGACACATCATTCATGAAGCGTTTTAAACAGAATTGTTTCAAATTAAAATAAAAATAAAAAGATAACAGCAAAGAAAAATCAAAATCGACAATTTATTTTCTCTCTCCATAGGGATTAAGTCATCATGACAAACATTTACAAGAATTGTAACAGGGACAATACTGGGTGGAGAATTTCAAATCTCCTTTGTATAAGAGAACAGATTTCAACCTGTACTTCTCTGTGGTTCCACAACTACTCCAGAGGCACTCTAATACAAAGCAATGCAGCAATCTCTTGACAAAGATGCAGGAAAATAACACTAACACCGGACAGAATGATTGAAACAAAGGAGCCATCTGCTCAATACGCCATGTACGGTAGACGAGTGTGCTTCCTAACACATCAGGAGGACCAAGAACACCACAGGGAAAAGTACAAAACTATAAAAAAAAAAATTAATGCAAAGTTGGGATAAAATAATTGAAAAAATATTTAATAAATGAGCGGAAGTGCAGAGTTCAAATCGTTACTTTCCAACTGCATCTTGAACGGTCTCACCGAATGTCATCTTCATTGGCAAAAAAAAACCACATGATAAAATGCACTGCTGTTGTCACTGGATGAATATTCAGGATGCATGAAATGCTGAAATCCTGACTTTCTATCGGGCTCAAGTGCAATTATCAGTCCTAACTGTGGCATCATGTACATTGTAACTATATGGCTTACAAAGGTAAACAGGTCCATATAAACTAGAAAGGTACATAGACATCTTTCATTAATCAAAACTATAGTACAGTAATATATTGGCAAAAAAAAACAACAACTAAAGAGCTAAGTAATTTTATGTAAACAATGGTATACCACTGTACAGCTTATCCTAACATGGTATTTACAGGTCAACTTCCTTTACTAGCTAGTTCCCATGTACAGAGGGTTAAATGTAAAGAAAACACACAGGGTGATGGCGTACACCGTACATTAGGCAATTTCAACCGTCCCATCTACTTGCAAAGATTCAAAGAGGGGAAACCCAACAAACAGCACTGGAATCTACAGACTTGTTGAATCACCCGATGCCTTCGTCCTCCTGTTAACATATTTTTTTTTATAAAATCATACATAAGGCAAGGATACTTGAGGAAGGTGGAGGCATCACATTCTTTGCAAGGATTCACTGATATAATAGATGGGATACAGGCTGATGGTTCTTTGGGGTAAATGCACTTTTCGAGAGTTACGTTTTGTTTTTTTTTCACTCATTTGTCACATGTAACAAAAACACATCAGAGTGCAACAAAAGGGGACATGTCCTAGTTCTGTCGGGAAAATGTGCAAAATCTGCTCTAAAGCAAAGTGACAGTGTTGCAAATTCTAATGTACAAGGTACTGGGAGATGTACAGGGTCGTCACGAGAGACACCAGTGCAGACCCTTATTCCAACATACTGTATATACAAGGCACTAAGGATAAGATTCAAGGGCCACACGTCCGGTCTGTTAACAGCCTCCTCAGTCTGGTCGGAATATAGGATATTTGGGTAAGAATTCTATAAGAATCACCTGTGGGAGGAAAAAGACAACACAAATGATCTTTCAGGACAATTGCAAGATGTTTGTAAACTATAGCTGATATGATGAGTCAGTTAATTGATAGACAGAAAACTTATTGGCAACTTTTTTGATAATTGATAGATCGTTTCAGTAATTTTTTGAGCAAAAATGCCAAACATTCTCTGGTTCCAGCTCCTCAAATATGATGATTTGCTGCTTTTCTTTGCAATATATTATAGTCAAGTGAAAAACTTTATAACTGCAACTAATAATTATTTTCATTATGAATTAATCTATCAACTGTTCTCTCAATTACAACCCAAAGATATTCAGTTTATTATTACAGAAGACTTAAAAAAACAGAAAATATTCACATTTGAAAAGGTGGAATCTGATAATTTGGAAATGTTTTTGATCATTTGATTGATGATTCATTTTCTGTTGAATGACTAACAATTAATAGATTGCAGCTGTACTTTATAGACAAAGCAGTTGATTGATTAACCAAGAAATATTAATCATTTAAATCACATAGAAAATAATCAAGATGTTCATGAAGTTATGCAACAATCCAGTAAATTATAGTTTTTTTGTTGTGATAGCCTACTTACATATTCCATCATATTACTGCTTTCACATTTTCTTTTACTGAGTTTCCAGTGCAGCCCCAGCTGAAGAGAGAAGAAAAGACACAGACACAATGAATGAAAATCTCTCTCACTCTCAAACAGACACAAAGACACACACACACACACACAAATACACACACAAAGGAAAATCTGTCTGAAATCTCCCCTTCAGTGTCAGGGGAAATTTGAGAGCAGGGCTGTCTGGTCTCGCCGGGGTCAAACTGTGGCCAGACACCCTGAAGAGCTTCCTTTATGCCTTTGCACAGCTACTAGCTGTAATTTGTTGCTGCGAGACAAAACAAAATTAACATGGCATTTTACTGCTGACCTCACGGTCCTCTCAGGCCCCGTGCACCAGATCTGACTCAAACAGCTTTGAAGAAGAAGACCCTGTGTTGCAGCTTAAGAGTTTACAAAACAGATTAATGGTCATTATCCATCATGATGATACTTTGCCTTACACTGATCACTGACACAGACAATTAAGCACTTTCACACAGGTGCTGATTCACAATTTGTTGCTTTTCTTACCTTGTGGTATAGTCTGTTATTTTCCCACTCTAACAACTTCTGAATAGACCTTCTTGTCTGTTGGAATAGAAAATAACATGCATGTACATGAATGAGAGCAACAGAATATAAATAACTCAATTTTACAATTTAACAGGTAACAGTAAACAGCTGCAGTGTTTGGATTTATGGACTGAACTCCCAATTTACCAGCTAGTAATGTCCACTTTGTTGTCAGTGATTCTGAGTGGTAATACCACCTTTAAATGACACACCCTTGAGCTGGGTAGAAGAGGAGCTGTGCGGCGCAATGCGTCATTTCTACACAGAGCCACTAATTGAACACAAGTTGTTATTACCCTCTATACTTAGACCAATGCGGCTGAATTGCTATAACAGCCCCGAGTAATCAGCGCTGATGTAAGGGAGAGTTAAACTGTCCAACTCGTGTCACGGGAGGTCTGGAACTTACTCTCTTGTTGAGGCAGATAACAGGCCATAGACTGCAGCCTACTGTACAGCAACAACACAGGCAGCCGCAAAGAAGCCACTTCACATTCACAGGCAAGTTCTTCTTCAAACAAGCATTCACCCTGCTGATGCTGGTTTTGAATTCTTCTGGCGCTACCTAGAAAAAAAAAACAAAACAAAGAATGGATGCATGTATATCAAAATAAATAGCTCCTATTTAGTTGGGATGCCAGAATCAAACAGCAATGGTGAGAGGGGGGGGGGGGGGTCTTAGGTGGTGCTGACATGAAAGATTCCTAATTGCTCAAAAGAAACCTGTGCAGAAAGATCAGAGAGCTTAAGAAAACCAACAGGTAGATATTTGTAGATGTTGTCCAGAGATGAGATGAGATCTCTAAATACTCTGCCTCTGACTTGCTAACCAAGCTCTAGACTGTTCAAGGCAAGGAGGGACTCAAAGGACAGATAAGCTCAGTGCCTGTGGCAGCGCCGGCCAAACAACTTGAATGGATGCTCATTCCTCGCTGAGTCTGTACGCCATAAAACAGGGGTCGTAATCTTTTATGACAGGATGCAAAGGTCTCTTTGCAAACAGCCAAAGACCTCAGAATAAAGCCCAGCAGGGCCTGATCTGCAACCTTCAATCATCATAATTGTGACCTCATCCATCACATGTCACCCTGGGTCACAATACTGAAGGTACTTTTTATTGCCCCACACTTCCCTCGGCCTGCTCTTACCCCTGCAGCCTTTTTGTGTTTCTGCGTCCGACCCAGGAAGCTTTCCTTTCTTGTCTGCGGCAGAGTCTTCATTTCATTATTTTATCACCTGGAGCTGGACCCTCCAAAACACTGGGGTCCCCGACAACCAAGCCCCATAGACGGCTTACTCATTTACAGAGCTGGACAGCAGCACATTCAGGCTCTTTTCTATGCACTGTGGTGTGTTGCTTGAAATGCATCTCCATCAGATCAAAACCACTTGGAAAGGTTTGACTGGGGCGATTTGGGGAAGTCAGGGTTGTTAAAGCCCCAATAGAACAATAGAATCACTGTGGCTTTAATTACTTAATTCTTCCCACTTGGAATTGAACAGAAAGCAGCCTGCAAGACTGAAGTGCAAGAAAGCTTTAAAGCAAAATGTACCTTTCCCGTGAGAACAGACGGAAATTCTGTATCAAATCTGTTGCTCAGTCCAAACCTGAAAAACAACAACAAAAAACATTGTGAGCATTAATATCATGATACAATGTGTTTTAAACTAAGTACAAAGTCTGTTATCAAAATTTATATTCAAAACATAAACAAAAATAATCCAGAGTACAAAGATATTTTCTGATTCCATGATAACTTATAAGATGCGGCTTCACTGACTATTAATAGTAGAGTGATGCAGTAGACGTAGTGAACTTTTTTAGGCTTTAACATACAGTGACACTTTTGCAATGTGTGTCTGTCTTTTTCTGTGTCTCTTGATGTGCAACATGAATAAAACCCTCTATCACTATATGTGTTAATTTATATAATGACATCGACATATATTATGATAAAATACATTTTCTGGAAAATCAACTGAGAAACTGTCAATGTATAAATTAATCAGACAGGAACGTTTGATTTTGCATAATCCAGCAAATGAAAACCTGACAAACTACTGATGCAAAGATCATGCAAAAGTTTAATACTGGCTTAAAGTAATTCTGCTCATTTTTTTTGCGACATTGCCAACATTTACCTACTTATTTCTGCAACTAACGATTATTTTTATTATCAATTAACCTGCTGATTTTTTTCTAGATTCATTATTTTGTCTATAAAATGTCAAAAAATTGTGAAAAATGTCTGTTATAATTTCTTCGAGCCCACGATGACGTCTTCAAATGTCTTTTCTTGTCCCATCAATGGTCAAAAATCATAAGGAATTCAGTTTACTGTCATATACGACACACAAGCATCAAATCCACAAATTTGAGACACACATTTTTGCTTAATAAATGACTAAAACGTTTATGCAATTATCAAAATAGTTGCCCATTAATTTTCTGTCGATCAACTAATCGATTAATCATTGCGGCTCCAGACTTTCTGCACCCACAGATGTTAAGGAGATATCTTGTATTATATGATATCTTATCTTGTATGTGTAAACCTACTTGGCAATAAACCCGATCTGCCATGGTATAAACAGTAAGGCAAAATCTCAGTTGACAAATTTATATCATCTCATCTCATGATATATATTGTTATATTACTCACAACTACTTGATGATATGCTGTTTCTCTCCTGCATTTGCTGTTTTGAAATATCTTGACTAGAAAGGCACAGCTTGATAATAACAATGTCCGTCTGACAAGTGATGATAATTTGTTTGTGTTTTGGATGAGCATGAATTTCCTCCAGTAACAGCAGCAAAACTGAAGCTCTCCTTGTAGGCACCAGGTTCAGTCATCCCTCACACCTCATCTCACCTTTGACTGTCTTGGCAGTCAAAGGTGTCCCCCTTTTCCTCCTCAGTCACTAATCTAGGTGTTAGGTTTGACCCTCACCTGACTTTTGATAAACATATAAGACATCTGTGCAAAACCTCTTTCTACCATCTCAGAAACATCTCTAAACTCTGCCCCTCTGTAACCCTGTCAGATGCAGAGAAACTTGCCGTGGCCTTTATCTCCCCAAGACTGGACTACTGCACTGTGCTCTTCACAGGGATCCCTGGCAGGAGCATCCAGAACTCCAGTACGTTCAGAACAGCGCTGCCAGGATCCTGTTTTCACTGCACTGGCTCCCTGTCTCCTTCAGGGTTGACTACAAAGTCCTGCTACTCACATAGAAATCCATCAACGGAGACGCGCCTCCCTACCTACAGGAACTGATCACACCACAAACCTCCACCTGCACCCTCAGATGTGCCAGCAGCTCGCTCCTCCAGGCCTCCAGTACTGAGCTCCGCATCATGGAGCCACACTTGTGGAGCAGCCTTGCTAACCATCTGAGGTCAGCACAGACCCAAGTCTCTTTTAAAAACAGGTTTAAAAACCTTTTCATTCAGGAAAGGCTTTTTCATCTTGACTCTTGTTATTTTCTTTATATGTGTTTTAACGCTGTAGCACTTTAAGATTCACTGTGAATGAGAAGTGCAGTACAAATTAAATGAATTATTAATATTTTAAAATTGTTTTTGTTGTTGTTGTTTTGTATCCAGATGCAAAGCTGGAGGCTGAGAAATCCTCCCCAGCTGGGAGTCTCTGGTCAGGTTGATGTCAGGATGAAGATGATGACGACAGTCAGCTTTTACAGTTTGTTTTCACTATGCTGTATGACGTCACACTGGGGGGATGGGGGGCACGCTGAGTGTGATACAGACCCACAGCCTCAGTCATAATGTGGTCAGCTAACTCACTGACACCCCCGGTGATGAAACCTACAGTGAAAAACATCTGGGATAAAGCTCGTATCGGCAGACAACTTCATCATGTCTGTGTTTAAAAGACAAGACTGATGACGATGTATTTTGCTCGATTATAACGTTACTACATTTACAGTTGCCATGGGGATATTAGACAGTTAAGGTTAGTTTATGTCGCAGTAATGTTGGGAACCGTTCGTGGTCAAACCTGCTGTTCCTCCGAGACAAACTGTGAGTTGTTGTGATTAGCGTTAGCAGTCAGGCTAGCAGCGGCTAAACAGGCTAAAGACCCCAAAACAACCGCGACAAACGCGGCTCCGCTTACACTGTGATGTGCCCGGCCCCTCGCATCACCACGGGCTCCGGACAGTATCTGGGCAGGTGTTCCTCACTCACTACGCGCTCATCCTCTTCGTCTTCTAACTCATAAATGGTATCAAAGTCCGCCATGTTGGGTAGTAAGACGCTCATGACGTCTCCGACGGGGACGCGCACGGACGCACGAGCGCGCGCGGAGCCGGAGTTTGTAAAGTAATCAGATGAGAAGAAAACTAATCAATCACTAATGTTACTCACTGTTTTCATCTTAAAGTTATCAATTGTTACTCTGACAGTGTGAGTCACACGTCTCTAAACTATGTTGTTAACTTTTTTATTTGATAGGGAAAATGTTTTACTTACAAACGGAAGTTTTTAGGTTTCCAACCGTCTTTCCCTCCTTTTTTGGACTGAGTTTAACTCTTTCTCTAACAAACAGTAAAGAAGCATCAGGTTCATAAAATTTAACAGAAATATATTCGATGAAACTCCCAGAGGTCAAATTAATCGCCATTTTCTAATGTATGTCTTTATTTTATTGTATTCTTTTAAGGACCTTTTAATCTTTTAAAAAATATTTTTATTATTCTTATAATTATTTTATTTTCAACTTATTTTGAATATTCATGTGTCTCTCATTGCATTGATTTATATTGTTTTTATCCCTTATTTAAAAAAAAAAATATTTATATACTATTTTTTGTTGTTATCAACACTCCTTTATTGTGTTGTGTACTTGTTTTGTGCCTGATGTAATATGTACAATTTTTTTCTTGAATAAAGTTTTGCAGTATAAATAAATAAATAGATAATTTTACATTAATGAGACATGACAGGAGTCAATAAGATAACTGACGTATTTACTTTTTCTTCGACATTAGAAATGATAAATTCTGCAGTTTGCATCAGAGATAATTAAGTTCTTCAGTCATGGACACGAGGTCAAAGTCGGGAAAAGTCCTTTTCCTTAAACAGCCAGTCTAGCCACATGACAATTAACATGTCACTTCAACTAATTACGCATGAACCTACACTTTGAACCCAAAAGCCTCAACTTTCGTTGCTTTAAATGCTTTACAGTGTCTTACGTTTAGTAACCTATAACAGACAAACTACCTGAAGTATATGGACAAAATATTTCACAATATATTGGATGTATTGGATTAACTGACAATAAATACGAAATCTAAGGGCACTTTATGATGACATATTACCCTATTTGACATGTGTTCAAAAGCCAGAAAATGTTATTCTATTTTAACGAGTGTTAAATCAGATTAGTGTTATATTGTAAAGTGTTAAATTGAATAGAAAAACTAAACCCCATCAGTTTAATTGCTGTATTCATTTGTGGACACTCACACTGGTTCTGGTTAAAGTCGCAAGTGAAACTATTTCAGAGATAACTGACAACAAATTTGCCTCGACTGTAGGCTCCACATTTACATAAGATGCAGTATAAAGTCTGGTCATTCTCCTTTCCTAATGTTTTGTCTTCAGAAATGAAGCTAACATCTATTCTATCAAAAGTTTGGAAAGTAAAGATAACAAGTAGGTGCGTTGAATTGACATATATGTCAATTTTATCACCTTTCGAAAACAATATGTTACAGCTATACATGTTTTACTCTTGATAGGTCTGTATGTTGATTGTTTTGGACATTTTTAGATCTTTTTTCTCTTTTTTCCGGAGAAGCCTGTTAGTATTTAATAGATTTTTGAAATTAGCAACAGAATAAGAAACCTCCATCTAGCTTCAAACTGCTGAACTGAAGAGAAGAACAGCTTTATGTTGAGACCAACGCGTTTCGGCTTGTGGCTTCATCAGGGTCAACACGCTGCAAAACACATTTAAATAAGATTTAAGATAGGAAATCTTGTCTAACAAGTGTGTGTTTGTATATGATTGGTTGTATTATACATATATTGTAAACCTTTGTAAATGATTTTTTATTTCACACCTATCCTATTTAAATGTTTCTTTGTAGTTTGTGTTGCCTGCTGACCCTGAAGGCCACAACTCGAAAGAAACATTTAAATAAGATGAAACAAAAAATCATTTACAAAAGTTGAAAAAAATATACAAAATACAACCAGTCATATACATACACGTAGTTGTTAAACAAGATTTTTTACCTTAAGTGTCGTTTAAATGTGTTTTGCAGTGTTTTGACCCTGATGGAGCCACAAGCCGAAACGCGTCTCCGAATAAAGTTGTTGTAGTTTCAGACTTCTTTCCTTCTTCATGCACACTGGAAGAAGGTGAACAATAGATGCACTGTTCAAAACAGATAGATAGATACACAATTCAAAAGACAGAAATGACAGAAAACGACAGGTTTACTGCAAAAAAAGCAATTTATTTACATTTTTGAACGTTGCCATCAAACGACCCGTATCATCAACAGCTGCTCGCTTTTCTTTTCCCTGCTTTCACTAAAGAGGATAAATTGTGCTGAAAAACTGGTGTGAATGATTTGTCAAGTCAAAGCAGTTAGTCCACAGTGTGACATCCAGTTTAAAACTTCATTTTAAAAAAAAAAGGTCCCTGAATTCTCATTTTTTTATTCACAAACACATACACGTCATCACATACAAAAAGGATATTTATATCTTATCAACTCACAAACAATTTAAAGCTTTTAAGTTTTGAAACACGTTGATTTTTTCGTTTTTTTTTTAAAATCCCCCATTTTATTAGAACTATTCTATTTAAAAAAAGCGATATTTCAAGAGCCTCCAGCATTTCGTTGCTGTAAATCAAATCTTTATCCACAGCTTGGTGCTTCAGGACGTGAGCTGATCCTCTGGCTGCCTATCAAGTGTCCTGTCAGCGTGTCGGAGTGCTCAGTTATGTTATGATGGTCCAGAGGGTGAAACTCTTTCACTGAGTCACAGTCACTGGTTGTATATTCCTGATAGATGGCAAGGTGTTCATTCCCTGTGGAGGGTACAGAGAGCCGTGGATGTCTGTGGGGCTGAGGGACCCCGGCACCGGCAAAGGGCTCACTGAACCCGGGTCACTGTGCACAGAACCCCCGCTGCCGTCAGACTGACCCATCTTCTTCTTGATGAGCTTCCTCTCTTTGGCTCTGCGGTTCTGAAACCAGATTTTCACCTGAGAGTGCACACAGAAAATATGGTTAAATATATTGTATGTTTTTAATCTATGTGCTATTCTATATAAATAAAATAAAATAAACATCTATGCACACAGGGAATTAATACATTAATAATACGTAAATAGCAATAATAAACATTATATAGAGAGGATATTTCTGGGCGTGAGCTACTTCGCTTAAGCATCATATTCCTCCAAATACAATAAAATGCCTTTGAAAGAATAGATAGGAAATTTAAGAAATAATAGATAACAAATATATAATAATAAATAATACATAGGACATATATATATACATTAAAAAATATAATAATAAATGTAAATTTAATTTAATGCATTTAGTTTAAATTTAAGTAAATAAAGTAAATAAATAAAGGAATACATTTCTATAATTTAGGACTAATATTTGCTGATTAACCATTTAAAAATTAAATTAAATATATTAACCTGTGTATGCATCTCGTATTACTTCTGTATTTCAAAACAGAATTATCACACATTAATAGCCTAATTTATTTAATAAAATAGCTAACTAAAGATAACAATAGTTATCCCGGGTTAAAATTGCTTTAAATATATCCAAGGTAATGCTTTGTTCCGTAACTACAACGTATTGTAACGGCTGTTATACTGTTTAAAAGCCTATAAGGTGTCCACTCATGAGGGCTATGAGATATACTGTATGTCGTGTCTTTAAATAGTTTGTTGCAACTTTCTACGTTGAAAATCAAACCCAGCAGGAGTATTTTTGGATCTTTTAGACCTACCTGTCTTTCCGACAGACCGAGGTTGACAGCCAGTTCAGATTTCCTCCTGATTGTGATGTATCTGTTGAAATGAAACTCCTTCTCCAGCTCCAGTCTCTGATGGTCTGTGTACACTACCCTGTATTTCTCCTTCGTCCGTGTCTTACCTGTGAAACAAAAAGAAACAAGATTTTTTTAATTTTTTTTTTTAGACTCCAGTGATCATCTCCTGGCATCCAGGTGGTTGAACTGGAAGATTTACCCAGAGGAGGCTGCATGCCGGGACCGGCCTATCTGCGCATAGCATCTTTATTAGCTGCGTCTTAAATCCACATCTCTTTGCTTTGTCTACACATACGCAAATTGGGCTTTTTGATGTCGCTTTGATGACAGCTGTAGCACAGTGAATTTCAAACAGCCACCAATCAGATCCTCTAGTGGCATGTTAAACATCACACACGACACTGAAAATAAGAAAACATCAAGTCCTGACAGCGTGCAGTTCATGCTGGAAACGGTTGTACTTGTTTTACAATCATACAGGCCTGTTATGAGGCTGCATGTCTACTTTTTATGGCTGCAAGTTTGAATATAAATGTGACAAATGTTATCACAAAATAACCCATTATGGACACATATTCATATAAATTGACAAATATAAGTTAGTGTAAAGCAGAATGGCTCTTTAATTCTAAGCCTATATAGGCCTAAACACATATATTGGATTGGTATCAATGTTATTTACAGGCTACTGAAAAGGCCTACAGTATGTTGGAGACGTTAGCTGTGAAAAACGTCACTCTTTCCGGCAATATAACTCTCGGAGAGGAAGGGAGCTTGGTGCATATCAAAGTGAAGAGGTGTTGAAAGCAAAGGCCACCGCCTGGATATGACGGATAACACTCAAAACACGAAACAATGTGACAGGGAAGTCGACCTCACATCTACAGGAATTAACATCACAACTGGGCCTGGCGCCGGTTCCTCACACCTTTGTTTTTTTTATTTTTATTTCCACAGCAGACTGAGATGATCTTCCCATCAAAATTTATTAGCTATGGAAATAATGAATGTGCACATTTGATTCTGCTGTGCTGTTATTATTGCACATGACTCTCACACACCTATTAAATGTAAGGAAATTGCACAAGGCTAGTGTCACATTAGTCCATTTTTCCCTCTCTTCTTTTAATTTTTGACGAGGTTCTTGCGCATTTTCATGTTTTATACTTTTGACATTATTTTCCAACAATGCATTTTGCCTTTTGATGTGTATCATCCTTATTTAATTGGACAAATTGATATGAAACTGCCAGACAAACATAACAAATTGTGCACAATTTGTTTTGGATTACAAATGAAACATAAGGCAAATATTTCAGCTTATAAAATGACACCACAAAGGGAAAATGATTTAGATAGACTCACCTGTGGAGGACGACTGCGCGGTTTTACTCATCCACTGGAATGAATTGCGTCTTTCTCTGTCAGGAGAAAGTTGTGCAACAGTAACGTTCTCCGGTGGCGGCTGTAACACCGCAGATCCTGGAGGATGCATATGACTGTACTCAGATGAGCAGTAAGGAACCTGTCCAGGAGATGAGTTATTCATGGGTGTGGGAATAGTATTAGGTGGTCCCAGACTATATGCACCCCAGTCCTCCCGTGGAGCGCCATATGTAGGTCCCCAACTTCCCGCAGACTGCGTGTGTGCGTGCGTATCCATGTTCGGCACATGATGGTATCCAGTAAAGTCGGGGTACTGAGGCGTAGAAACAAAGTTCTGTGGAGGCAGATTGATGCTTGATCTTCTTACTGGACCTTGGTGATACATGCCGCTTTCTTTATCCAGTAGGTATCCCACATACATGATTTGTATTAAAAACAATTATATATAATAAAAACAGCAAAGGGGGGTGTTGTGGCCTGTTTTAAGGCGACATGGTTGCCCTGAAACTGTTAAAAAAAAACAATCCCTGTGCTGTTTTTGTAGTCCAAATGGGTTCCCCAAAGTGAAATGCGACGTAGTTCCAGTCTTTCTCTAGTCTCACATGATGTGGCTCTGTTGACAAGATGGTAAAGGTATACTAAGGCCTTCCTGACGTCAGCCAACTCCTCAACTCTTGGAGATTTGCATCCAAATGAGAGTGGTCGGTGCTGCCGGCCCAGCTGTCCCCTTGCGCCTGTCCCGTAGCGCGTCATCACCTGACAGCGGGCCTATCCTGGACATGAGTACTCCACTTCATGAATACATTAACACCACGGCCTATCAGCTGCACATGCTGCACGAACCAGCAATAAACCGAGGCAACAAGTCCACAAACGCATAAAGTAAAAAAAAAGGCCTGTGCGTAATTGCGCGCTGATATATTTTATCATAGACTGTTATAAGAATGCACTTTCCATTTATAATTAATTGCATTAAAGCCCACTAGAATGCAGTTAGAAGACTATTTTCTGCATTGGTCCTAGAGGTTTTTTTCTTTCCCAACTAAATCCAGCAGATCCAACACGTTTAAGATTCTCTTGGGCCTAAAAACCTGTTATTATGGGAATTCAGTCGTTCCCAACCACGCTTCACGCGTAAATCCTACTTTATTTGTCAAGATATTCACTTGCAAACGAGGTGCAAAGTATGAGAGACTTTTTGTTGGGGCAAGCCGGACCTTTCGTATTCCGTGTTCACACCTCAAGGTCGCACTTCACAGCTAATTCCGGTTACAAGGAAACTCCAACAACCCCCTCTGTGACAAACAGCGGCCTTCGACACATCATCCTCTGCTGCCGCGTGAAAATACAGTCAGTTTATTTCTCTGTGCTTTTTACTTGATTTTGATGCAGCAAAGTTTCATGAGTGTCATGAAGAAACTAAGATCCAGTCACTTGGTTACTGAAAAGTGACAAATTCAACCATTCTGATGATGGAAAATAGTACATTTAGGTCAAGACGTTGACCTAACTTAAATCTAAATGTCAGATGGGATGTTTAAGAATACTTTTACAATGTCCTTTTTCCTGTGGATGTCATCTATTAGGCCCAAGTTTTAGTTAAACTCTTGTGCGTCTGTAAAGATCTTCATACTTGGACAACTCTACACACCACTTTGTGGCCTGAAGCAAAGTTATTTATGCGACTTACTTCTTATTCTCATATTTATCTGTCATTTCTTGGTATTTTTCAAATAATTGGGCAGGTGTCTGAGGTCCTATTTAGCTGAGCTGACTAATTGGCTTGTCTAAAAGTCATAAACACTGATGGATGCCTCTCAAGCATCTGTTTATTGACCACAAAATATTTATGAGACAAGTCTAATCGAGTTGTCCTCTGACAGTTCACGGCCAACTCTCTGTTCGTCAGCTGTTTAAAGAAGATGACGTTAAGTATCAAGTTTTACTAGTTTTTTCTGGCTTATCAGTGTCTGCTGCAGGGATTTTACACATTTTGGTGCACTGCCATGTTAAAGCTGGAGAAAATAACAAACTAACTAACTAAATAACTAACTGTTACATTCACTAAAATAAACACATAATGTGGCTGTCAGAGCTCTGATAGTAGCTGATAGAGCTCTATAGTTTCTGTATATTGTGTCTGATTTATCAAACCCTCTGAGTTTCTTTATCTCAGAAAAGAAATACTGATCAGACACAAAGGTCAAACAGGTCAAGAAGTAACTTATTGAACCAGTAAAGACATGGTAATACTGTACATGACTTTCCCATTGTGCATTTTATTAAATTTATTAAAATCTTTTATATTTATTCCCAGCCAGTTTTCATCAGTCTACACCTCTACACCGTAGACTACTGTTCTTGCACTGAGTTTTATTGTCCTGCAGTTTCCACAATGTGTAGGTGGATGATTGTGACTCACTGTTGCCCTCTTGTGGATTTCAGAGCTGCTGTAATTAAAGTTATCATTGATGAAAAGCTGTGCGACTACTCACACGAGTATTTACCTCAAGAGGGCAGCCTCCACCAACAAACAAGATTTCATAATGTACAGTAGACTATATCCAGATTGTGACCAGAGTCAGAGCACTATGAGCATTATTTATTAAGGAAAAGGTGTATTTCCTGTTAACAAGCTCTCCAAAATTGTTAGCATTGCAGGGAAACTTATTTGCAAGTCACAAAAACAACTATGCAATATATCTGACAGTGCTGTACACAGGAAGGCTAAACATATAACTGCAGATGCTTCACACCCATTACACTCAGAGTTTGAGCTGCTCTCGTCTGGCCATCGATTCAGGGCCCTGAGGACCAGCCGGAATATATACAAGAAGTCTTTTATTGCCCATGACATACAGGCATTGGACACAGAATGACTCTATCAGATGACTTGTTATTATATAAGACTTGCTCTCTGGTATTATGTATACCCATTTGCTGCTACCTGCCCATTTGGTTTTTTTAAATAGTGTATTGTATGTACTTTTTACTGTATTCTGGGAGAAGCCAAAGAAAAAAAAATCCACTGAGATGGACAATAAAGTCAATCTATCAATCAGTCTATCAAACTGTAGGGACTCAAAGGGGAAAACCCGCCTCGAAACTGAATTTACAACCTATTATTCTGCCGTTTGTAGTCAATAAATCATCATGTACAGTGTGCACATCAGACAACTGTCTCTCTGAGCTGTAAATCCTGAGATAGCCTAATATTTTACTTAGTAGTTCAATTAGAGTGTAATAAAAACTTTGCACCGATATTATTCCCTGCATGAAACAACCATAAATAAATAATGTTTCAGGTGGATTTTGGTGCACTTTTTAATGAACACATCGTAGAGAAAGTGTTTATAAAAAGGGGAAATACTCGGAAAGATATCTCAGTTGTTGGCAATTGTTTCATTGATAGTCATTATGAAAATGTGCACTGAGGAGTAATTTAAACAGGAAAATCACATGGATACTCATTTCTTGCTACATTTGTTGCTTCAGACTGAACACTTTCTGTTCATATTTGTGACCTTCACCTACCAGTATATACTCTATGTTTATATAGTCCTTTCATGTTAAGAGGAAGCTTAAGCAGAAAATTATTTGTGCAACTGATAACGTCATCAGATAATTCATGATTAACTGATTTGCTTTGAGATATTTTATCCAATGTGATTTGAATGAATTGCCTATACAGCTGTGATTCATGTGTAAAACAGCGTTGTCCTGTTATTCAGACTCAGAGCAGCTCCAGTTTCTGTCTCAATGACATCATCGCCTCGGTTTGTCTGATGTTCAACAAGAACAGACTCGTTACAGATTAGACTGAGCACACAGGAACAAGATGTGACCTCTGTTTGACGGCACACTTTCCCTTAAATCTGGAGTGGATAAACATCTTACTTCAAATCCGCCTGTTTAGTATTTCTGAGCCATTTAATAAATGATTTATTACACCCATAAAAGGAGGCTGGTGTACGAACAGATAATGAATGACAGTATGGTAAAACACAGTTATAAGAATATAGAGTATGTCTTCATGAGAGAAGTTATAATTGGTTGTAAAATACTGTAAATACATTAATAAACACCTAAAATGTCCTTTAAATCTGCTTAAAACCACATCATAGTGCTGCTTATAAATGATAAACAGGAAGCCTTAAAGTAAAGTGATACTCTTGAGGGTAATGATTAATAGTTGATTCATCACCTTTTATTTTTCATTCCTTGTGGAATATTTATAGTCTAAGATTCAATTCTTCAATTCTTATACTATCTGATATCTTATCTGTGTCACCGGCAATAAACACGCAGAGATTAACTAGGAGTGTCCAGTTGTATTAAGAGTAATAAAATAAGGTGCAGCCTTTGACTGAGGCACAGTAAATACCCTCCATGAACAAAGTGCACATGTATTCACTAGATGGCACAATTGAGTCAATTATATGATGTCCTTGGTCTCCTCAAGGATGCACAGATATAAATTTCTTCAGCTGTATCTGAAATATTTGTAGATTTAGTGTGCTATCATTTGAGATAGATCGATAAAGAAAGGTAAATAGATAGATAGACAGATATGAATGTTGTCTCAGTGTTGAAACACGTCAGTTATGTTGTTATGTGTGAAGTCAGCAGAGGTTTCTCTGCACAGCTGTACAGCTCAATATACTGAGGTACAGAGTTCTAGCCAAAGGATTGACGGGGTGATTGTGATGATATCCAACATGTTTTGGGTTTAGGTTTCCTGGATTAAACCCAACTGTATTGTAATACCAGTTTTATAGTACATGTTTGGACAAATTGCATGAGCTCTGAGCAAAAAAAAAAAAAAAAAAAAGCAGTTAGTTTGTCCATTACAGTGACATTGTAGGTGCTCATATATCCAGATTTTTTTGTTTTTTGGAAAACTTTAAGGACATCATGTCCATGTTGGCTTAGAAGCTGAGGTTCAAAAGTTCATTTTTGACCTCAGAAACCACAGTTAAGAAAACAATCTTACCTCAATTGAGTCAGCTGCTCTCATAGATGCTCTGATTGTTTAAGAAAGTGGAGCAAACCTTTAGTTTAGAGTGACCAGACGTGTGTTTCAGTATCTTTAAAATGACTCCAGTTATTGCATTTGCTGTGCATGTGGTGATTAAGTGAAGTAAACTCTTTCATGCTTTTTGACAAATGTCCTGACAATCACTGAATGGACTTGAAATGAAATGACAATCCCTCAGATAACCTCACTGGACTGGACAAAAGTCACTTCTTTCCCTGACCTCAGCAGTCTGTATATGGTGTAGATCAGCAACAGTCAGCAATGAAGCAGCCCAAGAATTTAGTTTGTTGCATAACTTTATTGGTGTTATTGAAGTGGCCACAGCGTTTCTCTGCGGGGAAGGAGGTAAAACGGGACCATCTGCTACTATTTTTAGAGAAACTCGCCTTGCATGGCTGAAACACAGGCAACGATCTTTAGTTTGTCGTCTGTAATGTAAAACACATGGAAAGAAGGATACTGCAAACACAAAGTCACATCCAAGGATATTTGATTTATTTATTCCGGCTATAGCAGAAATAGATGTTGGCAAGATTGTAAAATATGTTTTACGAGTTGTTTTTGTTTGCGTGAACATTTTCTACACCCCGGGGGTAAGTGTAAAAAAGGCCTAGAAATTATAAGCAGCAACCCTGTGATAGACTACTATGACATCATAACCGCAGGGTATTGTGGGAGTTTTTTCTAGTGGGAAGACACACAAACTGGTGGTGTGGGAAGTGAACATTTTGTGAAATTTCACTTTGACTTTGACATCCACACATTCTGTGGGAAATGAGAGCGTCATCATTTGAAGCCCCCAAGATAAAACATGTGGATAAAACATTTAGCAAAGAAGTTCAGCTTCAGTTTCTATCTCACTGTGCTCAAGGATCTTAAAGTTTGCTCTCATTTCTCAACTTTTGGCCAGAAAAGAGCAAACAAGCCTTAAGATTAACAAACATCTGGTGACTCCACCTGTGAGTACCACTTGCCTGTGTAATTTCGAGGAAATGATTCATGAAAAATCTGTGATCTTGCTGATTTTTTAGGGTTTTCAGAACTTTAAAGTCCCCCTCCGGTCAAAAATGTGTTTTTCTTCTTTGTTCCCTCAGTTGGATGTTTGAGCTTCACTGTGCAGAATGATGTATGTGCAGAGTTTGTTACTAGAAGTCTGTTTTCACATTCATCTGCTGAAAGTGGAAAGTTTCTCTGCGCTCATGTTAAATCTGAGTTTAAGGCCTGTACTTACGAGCATGTTTTGTGACATCACAACTAGTTTGGAGCCAAATGGGGTCCGGTATACGACTTCCTAAGCCTGCAGTGCACATAGTTTCTGGATTTTTAATAAGGAGAAGATGCCATTTTCAGGATTCTTAAACATGTTTTTGTGGAAAAACATGTCAAACACAATTTATCATTCCAAGCAGAGGATTTTTATATGTCCCAAATCATGTCTTTAGGGGATCTTCAAGCTCACTTCAGGAAATTATAAAGTGGCATTTTATCCCAGTCAGGCAACTCATGTGTTGTGCATTAGTGAGATCAATTCAACGGAGTTCAAATATAATTTTTTTTTTTTACTGGATCTGTTAAAAACACATTCTACGAAAGCTTGTAACGTTGGTCTGAATTTGAATTTTGAAGTCCAGCCATATATTGCTCAATGTTTACTATATTCATAGCATGTGTTCACCCTCCTGCCATTCCCTGTTTGTTTACCGATGGAAAAAACAGAAAAGAGGCTTGTATCAGATAAGCAAAGCGCTCCTGATCATCTCCTGATTCTATAAGATTCAGTGATAACATGAGCTGCATGATGCTGATCTTCAAATAGTTTCCAGAGAACTAACGTACGAATGTCAGCCATGCACCCTCGGGTGCCTTCAGATTCATCAATGCCCATTCAAAGGCAAAAGTGCAGAGAAACCAGCTCACCCACTTGCCCCCATTGTTTACCTCTCTGGCAGGGGGTAAAGGGTGTATAGAGCGCTCGTACACCAGGAGATCATGGGAAAAAATGCCGGGACCACAGGGGCATAATTAATGTGAACATGGTGGGGTTATTTTGGAGCTGTGATGCATTTTTGTGTGTGTGTGCGGTAATCCTTTTTCTGTGAAATTTCTTCTGTCGACTCACCCTGCTGCTCTTGTGGCTGCTCTTGGAGGACAGTTGATGAACCCAAATGTGGGACATCAAACGTCCTGTTTGCTGCCACGAGCAGTTTGCAGATGTTGTCTCTGATCTCTGCTGCATTGCCAACATTTGCGGTGGTATTATGTGGCTTAGTTTACCATGAATCATTCATGAATCAATATAAAATGCCTGATTGTTTTTTTTTGGGGGGGGAGTAATTGGTTTGCTGAGTCAACCAGAGTTTGCTGAGTCAACCAGAGAGTGTGCGGCTTAGGTTATCATACATTATTCATGAATGAATATAAAATGCCTGATTGTTTTTTCCCTTGGAAGTAATCGGTTTGCTGAGTCACCCAGAGTTTATAAATGATTTACTGGCACAAAATCGTAGCGTCTGCATGTTGCTTTCTAGTGACGGCAACGTCCATGAGTCCACGACTCTAGTCCAGACTGAAATATCTCAACAGATGTCTCAGTTTTGAGTGAAATTACTCAAAAACTAGCTAATGGATTGTTATGCAATTTGGTACACAAAATCAGAATAAATTGTAATAACTTTGGTGATCCCTTAATTGTTCATCTGGCACCATCATCATGTTACAATTTCTTTTTATCCAGAGCTTTGTTTTTTAAGGGAGTTTTTTCTTATTCAAATTGAGGTCTCAGGACAGAGGATGTTGTATTGCTGTACAGATTGTAAAGACCCCTGAGGCAAATTTGGGATTTGTGATATCGGGCTATACAAATAAAAATTGACTTGACCAAATAAAATAAAAAAATAACATTGCTAATTAGCAAATGTTAGCATGCTATGTCACTAAACTAAGAAGGTTTAGAGCTTGCTTGGTTTAAAACATTCATGTCTGCAGACTCTTCGTCTTATGAGTAAAGAAATATTGTGTGGGAAAAAACTGTGTGCAGATTCTGTTTTTTGATATTTTCTGTTTTGTCCAGCACCTTCATAATCTCAACATTCACAAAACTATTACACATGGCATCACATTAAACCTGATGATGTTGATCTGTTGTTTGTTTTCTCATTGACCTTTGCACCAAAATCTTTATTTAGCTTATTTAGCTGCTTGTTAAAGTTGGACTGGAGTTAACGCTTTTTAGAGGGACAGTATCCGGCTTATTGTTCTGCATTTAGGTGAGAGGCTCGGATGTGGCCTACCCACCATTCACCTTCATGGGCAGGGGTCTGGGAATAGCATTGTGTGGCCATTTATATAGGGAGGAGGAACTTTTTTTTCTTCTTCATTGTAGTGTTTGGTCAGTGGCCCCCAAATCAGTGTATGATGGGATTTCAAGCTGCACCGATTCAGTTGGATCCCGGATGTGTATTTGGCTTCAGTTTTAGAGGCTACTGAATTAATTAACATCATTTTTTCTCAGTGATTGATGGAGTGTTTTGCAGCTCTGTTTGCTTTGGGAAGAGACCCTGGAAGTGGTCAGGGCGGGGAGAGGTTGTTTTCATAAATGCAATTGTTAAATAAGGGAAATACGAACAGACTGCTCAGGTTCTTGACACAAACCGGACATTTCTAAATGTTATAACCTCTCAAACCCTGATTTTTAAAAAAACTCTATAAGTCCTGACGGAGCAGATCTTGGAAGATGGATCCTTCCTGTTGCTCTTCTTAAGGTTCCTCCTTTTTTCACCCTGTTACAGTAGCTTTTTGTGCAGTTTCTCTTTATTTATTGAGGGTCTAAGGATAGAAGGTGTCATTTATTGTACAGATTGTTCAGGCCTCTGTGGAAAATTTGTAATCATTTTACATTGGCCTGTATAATTAAAACTTACCTCACTTGACACTTAGGAGTCTTACAGGATTCTTGTAGGCCAAAACATAGAAAATTAACTACTATCACTATTATTACTATTATCACTTCTAACACTGGTGTAGCACAACAATCTGGGCCAAACTCTGATATAGATCAACAAGACTGTTTTATAATGTACAATAAATATTTGATGTTAGTATCGCAAATCTCCTTTCAGTGTAAACTACTGCAAACAGCTGTGACTTCTCAGTAGCCACTTTATGATTTAGTATAGTTTACATATAATGTTAACAATCTCAAATTTCCAAATTGCAGTTAAAACGAACTTTTAATTCCAGGATTTTTGATGTCAGGGCCCTCTCTACTCACTACTACATGCCTGGATACTACTAATAATATTTATAGTAATATTACATTGTGCCTTTTTCAGCTCCTGAGGACACTTTGCAAATTCATTAAAAAAAGGAAAATGCACGTGCAATACTGTGTAAAAGTTTTAGGCACTAAATGTAAAGTGGGGATTCTTTCAAAAATAGTGCCATGAATAGTTTTTATTAATAGATTAGCATCATACAAGCTTCAGTAAACAGAAGAAACCTAAATCAAATGAATATTTGCTGTGAGCAGCTTTAAAACAGCAGCAGTTCTCCTCCTGCACACAGATTTTCAAGGTACTTGGCAGGTCGGTTGTTCCAAGCGTTTTGCAGAACTTGGCCGTATGTTTTGGGTCGTTTAAACTGCATCATTATGATTTTTTTCTTTAATCTACCTGTCAGATAATTTGCACTGGACTTGGAGCAAGGCAAAGACTCCCTGTGTCATTTGTCATTGTCATTATTGATATAAACAGTGCTGCTTTGACTAAAGAAAACTGGACTGGCTTTTGGGATTGGAAATGGTGAATTATTATTAAGGTTTTATAAACTCTCTTTAGTGAGTGCCAGAGCTGCTGCACAGCGGTCCCTCAGGAAAGAAGAAGGGCAGTCCTCATGCCTCTGCCTGTATGGAAAAACACTGTGTGTAAGTGTTTTTACACGAGCCTGTTATGTTTGTTACCAAAAGAAAAAAAAAAAAAAAACATGACAGTCAAGAGCCCCCCTCCCTTCAACATCCTTCCCTTGTTTGTTTGTATCTGATATTCTGGAAATAGTCCACAGTAGTCAGAGGTTGTTGATATGTGTTTGGGTGTGATGTTGGGCGCTCACCTTACGGTAAACATAGTAAATCCTGTGAGGACAAGCGGGCCCTTGAGGACAGTTGATGGCCCAACCTGTCCTGTAGCGTGTGTTCCCCGCGGACACACCCAGTGCCAGTAAGCAGGGGCACTGCGCTCCCATAGGAAGCCTTGTGTGTGGCGTCCTCCGGTCGTGACCAGGATGATTAAGAGTTCCTTCCTTTCCCGCTTGGAGGGGCATTGTCCCGGTGAACAGACAGGCTGCCGACACCTTGTCCTGGCAAGGAAGTGAGTCTCTCAGTCCAAGGAGCCACAGCGGGGCTGAACACTGATGGCACATTCCAATCCAAACATACCGCTTCATTAATGTTTTAAGAATTCAAAGGGGAATAATCAAGGCGCATTTGATTCTGTGAATCAAAAGTAGGTTAAAAAAAAAAAGGCTGAGGGACTTTTTATAGGTCATACTTACTTGTGCCAACGGTTCCCAACCTGGGGGTTGGGATCTCACAAGGGACTGAGGGATAAATCTGAGGGGTCTTAGGAAATTTCAGCCACACAAATTCCTTTAATTTTTCTGTCTTTTCTCTCTTTCTTTTAAATTCTGAAATAGAGGAATAAAAACTGTTTATTGTATAACTATTACAAAAAATATTCAAGTTAAAAATGGGAATACACCTCTTTGGTGCAATGCAATGTTGACGAGGAGTCAAAACAGTTTGTCTGAAGGATTACAAGTCAAAACTGTTGGGAACCACAGACTTACATATGCTACAGTTGGCTATATTATCAGTCTTAATGTGGACTCTGTTTTACTAGCAAATACTGTAATAAAGAAGCACATTTGGAAGACTGTATATATATATTTTTTTTCTTTTTCTGTTGATTGAAGATTGAGTTTTCTTTTTATTTATTAAACTAGATGTATATATCTTAAAGCCCCCCTCCACTCAAAAACATGTTTTTCTTATATTTTACTTCACTGTTTTTCTCTGTTTCCTGTTTTCAGAATGATGGATGTGTTTTCACATTCATCTGAAGAGGTGAAGGTAGGAGGACAATTTGTGACATCACAAATATGTTGGAGACCAATCAAGCAACTTAAAGAAGTGTGATATACACTCTTATAACTTCCAGCACACATACATAAAGACTGGACTTCATGGTGAAGTAGGAGAAACATTGTTTTGAGCAGTTAAACATTTAAAATGAACAGTATTTACATATTCAAAGATTCTGAAGTTTTCGATGAAAGGAGAAAGTGTTGATGTGCTTTTAAGAACTAACAAGTTAAATCAACTTTTCTTGTGGAAAAACCATATGTGACACACTTTATTTTTGAAAGGAGAGTCATTTTAAATGTCTCAGTGCATGACTAGAGGAGACCTTTAACCTTTAGTGATCATCACTGAGAAGAATGTGCATATGACTCAAAAATAGCCTGTAGATTTATTGGATTTCCTGGATTAAGAATTAAATTAAAGTTTTCATTGGACTGATTGAAACCATGTAGTCATGATGTTTTGAAAACTTATCCAAAGCTCACAAATTGTGCATAGATCTGTGAGCCTTTTAGCTGGATTTGAGTCATTTTCAGCAGATTATTTCTTGATTAAATTAAGCAAAATTGCTACATGTTCATGCCAGTCTGTGGCCATGCTAGCAGATTTGTGAGGGTGTAATGCTAATTGTAAAGAAAACCAAATTGTTAGATAAATCAAAGTATTGGATGCATTTTAATTTTTTCCTGATGATGGGGATGAAAATCAGGATATTACGAAAGTCAGTCAGATTCATCCTCTGGAGACAATCGATATCAGCGCAGAATGTCATGACAGTCCATCCAAAAGTTGTTGAGATATTTAATTCATGCTAAATTGGCTAAAAAATCTTTTGAGCATTACCAGTTTGTGTTTTAATAAAATAGAGATGTAACTAGTTTTCTGTATTTCATGGTGTTTCCAGGGCTCCTCATTAAGATTTCTAAGTAATTAAGAGTCCAGACAGCAAGTAACGTATAAATATATAGATCTTTATTTATTTATTTACTTCATATGCTCAGTTAACAGTGTTGGGGAACATTACTTTCAGTAAAACTAACTCGTTACACTACATGAACAACACAGGAAGAAAAGCTTGGTAGATGGTTTGAACTGCTGCAGGTTGTCATTAGTTGTGGTTATTTATCCAAATATATTTATCTTTGCGTTCATGTTTAAATCTTTGTATGTCATTGTAACAGCAGAAGCTGAGATGAAGCTTGAAATTTAAGACAGATAAGAAGTCAACATAATCCATTAAGTGAAAACAATACATTGATGTTAGGTTGGCAAAAAAAAAAAAAATAATAGAACAAATACTGTAAACGTTAATTTCCTATGTAAGATACTGATGTTAAATAGAAAAGCAAAATAAAATCAGTTCTTTGTAACATGTGACCGTCAACACTGCTTGATAATAATATAATATACCTTTAGAATACAAAAACATTATATTTGATATACAGTATCAGTGCATAATCATTTCCTCTCCACATAAACAACACGTTATACAAATAAGACATCATTTGGAAATACACAGGGCTTCAAAATATCCATTTTGTAGTTTACTCACTGACAAAAAACTGTTTTCTTTAGTGGTCAAAAAGCACAAAGCTAGCCGCTCTCCTACAGGGTATCTGTACTGTAATACATGTGTGAATGAAGGTTTGGTCCAAAGTACTTTCAATATATCCTGAATTACAACAAATGGTGTTAAAAACAAGGAGATTTGAACACATAATAAAACCTACAGTGAACCAGAGCAGACTGGTGCTACTTTTATACACATGTAGAGTTTCTGTAGCCTGCCCTGCAAGCTTCACTAACACTTACGCACATGACGAAGGACGGAGAATACCTACACACACATTTCTGCAGAAGCAGATTCCCTCAGATTTACTACCAGTGAATACAGCAGCACGAACAGCATATAAATCTGGATTGAAGTGTCAATATCAGGAAGACTGAGCCGGTAAATCCTCAGGTTAACCTTTAAATATGTATCTAAATGTACAACAGAACTGGATGACTAAGTGACAGTGTTTACAAACTAAATAAATACACAATTTATTCTTACTAGTGCTTTTGAAGAAGACTGTTCCTATGAAATCCTGTTCCAATCTCATGTTTCTAATGTTTGTACACAAGAAAATAAACAAATTCATGAGGCTCTCTGGTTTTCCTTTTCGCTGTCATTCTTAGTTTGACCGAGCAAAAAACACAAAGCGTTTGAGTTTCTTCAACACCAGATCGGACAGGAGGAAGAATCGAAATATAACTCTTCATTTAAATGCCTTCGAGGTTGAGCTGTAAAGTTAAATGTGAAGCCGTCTGGTCTTTCTCTCAGCTCTACCCTGTTTCCTCCATTAACATGTGATTTTCCATAACTTGGAGAGCTTAAAAAAAAGAGCTAGATGACAGAGTACCCCTCTCCTCTGTCACTCTGGGTCAACCTGAGTTAGTTGAGCTTTAATGAAAATACAGGAGCAATTACACCTCAAATAAGAGACCTTTCATAATTAATAATCAATGTCATATTGGTATCCATCTGCTTTTTGCTTTAAGCAAAACTGAACCTTCATATGGACGGATGTAGCCGTATTAGAAAATACTTTCCAGTTTTTAATTTATGAAAAGAAAATTAAAACAGATAAAATAGTCTCTATATAAACTTGAAAAGCCTCAAATTGTAGTATGTTTGAATCTGTGGTAAAGTTGGAATCTTTGCGGTTTTTCACAGTAGATCAAAGAAATACCTGAGCCTGTTTTCAGCTGTTTGACATATCACAGTGAATGTGGAACGGACCAGCAGCATAAACGTCAGCCTACGTCTGAAAACTGGGAAGGAATGATGAACAGTTTACAGGTTTCCTTTAGTTGCACAGCAGGTGCCCTGTAAGTTGGAAGATGCTAGTTACAGTTGTTTCATGAGTCATTTCAGAGTGTCTTTTCTAAACACTTTGAGAGAAAATATCACTTTTTTTCCCTCTCAAATGTTTGGTAAAGAACAGTCCACAGATTAGAGTCAAAACAGAGGAGAACAAAGCAAAGGCTCTGAGGCTGTCGGTCAGACTCTCCAGGGGTGAAGCAGGAGGTTACACAGGTGGGGTGGAGTAGCGCACCACGTAGTTGTAGTCAGGCGGCGGGCTGTGACACTCCAGGTCAGCATCCAGGGCTGAATCATCCAGACTGAAGTCCAGAGAGGAAACAGTTGGTGGATATTTCTCCTTTTCTGTGTCAGTTAGCACTGACTCTTTGCTCTTACTCGCTGCCTTCATGCTGAAAATACACACAGACAAACAGAATATATACATAAGCAGGAAATATCACCATCACAAGGCTGCTGTTACACTAATCTGTCACTATATGGAAGCAGGTTTTATGCCCTTTACACTCAAAAATGTGTTTTCCTTGTCGTGAATTCACTGTGATGTTTGAGCATCACTGTGTAGGACAATGAATGTGCAGTCTGATACTAGAAGCCTGGGAAAGTTTCTCTTTGCTCACAAGTATAATTCTGTGTAATCACAACTAGGAAGTGAATCATGGTCCAGTATGAAGTAGCAGACATCTTATGATCAGTAGTCAAACTTCAGAAAATTTCGAAGCATTTTTTGTATATTCATAGATTTTTTCAATGAGGGAGAAGGAATAGATGTAATTTTAAGGATGTTTAACGAGGTATTTGAACTTTTTTTGTGGAAAAACCATATGAGATTCAAATTATTGTCTTAAAACATGTGTGGATAGGATCTTTAATCCTGCAGCAAAAAGAACGGCAACAAAAATGCCTCCTGGTTCTGTCATGATCTCAATTTTAAAATGTATCCGCTGTCTTCAAAAAGTTCGCTTCATTTCTCCTAGTCGTGCCAGCATAAATGTGCCTAATAGAGATGAACACATCATCAGCCTTTTACAATAAACAGACACTGCTAATTGCAAAAAAACACTGAAAAACAAACACAGACACAACAAACCAATGTGGCGTAACAGCATGATCAGCTGACTTTCCGGTAAAGAGATGAGACACAGGACCAAAATTTGCCACAAGGCTTTTCTCTAAATGCATGACTATGTCCTCTTTAAAATATTTTAAACCCCTATATCAAGACTTTTTATATGATTGCAGAGTCTTTAAAATGATTATAATGTACTAAGGTTTTTATTTGTAGAAAAAACTATCAGGGTGAAAACTGGTGCTGCGGTAAACAAACAACTGTGAACTTATCAACCCTTCTGTGAGACAAGATTGTTTTTTCCAAGAGAACTTGACTTAATCGCTTTCACAATGGAACCAGGAGTTGTTTTGATGTTTTTAGATGGAAAAAATGCTCCTTGTGAAGCTGTGCGACCACACAAACCTTTCCTCATTCATATATTATGTAATCAATCATCCTGAGATTTTCTGCTTCATTTGATACTCAGAATATGAGTAATTGCCTGCTATTGTCTTTGGAGGTTGCCAAGGGTTTCCAGAGCTCCTCTCTCGAGGCCAAAGGGTCAGAGCCCAGCAGGGGTAAGTGACACCGCTGTACTGGAATGCTTCCTTGATGAAAACCTGCTAAACCAGGCATCAAAAATAGATGACAATAGTACAATGTGAATTGAAATGAGTCATCTTAATGCAGTTTACAGAAGTTCTTTGCTCTAAAAATCAGCGCTGACTTAAAGCTGTCCTGCGTGTTTAGGATTGCTGAAGGCTGAGGGATTAACAGGTGGACTTGTGATAAACAAAAGGAGCCGTGGAGGCTTTTGTAAACCCCTCCTAAGTTCAAAGGTGGCAGTGATTGAGCGGTTGCCCAGCAAGGAAGTCCTCCCCTCAAAGTATAGATCATTCTCTGCATGCCTGGACTGATTGTCTTTGCCATGGCAGGGGCCCTGATGACACGAGCGGGACGGTAACGAGTCTCTTTAGCCTTGACACCAGTTTCTGAGGTTTTAAAGAGACGTGAGAGGATGTGGGTGTTTGTAGAAGTGAGGAGATTAATTACAGCACTACAGACGGTGACATTAACTTGTCTTACACTCTTTCGTCTTTAACGTAACAGAGATTTGTGGAACATTAACATTTGCTTTATTGCTGTTCCTCCGTTTAATCTTTTAAGTGGAAACCACAATACTTTGAAGGAGTATCAATAACTGCTACTGTGCAGAGAACAGCAGAATAATGATGTGAGGTTTAAAGTGTAATTACTGAGTTCAGGGGTATGACCATGAAAATTAACCCGGTCCTGGCTGCTGTACTTAATATCTAAGCCTTAAGACACCTACAGAGACCCTCATAAGAAAAAGATTTACAGAAACTTTACTCAGATTTGACTTTATCCTCAGATAACCTTGTAAACAAGAACATATTGTCTCAGTGTTTTTTCCGCTTTCTTTCAGTTTTATATACTTTTCTTCACAGGATCCACATCTTAAAGTCATCAGATGATCCACAGGATTTTGGGGAATACATTGTAGACGTACGTCACTCTTGAGATCATTTGTTACCTAGCAGTGGATAACAGCGGACAGCTGTGACTCATAAGTTAAATCAAGATGGGAGGAATGTCATTCAGGACTCTTTTGGTGAAAACAAAGAGGTTTTAGTGTGTGCTCTTAAAACAGCTGAAACGTCCTTCAGTTTGTAACCTTCAAGCTTCATCCCCCCCACTTTTCCTTTGTTTATCTTCAGAAAACTAGCCACTGACTTCTTTGTGGGCCAGCAGCAACTTTGTGTGTGTGTGTGTGTGTGTGTATGACAATTATTGTGTCTACATTCCAGCACATCAGGGAGGTTTCCAAGCAATATTCTGCACTCTCTTCCAGTGTATATATGTGTTAATGTATGATTGTCAGAGCATGTAGAGGGTGCTGATGTGGTTTAGTGTACGTACGCCAGAGCCATGATGCTCAGCGGTCGGCCTGCCAACGATTCCAATCGCTTCAGAGTCTTCATGTTGTCAGAGGACAAACCCATCCCGCTGTCTGACTGACCGCCCTGTTGAGGATGGAGAGACGGACAGAAAGTCATTAATTAAAACTCCAAATGCCATCTTTCTTTCTTTCTCTCTTTTTTTCTTATCTAAGGTGAACAAATATCTAAAAATAAGAAATAAAGTAAACTTTGTTTCTATAGAATCTTTCAAAAATGTTACAAAATGCTCAAACAGGTCAAACAGTGATATTTCACCAAAAAAAAAACCCCAAAAAACTCAAAATCATAAAAGTGTTAAGAGTAATAATTTATAAAACTGGCTGCCTATACAGGTAGGTTTTTAAAATGTGGCACAGATTCAGAGTTTGTTCTTCAGTGTTGGAGCTAAAACAGTAGAAGTATGATCCCTCTTTGCTCTGAGCCTGGACCGGTTTGAGAGGCAGACTTTCTTGATGCAGAATAAGGAGTTAAAGATCAGAAATATATAGCCGAGCCAAACCACGAACAACTTTAAAAGCAATCAACAGCAGCACTGTAGAGATGTGTGTGCTCTCTTCATCTAGTGTTGGTCTGACGCCTTGCCGCTGCATTCTGCACAAATTGCTGCATCATATTGAACATAGTGCAACTAATGAATTGTAATAGTTGAGACTAGAGAAAATAAGCATGGATAATTGCTCAGCTATGTTTTTGGGAAGCACTGGTTTTATTTTGAATTTGGCAAAAATTTGCATTTGTACAAAGCAAAACTGTACAAGACTCTTGTGATGATTGAAGTTGATGTTTGGATAAAAAAACAACTCCTACATTTCTGTGTGAACGTTTTAGGATAGCTGTGGACTTTCCAAGGTGGGGCTGGCGGTTAGAAATATGATAAGCACCAATAACCAGAACTTCAGTTTTATCATAACTCAGTTGGAGAAAGTTGGAGGCAATCCAGTGTTTGATGGCAGCAGTGCAGGGAATCCTGATTCTCGGGACTAAATGAAACATACAAACTTGTATCTGTAGGACATGGTGTTGATATGACAAGTAGTAGCAACAAACTGAACAAAATCGAGCCAAGTATTAAGTCTGCTGGGATCTCACATGACATAAGAGCAGAGGAATAAAGTTATCAACAGCTACTTTGAACACTGGATGAAAACCAATTCAAAGCAGTTTTAAAATGAATGTTATACCCTCTCATACAGTAAACAGTAAGATTGAGGATCCAGGGTGGAGTGTCTGGTTTAGCGTCAGGATGAATAACTCACCCCATGGTTCTCATTTGTCCCGTCCTCTATGGTAACCTCGTCGAAGGTTTTCACACTAGCGGGACGGATCTTGATGTTCCTGGCAAAAAAAGAAAAAAAAATTCCAGGGTAAGACTCCAAAATAAAAATGTTCTGTTTCTGTTCAGAGAATCGTTTGATTACACTGGAGCCAAGAGGCAAAGTTCAGCAACAAAACCGCAGGAACTTAATCACTTAGATCAACAACGTGTAGCATCTATGACATTGTACTTTGAAAACACACCTTGTTGACTTTGCATTTCAACACTGAGAGGCTAAAACGACTGCTTAATTTAGCTTAAGGGGTAACTGTCATTACTGCTTTTCAACACCTCCTCAATAAACACACTTGGAGGATCTGTGAAAACCCAAGAGCTCAAACAAATGTTATTTTAAGTGGACATAAATCTAAAGGGAGGCGCTACGGTTTTTGGGGAAATTCCTTACAGAAGCCACAATACTAAAAGCTCTCTGGCCATCGAGCTGGCCATGTGGTGTTCTTATCATGTGCCAATCTGGTCTGTCATTGTCCTCAAGTCAGACCTTAATGTTCTGCTGGAAGAGTTTAGTCTGAGTGCTGCAGGAACAGTAATTGTTTTGGATAATATTCAGTGCAAAGTGGGAAAATGATTTAGGCATTTCCTTTGCATAACAGACCACAGTGTTGGAACTGTAACAATTTGAGGGTAGGTTTACATGCCTTCAAGATAAGGAGATTTATTTCCTTTGAATGTCTTAACAAGTTCATTGGGGACTGTAACAGATTTGAGCCAATAAGATTAAGAGTCTACAGCCATGCTAGCGGCTCTGTGAGGCTGTGCGTAGACACAGAGGTGCTTTGAGCAAAATGCAAATGTCAACATGCTAATATGCTCATGATTACAATGCTAACATACTAATGTTTAGCAGGTATAATGTTTACCATGTTCACCATCTAGGTTTTCTGTGTTAGCATGCTAACACTTGCTAATTAGCACTGAACACAAAGTACAGTTGAGGCTGATGGGAATGTTGTCAGTTTTGCAGATGTGGTAGACAAATGGCAATTCATAAAAATGTTGTCAAGGTTGCAGACAAACACAAATGTCAAACTCATGGTGGCACTAGACAAAAAGTCAGAGAATCACAAAAGTCAGCAGGATTCATCCTCTGGGAACCATGAATATCTGCACAAAATTTTGTGCCAATCAGTTTAGTGGATGTTGAAATGTTTTACAGGATAAGTGAAAACTCAGTAGTGCTAGAGGAAAAGTCAAGGTATCTCCCTAAGTGATAAGAATATTTGTACTAAATTTCCTGGCAATCCATCCAATAGTTGTTGAAATATTTCAGTCTGGACCACAGTGATAGACTGACCAATCATTGCCTAACATTGTCATGAGCCACGGTGCGAGCATGGCTAAAATCATCTCAGCATTGAGAAGATTAGATAAAATAGTTAGTCTGTGAGTACATGAGTTTACAGTTACAGCCTGTTTTATGTAAACTAGACAATGAGCAATGATTCATGTTCTCACCAGTTGCCCCCTGAGTCGCGGTGTGAGACGGGCCGTGTTGGCGTCTCCTCTGATGGCTTGGTGGCAGACGGGTCTCCCACCTTGGCCAGCAAGGCTGTGTTGATGGGTATGTAATGCTTCCCCTCCTAAATCAACCAAGCAGAGACAAAACATCTTAGAGTGCAGCCTTACGCTTGCACAGTGTAAAGTATAAAGCGCTGAGGGCGATACGGTGTGCACACTATGTAAACACACACATCCACAGGTCGTGGCGAGCAGCCATAGAAACTAAGGTCATGCCTAATAAATCCAATACAATGCGCATGATTTTGGTGGAGACTGCAGAGTCCATGACCAGCCTTCCTGTACAGTAACAATAGCTTTATTAATGAGAGTCAAAACCCTCTACTGTTCTCTCTGTCCAGTCTAGATTGTTTCTCATGAGAATAGGTTTCACAGACTCATTTGTAATGCAACATGTTATAGTTTTTATGTGATGTGTTGTCTGGCTTTGTCTTTATATCCTATTAATTCACTGATCAATCTACAGTCTTCTGTAGTCACTGTAGCAGTAGTGAAATTTAATTCCTTTATTGTGTGCGTATCTGTCTGCAGTAATGTAAAATCTGGACAAGAAGCCAGTTCTCTTTAGTGGCTGGAAGTAGGAACTTGACTGTAGGCATCTTGTACATCCTGATGATTGAAAATGATCTGGTCTTGTTACGGCTCAGGCCAATTTTCTATCATCAGTGAGAGTTGAGGCTAAGTGCCCTTCCCTTTTCAATTTCCTTCTCCTTTTTCCATCCATCTTCCTTTTTTAGTATCATCTTGTTATTCCTTTGGTACAAGAATATTTATTATTTTATTTCAGTCCCTCATTAAGATACAAAGTATACAGCCATAACTTATTTTGTGCTTTAGGGAGGTAAAGATGAGAGCTTCAAATATGTTGTTCATAGTCACATGAATTGAGAATAGGACTAGAAGTCGTCACAAATTCACTTTATCTGAGAGAGACCAGTATAATTAAACAAAAAACAAAGAGACCCGATCCAAAAGGGACCTGAAGCAAGTGAGACCCAGTCTGACATAGACACAATTCTAAGTGCTGTTGACCTGAACAGACTCAAATAGAAAAAGAGTAGGAATACATGTCATATTTTCAAACACTAAAGATTCTCCGTTTTGCCTCAAAAAACTATTTTTTCTTCCGTGATGATTATGATGTGTCGGCCCAATTTGGGTCCCTTGGTTAGCAGCAACCAAGTGGTCAGATGAAGACATCTAAATTGAAAAATGAATGTTTCTAAATGTTTACATGAAAACCAAATACTGTGATTTTTCCTGCGAGTATTTTGCAACTTTTTTGACTGATGGGAACAGGGCTGTTTTACATTCTTACCAAATCTATTAACTTTCAACAGTTTGTGACATTTCACAACATTCATGCCACACAATGATACTTTGTGTCAAAGAATGAAAAAGTTTTTCCATGCATTCAGACATGTGGTTCCTCTTACGAGGCTGATAGTACCATTTCTAAGGGAGCTAAGTGTTTGTGATGACTGTTACTTCCCCTCTCCGTCACTCTGAACACACCCACACTGCATCTCCTTTTAGAAGTCTGATCAGTGAGTGTCAGCAGTGATTGTGCTCATAATGCAGAACTATTGACAAATATTATTCAAAGAAGTGTCTGGTTGGTTAGAATTCCAAGAATATGAGTAAATTAAATCTACCGTCATGAGTTTTTAGGGTGAGTTCACATCACAGCTGTTGATGATAAACTTTCTCTCAGATATTTCTGAGAATGGAAGTTCTGTTCAAATCATATGTGGTGTTCAAACAGCACACTCTAGTTTGTCTATCATACCTGCTGCACGCTGGCCTGAAGCAGGTCTCCCAGTCTTTCCACCAGCTCAGTGAAGGTCGGCCGCTCCTGTGGCTCCCCCTGCCAGCAGTCCAACATGGTCTGATATCTACGAGCAAAGAAAACACCACTGAACAAACACCGCAACATACATGGCACACACAAATCCTCAGCATATTGGATGGACATTCCTAATGCTAAAGCCAAGATAAACACATATTTGGGTTGAGGTATTGTAAAATGGGACCTTATTGGTGCCAGAATATTTAGCACCTTGAAGGAGAAACTATCAGAGTTGGTCGTCTTTTCACATCTCTGTGTTAAGACTGGTACAGAGGTGACCACATCTGGTCCACCTATACATCGACTGTCATCTAGAACATTAGTACATACCCTATTCATTATTTTCAGGGGATTTTAAGCCTCTGGGGCTGTATCTGATTCTCTCCTGGTCTTGGGTGTGAAGACCAGTGAGAGTGCGCAGTCTGTCTGGTCTCTGACAGGCTGTCAGCGTCTCTGCTCATGTGGGAAGACTCAGAGCCTTTATGTGAGTTTCCATCGCACAGCTCTGTCTCATTTCATGGAGGAATTTAGAAACAGAGCACCACGGCTGCTGTTTAAATTAAATTCACAGCGTGTTACTGATTGGGATCCGTCAGTGATGGACCCCTATCCTGTTTCTGCTGCAACAACCACCGCTTTCCCCACAGAAATCTTAAGTTTTTATGTAAATATAGCCATTATGATTCCCTTCTGGCATCGTATTTAATCAATCTCAAGTTTTAAGTTGCTGACTGTAAAAAGCAGATGGTCTGTTGCTGCTGTATTGCACACCCTCCTCTCCATCTGTGTTTTTGTGTGCAGGTCACACTCTCAGTGCTGTCAGGCCCGGCTGAAAGAGGCCAAGCGGCTGTGAATCCCATGTTAATAAACATAGAGTACACTCCAACAGGTGGTAGCCCTCGTAACGGTGACAGGATGTGGAGAGCATGATCGCAGCCCTTATGCATATCATTGATGGGGGAAGAAGATACATGGTATGATTGCACAATTTAAACCACATTTCCTGCCTGGTCTGTAATGAGAATAAATAGCCTTCCCCCGCATGTTTTAGGTCTTGAAGGAGTGCGGTGTGTCTGAGGGAGGGGAGATTCTGCAGAACTGAGTTACATTGTGCGGTTGGGCAAGTGTGTTAGGATAGGAAGTGAGCATCCTATTTATTGTATTCCCACTCTCTGAGAGGCATCCGCTAAATTCCTCTGCAATGCATCAGGACCGGGGATCCTATTAACAGGCAGTAGTTCCTGATGAATCAGAGCTGCAATGACTCAAATTAAATACTCAACACGCTGCGCAGCCTCATGTGTTTTTCATCATTCGTGTATTAGGGGTTTGGGGTCAGGGTCAAGGTGTCAAAACCTGAGCTTACAGACACAAGTGATCAACTGCAGACCTCTGGAGGGGATCAGCAGAATATATTTAAACCGATAACAGCAGGTTTTTTTATCTTGGCTTCAAATCAGAGACCGGCCTCACAGTCATAAGAATGCAAAATACATAATCTGGCAGTTCAATTTTCATCAAATGGGTTGCCTAAATCAAGCCGGAAAGTACTAGAGATTCTTGGCACCAGTAGGTCTGCATCTACAGATCTTATGTTCTGACTGAAACCTACAGTCTGGATTACATTTTGTGTATCATTTCCAATCACTGTCTTCTTTGTAAAGCTGATAAATTCATTCAGTTAGCTTTACTTGGCACACGATGCTTTAAAACTCTGGACCTTTTGATACCACATCATTATTAAGCAGAAGTGTAGTATTATGCTTTCAAAATAAATAAGATTTGTGGAGTTTCACTATATGAGTCATTCTAAATGAAAACCAGACAATGTATGCACACTTGTTGAGAGCGATCGCTGGGTCTGGATCCTGAGAACATGTAGGACTGCATACTTTTTCAAAGTTTAGGCATTTGACAGAAAAGTTACAGTATCCTGCATCACTAACTGACAACACTGATACCAAAGAAGAAGACTCTCTGTTCTCCCACAGATATTCATATCTGGCAACATCCACCAGCCCCTACTCAAAAAATATCCAGTCTCACTCCAGACATTCCCTTTAAATACGGTGCTCAGTTACATCTGCGTCACTGTCAGTCAGAAAAAGTTTCAGAGCTTCAAGCTCATGGCCGCAGAGCCAATCAGTAGCTAATGTTTCCTTCTGCAACATTCAGAGCTGGATTACCCATGATGCTTATCAGGCACCCCTGACCTTTTGGTACAACCACAAAGAGGTAGAAAGAAACAATGGCTCCTCTCAGTTGTATATCGATATGGGAGACAATTGCTGCCTTTATTTTCTTGGCCTCTATGAGGTCCCTGTTAACTACAAAGAGGAGAACATACAGCTGAGGTTGTCGAGTATCAGTTTTTTTCACTGACTGAACTGCCTCTCACACATTTTTGTTTTCTCACGAAATGCAAACAATAACATGTTGATACTCCTAAATGTCTTAAAGAAATATACACAGGATAGGACAGAAAATCAGTAAATGCAAAGTTAACATTACCAAACACAGTCCACTTGACTTTTCACTTCACTACCCCTGACTTAATTGACATGGACAGTGTGAAGGAACCTTTTTCTTTCATTTGCTGTTATTATTCATATGAATTCTTACATTTCAGAAGAAGAGTATTCTGGGGCTCTCATCCTGGTCCCCTCTTTCAGCCTGCAGCAAAATTCCTCGTCAATTTGGACGCCGGGGTACGGTGAGGCACCTGGGAGAGGAGAGAGAGGGATATGCTCATTACAGAGTTATTTGTTGTGTATAAGGCAATACACACTCCATTTACTTTATAATATAGACATGATGGAAAATATGGAGGCGTGATGTAGATTGCTATCACACAATAAGGTGTTGTTACAGTAAATTAGATTTACATTTCAAAATCAAATGTAACAGTAAAGTTAAGTTAGTAGTCTGTGCTCAGTGTTTTCCATACGATGATAATACCTCGACAGACTGTCCAGGTATTTTAATAGGCTCCAAAGCAAATCCTTAGGATGCTATGTTTTATAAAGATGGTTCTTGCCACTTTCAAAATAGTAGTAGTATGCACAGAGAATGTTTGCAGAATGGAGAAAAGTTAAAGGATGAAGAAGATTGTGAAACAATAATTTTACAATGAAATTATTTTGCTGTAAATTGGAAACTGGGCTCAAAACCAAGTCCCAACTAAATATACACATTCTTAGTGATTGGTACATTAAGGTTTTAAAGGATCATTATTTGCTGTTACAAAGACACACCTGCCCAGTCTCTGTTGCATTAGTGATTCCCTACAGATTATGATTACTGACCTAAGCCAAAAAAGTAAAAAAGTACTTCTGACTATTTGTCAGCCAGCTTGCTAACCAGTTGTGACAGAAGAAGCTCACGTTTATGGGAAACATTAGACTTTGTTTGCTGGTGAGTGTGATCACTGCAGCTTCACATCCTCAATAGTCTACACGAAGAAGAAGAAGAAGAATTCTTTTCTTTGGAAACTCTTGCAGATTGCATAACAACCTCTGTATACATGTATAAAAAAGGCTACTACTGAGTCATGAATCTGTTAAGGGTATCACTCATCAACCAAAAGGGAACCACCACCACTTTTATTTACTTTTGAACTGTAATGTTGGCAATAAAATTTGAACTTTGAGCCAAAGCCTACCTCATGCTCGGCTCGCTGTGAAAACATAGTCACGCACTGAACCATCTTGTATCAAATATCTAATTTTATTGACTTTGGAGAATGTTGCCCATTCTGTGTAATCAACAACATTTCGTAACTCATCAAATTATGTTTTTGTGTGCTTGCTTGGATCCCTAGACATAATATCAAATACCATCTTTGTAGCTTTCCAAATTTATAGGGAAACCTATAAATTTGAATCCTGGAAGAAAGAAAGAAATATTTACAGAATAATAAAAGGCACATTACAGTCACACTTAACATGGTCCGTGTTCCAGTTGCAGCCAATGAAGACACTACCACAATGTGAAAGTCGGTGCATAAACATGTTGTACACCAACTGAGCCTTAAATGGTCCTTGCCACCGACTGCGAAGTGAATTTTAATTTAAACTTTTTTAACCCCTTACAGCCAACGTTATATTAAATACTGGGAGCTGAAGTCCTTGTTCCAAATTAATATAAAGGTTCCAAATAATACTAGAATTTGCACAAAAGTTTACAGATACATGTGGTGTCTGTTAAAACAGTTTTTGTACATTGTATTTAAAATGTTTGTTACGTTTGTGTATCTGAGATTTGATGAATGTTTTGTGGAAGGAATAATGATCTGCTTCATCTTATTGTGCAACTGAAGCAAAACTTGTAGACAATTGAAAGTGAAATTCTGTATTATACCTTAATATATTGTACATAATAATGATGAGATAGAATATTCTTTCATCTCTTGCCCTATATAATTATAAGCCAAACAGTTCCAACATTTGATAATGTGTATATCTAGTATGACAAACATCATGTAGAGCTGATTCACATTTTGCCATCAACACTATATAAACAAAAATAGGATATTTAAACCCACAAGACGGAACTGACACACGTTTGGTTCACAGAGCCATCTCAAAAATACACTTGGGTAACCATCAAACGTTTGACCTCCAAACATTATCAGGTTGCAAAGCTCACTTCTTTGCCTTTTTTTTTTTGGTCATTTTGTATCCTTGTTTCCTGATTTATTTTTCTGAGGGCCAGCTAACACTACCCAGATGTGTAAGTGTTTCTTTAACAGAAAATGTGGTGAGAATATGTCAAGAGTGAAGAAGAAGGAGGAGAGAGAATGAGGGGAAAAAAGGAGAGAAAAAAGGAAAGGTGTCACTATGACGTCAGTGTGCTTTACATCTTAAAGAATATGCAATTTGACACACTTTTCTTTCAACGGCAGTGGGTGACGACTCCGTATGGCGGTGATTCAAAAGCAGCACAGTCGAAAGTACAGTATAGCAATACATCCATTTGAGGCTCTCCACATTTTTATGTTTACTCTTATGTTTCCCCTGCTTCCCATGGTGACACTTAAACATACAATATTTCATGTTGAGTCTTGCTATAGAAACGTGTGCTGAGCTCTGTGCCTCAGTACATAGGCAGACACAATGCTGCCTTAAAGACTGCAGTGGTTTCACAGCAGGGGCGCACATTTACACTGATCTGGCTGCTTGGTAACTGTGAGTTTGTGTTGCCAGCTGGGGAGAAACGAATAGCTTACATAGGAGGTGTTTTAATGTCCCATGCCTGTACTAAAAATCACAGTCACTAATGTTTTTATACGAGTGGCATGAAAATTGTTTTCTTAGGCTGACAATGCAAGCAGACTCTTTGTCCCAAAAGCACAATTACACAGTGAAAGAAGACTATTACCCTGTGCATCTGGCGAGGCTGTACAGCCGGGGGCACAGAACGAGTCTACCGAGCTACAGCTCTTTTCTCACTGAACATCTCTAATAACAACCCTGTGTTTAACTGAGATGCCAAGCTGTATGCGTATGTGGGGATGTTAAGAATAAACACAATCTACAAGTAAATGTGAATTAAATGTCAATATTTTCATGTCACTAGGAAATAACTGTATCATCATATTGCAGACAGGGGTGTTTTAAATGTAGTATTTGTATGTAAGGTATGACAACATTGTAAGAAATTCATGATAAAAGCTTTAAATTTAAAATAAAGTCCTTATACCAGTTGATTGTTCTTCATGTCAGCATAAGACATGTCTGAATATGTGTAAATGATCAGTTTGGACATGTGATTTCTGCATAAGCAAGGTTACTTTGCTTGCTTGTATGTATGTAAAACAGTATGCGTGTGAACTATGAAACTACAATGAGCCATGACACTTACCCAGAGAGAAGATCTCCCACATGAGAACACCAAAGGACCACACGTCACTCTGAGTTGTGTAGATCTTGTCAAAAATGGCCTCAGGTGCCATCCACTTGAGAGGCAGTCTAGCCTGTACACAAGTATTGAGATAAGAGATCATTTACTGCCTTATCTCACCTGTGTGGACATGTGACTTGTCAAAACCAACACTGATTCTACTGTCACATCTGTGGAGAGTCAGTAGGTTTAAATTGTGTGAGCAGGTGCTGCTTTTTGGATTCAGCTAAGCTTTGTTCAGTCTCCTAAGCAGGGAGATCTCAATTATTTTGTGACATTTCCAAGAGCTGCTGAATGATTCAGTCCTCCTTTTTTCTGCCAAGTAGCTTACTGTTTTGCATGTTCTGTATTAACGGAAATGCTTTTGAGCTGAGACATCTGGAAAAATAGGCTGTAATATACAACAATTCTAGTTTTTAATAAACTTACATCTCCTTTGCGCACATAATCCGGGTCTTTGTAGATGTCCCTGGCAAGTCCAAAATCACAAATCTTCACAACATTATTCTCAGAGAGTAGGATGTTTCGTGCAGCCAAATCACGGTGGATGCACTAATGAAATAAAGGAATAAAAGAAATCTTATTTTATGCAACGTTTACATGTACAAGTTGAAGGTTTGTGCATGCAATCAACTTCACAGTAGTACACTGCCTGCTTATAATGCATATCAGCTTGTGGAGGAACACATGGTCAAGTCATCAGTGATATTACAATGGGAGATGATGTTTTCCATATCCAGGCTAAGAAATGGTCTTTAACAGGTTATTTACAGCAATGGCTTCATTGTCTAATCAGTCCCATCCGCTCTGCGCAAACTTATGAATGACTTGAAAAATGAATGAGTTCTGGACTAATAGATGCACTAAACACTGGGCTTACAAACACATTAATAGTTTATTAAAATGTGTCAAAGTAGTATTCAAAGTGTAGAGTAGTCAAATCTTTTAAAGTTTAAAAATGTTTTGACTATTCTGAACTTTGAATGTGAACAAGTTCACCTCTACCGACTTTGCTGGTTTAAACGCACCAGTCAAACAAGGATGAGTGCAGTGATCCTTCACTATACTGAGTAAAATGTGTCCAAATTTAAATCAAAATAACATGATCTTTAAATTAAAAAAACAAAAATTCCACAATAAATTTAAAGAAATGTATATACTATGGTTTATATTAACAGACATTATCTTAAATGATTTGTGTGAAGTAAAGAATACCTTGCGTGAGGCCAAGAACTCCATGCCTTTTGCAACTTGGAAACTGTAGCAGATTAAATCTTCTAATGTCAGGACCCGCTTATATAAATCCTCAGATTCTGTGAAACAAAAAAGAATACGTGAAGTCTTCCCAGTGAGAAAGATTTTTCATACTGGACGTATATGATCTTTAAAGTTAGGACAATAAACCTACTCATCTAAGCATTTTTTTTAATGCAGGCAGCTTTATACACCTGTCAGATAAATCAGGTAAGATGAAACAGTAATGATTCTCATGGGGAAACTGCTAATGTAAAGCCCTGGACTGCAACATGTCATCCTAACAATCCATCCTGTCACGTATGCGTCTCCTCCTACACACTCTGTCTTTAAAACATCCTTTACAGAAGAGAGATAAAAGCAAATTACAATTCCTCCTATTTGTCAGATGTCAGGTGAAACGTGTGGTTATGGGCCCGGTGTGCTGGTCGGGGGTCTGAGAGAGGAACTCACGAGGAGTCCCTCCACTGGCCCACCTGAGTAAACAGCTAATCAAACCAGAAATAACACATCAGGAACAACATGGCTGACGTGCCGGGACTGAGCTAGAGCTCGAGAGGAGAGTAACACTCAGGTCAGGACAGGAAATAAACAGACGCCTCCCCAGACTCAGTGGGGTGACAGTGGCTCCTGCTGAAGTGATTGTACTGCTGAACAGGAGGAGGAAACGTCCCATCAGACTCAGGCTAGAAAACATTAGGCAGGAGGGGTGGAACAGAGGTGAGAGGGGGAGGAGGGAGACAGCAGGAGGGACAAACATAGGTGGGAGGAGTGCGGGGGTTGAAGGGAAGCAAGAAGTGCTCGGCCTTTACCTTCTTCCTCTTCCTCTGAGTCGCAGTAACTCTTATCTTCGATGAAGCCAGAGCTGGCTGAGCTTCCGGTGCTGGCCACGCTCTCTAGGCGGCGCTTCATCAGCTCGCTCAGCTCGCAGCCTGATCCTGATGACACCACCTTACCGTCCTGGCTCTGACCAGCACACATACAGGATATCATGATAAATGCTTGTGGTTTTACTACATGGTTGTTAAAACAGTCACTCACTGCTCACATTGCTGACTGCTCACACTGCTGAGTGAGCTGGAAAGTCTAAACCATGAAACTTGTTACTCACCCTATAAACAATGAAATCATCTCTCTTGCTTCTCAAATAGTTGGACAAGTTGCCGTATTTGCAGAACTCCACTATCATCATCAATGGGCCTGTTAAGAAGGTATATTTTTGTGATTATTCAATTCCTACAGCATGTGATAGTTCACAATGAAGAAAAACCGGCAGGATACATATGACAATTTAAACTTTTAAAGTTAAACTGACAATTCAACAAGCAATCTGCTAATTTAATGTCCTGTTCTTATACTTTCTATTTAACATACTTAAATATAAAAAACAGAAGTATTACTTCTAAAAAAACTCACCTCCAGGCTTTGTGCACGCTCCCAGCAGGTTGACCACGTTCAAATGATGGCCAATGTGGATCAGGATCTTTAACTCTGACATCAGAGCTTTCCGCTCATTTGATGTAGCGCCTCCTGTAATAACGTAAACACATGTAGAGCTTGTTCAGCATTGGTTAATTATCATTAAACATCCTGACAAAAAAGATTTACTTTTGAGCCCTTTTGATTTTGTTTTAAGATCTCGCCAGCAAGGTTCATGCACGCTTGGAATCCAAACTGCATGAAAAAATAATAGGGAACAGATTTTCACTTTTATAGAGTAAAGATGGAAGACAAGACCTTTTCATTAAACAAAATAAGCCCATCTCACAGGAAAATTCAGTTAAGATTGTATGCAGAGATAATAATATGAAAAGAAGCAAGTCTGCACAGGTCTGTTCTCATCTTAAAAGGCATTTTTTTCATACATAGAAGGGCACAAACCTTATTTAACACATCAAACACACAACATGGAATCAATATTTTAATAGTAAACATTTTCCTCACCTAAAATAGAACATGAAGTTTTCTGAGGTTTCATGAAATTATTTCCACCTTCATCTGGACTGTGAACACCATGTGATCATAAATCATCATAAAGATGCCTGGTTTCCTAATTATTCTAATTATATTTCACTGGCTTCATATTTAAATAAATATAAGGTAGTAAAGTGTTGCTGTTTCTATGTGTTTGTGTAAGGATCATTATTTTTCAATAATACAAAATTCCCAGTAAAGTTTGCAGAGAACCACTACATAAACATAGTTTAACCATCTATTGTTTTTACTTTGATGCATAATTAGCAGCTTATTTGCACTTTCTCGTCTTCTTGCGGGAGGAAACACATGTAACATACGCTTAGGGACTTAAAATTCATGTGAAATTACTTTAAACTCCTTCACCCCTTGAAAAAATCTGTAAAAACAAAAGATGATGAGCCTCAAGTTTGTTTTACTTACAAACTCTAAATATGTTTCATATATTTACTAATCAATGATTAATATTGTAATATCATATTTTAAGCCAAGAAGTGCTTACAAAACACACTGCTAGTTCCATGAAAATTGGGCAATTTTTTCTCCCGCTGATGAAGATCATGTGATGCGATTCAAAGTTCCGGAGTAGCTACTAAATTGTGCTGTTCTTGTTCTTTCGAACTTTGAACGTTTTATATTTATAATATTAATTTATAATATGTATAAAAAATAAAAAGGTCATTAAAAATATGAATACAAAATTTTCACATATAAAAACTACTGTGAACACTGAGATGATGCATCTTGCGTCATGTATTTCAAGAAGAAATTCTTCCTTTGCTTTTCTCATGTGTACAGAGAAAGCATTAAAAAAAGGGTGAATCCCGGAAGCTGGATCACCTCGGAATTTAATTTTGAGAGTTCATTAAATATAATGAAAAAATAATAACATTGCTTTAGAGCCAGTGATATGAACCTGCTTTTGATGGAGGACATAAAACAACAAAACTGGTGGTGCTCAGATTACATGCCTGATTTTGATAAATTTGAACTATGATGCAGTGTCTTCATCTTGAATTATGATGGCAATGAAAATCAAGATGTAGAGATGTAGAGTTTGTTTTATGTTGCTTTGACCAACCAGATATTTATGAGTTAGAAGCCAAAGCAGCCAGGGAGTCTCTAACCAAACCACGGTCAATTTGAGGAGACCTGCTGCTTTCCATTAAGTTTGACCTAAGACTAACAACAGCCAGAGAGTGTGTTGCTCTCAGAGAGTCTGTGATTTATACTGAGATATGATTAATGCTATGACAGTGACCAATACATCTAACCAACAGCCCTATTTTTCATCCTTACTGATACATCATCCCTATATCACCAATCACTGGTAGGTCTGCAGTTTACTTATCTAGTACCACAGAAGAAAGTTGGCTTTTTCAAAAATTAGATATGTCATTCACACATTAAGTTGTGGTGGATAGAATAGCTAAGTGTCTGTAACTTATTGGTTTTCCTGTTTTGATTTTACAAAACAGGAAACATTTATGGCTCTCTGCGAATCTGAAAATATGTTGGAATGAGATTCTAAATCATTCCTCCTAAAACTCAAGGCTGGAGGCAGAGGATAGTTTCCAAATGTTTGAAACTCCAAAATGTGGACAATATAAACATACTTTTTTTTGCTCATTTTGTACTTGTATCTTACACTAGTGAACCCTTCATAACCTGCAGATCTCGGACAGTCTGATCCGAGCTGTCAAATCTGTATACTCTCAATCTCTTCATCAAGGACAGAGGTTAGAGGTCTTCGCCTTTACCTCTGACTGCACTTTCTGAGGAACAGACATTGCATGCTTTGGTTTGAACTGATACTCCATACAAACATTAATTGCAGGCACATGTGGTTCTGTAGCTCATGAGTCTATCATGTGCACAAGAAATAAATCTTCTGCTGAAATGACAGATAGCTGCTATTCATCTGTTATTCATACAACAGTAAATGCCGTGATGTTAATGCTAGCCAGTTTATCTGGATGGACTCAGTGTTACCTCCATGATTAACCGGAGAGGCCATGTAGGCAAACTACAGTTATGTGAAAAATAATCATTCAATCAAGCCTATTATTTTCCAATAATGTCAGAGTCACAGTATTAAAATCCATGATATTGATGACAATGTACCTTTCAGCATTTTGACAGCAACTGTCTTGCAGGTTGAGAGCTTGTCGATCCCAAAGGCAGAGGCCTCCACCACTTTTCCAAAAGCTCCATGGCCAAGAGTTTTGCCTGGCAAAGGAAGAAGGTATGTGATAAGTGGGTCGACATTAGAGCATCCTGTCCCTGGGCAAATCAGACTGAATTCCCTGTCAGTTAGACTATGAGCCTGTAATTAAAACAACATGCTCGGGCTCTGATTACCAGGCTGTTTTTCTAGGGGATTTATGGTTCACTTAAGACTGGATGACAGCACAGGTCAATGATAAGTAATGACCCTACACACCAGCTGCACGAGCGGTAACACCTATTCCATGTACTTTAATGTGGTTGCGTATGTTATTACAATGAACTACCTTTAAGATAAACTTTTAATCTTTTGTCAAAATATTCAATTTATTAAGATGCCAACTGTCATATGTGGTTGCTGCTACCATTGCTCTGACTAGTTGCAGGTGACTATGTTTCTGGTATAATGCCCATAAAATCTGCTAAAAAAAAATTAATAAGAAACTAATTTTTCCCCACATTGATAGGATTGCACAGTGCTCACCTAGTCGCAAGCGGTCACGGGGAAACTCCCATTTGCTGCTGTCATACTGAAGGAGGTCATTCTGATCCTCGAGGGGACACTCGTCAGGGTCAATGATGATGGATGGACCCATCTTATAGTGTGCTGGTTGCTGAAGGGGTTAGAGGACAAATATGCATTTCATGATTATAATTAAGATATAGTTTTGAAATTATAGATTTGAGGTTATGTTTAATTTTGAGTCAGCAACAGTCCACATGACTAACATTCTTACTCTGTGTAACATCCTTACATAGTGTTTCCCTGCTGTTCTTTTTGGATGAGCACATTATGTTCTCCTTTTAAGCCATACCGTAAATATAAACATGAGCTCAGCCCTTCCCAGCTGTCAGGAAATGTGGAAATTATTAATACTGGCTAAATTTATCCTTCCATTAAACTATATTTCACAAGAGTGACTCAGTCACTTCCATAAAATCAGCAAAGCGAAATTTGTTGGTATCAAGTTCCTGTATGAAGTTCTTCAAAAATATCAGAAATGTAATGCCACCTGTTTGACTGTTTGAACTCCCAAATCTTGGCAAACGCTGATTTTGTGCAGTTTGAGAGAAAACAAAGTAATATAATGCCTTACCTTCCTTAGCTTGCGGATGAAGAGGATAAGCATGAGCCAGAGGAACGTGGCTGCAGCTCCCGTGCACACCAGAATGATTACCTCAATGTTTGGCTTCCCTTCATCCCCTGGAAAGAGAAGAAATGTCCTCAACTACCAGGCAGCTTTGGTTAAAATCACTGTGTTCTTTTTGTTATCTCATAAACTGTCATATTATATTAACAAGACAATTGTGCTTAAAAGAAAATAGTATGTTAAAAATTTGCAAATATAGAGAGCCTGGTTTCTGACTGAAGATACTGAGACTTCTATTTCACGTCATTCTTTTGTTTATTTGTTTCTTCCTACATTTTCTCTGACAGACTGTATACAAAAAGCAAGTGGAAACACGCTTTGATGTTTATTCTGGTTTGTTTGGGACATGCATACCACACTTTTTCCTATAGTGTTTTTCTTCAAAACACTGTTTTTCAAACCATCCATGTCAATACTCTGTAAGCTCTTATCCCTTAAATCTGCATACAGTTTCTTGTGGCTTTCATGTGATCTTTGACTAAACAGCCAAAGCAGATGATGATGATTGAATGAATAACAACGACTCTGAAGTTGAACATCAAGAGAAATCAAAGTGTGGCTTAATAAGACTTGAACTATTGGACTATTTAAGTGCCTGCACATAGACAAAACATGGTTGCATGATATCTCATCTACATTACAATAACAACATTTACATGTCAACTTAATTTATATGTGGAGCATACAGACACACACAAGCACACACACTAACAGACAGGTCTTTGCCAATAATCTACTGTGTGTTTCCAGTCCCTTAGCTGTCGTAGCAGTCAATCTCTTTGTAGTCATTAGTGGACCTCTTAACACTTCACAGAGGTCATGTCCTCAAGGTAAGGACTCTCAGCCAGAGCCTTGATCATAAAACCCAAGGAAGAATTCACTTGACATTCCTGGCAGCCCAAGATTTTCTGTCAGGGGAGACTTTTCATACTGAAGTCAGACCAGAGCTATTGGTAGTAGCGACAAAAAACATTGCGAAGACGGCCTCTGAGATGTTTTGACTGGACGTGCAGTAAATGCTGCTGCTCTGCTGCTTTTTCTGAAGATTAGTGTATCTAATGTGATCTATAGCCAGACTGACTGAAGCACACAGCAGTTCAAACTGACCAGAAAGCTTGGTGGTTAGGTAGTTAACATCTCAAGGTGCAGTTAAGAATGACTTACCGAGCACAGTGACGACAGCACTTGTTTTCGCGAAACCCTCATCGTTTCTGGCTATACACTCGTAGAGACCCTCATCATCTTTCTTCACCCTGTCAATGGTCAGGTTACCGTTCTTTCCCAGTGTGATTCCTGCAACACACATCCTCACAGTTAAAAGGGTACCATGAAGTTTTAAAAAGACTTGTGTAGGTGCAGGTTGGCAGTAGTGCAAAAGCAGGTGCGATGTCATTTTCATCAGGTGCTAGCGCTTTTGTGACTAAAAACAAACGTGCTTGCACTGCAGTGGGTTAATGTGAGCAGCTGAAGTTATATTTATGCAGATCAGGTGGCACACTGTAATCTTAATAGATCTCCTCAGGACATTTTTTCATTAATCCAAACTTCAAACACCATTAACGTGAGATAATATTTTCTCTGGTTTTAAACGCAAAACTCAGTTTATTTCTGTGCATGTAAACATAAATATGATTAACTGAAACCAACCAACTTATTATTTTACTATACAAAAGTATAATCAACTGACTATATTTAAACACACTATATTTATACTTCAAGTTACTGTAAGTGTACAAGGGACCACAGACAGGGACCTCAGTGTCTTGGAAATGTAAATTCAGTGTAGGATGGGACATCATCTGCACTTTGAGGTTTACTTGTGCATCTGTGCCTTGCAATGAAGAACAGTTTTCTCTGAGATGTTGGCCTGCTCCACCTGCTGATAACTTAGGTCTACTATTAACAATGTATTCTTTCTCTTCCACCCCCTCCTTTTGCTCTTGCACTACTGGCCAAAATTATAAAAATTGTATATTATATCATGATCATAGCACATGCAATACTATTGTCAGAGTTACCTGGGGCTTCTTCCACTGGAACACCATTTTTGTACCATGTGATGTCTGGATGAGGGACTCCCAGAGCTAAGCAAGTCAGAATCAGGGTGCTGCTACTGTTCACATCCTGATTTGTCAGATTTTGACTTAACCATGGGTGTTTTCTTGCTGCACCGAAAAAGAAAAAAAAAAATCAGAGGCACTATTGCTCAATCAATCTTGTTTAAACAGTGACTTATCAAGTGGTGCAAGACTGTTTTCTGTGTTCCTGTGTGTGCTAATGTACAGTATCATGTGCAGCTATCATTTGAGTACAAGTGGTTTTGCAATCATAAGCTTCTCATATCCTCTTTCTTACCATCCACAGTAAGTGCAGCAGTCTTGAGTTCAACCCTATTGTTGACCTTGTATGCCTGGCACCTGTAACCTGTACTGCTGTTTTTGGACACATTATGCAGATAAAGAGTAAGGAAGATGGAGTAGTTGCTGAACTGGAGACTGGACACTCCAGAGGTGACTGTTTGATTCCTGGAATCCAACCACCGTAGGTCTGTGTAGAGGTAACGAGAGGCTCGACAGGTCAAGTTGACGTTAACCCCCTCGATGGCTGTCCGAGGTTTGATGACAATTTCCTCATGTTGATCTAGTGTGAGAGGGCAGAGAAATGTGTTAAATCAGGATCATGTCACAACATCCAGAGCTCCAGACATATTAAACGAACGGCTGGGGTCAACTAAAGTTACTGAATCTGAATAAAAAAGCATTTTACAGGAGTCATCTGTTTTTACGTGTATGAACAGAGACACGTATCCTCCTGGCCAGAGAACCTGTTTTGGACAAAAGTTTTGGACACAAAGTTGCTCGTCGCAAGGCCAGGAATGTCAAATTTGCAGTTATTTCCTGTTTCATCACTGTTAATTGGAAGCACGTTGCCGGTGGACAGCATTGCGGATGGCGCTCCTGCAGTCATCCAATTGGAGTTAAGCTGAGTCTGGGCCCCAGGGGAACCAGACTGTGCTTGTTTATTCAGATCGCTGGAAAGCATTCTGTGTTCCGTAAGAGAAGACAGCTGTTATTACAGTTCTGTCCTCTTTTTTAGCAGCATTCCATCATCTTCCGTCTTCCCCACCTCTGGAAGAAAGAAGGATTCCTCTTGGGAACTTTCCCACTCTGGGAGACTAATTTTTGCTACTTGGCATCCCTTCAATTATGGGTTCACCTACTTCCATCTCCTAAAACAATCCCTCACCCCTTAACTTTCCAAGAGATGTGAATCACTCAACTTTTAAGGAAATGTGATTCACTTTGTTGCAAAGTGAACCGTGCTTTTGTGCAGTGACACCTCATCCCTGCTGTTATTACATAACTGTCTCAATGGATACTCATTTTGGGAACATTTGGAAATGCTCAGATGCACAAAAAAAAGTAAATTCTCATAGCAGAAGGCTCGCAGAGAAAGAGGAATGACCTGCTGGCACTGGAGCAGGAATGCAGTTATTCATAGCTGTTTTTAAACGCGTGCCATTATAGCACTCCATATGGCTCAGGAGATGTTTGCCTCTCTTCCGCCCTGAAGCCGTTCAGCTACAGTGGAAGATGGTTTCAATTAATGCCCCCCTTTGGTTTCTTTATTGCACAATACAATCTGTACATTCCTTCCCTGTTCTTGCAATTCATTACAGTGTGTACTGTATGTGTAGATCATTTGAAATAATCCTTTGCACGGTATAGTACGCTTTGCAATCACAATTAAACTCAGCAGAGCGGTTAAACTTGAAATGTTGATATTTCAGCTGTCTTTTTATGTTGTAATCTAGTGACCCACTTACCATTAACGTAGAAAGGGAACGTCATTTTGCTCTCGCCATCCTCATTCTGGGCCACACACAAGTACTTTCCCGACGTGTAAGCTTCTCCTATCACCAGGGTACTCACAGTCTAAATGTGATCAGTAGGACAATTATTACGGATTATTCAAAGAAGAACAAAACATGTTCAGATGAACAACACATTTTTAACATCACAATTCAGATTTCTCCCTGTGATTTGCAGTGCGATTTAACTTTGGGGTTCTGATCACAATCAGAGCAGTGAGTCGCTGTTAACAGGGGGGTGAGAGGTCTGGACCAAGCCTGCTCTGTTTTATACTCTCCAGTGCGTCACATTAATGAAAGGATACATCTGGAGTTTTAAATCCCTCTGAGTCTCCTTCAAACCTGCACTATAGATCCGGAGCAGGGGTTCTATGTGATTTCCTGGAGAGCACTTCTAATGCCACACTCGATGTTGTCATTGCACCGGTACATTTTAATGGCTTAAATAGACAAAATAATAAGTGAAACTTGGGTGAGGGCCAGACTGCGTGGGGTTCTGTTTAGTGTTCATTGTGACATCTGTTTTTTGGGGGCATTCAGCCACATCAAAGAGAGTGAATGATGTGGGTGTATTGTCTGGGTGTATGCTTGCTACACTTCCTGGGCTTGTAGAGGCTATTGTGCTGACTCTCAGACACAGCTGTAGCCATGAAACAATTTCAACGTCCCTGTACTTATCGTACAATATACACCGCAGTAAAAGAATAGGTGTTAAAAGTTATATCATATCGCCCAATTCATGCTGCTATGACATTTACCAAAACACTGATGGAGTGGCCTTCTGGTATTATGTTACAGCCATTACTCACCATGATGTAACCCAAGCTCAAAAACAGTCATTTAAACGATTGCGCACAGTCCCTGAGAGGTGACCTGACCAGACGCACTGTGACCTCTGTGCCCACGTCTTCCCCCTGTGTTTTCCTTATATTATGACCCGGGCCAGTATCCGTCTCTACTGGGCCTTCTGGGGAGCCGCTCAGAGGCCCGGCCCTGGCTACGTTCTTATTCACGGGCCAACACGATTTATGTGGGGTGACAGAGAGGAATTCACCTCCAACAAATCCCTCTTCTTTTAAACCGCTGCTTGTTATCATTGACCCTTAGTCCTAACCCTCATAAAGCACCAGCGTTTGGCCACAAGTACTTGTAAATAAATGGTGCCTCCCTATTTATGACAGACACATATTAGAACTGATGCCCTGTGAAAACGGCCAAATTTACAATTACTAGGGGAGCGAAAAACCAGTAGGATTCTGAATTATGTTCCATACTTAATCAGAGAGTAGGAGTCAATAAATCATCTAGTTAAGCACCAGAAACACTGGTTAAAGCAATGAACAAAAATGTTTGGATTTGGACGTTTGAACAATCACTGATTCGTTCTCTTGCTGGAAACTTGTATGCCAATGAATTTGTGCCCTAATTTGACCCAGCCTGCTGTAATTGGTTTCTTTAACCTAATCCTATAGACAGACTCTAGCAAGGGACCTGAGGCCTGCTCTTAATTATGTTTGGGGTGAACAGTTTTAGTAATAGGCTCCCACAGGACATTTGCGGAGTTGTCTACAGTTTCCCCATTGAGTGGCATGTTTTGGGTTTGCATGACAAAAATTGTTTTTGATATTTTCTAATAACAGTCATTTAAACATTAATTTAAACATTGGTGCCTTAGCGTTGATTTTTCAGAAAACTATATTTTATATTTTAAATGACTAAATCTGCTCAAATTCATAGATGTGACAAAGACTATCTCTATCTACTTAAATTCATGATCAAATTTTGCTTCTATAATGACTTCTATAATGAAAATTACAGCAATATGGGTACATAACAAAAGCACAATTCCAGCTGTATAGTGGCTAATATACACAAGTAATGGTGTAGTGTTGAATCTATAAAAGTCTGTTCAAGAGTCTTGGCACATGCTTAAGCCATATAGTCTTTATACTTTTTACAAGACACAACAGCCTGATTAACTGATGTCACAATAAAAAATGGCCTAGGATGAAGCTGCAGCTGCTTCATTTACAGATCTGCTTCATATTGAAAAATATGTGATATGGAGGATGTGTTTCACTCCAGTAGGGGGAAATGAACTGTGTCTCTCTGTAATGGGTCCAATGTAGGCCTCAAAGGGCAGGAATGCTCTGGTAGAGATCTTTCTCCTTATAGGAAGGCCTTTATACCAAAGGAAAACCAATGCAGTTATGCTGGTATGTTAGTTCCTTAATCTACACAATCTGTTACAAATGTACAGTAATTATCAATATAGCATCTTCCTTTTCAGATTTAGCACATCATATCCATGAAACCATGTAATTTCCCCATATTTTCCTGGTTACTTAATCTAAGAAGAAATCATTTCTTTTTGAGTACAGCAATGCAAAAGAAAATTTCTTTAAAAGGGACTGCTGAGGGCCTTTTATGGGTTTTGGTCACAGTTACATAAGTCAAAACTACTGCATCATTTTCAGTAAAGAGAAGTACTGCACCGCTGCCAATAGGAGGAAAATTGTAGATGTAGATTTATGGATTTCAGATGTTGAATCAGACCTTCAAGCCCTGGTCATGGGGGATATCTACTTGAATCTGACCTAGTTATTTGTTAGGTCTCTAGACATTTTATTTATCCAGTTGTCATAAAAAAACATTACATCACTATGCATCAGAGTAAACCACATACCTTGTTTTTCCCTTGAACCACTTCAGGCTTGACGTTTATGCTCTTAATCCAGTTGTCAGAGTAATTTCCTCTGTCTTCAACGTTGACCATCTTTGGCTTGGTGTAAGAAATGCAACTGAAGGACAGAGACAATGCAATTAAACTGACTATCTAGTCATGTTGTCAGTATCTACAAAAAAATTGTACACGTGTTGGACTTTGAACATGTAGAATGCATAAGACAACGCAGTAGACAAAAGCAGTCTTTCATATTTTGTTAATTAGGAATGTTAATGTAATGTTAAAACACATTCTGTCCAGATCATATGATTATAATATACAACTTGCTATCTTATACTGATAGCCTTAATCCTCTGTATTTTAAAAGACCATTTTGACTGATCTGGGTAGAGTCCAGGTAAAGACGAGGCTGTCTGGGTTATAGAGGCAAAGTAAGCCTTGATTCGCCCCCCACCTCCAAACCCTTCACCGCCCATGGTGGGGAACAATCAGCCTGATGAGAGGAGAGGCAGAGGAGGAAACAGCAACAGCGACAGGAAGGGCTGTGCTGTGCGTCACCTTGTACAGGAAACCCCCCCACGTTCTGGCCAGAGGAGATAAGGTTGATCCTAAGACCTTGGCGGTCAACAAGGGACAGCTGATAACTTCTCAACCTGGTGATAGAGACACCACCATACTTCTACCCCACACTCCTATCAGCCTCATTCCACATCCAACGTAGCAAGCTTCCCTGACCTCTAAACCCTCACTAGACCAAGCGTTTCCCCCCTTTTTTTTCTTTTCTTTTTTTTACAAAACTGCCAAAGATTTAGATGAGATATATTTTTGAAGGGCTACATGATGAATTTACAGTGACAGCTACTTTGCGGGGTCAGAGCTGTATAAAACAAACATTTTGCACAATTGGCCTCCCACTGGGCTATAGCTGTTCCTCTCTCTCATTAGCTGCCTGCCACAGCCCAGCCACTGTTCCTGGTGCCAGCCCTGATTATCTTTAGGCCTGCAGAAAAAGTTCATTTGACTCAACTTACCTTCTGCTATTATTTGTCGTGAATATGGCAAAATAAAGTGTTTTTTTTTTAAAACAATTTAATACATGAATTAATGGAAATCATGGTTGATTAACAGCATCTAACATGTAACATAATTTAGTCTTTCTAGTGCAGAAGTTCGCAATGTTGTTTTTGCTAATAGTGTTGGGGCCTGATAACCCAAGGGTAATGGCCCATTGTTTTCCTGATCTTACGACTCGCAGGTCTCATGCTGTCATTGACGAGCCAGGATCTCAGGGAATGTTCATCTTGTTTGTGGTTCATTACCAGGCCGGTATTCATGCACAGTCTCTCATACACTAAGTTCTGTTTGGCTCTGTAACAGCCTGGGGAATCTGAGATTAATATATCTCCCCACTGTTTCCCCTTCAGCATACAGAGCCACTGACCACAAACGAGAGGGCAGTTCTCGAGGGCTGCTTTTCTTTGATTAATGTCCCATATTTTGGGCCACAGTCAATTCAGTCAATGTAGTTTTATAGTGGGATCCCCAGGCTGGACTGGTGGCTCTAGACTCTATACTTATCTACTGTTAAGTCTCTGGTGCTGTATGTGTGTGAGTTTGTGACAACTACTCCACAACTGTGGCAGCAATAAAGTTTTTGCCCTCCAATGTAGCTGTTCACTTTTTTGAAAACATGAAGTCATATTTACAGCAGTAGACACATTTGCATGCAAAAATACATGTCGATTTTGCTCGGCCTGAATGATAATATGCAAACTGAATGATAATATACAAATTGTGTAAACAAAAGAGAAGAAGGTAAGAGTAACCTGAATCAAATCTCCTGTAAACTGGCAGCTAAAACTGAACATAGAGCACACAACAGGTAACAGGGAGGAACACCACAGTTAATGCAGTATCACTACATGGCAGCTTGTGGCACATAATTGATTTTTGAATAAGATTATGTTGGGTATTCATAAGCAATGTGGTCATTTCTAGCACAAAATGTACACTTATGATAGACTTCACCTTTGATAGGCTTTTCATTCTTCAAGGTTGGAGCAAGTTAACAGACCATACAGGAAGAAAGTCTAATGTAAACATTTCAAAGCTAGGGACATAACAAGATGGTGACTCACTCTTTAAGTGTTGGGTCTGAGGAACACGGTTGCCATAACCAAGTGATGTTTGGCAAGGGCAACCCATAAGCAGTGCAGGTTAGCTGATGCTGTTTGTGAAACATGTAGGGCTGCACATCCACAGTTGCAAGCTCAGCCTCTGAGATAGTTGGCTTTACTGTGAGAGAGATGTGCACATAAACACACAAACACACACACACATACAAAGAGAGAGAGAGAGACAACAGGTTAGATCAACCATCCGCCATCCCAACCCAGCCCACTGTGGAATCTCATAATGTCTTTATAATGAGGGATGACAGTCATGATGGATAGCCGTGAAAAAGGTGCCATTGACACCAGTTGTCCTTTAGACAATGTGTACAAGAAGAATGGCAGGATGATTGGCTAGCCTGGGGCTGTAGGTCAAAGAACGACCCCGCAGTGGCCCATGCCCAAGACAGTGATTCAACCATGTGGTCTATAATCAACAACAGACAAAAAGCCTTGTGCCACCTCAAAAGATGTTCCATATCACTAAGCCATTCTCTCAAATTTTCTCTCTCCAACAGCTGAAATAGTCAAGTTACACAGTGACAAAGCTTGGAAAACCACAAAACGTGCACCACCCCCCCCCCCCCCCCCCCCCCCCACCCCCCCACCCCCCCCACCCCCCCCATACACACACACACCATCATGTAGAACACATTCATAATCTGGAGCACTGGGACAGCTCTAAACAACTGATGAACAAAGTTTAAAATAGTTCCCTAATTGATACCAGGAATCTCTCTTCATTTTGTTTGTTTGTGTCTGTGTGTATTTTTTGTCATTCCAATAAATTTAACGTTGTGAAGTGGGACAGTCAAGGACCATAAATAAAGCTTATACAAGCCAGAAGGGGTCTGATTTTTCCCTTTTTGGCACGCTATTGGGATTCCTAGATAATGTGCAAAGAATGCAATGAAAATAGCTCAACCCCCTCCCCACGCCCCCTACCATGGTAAGCTTGAAGTAACTGACATACACCGCTTGGTTCTCTATAGCAAGCAGACTTCATCCAAGTTTCCACACAACACCCTAGAACATGAGCAAACCCCACAAAATGTATAGTCTCTGGTGTTAACAGTTATCAGTATTCTTTACAAAGTCATCATAAGAATGCATTACATGCTCAATCCTTGTTTTCCTCAAGCTGTATACATACTGCACAGAACATGTTGTTTATATGAGCTGCACTGTATATACACATGGTGAGGATGCAAATAAATGCTGTGGACTAGGGGGGGTCTGGAGCGGCTGGAGTCTGCGTGCAGAATAGAGCCCGGGCAATTTACACACTGCGCCAAGCCCCTTCAAAAGAGCCCCAATAATCAACAACAGCTGCCCCTGCTACGTCAATCCAGCCTTGGAATCAACAAGCCCCCAAATTCCTCTCATACTAGAGCTGCTACCTGCCGTCCAGTGAACTAGACTGAAGCAGCTACAGTGCTGAGGCAGCCTCAGTCCACAGCCAAGGCACTGCTCTATTTCCTTAGGATCAGCAGTCATTATCAGGTTTATGGCAACAGCTTACCTTTCACTACCAGAGTGTAGCTCAGATTCCTGTACAGGCCCTTTGCTTGGTTGCCCAGGCTTATGGTGAAGACACCAGCGTGTTTTTGCTGCAAATCCTTGATGATCAAGTTGAAGTTAGATATCTTGTAACAGGTGGAATTCTTCTCGATAGGGACCCCATCTTTAAACCTAAAAATCATAGGCACAGGAAAGTTTTTACTAACAGTATACCGATATAATAACAAAACAATATCATCAAAAGAATACAGTTGACTTACAAAATTATAATTCAGGAATTCCTGCTGCACTTTATAGTGGAGGCACAACATTCACTATACATTATCTGCAGTTTGAAATTGTAATTTACTTACCATGTTATTATGTCTGGTTGTGGCAGAGCATTGACCTTGGGATCAAAGACAAACCTCTTTTTACCTTCCTTGACAGTCACCGTACTAGGCAGCTCGTGCCTATAGGAGATATTGAGGAATGGATGCTCTGGAACATAAGATCAAAGACATTTGAATACATGCCAATATAAAAAGGACAAGAAAAGTTCCCATCAAATGGTTGAAGAATCACCTCAGTGATTTTTGAGTGAAATTTTGGTGTAAAAAAATTCTTTCTTTGTGTGATAATTAAGTTGTACTTTTATACTTTCAAATGATGATAATAATAAAGAGCTCATGGAAGTCCAATTTTAAATACATTATCTGATTTTTATTCCACCCAAAGCATACTCACCAAAGACAAGCACTCTTGCTGAGACATTCTTGTGTTTTGTGGGTTCAATCTCAGCTTTGCAGTGGTACCATCCCTTATCCTCCATGGTAATGTTTGGTAACACTAAAGCCTTGCTCATCATTAAAGCGTGAGCAGGGCTGTCCTTGGTCTTGTTCGTAGAATGACGATTTTCCTGAAGACAAAAGAAATACCATAATCTCCACTGCTACAATCTGTGATGGTCCCTTTTACATATGGTAGTGCAGTGTCGACAGTAAATCCTGAACTCACTTTTTTCCTTGGAAAATCCCAGGTGAAGTTGATTCTTCCATTATAGGTGGTCTCCCCAGTACAGTTGAGGATGAGGGTGTCTCCAACCAGCACCCTGGCACGGTCTGGGGTGATCTTCACATTCTTAAGAACAAGAGCTGTAAAATGACATGACATGACATGAACACATAAAGACTGTGAAATTCTTATGAAACACAGAAACCTCTTTATTAATACTAGTCTTAATTTCTCAATGAGCAGGTTCGGCAAGAAAGAAAACACACTCACTGTGTCTTTGAGGGATGTACATTGACTCGAATTCACTTCCGTTGACCATGGTAACACAGATGATCATACTGTACCAACTCTCCTGAGTATAGGGAATCTTGAACCCAACCTCTGGATCCCATTTTATTCCCTTAGCAATCTTGTCTGAAAAAGGCGGAGTCTGTAATAAAAAAAAGCCAGAGACATTTTGTCAGTACCCGTACCAATGTTCATTAAAGATCACTGAGCCAGAAAAACCATAGTGTAATGCACTCAACTTCATTTAACATGTAACTCATGCTCTGCTGGGCTCAGCTGGGGACATACATCTGTTAGAGTTAAGGTCTAATTTGCTTTATTGTTTTGTGGAGTGTGACCTCTGCAATCATTTATGCAATGGAGCACAAAACATTGTGGACTTGGAAAAGGATGTACGTGCCTGTCGATGTTTGTTCTCATGCCAGTTGGGCTGGGAGAGGAGGCAAGGGAAGGGAAGGAAGGAAAGGGAGAAGGAAGGAGGAGTGCCATAGATTTACTAATAGCAGGAAGGTAACACAACCACTATCTATGCCATCTGAGTCAGATGTGCTTGTCTACAGTAGGCACTATGTCACATGGTCATATATCAGTGCCAAAAACATGACAAAACCAAACCCATGCAGCTTTGTGATTGGCATGGCAACCCAGTCAACATGGATTTCATGCTGCTGAAGGAACTGAATTTTATTGACCACAATCAGGTTCAACTGAAAGAGAAAAAGCATTGTGCAAACAATATCACTGAGGGAGCTCTTCTCCATTGACATCTTTTGCTACATTCTGGTATCAAATGTTATAATCCTCAGGATAAATTACCTGTTGTTTCCTGTGACTGGACACAGTGTGTACAGTTTTTTGTACTGCATTTCCTGATGTTTGTAAGAGAAGAGGCACTAAATTTAGACTGAGAATCTATTCTAAGAAAAACACTCTTGGAGCACCTTCCTGCTCTTACAGGATGCAGACAGAATGACTCCCTTTGCTGCCCCTGAGCTTCCCTCAGACAAGCACTGTCCCGGCCTGTTTCTATGTGCTAGAGTGATTTAACACACAAGGGTGTGAGAACCAGTGAGATGCCTTAAGCACAGAGAGGAAACACTTTATTTTTTTCCAAAGATGACAAGTAACTATACCCTGCTGTGGTATTAATACAATGGTACTGTGTGATTTACTTCAAAGTCAATGTCCAACAAGGTCTATGGAACCCATACAGTGTATTGCTATATACTATACAGTACAACAAGCATAAGCAGAAGGTGCAAAGATTGTCTTTGTGAGGCCTTACCGCTTTCAGTGTTACATGAGTATCAGGAGAAGACGTCTTGCAGGGGATAATGAGGCTGGTCTCATGTCTGTAGATGCCCACGACGTGAGGTGTTGGAGAACGGGGCTCCACAAATGGTTGCTTGGGATCTGAGGGACAAAAAACAAAAAAGTGAGATTTAAAATACAGGTCAGACAGAAACTGCATTTCAACACAGATGTGGCCCCTTACATTTTGTCCTTTGGGATAAACATGTTTTGTAGCAAATTTACAAATGTTGTTAAAGGAGGGTGAAGAAACTGTGCTTAGCAGTGCAATTGAATCAGGGCAAGGTCAGGGCATCCAATACAGAGATCAAATAAAGAGAAGAATCTCAGATCAGTTCATTCTAACTGGATAAGGCAGCAGAGCACAGATAGAGGGATCAGTCTAGTAGTGTGTTCCTACTGGGTAACCAGGCATCACACAACTACTGTGGGAACTTCAGGGCTACACAAATAGTGTGCAATTGGTGTGAGGTCAAGCAGTAGCAGTGTGATAAAAGAACTATTATTTGAAAAGTAAGCATGGAAAATGATCTAATAAACAGCTGAAGGGCTTTGAAAAGAGGGTGTTAGACTAAACACAGGCACAGCAGGCCGCTTGATAGCCCGGCGAACTGGGAACCACATTCACAGATCAACAGGAGAAAGAACAAAGTGCATCCAGCAGTTAGTTTAGTCTGCATGGTCTACAACTATTTCACACCCTTAGACTGACATCGCCTTATTATACAATACACATCTCAGTAAAATGGTCTGAGGCTGACTCAATACTCAAATTTGCTCTTCTTATGCTGCCTAGCAAAATCTTCATTTGAATAATACTATAACTGTAACTGGTGCCATGTGACGCTTCAGGGGAGACTTAGGAAAACAGTAGCTGAAGCAGGAAATCACAGTCAATGACTAGGGCTTCCCGTGCAATCACGCTCTCCCTTCCACCTCCAGAAGAAACCATAGTATCAAAGAAACCACTTCCTTTCTCTGTCTCTCTCTCTGAGAAGGAAAGCTGTGACACTTCAGTCTGAATGCCATAGATTAAAGTCAACTTCCTTCATGTAAGGAATAACTGTAGTTACACTGTAGTGCATACAACTGTAGTCTTTTTCTTTCTTTTCTTCTGTCTTTCCTTGCTTTTTTCTTGCTAAAGTGTATGTCCTCCAGCTCTTGTACTGCTCAGTTCAACACCAGACCCTTCTGCTGGCGTCAGCAGATAACAATCATCTTGTGAAAACCTTTCTTTTATCAGTCTTATATGACTTTCACAAAAACAAACACAGCAAAATCATGGATCGAAGAAAAACAATTCAATTCAAAATGAAAGAATTTCTTATCTGTGTTACAGTTTATAGACCAGTTCTTTGTATTTCTAAACAACATCACATTCAGTTTTTCTCATGCTGGAAAATCACTAACATTCAGTGGACTGGAGAAGATAATGACAGTGTTGTAACAAATGTTGCACTGATTTCTACTCTGTCATTCCCATTATTTAATTGACTGTGTTTGGTAAAAAAGGACCTGTAGTTTCAAACAATATCAAATGTGAAGAGGGTTTTGCAAGTCTCACCTCTGACATAGATATAGGTCTTGGTGATGTGGTTGCGGCCATCTTTGGAGTATTTACAGCTGTACGTCCCTGTGTTATTGGCAGTCAAGTGTGTGTGTGTCAGTTTGCTGCAATTAGAGTGACGTCTGGATTCACACCGCTGCTCCTTCATCCCTTCTGATGAAAGGGATGGGTATGTCCAGGTCAGTTGGCCATGACCTCTGATAGAAGACAGAAAGGGATAGTATGAGATAAAGTGGAAGATGACATCTCTTAAATCAGTACAGCTGGCTTAAGGTTCGATGACTGAAGCTAATTTGTGTCAATAAAATATGTTTTTTGAGATTTGGCCTATCAACATTACATGACTGTTGATCTGGTCCCCAGAAACAAAGCGCTGTATAACCTTGATCTATTTTAAGGACAAGTGTCACAGCTGGCAATGAACTTATGAGCTTTTTAGTTCAGGGTGGCAACGGCTGCTTCTCCCCTTGGGGTTTTTGGCATGATCTTCATTTTTTCGTTTATTTTGAGTTAATCTTGAGTCATCTGATAACTTGAACTTTCACATGGGAACATGTTTCTCTCGAGTGATGGGCTTAGCTAACACATTCTTTCCACACAGCATCCATTTTAAAACTCTCATTAAAGAGATCCCAGAGGAACATCAAACATGTCTTGCATACCACTGCCTTTGCCTGCAGAATTTTGGGTCAAACCTCCAGCTCTCATCCAGTGACAGAAAACAAGACAGCTTTGGCCAGGCGTCTTAGCAAATGGCCTTGTAGGGAAGCATTACATTAGATAGATATGAGGTTCCTAAACATTCCTTGCAGGCCTACGAAATGATGCAAGGCTCTTTAAATTCTTAACAAATGTGAATGCAGCACACTTTGGATCCCACCATCCCTGAAGGAAATTGCGTGAGACTGATAATGTGGACCACCACCACTGATTCCTCTCAAGGATTGTCCCATCTTCATTGTAGCCAGCAAGTGTCCTGAAGCCCAGCTGTTTATTTTCCCCTCAGCCTTTCTTTCATGCATGAGACTAGTCTCTAAACTTTCTGGTTATTGTGACAGTTAGGAAACAGATCACTGCTCAGAGAAGGACTCCTCTTCTCCTGACTGACATCTGATAACCGACCAGGAAAGGGCAAGAAAAACTGGAGTCATAAACTTGTTTGACTGATGTAAAAAATATGGATTTCTACTATAAAACACATGCCTCCTTTGTCACACTGATAAGGAACTGACATTAATAGCTACATGTTACATTTAATACTCATAGTATCTAAGTGTTGTTTTGATTCACTTGACATTGACACAGGTAGATGTGTAACATACCTGCACTCGAGGTTTAGCTTGTCCCCCTTATGAAGAATGATGGGATTCTCAGAGGGCAGAATTTTAGGCAAGTGCTCTCTCTCTGAATGTCCTGTTGAATACAGACACAGACACACACACACAAAATGAGCACTTAGGATGAAAGCCCAACAAACCTGCACATTTACATTGCTTTAATGGTGTTTGTCAGTCACTATCGCAGTAAACAACAGAATGGAAAACATTGTTGAGACTTCCCATGAATCACTTCACCCCTTGTGCTTGTAGGTTCACTTTGTGCTGATCTGCTCCTGCCTCTATGGAAATGATTATCTGCTGTGAGAGAACTTGGGGTTGTTTAATGGACTGTGGTCTGGGATGAGCAGTGTGTGTGTGTGTGTGTGTGTGTGTGTGTGTGTGTGTGTGTGTGTGTGTGTGAATCAGGGAGAACCGAGGTAACCCACAATGAGTGTCTTCCAACATGTCCACATGCGTTTCCTCTAAATCAACTGCTCCCTTCCTCTCTTTTTTGGAACAAGTCATTTTTCATTTACTGTTGACCTTGCACTGTAAATGAAATTACATTATCAAAGGTGGCCTCTATTTGGTGTACAGCCAGCTGTATCTGTTGATGTGTCCCTCTTGCAGCGTTCAACATAGGAAACACTGTGATTCTGCATGCTGTCCAGGAGGTGTCACAGTCCCATATGTGATTTCCTTCTTTTCACTGAGCTCCCTGAACAGCTTGTCATTGTGGTCAGAAAACAAGTTTATTAAGTTGACCCTCCAAATATGACAGTCTTCAGGGAAACCTTTATTTGTAGCATAGAATAAAGAAAGACAATAGAGTTACACAACAGCTCACTGCCAGGCTGACATGCTGACACATGAATTAGCTGATGGATACACATATACGCACATGTGCATGCACAAACCCACACACATACAGTACTCAAATACACCTGCGTTTACAATTGCAAGCACACATATACACTCAGAGAAAAGCACACACTCACAAATACACATATGCCTAGTATTTGTCTATTATTCAGAACAGCTGTTGTGCTAAGAATGAGCTGACAGTGCCAGTGTTGGCAGTGGCACTCAATACCGACTTCCTCGCAAAATATTATAACATCATTGTTTTATTGTCCAAGGTTATACAGAGGGGAAGGGATGTGGCTCTCACTCTTTCATGCTGTGATACCACGTGCTTTCAGCTGGATATTAAGATCAAAATCAAGGTTCCTGACTATCATACACTATGAGAGAATCTACAATTCACAAGTTAATAACTATCTGTTGTTGATTTTTCCTTAGCTGTGACACTAATTTCCCATAAGTGTTCTCATAAAGTTTGTGTTTGTCTTGACTCACATCTGAAAACTGGCTGCAAGTTCATGTAATTGAATAGCTGGAAATGAGTACTTTGTAATAATGAATCAAACAGAAGTTGAACCCTGGGACCTGTTAATTACAAATGGCAAAAAGAACAATGTATCTTTTGCTGTTTGCAAGACTAATTTCTGCATGTTCAATGTGTCAGTTGTTTGACTTATGCTCTGATAACAATGCAACACATGTATGAATGTGGACATCTGCTTGCATAATAACCAATAACAAAACCAAAAACAGCATCCTGACCTCAAATTGCACTGGCAGGCAGCTCATCTCTTAAAACTGGCCAATTTTCCCCTATTCTCCTCAGTAACACACTACAGATGGATGAATCAGCAGGGGCCCCCAGCAGCCCACTAAAAGAAAAAAAAAAAAAAACATCCCGCGGTTGTCTCTCTACACCCACACCCTCAAAACTCCCACCTGCCCCAGTGCCTGCCCAACGCTGACCTCAGCAAGCGTCCCGACACCCCTAACCCCCCGTAACAGCTGTGTGCTGCATTCCTCCAGCAGATTGCCTGAAAAATGCCAGAAATTGTGCTTATTGTGTTCAAAGAGCCCTGAAGCTGGTTCTCATTAGGAGCCATTAAGAAGAGGACAGGCATGGAACAAACAGTGAGGGGGGGGGGGGGGGGGGGGGGGGAGACGACTGACTCCTGGTTCAGTTTCTCAGTCAAATGATGATGGGGGCTTTGAGCCAGTCACACAGCATCAAACAGATTACTGACAAAGGGCCAACTTAACTAAGATTAGACCTGAATTACATTTGTATGTCCTTGTCCTCACTTAGCATTGAGCGAGGGAAGTGGCACAGGACATAGTGTTTGGAAAATATTTGTGGTAGGTTCACTACCTGTTAGGAAATAAAGACTTAAAATTTAAACAGTGTTGGATTCCAAGATCTACTCTACACTATTCTGAAATACTTGTGGCCGAGATGCAATTTAAATATTTAGCCTGAAAGAGCCAAACAATGACAAAAGTTTTTCATTAATCCAAGCTGGAGACAGTGAGAAGTTCAGCAATGCAACTGAAATTGTTGACCCTAGACTAACCTAATTTCTTACCTTTCATCAAATGTTTTTTAAGGCTATAGGCTAATGAAAATTTTGTTGTTTTTTTTGGCTATTTTTTATATCTATTTTGTATGTACAATAAATAGCATTTGTAGTATGTAATTTCTACCAATGGTGGATTGATTTTCAGCCATCTGTTTTGGTACAACCACTGCATCGAATCAGCATTACAATTACAGCATTACAGATCTGCAGGTTGAGGATAAAAGAAGCTATTACAGAGGTGAATGATATGTAAAAGACAAGAAGCTGAAAGAGAACGTGACAGGGAAGGATGTTATGAGTTGGCATAAACTGTTGGCAAGATGTCACCAGCCATACTGTTGCAGCATTTGACCAGTATCTCATGGTTGATGCTGCGTAATAAAAACCACCATTACTGTAAGAGATGACTGTACTGCCAGTCAATTGGACAGGAAACCCCAAATCACAACCCTTCAAGTGAAGGGAATAATGTGCGGAATTCCCATCTCTTTTTCAAAGGGTACACTTCATGTCCCCATACTTCCTGTCCTATCATGAAACAACGTGACTGTCTTGAGAGTTAGGCGCAGAAGATCTTTTTTTGGCATTTTCAAGGTAAAAGTAACAATACAGCATGATGACTCCCCTGTTTAACCATGCCACTTTATTCCGTATAGTGCGGTGACAACAAAAGACAGAATGGCTGGAGAGTAAGTGTTTAACAAAAGAGTGCAGGGTCATTGGTGGTGAGTCATCTTCACTAGAATGTGACCATGGCGACAGGAGTGAAACAGTAGCGAATGGTTGCCAATCTTTGGCAACTACTGAGATAAGCTTCCTGTCCTAGTGTACAGGGATAGCATGTGATCTGTTGAGCCTTGGGAAGCATTGCAGTACAAAGATTTTTAAACGATCTCTTGATGACTGTAAGTGATTGTAAGTGATCTTTTAAAAGGAATATGCCATTACCCTTCTACCTGTTAAGGAACTGGACTGTAAGGTAGATGCTTTATGTCCTCTGCATCTGCGTTTAGCAAGTTAAAAAAAAAATTACACCTTGTCACAGTGTCATTGCTTCACGGCGTAGAGGTGCAGCTACAGTATGCTGCTGCACAAGTGTTTAATGCCAATTATATTTCATGGTAAGTTACCTTTGGGTGGATATTTTTTAGACTAACACTCTGAGACAAATTCACAAAAGGCCAAAAAGTGGTGGCAGATTTACAACACAAAGTTGAAACCTTTGACAAGACTTGGGACCACCTGCCAAAATAAGGAGTAGCTACTACTACTCTAGCTGTGTTACATCGTCTGTGTGTCTTGGACCATTCTCTCTCACAGAGCTCTTCTGAAACCCCTCCACTTTGCCAACTGCAAGGTTAAGACAACAGTTAGAGAGAGTGCCTTTTTTATTAGCTGTATATTAGCCTTTGGAGGTTTGAAGGCAAAATGCCCCAGACTCCCCTTAAAAAAGCAAAATAAAGGAACATCTGGCCATGATGGGTGGCCATTCTAGGTTATATAAAGTTGAGCACAGCCAAAAACAGGAATCTCCTGCATGAGATTCTTAAACAGTAAACCTGAAAGATTCCTGTTCCATAATATATGATTAAGACTAGTAGTCAGACAGAAGCTCCTTGAAATTGAAATCTCATGCAGGATTTAAAGAAAATATATTGCTGGCTCAGAGTGGATATGTCTAGTATGGACCAGATTCTTCTTTCATCCTATAAGAACAGCTACACAAAGCAATTTGTACAGTTAAATATCCCTGTGTAAGGAGACTTTTTCTGCTCTGCTGGTAAGTCTGCCAATCCAGGTGAGTGTGTGTGAACGTGTTTTTTCTTGTGCTGCCTGCATAGACTCAGACATACTGCCAGTGAGCGATGAGCCCCTACTGCACTTGGCTGACCTCTCATCACTCCTAGTTTTCACTCCATTTAAAGTGTCCAAGGAGAAAAGAAAGAATGACAAATCATACACAGATACTACCTCTGCTAGAAAGCCGTCTTTGAAAGAAATGACCGTTCTGGTTGTAAAAAAACAAATGGTTGACTGATATTGTATTGAATATTGTATCTGATAAAGACGAATTCTGAACATGATGAATAAAAGAAAAGGGAATTTTATTACAAAAAAAGGAACAAGGCGGCTTCCAGTTTCAAATCCAATCATCCCTTCAATCCTTACTTCTTTGAATCATCATTTTGCTTCATGTGTTTTTCCAGAATTTGGTCTGAACCATGAAACACCACTGATTCAAATAATGTAAATCTACATATTGAATTTCTTTGGGTTTATCTCACAATTCTTGTGCAACACAAGATATTATTCTAGTAAACTACCTGGATATGGAATAACATCTATAAAATTCACAGATACAGTTCAGTAAAACTATATTAATGAATGGATCACACCCCAAGTGATATGCAAAAATATTTTACTCATATACAGACCAACAGAAAAGAAAACCGAAATTAAAGCATAATGGAGCAGAGTGCTGCACAGAAATCCCCTCCCTAAGTCTGAGCTGTGATGTTGAGACTGATTTCAAGAGGCCACGGAAGCAATGCACTTGACCTGTGCTCGTTTCTGAATAAAAAGCAGACACAAGTTAAATGTTAACAAATCACTGGATGGGCCAGACTATGTTCTGGATAGCTTTTTGCTCCTAACTACTGAATATAATTACAGTGAAACAGGTTTGAGTGAAAATGTAAAAACAGCAGACTGTTAAAATATGTCTCAGTAAAATGATCAAAGCCCTTATCAGTGCAATTCTGAATTATAACTTTAGTATCATGAAACTGCGGCATCACTGACAGGATGTAATCTGAATCTTAATTTTGGTGGTTTATCCTACATTTATTATTTCCTTACAGTTCTGTGCTTTAATTAGCAGAATAAATCTGTTACACACTTCAGCATAAATAAAGACAGCTTGATGTACCATCAATAACTAATGGCTCTACCAGTCAGTGACTCCTATGCAGAAACAATGCTCTCCTTTCCTCCCTGCTATTGTTTTGTCGATGGAGTCTGACATAGCTCAATATTAGCACAAGGAGAATCGGGAAGAAATCTTTGCTCAGGTAGCATGTCACATTTCCGTGACCTTTACTAGCCAGAACAATTCCAGGCTGCCTTTTGCCCCTACGTCCGCTTCCTCCTTGTGTCTTTCCCACGCTTTGTGTGTGGACAGTGAAGGAAATCTACTTAAAAACATTGTAGACAAAGCTACATAGGCTGAAAGTGTGTGCGTGTGCGTGGTGGGGGTAGGGGTGGATATGAACAGTATTTCCTTTGTTTGGATGGGCTGTTTATTTGGAAATGGTGAGGAAGGCTTTCTGCGTACCTCAGTGGCACACCAGACCTGGCACAAGGTGGAGGAACATCCACCTTTTATACTCATACATTGTTTTTGTGCAGTGACACAGAGACAATGACGCTGATTGCGCCATCAGAAGAAACATGCATTCTCTTCTCAAGATGTTTAATCCTCTTTACTCACTGATAACAATTACTGATAACAATAACTGGAACAAAACATTTTTCCTCATAATATATGACAGAGGCTGATTTAGAATATCTGAAATAACGCATCTTAAGCCAAAACAAACTATTATTTCATTAAACTCACTTACACTCACATAAAAATATAAAGTCTGCTCATCTGTTACAATTACATATACCTGTCAGAGTCATCACATTTTATTAACTTGCTAATAATCACCCAATTCCAATGGGACAAGACTACCTCTGGCGGCCTAAGTGAGAACTGCAGGTACAATGACAGACTTAACCTGTTGACACATAATTTTCCTAAAACATGCAATTGGATATTCAGCTATTATATTTAATACAATTTCAGGTGTTCCAGTAACACTAGGGTCAAACAAACACTGCCCAGAAATCTAAGCCTTGGTTACAAGGTAATTTAAAATAGGAAGAATAAGAGTATTATTAATGGGCTATAGCCTACATTTTTTTAAAAAGGGGCCAATGTCATTACTTTCCCTTCTAATAACTGGTGGTTGGTTACATGAAATGTCTGTCAAAACGATATAATTACTCAGCCATTCATTGATAGATCTATGCGGTGTTAAAATTCTGGTCTTTCGTGCAAAAAAAAATCTACTACGCGTAAAAACCTGATCGATATATAAAAATGAATGACGTCTTACCTTCTGTGAGTGATGAACAATACAAGATGAGAGCCAATTTGAAGCAGTCGGATGGGACCATCATGCCAACTCTGCCAAAATCCAAACCGTGTGTGAGAAATAAAGTAATAGAGTCCCTGGCAGACGATTATAATTCCGGGTGACTGACAAAAATCTCTTCTTTATGGCAGTAAATCGATGAGTTCTTTGAAAAAGCGCCTTGTAATTCCACAAAAACCTCAGGTGTACATGCAAAAAGCGGCGGCGATTCTCTCGGATCCCATGACGCGTTTCGCAGGGGAGCTCTCCTGCGCAGCTGGATAGTCCAACTCCCGATCCCGCAATGAGAGGACGGATGTACCGCTGTATCCTCCGGGCAGGTGCTCTTAAACCAAAAAGTTAGATGAATGGAATTCAATGGAAGGGGTACAAAAAAATGTTAATTGAGTCGTATATTAGTTTTTGACTGGTGACTGGTATAGTCCACAAAAAGCAGGATCAATCAGCCCCTGCCTTTCATGCGCGCCTTAGACAATTCCTCCTCCCTTTTGCCTCTGTGCCACACTCAGTCCATGCGTGAGGCACGTTTTATGGAGACACAGAGGAAGGACGCAACGTCACTTTTTGGGGGGGACAAACTCCTTCCTTCAGGCGACTGAGAAGGAGATCACTACAGTATATGAGAAATAATGATTGTCCATGGTAATCATGTTATGACATTTTGTCCTGTTAGAGTCAGAACATAAGGAGTCACTACTAAAGGGTTGTTAAAGTGATACCATTAGACATGAAAATATGTAATAGAAATCCCTAATTATACTTATCTCCAGTGGAAAATCCCACTCTAAAGGCAACTGAAATTAACCTAAATGGGATTTATCAAAACATTGTTTCAATTATGGTAAAATTAATGAGTGATATAGGTCTAACCTTATTGACCTCTGCTCACATTTATGTGAAGTTAATGTATGTTGTGTGTTCTGTGTTATTAATACTGTGGCACTTTGAGCTTCACTATGAATGAAAAGTGTGGTACACATTAAATGTATTATTATGATTAAATTAGATCATTAACCTACATTTTGTTATTTTTTAACTGACCTTTTGTGTGTAATGCTGCCTTTGATAAAATCACCCTACTGTGTACCTGAGGTTAAAGGTAACAGCAGTTATCTCGTCTAAAGAGGAAAAAAAGGAAAAGGTAAATAATCACTGTGATATCAGATAGAATCCATCTGTGTAAGTGTTTAAAATAAATATTTGCTGGATTTATTTTTAACTTCAGAAACAGGATACCCAGCTTTTTATATCAATGTAAATAATCTTCTTTTGTCAAGCACTACCCTGCAGTGTGTGGATGTGCTGCAGACTGTTTTCTTTTATCATTTCAACAATTACTTTGCTGCTGTAGGTCACAGTAGCAGGTATTGTAAATAAGAACATCCTGCCCTCACCTTCCCGCCCACATCAAGACTTAACAGCCACCATTTTGGGGACATGATCTGGAGTGGTGCGTCCTGGGTGAGGTCCAGCACAAGAGGTGAAGTGCAATGAGAACTACTCCTCTATCCCTGCAGCAGGAAAACAGTGATATGACAGATAAGAACATAGGAAAAACACTAGTTGTGGGAGTTGTGGGAGTGTGGTTTCTGTGATTTTAAGTCACTGCTGAAGAATTCAAAGATCTCCAACACATTATCAGTGTTGTAGTTCACTGTTTACAGTATGTTTTAATTGAATATTTTCTTACAAAGTCACTAAAAATGATACATGGTTTATCTTGTCTTTCATGTTTTTTTAAAGAGACCTTCTGTGTTGAAAAACTACTTTGTTGCTAGACTTGAATGAGATTGTGGTCACTGTTCACTCATAGTTCACTGGTAAAAACAGTAAAAACTTTCATTTTCACTTTGGGGATTTGGGAATGAACTCAACATCTTGTGAGACTGACTATACTTTCAAATAGCAAGTGCCTCAAGATAAAATGTCTAGACGATATATGAAGTCTGAAAAGTCTGAACGGTGACACATCGGTAAAGAGGATATAGGCTTATGCAATTGAAGAGCGTGATAGTAGCCTACTAAATGCACAAAGAAGAAGTGAGTTTGGCAAGAAACCGCCATGTCTACTACAACAATTTTCTTAGTGTGTGTTCACTTTCAAGTCTTCAGTGAAGGAGACATTCCCAGCGAGCCAAGAGGGCAGCAGATAAGTCTCCTGATGAACAATTGCTGGAAGTTGCTAGCTGAGAGGGGTGGATTGAAAGCATTTTATTTTAGATTCTGCTGTTCAGAACACACAATGGGCGACTAACTGGTTCTACACACACACACACAGCATGCACTCTTCCCTTTGCCCCAACAGTAAAGTCTTGGGTAAATGAACCAGTAGAAATAAAGTCTTTCTTCAGGAGAGGACGGGAGGGGTACTGACTGACTGCCCTGCTGATCAAATGACTGCAGTCAGTCTTGAGTGGAGACAACGCCACAGTCTCCACATGCCTTTCATACTGCAGCTTTGGAAGAAAGGAATATAATTTTATGGAGCAAATGCTGGTCAAAATAAGATTTATAGTCCACAGTACTAGCAAAACCATTTCTTGCATAACAAAAAAAAATATAATAAATTGTGTGTTTTAAAGCCCGGATCATGGACAGGAGTCTACACTCTGGTTGGAAAACTTAAAGATGTCTATAAACCAACAATGCATCAACTTTGACATGCAAGTAGGTGGCCTACAGTTTAAGAACTAAACCATATGATATGAATTATTGATAGATATTAACAGATTTTTGTTAAATATTTTGTGTTTGATGTCCCCATCATTGGAACCAAGAAGAATCAAAGTCCAACATAATGTTGAAAATATGGAAAAGGGTAATATGGAATAAAAATGAATCAATTCAATATGTAATCCAAAAATATATATTATTTCAACAGATGTACAAGTTAGCAGAAGTCATGTTTAGGGAACCATTGACAATCCTGTTTTAGAACAGGAACAACTGAACCACAGAGCACTCAGATTAGATAGACAGAGTACACAGAGTAGAGTACACAGAGTAAATGTGCATTCATGCTCTGATTACTCTGCTGTTTTAGAAGTGGAAAGATCTCAGGGTTTAGTCATGTTGACCAAGCTTTCTGGTTACTTTTATTAAATGGACCTGTTATCCCTCAATAAAAAGTACTACTGAATCAGTACACAAACTCTATTCATCTAGTAGCAGCTTTGTTGTGACATGTAGGAATTGTGCAGTGAATGTGTAGTTTATGTACTACTCATGGTACACCAGTAGAGTCCTGTGGCGAAACAGTAGTGTTTCCAGTAGTAAACAAGCAGAGAGTTTTGCTACTTGGTGTAATAGTGAGTAAGTTTTCCAAAAACACCACTGCTTTAGTACACAGGCTTTCAAGTAGTAATTGTGTAGAGATTCTACTACTTGCTTTTATAGTGAATATGTAGTCACAACACTACAGCAAGACTACATATATTTTAAGTGGTGATCAATAGTTCTTTACTATTGGGTTGTTTATGTAGTTAGTTACTAGTCATACACTCTGACAAGTTTCATTTCTAGAGGTTATGTAACCATTTTGGAGAAAACATTGTTTCCATGTTCATTGCTCAACCATACAGTTGAGTAAAAATTGGGTAACTTATTGGTTTCCAAAAATAGTGGAGTGCATTTTTTACATGTTGTAAACACAGACCTGCTGTACAATGAAATCTACTTAAATCCTACATTGCTCTGCCAGAGATGCTGTATAAGACATGAACACTTAGGCCTTGAGCTTTTGTTTGCTTGGCACTGCAACTAATATGTAAAAAGTCACCTTAACTCCACTTTTTTAGACAGGAAACTTCAGTGTCTTGAAAAGAGTAAAATATGTCAGTGTTGATGTCAGTATACGGTAGATAATATTTTCGTTGTTCTGACTTGTTCTTATAGGAGAAAAGCACAGGTGTAACTTATATTATGAATAATTGCACTGTTCCATTTACAGTCTACTGTTTGTCTATAATGTCTATGTTGTGCCACTGTGTCAGTCTAGTATTGACACTAAATGGACACCTAACGTTAAATGTAATGCAGCATTAATTAACTTTGGTGGCTGCTGCTGTGTTAACGATTCAAAATGTCCTTTGTGAGATAGACCAGTTTCTACAAGAGGGAATTTGAAAAAGAAAATCACTGTGCTTGGTAACCATTATGGTGTGTGTTGGTATAACGCTAATTTTAATTTAGCTTAGTTTATTGATTTTTACTCTCGGCTAATGCAAGCTGACAGATAAATGAACTTGGAATACATTTGTCACATAATTGTTAACAAGAAATATAGCAATTACCAAACTTCGACAATATTGGCTAGTCTCATAGTCAAAATAGGCAAAACTCTGATTTTGTTAAGATTAAGTTACCTGGTACTTTAAGTTTCCTGTTAGGTCCCACCCATACAGTCCATGGTCCCACCTGGACAAACTTCGCGGGCATATATGACAACTCTTATCAGTGGTAAAACCTCAAACATGGACCGCTTTATTTTAACTGTGAAATGTGAGTAATTCCCAGTTACTACCGTTTCCAATACCAAGTATTGTTTTAAGGCCGTTTTGGCTGCGAGTTGTATTTGTGCGAAGGTTAGCTACCCAACTTCCAACCTAGCTAGGTCACTTAGCTAGGTAACCATGGCTACAGTAGAATCCCACTGTCAGTAGCTTAGGCTAACTAGCTAGCGTTAGGTTAGCTTGTTTATGAAGGCTAACATTACCTCTGCTTTGACTTTTTCAGATATATCCCTATTGTAATACAACAGTAGGCTATTCCATACATACAGTATTATGTACATCATGATGGAAAAATAATAAGCCCTTTTTCACTTCATCTTCGACCTGAATATTCTAAATGACACTAAGTTAGCCATCGTTAACTGGCCTGAATGAAGTCACAATCAAATGGACAGAAAATTAGCTAATCAGTGAGGACTTCAAGAATTGATTGCTGAACTCATTTGTTACATATATAGTATATGTACCAACTAATTACAGCTTCTCACATTCTGAGAAGTTGTTTACTTTTTTTCAGATGTCTGACTTGTCTGGTTACTTGTGATATATTTGTGATTTTAGACTAACTTAGATATTACTGGAGCAATCAAGAGTAAACATTAACAGGTTAATATGTAATTTTAAAATGTCTGCTAGCCCTGCAGTTTGCAGAAATCCAAATCAAGAAATATTATTATCCTAATGAAACAAAGACTTTAAAACACACATTAGAACTGATGCTGTGTGTGAGAATGTGGAAAGTATTTGACCTTCTATTTCAAATGAAAAAAGTTGAGGGTTTTCCCACTCACTTCACTAGTGTTGCTCCTACAATAGGAAAGGTCATGCTTCTTGATAAGGGAGCATAGTTGGGTGATATGTACTGTTGCTTAATTTTTGTATACAACCAGAAGGCAGCGTTGTGATGAGCACATTTTCTTTTAATCTCCTATGGTGAAATGAGGATTGCTGTCAGGGAAGTGATATGTTTTGATATGTGCTGTACCATCTCAGACATCACTTGTTAGGATCACTTGTCAACATGTCTCAATTTGGTTTTGTTCTAACGCAGGCCTCACAGATAAGTTTCTGCAGAAACAGCAGACAGATTACAGTGAAGTGATAGAGAAGATCTTCTCTGAAGTCTCTGGCCTAGAGGATTCCACCAAAATACTAGATCCACAGGTATAAAAGTGTGAGAGTGAGTCACAGGTATTGTCTATGGATGTATTGTAATAGTAAATAAAAAACAAAACAACAAACAACATTCATATATTAGCAGAAATCTTCAATTTCACAGTTCTTGCCACCAAGCCTTTTTCTACTAGACAGAAACTTTTTTTTCACTTTCTGATTTAATGTGACTCGTCGGTCTGGTTCTAACAATTCTAACTGTCAGATTCAAAAGAGGAACATTTTTCAAATAAAAATATACATTTCTCTCCACTACTTCTGTTTTCCCAGTATTGAGTCAAAGATTGTTTTTCTAATATATTGTAACATGTCACCTGTATGTAGCCTGTAAGTTGGCAGAATAAGCAACTTGTATTAATATTTATTTTCCCTGCTCATATTACAGCTTGAGGAATGTGCCATCCAGTTGTGGAACTGGGCAGTTACTAAGAATGTGGGCACCACCATAAGTAAAATTCAGAAAGCCAAAGGTAAACTTAGACAAATGTTACTGATTATCATGATACTTGAAAATACTTGGTTATATCATCCAAAATATTGACACAATGTAGGAATACAAGTGGGGATATTCAGGATTGTGTCATGTCATATTCATATTTTATCATCATGTGCACAGTGCGCCATGTCGCATGCAGTCTTTTGTACTGCTGTGAGCCTGAGAATCCAACAGAGGGCATCATCCGCAAGCAGATCCTGGTAAGCTATAGTGTAGTGCTGAACATCTCAGGAGGACAAGGTCTATTTGTCAGTGTCTATTCTTTACAGATGGCCAGCAAAACAGGAAGAACCTGGCTAGACTGCAAAAATCCCCAGATGGCAGATAACTTCTTAAGGCTTGCTGTCAAGGTCAAGAAAAAAATTAACACTCAAACTGAGAGAGTAAACATAAATATGATCTGGTGTCTTTACACATTTCTTTATATACAAAATCTCTAGAGCCTGGAAACCCTCTATAGTCAACTAACATCCAGAAGTGACGGCGCAGCTGACATCAGCTCATCCAAAGGCGATGTTGAGAAGGATCTGCTTCGAATTCTCTCCTGCCAGGCAGAATCGGTGAGCTGTGGTGCATGTGATGTTCAACACCTTCAACGTGAATATTTGTTCTTGTGATATTTGGCAGCTGAGGAAGTGCTATTCTGACAGACTTGCAGCGTGAAGTGTGAGACAGCTAAAATGTGAACTGAGAAACAAGAGGGGGAAATGTCATTCTGTTAATGAGGATTTTTATTTTGTTTGCTGACATTTGATAGGAAGTTAAAGTATCTGCTTCTTTTCAGGCCATAAGTCAAGGGAATAACCATGAGGCTGTGGTCTGCATGCAGCGCTGTAAAGACATGCTGCTGCGGCTACCAAAAGAAGTAAAGAGAGCTTGTTTTACATTTTACATTGCTATTAAAAAGGAGGATATGTTTACTGTATCTTCTTACAGTTTTTTTTAAATATCATGCAGACTGTGTACCTCTCCCTTATGTGCTACAACTTTGGAATAGACACTTACAACATGAGAAAGTTTGAGGACAGTGCATTCTGGTTGAGGTAAATATCATGATGTTTAATTTCAACAGAAAAGTGCAGAGAAACAATTCTGCTGTAAAAGCTTTTAGATTCATTTGTAATCATTTGTTTGTATTTCAGCCAAAGCTATGACATCGGGAAGATGAATGTCAAATACGCTCCCGGATCTGAAGTCCAGGTTAGACAGTGTATACATAGTTTTATAAAAGCAAGGCTGTATATTGTATGTGTACAAATTAGAAATCACTGTATTGTTTCAACTGTCTTCAATATTCATCACTTTAGGCCAAGGTTTTGCGGCTCCTTGCCACTGTTTACTTGGAGTGGGACTGTCAGAGGTTTCATGAGAAGGCTCTTAATGCTGTCAGCTTAGCCAACAAGGTGGGATATGAAAAATAATTTTCACCGTGTAATTTATACGTACGTTTTGAATCATGCACAAAAAAATATGTCTCAGATGCTCTGTACCTTGTAACACTGTGCAATTTGACAGGAATGTGCGAGCGCCTCTGGGCGGTACTTAAAGATCAGAATACTCCTGAGATGTGGGGCCTCAGACGATCATATCAGAGCAGGTTAGTTATTACTAGACCTCCTTGAATAATTTATACAGAGCTTGATTAACATAGGCAGCAGTGGGGCATCAGTGGCTTAGAGGTTATAGAAGTAGACACTCGAAAATAGAATGTTACTAGTTTGATTCTCTGAAGCTACTGGAACAAGTGGATTTAGAAAAACTCCAACAATGGTTACTGATGAGTTTACAGTAATAGCTCTTGAACTGTTGTAAGTCTCTACAGTGGTGTAATTCCTCTTTAGGCTTCTACAAGTCACATCAGGTTCTCCAGAAGAGCTGCTCAGTGTCCTTTAGTAAAATATTGTGGTTATACTGGGTGCCTCGTAAGTGTTAACGAGCGTTGATAAGTGACTTAAGCAGAGTTAAAAATGCACGTTTAAAAGCAGATCATAAATATATGTTTTCAGGACTTAATGAGATGCTGGAATCTGAGGTTTCTCTTGAAGTGTGTCTCAGCACAGTGAAACTACTCATGTCTGAAGACAGGTAAAAACCCTCACCTGGCTCATCGTAGAAATTCTCAGATACAAACATAGCCTTACACAAACTTGTTCACATATAAACATTTTGTATGTAAAAATGCCCAGACATAAACTATTTAGCTCTGAATAATATCTGTTTTGGTTTTTCTAGAGAAGTGCTGGGATTCGAATATTTGAAACGTGTGGGTCAGCACTTTGAGTCGTCCCCCGACCTTGGAACTGCTCTTGTTTTGCACGTTGAGCTGCTACTACAGAGAGGCAAAGAGCTGTTGGGCAAACAGAAAATAGAGGATATCATCACTGGTACTTTATTTAGCAATCCATTTTTGGAATAAGTCTGATTTTAATAGAAATTTCATGATACATTTCATAGTAAAGCAAGTGTAATCAATTTTATAGATAGCTGTGTTTCATTATTTAAGTATTACCTATATTATTTTTTTTACATCCACTCAGGCCACTACACAGGTAAACAACTGACTCCACAGGCTCTCACAAGTCTACATGTCATGCTGTGGGATAAAGCATCCAAACACTTTGAGGTATGTCTAATACAATCTTGTTTACTCTGAAATTCACTTGATGTATTATATTGTGTATACATGTATAATTATCATGACAGTGGGTCAGTGGTAAGCACTGTCACCTCATAGCAAGAAGGCTTATGAGGGGAGTGCCCCAGTAGCTGAATGGTTACTGCACATGCCACATAACCTCAACATCCCTTTGATTCTAGCCAGGGACCCTTGTTGCAGACCCATCTCTCTCTTCTTTTATTTCCTGTCTGCCTTCTCACTGCCCACCACCCAATAAAGGCAAAAATGCCAAAAAAATCTTTAAGAACAAGAAGGCTTGTGGGCCCAGGTTGGCACACCTTTCTGTGTGGTGTTTGTATGTTCTCTATTAGGAATAATCCCACCATTGCCTTTGACGAAGACAATGGCCTCAATTCTATAGTTAGTCCCTGATCACTGCACTGTGACTACCCACTGCTCCTAAATACTTTTGATATTTTCAATGCAGAGGATAGATTTCCATACGAGGATTAATAAAGTTTAATTTAATAATGTCTTCCTTTCCAGGCCAGAAACTACTCTGAGGCTCTGCAGTGGTATAACTACTCCCTGAGTTTCTTTAAGGCAGGTCAGATGGACTCCAACTTGGCTAAACTGCAGAGGAACAGAGCTTCCTGTTTCCTGCAACTAAAGCAACTGGAAAAGGTAAGACAATTTGAGCCCCAACAGCAAGTCAGGTAATTTACCTTCTTGTCCAGTTGCAATGGCTGACGCATCTCACTAAGAAATTTTTATTGTTTATATATGTGAAGCATGTATACATGTATGTAAATATTTGTCTTTATTAGGCAAAAGAAGCAATTAAAGAAGCAGAGAGATGTGATCCTGACAGCATTTTCACTCAGTTCAGTGTTTACAAGATTGCAGTGCAGGAGAACAATGTGGAGAAAGGTATCTACAAAACATAGGTTGTGTGCTACATATACAGTAAAAGCACACATACTAGTTGTGTTGAAATTTAATTACAGCAAAATTTTCAGTATCTCCTCAGTGTGGTGATGAGAGTATGTGTTTGTACTAGCTGCAGAGGCAGTGAATGCAATGGGACTTCTGTCCAAGAGTCCTATGGCCAGTGAGGACAAACTCCTGGTATCTGAAAATGCTGCTTCCAATCTCCTCAGTCTGGCTGCTCAGATTGCTTTGGAGGTAAGACTCATCTCAGGGCTCTAGACTGTGACTGTACACAAGTCTGAAAAATCTTCGAAAATATGAGAATATAGGTCCCGGCAGTGTTTGTGGGTGGGAAGCCTGTGAGGAATCATGCCCTTGTCACTGCACACTCATACTGGTTGGTTGGGGTGTCTGTGCAGCAGTGGTTGGGATCTGGGGAGAATAGCATTAGATGTTTGTGCATGATGCACCTTTCCAAGAAAAGCTCTTCACTGTTGGGTAAAAGAATCGGCTGGGTTCATAAATAGCCATTACTGTCTACCACCTCCACGCTTACTTCACATAAACATATGAATAAGTATAGACAAATGCTGATGTTCAATTTTAATAGTTACATAACACAGTTCATATTGTTGTATAAACTGATATAATTTCACTTAATTGTGATATTTACAAGTACAAAATGTACAGCTTAGTGGACATTCCCTTCGCTAACTATCAGCAACATTTTATAACAATTTGTGAGGGTAAGGTCTAGACAAAGATTCTTGTATATAGAAACATATACATATGTGTTGGAATCCTAGTTTTAATCTACTGTATGATGGTAATGACATTAATGCTAATGAAGATGTTTTTTTCCCCTGTGATAGAATGAACAACAGGACACGGCCATGAAGGCCCTGGAGAGTTTGTGTGAAAACTCCAAAGATGAAGCCCAGGTTCTGACTGCTCTCAGGTCTGTGAGAACTGGAATATACAGTACAAATGAGGAGTTTCATATTAAAATAAACAAATACCAGCAGAACAATCACATCTATCATAATAAAATATCCCCGACATGAAAGCAATACATGAGTTTGAAAACTGTGCACTTTTAAATCACTGCATTTCAAAAAAGCACAAAAGACAGCTTTGAATATTGACTACTGTATTTCAGATACCAAATAATTTATTTTGTCTGTTTGTCTGTTTGAGTGTCCTGTGTTTATGTGTTGAGACTGTGTAAACAAAACATGATGGTAGAGTTTCACACATAAAGTGACAGCATTTAGTAGAGATGGCTTATGTGCTGAGAGATTGTAGCAAGTATGTTAGATTTCCATACACCTCAATGATCCACTGACCTATATTCCCTTGCTCCTCCACCGAAAGTGTGTCTCTGTATAATACAGTTAGTAGGTGAAAGAAAGGAGGTCAACACCAGTTTCTCCATTCATCTTTTTATAGGTGTTTGGTTCGACTTGTGCTCTCCACAATAGAAAGATCGAGTGATGACATGAGGTGAGGGGAAAGTACCTAATAAGGAGTGTTTATATAATATTGCTTGTGCTGCTTTTTGATATATCACTCCTTGTAGGAATGTCAATCTGGATGTCCTGCTTCCATATCTAAAAATGGGTGAGTACATATGCAACAGCGGTTAAAAGCCTTTGTGGAAGAAAGTTCTTAACTGCAATATCTGCTGTGTGTCACATCCCACAATAGTTTTGTTTGCCTTCACTGCAGCTCTGCAGAAAGTTTCACACCAATCTTGCATGACTGTTGAGAAACGCACAGAGGAAGCTAACTGGTTCAGGAAGATTGGTACCAAGGCTCTTTCTTTCTTTGTCACTTCAATCTGACATGGTATGCTATCACTTAAAATCTTGCAGCACCTTCATTTTGCCTGTGTGTGTGTGTGTGTGTGTGTGTGTGTTTTGTGGACTTGTGTGTGTCTTTGTTACAGCTTGGAACTCGGCTCTGCAGTGCGAGAGCAGCCCTGACAGAATGAGGGATTTCTTTGTGCTCTCTTACCAGGCAAGTGCACTTATTAGCTTTGTCAAGTTAATTAATCGATACCTACAGTATAGTATGTGGGTGTAGATCAATAAAACCTGAACAGGATTTTAGCGCATTAAAAAGATAAACATCAGTACAGGATAAAGAATCACAGTGACCCACAGTGCTTCCATCCTGATAGTTACCACTGTCGTCTGACTTTCTGACCTTAACTTCACCAGAATGTCTATAATTGCACCCAGTATGCATAGTAAGGATTTTTAAGCTTTATTTTTCCAGAAGCTGTTGACTGAGTGTACGTTTGATTTTATTACATGCATTTATGCCTGGCAACTGCCCTATACAGTTAGAAGGTTCTGCTGTTGAATATTGAGTAAGTATTTCAGAGAACCTGACGAACTTCTTTATCAAAAATAGTTTCTTAATGAAGAGAAAATGTTTTGAAATCTTTCCCTACCACAAATTTTCCAGTTTGTCTTGTGCTCCAAAACCGCAGACCCTCAGGTCAGAAGTCACAACATCACTCTTGTTCTGAACTACCTAGCTTTTCTTATCTTTGGGTTACCACTATCAAAATGGTAATAAGTAAGAAATGCTATACTATCACACATTACTTCCTATGTAATACATGTGTCTGCATCTGTATGAACACGTAGCTCTCCCAGCTGTGCCCTCCTGATCGAACAGTGCTCATGGGCCAGAAGACATGTCTGCTAATGGCTGCTGCTGCCTCTTTGGAGCTCTGCAGGAAGTCTCCTCACTCAGCCCAGGTGTGCCACCCATTCCCTCTGCCCATCTCCTACATTTAGCACACTCTCCATCCACATGGTTAGAAATTAACCAAGACCAATGGAGAGGAGAGGCGACTATCCACATTACTGGTGCTGGCCTAGGTGTTTTAATTTAATCCCTCTGGCCTGTAAGAGGGACTGAACACTAGATGGAGATGATGAGTCCAGAATGATTGTTTTGCCTTTCCATTTGTTCACAGACTGAAGAGCTTACTCAGGCTCTGGAGCATATTCAGATCTGTTGGGAGGTGTGGAAAACCCTGAAAGCATCAGGTACCTTATTGTTATTCTAAAGTAGCTACACTATCTCAAATGCAGTCATTTTTATTCATTCGCACACATTAACCTGATAACACAAAGAACAATTACAGATTTTGTCATCAATTCATAGGAAGCTTCCCAATGGACCCAACAGACACTCTGCTGCTGTTGTATGAGTTTGAGGCTCGTGCTAAGCTGAATGACCCCAAGGTTGAGACAGTACTGGAGTCCGTCCTGGAGCTTGAAAACATTGAAACCAAAGTGCTAGAGACCATTGCAGGTAAGACAAAAAAAAACATTGCTGTATTGTTGATTTTATATCAGCTGACATGCCTAAAGAAACACACACCAGTATGAGCAGTACACTGGCATCTTCTCTTCTTTATGTAGCCTTAGCCATGGAGCCCCCAGCCCACTTCCCTCTGCTGTGTAAGAAGGCCTTGAGAGTTGCTCTCTCTCTGCACAAGAAACAACCACAGGCTGACCTGGCGCGCTGCAGGCATGCCCATCACTACTCTGCATGAAAATACCCCAGACATTTCATTAAAAAGAAAGTGCTTATTAGGATGAAAGGGTTTCTGATGTTTCTTTTCTGTCCCCATCTTAGCAAGTGTGTTCACAGCCTGATCAAGCTGTCCCTCCCAAGCGGTGTGTCAGAGGTGGAGGCCCATGTGCTTGAGGAAGTGTGGGGCTACTATGAGGAGGCCCTGTCCATCATTGCAGCCGCAGTGAGTCAGCACCAATCACACACTTCCATCGCTTGGCTCCCACCTCCTGTTCCCTCCAACAGAACTGCTCCCAGCTATATAAGTGACCCCCTCTCTTCCACTCCATGCCTGCCTGCTGTTCTAGAAGCCTCTTTTTATCAATGGGCTTTCAACCGCACTTCAATTAGCAGATGCTTCCATTCACCACCCCCTTCCTGCCAATTTGAATGTTAATGTGCTGTACAAGTCATCACACTGCCGGTGAGCTACAGCTCTGAAAGAGGCATCAAATTATTGAGACATTACCCTGCTTTAGAGGCAGTGCATATTTCCCTTTTCATATTGAGTGATTACTCGAAAGCTGTGGAATTCTTTGGATCAAAGTGAAAGCCCAAGATTAAAGTGGAGTGAAAAACGAATTAAACTTTTAAAATGATAGACCTTGGAGTTTGTTTATGGTCTGGTTATAAGACTTACAAGCAAGCATTAGTAAAGGTTAACATACAGTAGGACAGGATTGGATGAAAATGTACTTGTCATTGCAGCCGTAACACACTAAAAAACAGATTTCCTTCCGTACATTTGGCTCAAGTGAGTCACCAAGGTGGCTGCCATTAAATGGCGTTTTGACTGTCTTTCTTCTCTTCTCTCTAGCTGGACGACTTCCCAGAGATGGAGATCCTGTGGTTGCTGACTCGTGCTTGGAACACAGGAATATTGCTGTACAGCCTGGCTCAGTACCCCGAGGCTGAGAAGTGGTGTGGGCTAGCCATGAGCTTCGTCCGCCACCTGGGATCCCTGCAGGAGAGCTACGAGATGCAGGTAGAGGACCGGGGCACTGGGCAGGCAGAGGGGAGGAATGAAACATACGTGGATGGTTGTAGCAATGGAGGGTGACAGAGTCTCAGTCTTCCTGCTAGTTAGGCAAATGTGACAAAGGCTTTAAGCCAAGGATACACCCAGGTCCCACTCTGACATACAGTATATAGGCATCAGCATAAACCTTTGAGAGTGGAGACATTTTAATCTTAAACCTTTGGTTGTTACCCACAGATGTCTGGTCTCTACAGTGAAATCCTGGACAGGTTGGACAAAGCCAAGAGGAACCTCATAATGGAAGAATAACCAAACTGGGACAGGTCAGCTCTTGTCAGTCAAGTGTTTAAAGAGGTTAAATTGACTCAGGTCCTTCACTTTGTTGCAGTTACTGTAGTTGTGGTAAAATGTTCATCATATTCCACAGTTTGATAAAATATTGCATTAAAATCTGGTGTTTGGTGTCCCAGTAGCCTAGTGGTTAAAACAAATACCACATACATTCCCAGTTCGATTCCAGGGACTTTTGTTGCATGTCACCCCACTCCTGCTATTGCCCAATAAATAAAGGCTAAAATTTCTGTATAATTATATATATTTTGACTATTTCCTAAGCCACTGAGTCATTTCAGTTGTAGTCAGTGGAATAACAAGCACATCAAAATCATAACTGAGTCACATATTTTATTTTCAAACAAATAAACTCTTGTCAAGTCCCAAAATAAAACCCAAACAAAAGTAGCAGGACTGTGTTCCCTCATGACTAGGACAGGGAAGACCATGAGGCCAAGTGTCCTATTAGGCTGTACCACCTGCAGTGACAGGAAGGAAACTACTGTACAATCAAAGGGTTCATGTTTGCAAGCACTTACTGCACAGATGTGCTATAACATAAACATCATCACCCAAAAGTACAAACAAGAACCCTGACCCCCCACCCAAAAAATAAAAGTATATATGTCATCATTTCTCTCATCAGAACAAAGACCCTCATCAATTATACACACACAGAGGCATTCAGGTTCCATCTTGTTATATATCACAACCTCAATGGAAAGAGTAAAATGAAATCAAGTTCTTTGGGCTTTGACATGGCTGACTGAGGTATGAATACCACACACATCGTTAACAGTCAGCTGTATTTCAACTAACACCAGAGAGGACCAATTCTAAGCTTCTAAATGATGTATTGATCAATGCTCCTGGTTTCTGTGATATTGTGTAGGTTTCTGCCTGCATCTCTTTTTAATTATTTTACAATATATTTTTTTTTAATCTATACACCCAGACACGTTCCACAAGAAATCACATGTAGACAGGCCCTACTTTAGGGAATTGAATTCCCAACTGACTAGTTAAGTGTTCCAATAGGCATTTGAAGAGAAATACCAACAATACAGCACATTTGTATGGAAATTATATCTCAAGAGTAGCTCAAACTTTACTTACCTGACATTTGTGGTCTATAAAACATGTTTGTCCCAGTTTGATTCACACATGCATGAAGCACAGGTGAGGGGGATCTGCTGGGGGCTTATTTACATTGTACAGCTACCACACCCTTTGAAACAGTCTGCAAGCAGTTTATAAATGGCTCTGTTCCCTTCGGTTATTCCCTGAACTCTGGTTTTGACACAGGTAATGACAGCTGGTTTAGCAGTGGTGCCTGGCAGGTGGGCACACCTGTTCAGAAAATGCCTGCAGGTACAGGTGCTCTGTGGGTGGGAGAGAGAGCAGAGGACCCAGAGGTCTAGGTTACCACTTCCTGTTGGGTCTGGCTCTCTTGAGGAGGAGGAAGAAAAAAAAAATCCCTTTGCACTTTTCAAAAAAGTTGAGGAAGAAAGCGAGAACGTTCACAGGATCAGGGGCCACAGTATTCCTTCTTCAGACGTGCCCTCTCGCATGCACACATTAACATACAGCGCCAAGATCTGCATGGGAGGGTGGAGCAGGTCATTTCAAATCCTGGTGATGCCATACAGCCAACTCAATGGTTATTACACCGATGGCCTTGAACAAGCTCCCCATCTCACAAAAAAGAGAAGACACATAATACAAACCTGATTACACTATTCAGTTGAAAACGCCTTTAGCTTTAAGCGACAGTACCTTGAGTACTTTTTCACATTTGACTGCTATGAACTACGTCGTCGCCCACACATGGCCTTTCAGTCGCAGGGGAAATGGTATCTGTACGTTTAGATTCCTGAGCTGGTCTAGCTCACCCCAGACACACTTAAGAGCTCAACACAGTGGTTCAGCATCTGCCAACAACAGATTCATTAAGAATTCATACGTTTGTAGATACACAAAGCATATAGCTTTAATTAAACCCAACTTTAGTGTTGTTTTTGGTGGGGGGACAATCCAAAACAGGTTATATTGACTCTTTAATTGTTAGGACATCCAATACAATTATTGTCTTGTTCTACCCGTTTTAAAGCCACCGTCATGGTGGCAGATAGGACAGTACCATGTGACCATTCAATCAGAAGAGAATCCTCTTGGAAGGCAGAGAGTGTAATAGGGTGGTCTGCTGCTCAACATGAGTTAGGAGGCTTTGGCTGTCCCAAATTGTAATCCAATGGCCGAATCTGTCTTAATTACACAGGAAAAAGACTGAAATACAGAGGAGAAAAGGCGCCCACAGAGGTGAGACTTTGTTTTATCTATTGCACTCAAGTTAGGCCTCCTGGCAGTTGGAGGACACAAAAAGTAAGGAAAGATGAGAAGGTTTGCTCTCGTTTCCTTGTCAATTGTGTGCAGCCTCCCTCACAGACAACAGGTAGTCACAAAACAGAATTTGTATTTGATGTAAGGCAGTTTGGTGTTTTGCAGAGAGCCCAGTTACACTTCTCTACCCCCAGCCTTTACACAGAGCAGCTAAAAACCACAAGCAAAAAATCCCACAAAGAAAAAAAAAAAAAAGAAACAAAAATGAAATCTAACAGCCCTCCAAATTGACAATTCTAGTGAAGTGTAAAATGTGTAGTTTTTAATATGTAGTAAAATCTCAGTAAGATTTTATCATTTATCTTGTGATTTCATAATATAAATGTAGAGATTCACAACGCATTTCTTCCTCTTGATCTGCCTCCCAAGATGTCTTTATCGGCTGCAGCACAGACAACTGGCAGACGACCAAACAGCAAGCTGGTTTGTGATAAATAGATCACCAGTTTGTAGACTCCTCCAATAATTTCCTCAGTCATTATAAACAAGAGAGATGACTCCTTGAACAGTACCATCAGCAGGGCTCGATTTTATCCAGTCATTTTAGAAAAAGAAAAAAAAAAAAAAAAAGAAAAAACAACCTTAATTGGTCTTCACTTCTCATCTTGCGTGTCTTTTTAAATGTGATTTGATGAACATTTACAAAGTGTTCCAACTTGGTATGATTTGTCTCTGTTCCCCTGCAACTTCTTTTGAATCCCAACTCCTCTGTCCAGATTTCTGTAAAACATTCTGATCTTCAGTCAGTCCCAGTCCACAAAAGGATTTATTCCTTTTCCCTTTTGTATTCATTTGACAAATTCCTTTAGAATGGCATTTCCAGTCTTGAATGGATTTGTTGAGAAACTCATGCAGGGGTGTGCACAGTCACAGTAATGGTGATAAGACTTCTTTTTCATTTAGAGAGTAACATAATGATGACACTAAAACTTGATATGAAACATATCTGCAAAAAGGAGGTGAGGAGGGGGGCTATTTGGGCTTGGGTGGGGTCTCTGGGAGGCAGGAGGGGAGCTCTGCACCGATGCAGAGGGGACGGCAGGGAGCTCAGAGCTTCTCTGAGGAGGGGATCCAGATGTAGGGACCAGACTGCTCCTCAATGATTAGCTTGATTTTGTTGTAGATCTCCTCTAGTGAGTCACCCTGTACAATAGCTGGAGACACAAACACACAACTAATCAATCATTTAATCCATCAAGTGGATCAACAGAAAATAACTCTGTGGTAATTTTGATAATCCTTTAATCATTTCAGTTTTTTTTAAATGAGCCAAAATGCCAAATATTTGCTGGATCTATCTTCTCAAATGTGAGAATTTGTTTATTTTCTGTATTTTCCCAAATATCTGAGTTGTTTGTTGGAAAAAACATTTGAAGACAACAGCTTGGGCTGCCGGGATTTCCTGTTTGACATATCAAACAACTAATCAAAAATATAAATCAACAGATTAAAAGATAATGAATACTTGTTTGTTGCAGCCCTACTTATTAATTACAAAAATCTGTCAGTGACCCTATACAAAAAGGCAGCACGACCTACCTGTGAAAAACTCTCCAAAGTCTTGCTCCAGCTTAACTGCCTTGTCAAAGACTTTATTGGCCTGCTCGTACGTCTGCCTCTTATTCATTTCCCTAAAAAAAGAAGAAGTTATGGTTAGTATCACAGACAAGCTGACATGCACTGATATCTTGATTACAATATGTACAAAGCTCCAACTTACATTAGGGCTTCAATGGATTTTGGTTTAATAAAGATGGCAATCGGATAAAGTTGTGCTTGCTGCAGTCGTTTTATGGCATTCCCGGACACATCCAGAATGCAGTGTTTCCCCTGTGGGCAGGTAGAGTAAGGTTTGTTAAAAATACTAAGAAGTTTTAGATTTTAGTCACAAATAGGCCACACATTCATGAAGGATTCTATGTGGAAGCTCTGTGTTTCTTGTAATGCTGCAAAAATGACTACTGCAAACTATTATGAATTTTGGGAAAGTTTAAGCAAAACGTCATTTACAAACGTCTGCTTTTCCAATTTAGCAGATGTGCTAACATGCCACTGGTTACACCCCAACTACACCAAACCCAGTCTGATGCGTCAGCCCCACATAGAAACAAGTCTTGGTGCGTACCCTCTCAGCCACAGTTCTCACAGACAAGATGCTCGTGCCGTAGAGGTTCTCATTGAACTGGCCTGCCTCAATGAATTTATTATCTTGAATGTCCTTCTCCATTTGCTCCCGCGAGCCCACAAAGTGGTAGTCCTGGCCGTCCATCTCATTCTCTCGCCTTGGACGAGTCGTATCTGAGGAGAGGAGCAGAACAAGTTTATTTTGGTCACTGTTGTTATTTTTAGTGTACTGTCTGGATCTGTTGTGCTGTCAACTCACGGGGTACACAGGAGCCAAACTTGTGGGGAAACTCAGAGATGAGGTCATCATTTACTCTGTCCTTCATTGGGCCCAATATGATCACTGGTCTTGTGTAATGGACTGCATTTGAGACAGAGCAGGTGAGGTTGGACGTAAAAACACTATGATCCATAGTTAAGATTATGCAGAAGTTCTAGATGAAAAGAAACCGTTCACTCACTTTCCTGTCGAATGACTGGCTCATAGGAGAGAATTGTGTCCTCCTGGCCCTCTGTGATAACACACAACAAAAGAATCAGAAATGTTATGTCTCATTTAAAGAAATACAAGAAGATTAACATGTTAGATAAAACAGCAAGAGACTGAGTGAAGTCATCAATACTGGACATGAGACTAACTTCAACTCAGGGCAAATGCAGATACATCGTATGATTATCAAAATAATTTCAGCCTGGTGTTTGGCGACAGTGTTAGCTCTCCTCTGTGCAGTAACTTTCCTCACACATCCCCAACCAACTGTGACTGGCTGATCCTTTAGCCTCTACTATTCCCAACTTGTAAAAAATATTTTATTTGGCAATACTGTGACGTGCTGCTTTGGAAAATGACCACACAGAGAACATATGATGCCATGATCAATCAATCATTGTCAACTGAGCTGAATCAGATTCTGGTGTGACTTGTCTCTTGGTCGTTATGGTTACTAGATGGCAGACTATGTTGTGTGTTGTGCCTTTGTTCTTTATCACTGAAGGTTGGTGTTATCAAACCACTTCCACACAACTTAAGTTGTTAATTTTTTTTTTTTAAATTAACTCTGCTTATGTGCATATTAATAACGAAAATACATCAACACGTCACACCATAAATATCTTAATATGTCAAATGTTACCATGTTAAGTCATTTATGTGGATAGTGTAAAACAAATAACAAAAACCATGAGAGATCAAAGTGACTTACTCGAACTGCTTTCACTGTCACTTGTGTTGGATGTCAGGCATTCTGAAAAGGATATAAGAACGAGTTGCAGATCATCCCAAAAACAGCCATAAACACAGTCCTATCAACATAAATTCTCTTCTTATGGGTGAAAATTATTTTCACCTGCCTCAAAGGCTTAATGAAAAAAAAAAAAGCACCCTGTTTCTCAACATCTAGGCCATTAAAAAAAGGGGATAAAGAAAGCAGAAGTCTTGCTTGGTGCGGTAGCCATGCTCTCACAATATTAGGGAAGTGGTTTTAGGTGCAAGCAATAGGAAATTAAGTGTTTCCTCTGACAATATCCCAAATGACCCACAATTCCCTTGCCAATGTTTCCTATTGCTAGATGTGTGCCGGTGGCAGTGGATCTCATATCAGGGAAAAGACAAAGAAAACATACAGGCTTTACACCGTCCACAGGAGGGAGGCAGGAACTGGCTGACTCGGGGGAACTGGAGGGAAAAGGTGTTTCCAACCAGGCATAACAACACCCTGCTCTGGTGACAGATATATTCCAGCTCTGTGTGACCTTATCTGACAAAACTCTACTAAACATCTATTGTAAAGACCCCATGAGACATTCAGAATAAGTGTAACGCTCACTCACCCTCCCTTGGGAATGCATTTTTTATATGTACTGTGAATCTGAGTAGGTGTGTGTGTGTGTGTGTGTGTGTGTGTGTGTGTGAGTGTGAGCACACGCACATAGGTCTGTGTGTGTCACTCTAAATGTGTGTGGTTTTAGCATTCCCAGCTGGGTCCGCAGTGACAAAGCATTTTTTTTCTCTGAGCTCAGGGGACAGCTGCTTGACACAGTACAACCACACACTTACTCAAACTCTTTGATCCATAAAAGTCATCGCTTAACCCTGGGAAGTCCTAGGTGTCCCGACAGGTGATAGCAGAAACCAAGAGAAGAGAGCAGACAGGAAGAAGAAGAGGTTAGTGAGAGTCAGGGCAGAGAGGGAGAGGAGTGGTGTGTAGTGCTTGCCAGGCCCACTGACACATGGCGCTGTGCTGTACTCATTAAGCCTGAGCCCCACTTTGTTCATAGTAAGCCATGGCCTTTCAATTACACAAGCCCAATCCCATTAAAATGGGATTTTGACCTGTTAAGTGTTAAAGCTTCAGTCCAGTTAATGAGATTCTTCTTGTTGTGGGTCAGTGACTGACTGGAGAATTGATCAGGACTTATACAAGGAGTAGCATCTCAGTGTTAGAAGGCCTGTGTGTTAATGCAGCCAAGAACTTGCACAGACACACAAATACACACACACACACACACCCACAGCTGGCAGCACACACAGCTAGACACTCCTCTGGAGCCCGTAGACAGATGTACAGACACACCAGAGAGAACCCCGCATCTCCAGCCTGATGCTGGCTCTGCGTGTGGGGTATCTCCCTGGGACAGTGAGAAAGGGATGAGAGTGGTGCCATCACACAAACCATCCCTGGAGGTGAGCGGAAAGATGAAAGTTGAGAGACAGAACTGAGGCATGAAGGGGAAAGAACGAAAAAAAAAAAAAAAAAAAACAGCACCCCCCCCCCCCCCTCCCTCCTTGATCACACAGCTGGTACTCACGTTCAGACTCCACCAACTCCTGCACAATATTCTCCTTGCTCTTGTAAAACGGGAACTTGCGTGAGAGGTTGAAGCTTTTTTTGCGCTTTACTTTGACTGGCTGCTTGTTGATGCGTGGGTGAGAAAGGGGGGGGAGGGGGGCAATGAGAGGGTGAAAACAAAAACAGAATGGGTTTCAATGAACGGTACTCAACACCCATGCAAAAAAACAAATGAAATGTGAACAAAACAATACACGTCAAATAATGAAAATGAGAGGCAGGTAATGGGTGAAAATGAATGGCATATCAATGTGAAGGAAACAGGCTTCTGTTTACCAACTTAAACACTGTTTTCAATAAATTGAATCTCCTTGCATTATAGATGATACAGACACAACATTACAGCTGATTTATACTTCTGCAAATTAAATCTGACAGATACGTCTCTGACAGGCGTGCAGACATTTTGTAAGTGCACGAGCTGTGGAGGCTACAGAGACTTCTCATCTCCACTGAGCTTCTGTGTAATCTATACAGTAATATGAGCGCTTTTTCTGCTTGCTTCAGTGAGCAGGTGCTGGTCTCTTTCCCACACTCAGGGGGAAGTAGGCCATCTCCCTGGGAGCCCAGCATCAGCTCTGAAGACAGCCTCTCTGGCATCAAGGCACAGCGCAGCTGGCCCTCTACACTTACCCTGTTAGACTCAATCATGCCTGTCCTGGCGTGGAACTTGACTGTTTTTAACCTGGCCCGCTCCTTCTTCTCCACTCTGAGAGGAAAAAAAGGGGGGGCAGAGGGTACATTTTACACCAGAAAGCTGAGACAGACTGGGCATGAATGGTAGCAGTCATATTAGCATTGTTTGGTATTAGTACACTGCTGCAAATGAAGAGTAATTGTACCTTTTCTTGCTTGGAATGACCCCAATCTGCTCACTCTCTCCATGTGGTGTGACCAGCCTCGCCTGCCACCACTCGTCATCAGAAGCATTAATGACATGGAGGATATCCCCATAAGAGAAGCTCAGGCCTTGGCTGGGCAGGCAGCTGTCCCTCGTTCGGTCATAGTCAAACAAAGCTCTACAAAACACAAAAGCTTTGGTTATATTCTTATCTTGAATTTGTGTGTAGAGATTCCACATTTCAAGGAGGTCAGATTATTTAATGTCCCCGCGGGGCACAAAATGGCAGTTATGAATTTCCTGCATTACATTATTCAACTTTGCTTTCATGTGGGCTGTGACTTGACTGTTGAAATTTAGATGACACTGTAAAATCTGATGCATTCAGACACACCACATATTGCATTCCAGTGTTGTATTAACACAGTAAGTGTATGTCACCAAACAATCACAAGGTGGAAAGAAGTGCCAGAACCTATTATGTACAACACATATTAAAGAATGTCATTCATAAGTTTCCTCTTAGCATTCCCAATTGTTGTGACCACATACTTTCCACTACAAACATACACTGTTTATTGTCTGCCTGAGTGCGTCACTATCTTGTACGACAGGTAAAACCACAGTCATGTCTGAAAAGGTATTAATACCTGCTTTACAGGTTTATACTTTACTTGACCTACAAGCCTACATCTACAGGCCGTAAATCCAGAAGACAAATGCTGTGGCCAAAATGCATTTTTCTCCTCTGGTTAAAGATTTCAGCTAAACTATTCCTGCCAACTGAAACTGCAGCTGGCAAAGAGTAAACAGTACCGCTGAAACTGATGTGATGCAATCTGGCTGAAGCTTATCTGCTAGCGTGCTTTACATGGAAAAAAGTTCATTTTTCAACAGCTAGTGATAATAAAACCTGTAGCCTTAACAGTGTTAGTGCACATGTGACACTGTTATTTTTTATTTTCTGAGTACACCTTGCAGGCTTAACGCCTCCACATTCCTGAGGCTGGGCTGGGAGGACATGGCGGCTCCTGCATCAGCCGGCTAAGTAGACAGCTTTTCCAACATAACTGTGGGCTTAGTCAACCGCACAGGAGCAGGCTAGGCTCTACATGCCTCATAGGAGCCGGTCTATAAGAGACGCATGAGTCAGACTGCTAAACACTCCTCTCTCTATAGCAGGCGTCCAATCAGGTAACACCTATATACTTTTGATATATCCTGGTAATGTCCAAAATCAATCTGGTAATGTAGCTATTAAGCTCAGGTTAAGTGAAGCGCATTATGGCTCTAGTAGGAAATATGGTGAAGCACTTGAGCTATGGAGTTACATCACGCAGTGCTTTCACCTTCACCCCTGTGAGTCCTGGGTGACTCGCTTGCATGTGTGAGAGCAGAGGGATGCCACCTGTTTTAATTCCTAAATGAGCCTCCATTCAGTTTGGCAACAGGCCCAAAATGTCATAACACAGGTCAGTTCAACAAGCTCCGCCATCAATCTACATTACACAAAGTAGACTCAATATCTTACGTGGGATCAAAACAACAACAGGGAATGCCCCGTCCATCAGCTTTTTGATGGTGATGAAAAGTACAGAGAGAAATTGGTCTCAATATTGGTTACAAATGCACGTTTCATCATCTGCAAATACAAACGATTTCTGGTTTTCACAAATCCATTTTCCAATCCACAACAAATAAAAGAACTTTTACAAAGAAATATAACCCAACTTCAATAAAGTCAGTATTCTACGTAAACATTTCCAACCTCAAATTCATTAATCTCACAATATTTGCTTTTGAAAAGCTGACAATTTGTGATTTGTAACCTCCACAAACGCATGCTGCATTTAAGTGCTGGTGGAAAACTTTGACATCCGGCTTTTCAGCGCATTCATGTGAAATCATGAAGTGAGAGGTATTTTTCCTAAAACCTACAATAGCTCGTCACCCTTTGATTTGAGAGTAATTAAGTAAGTGTTTTTGAATACATTGCTTTAATTTTGACAACTTGAAATTCACTGACTGAACTGTTTTTTTGTCAAGTCAAGCATGTAGATGCCATGTCTCACAAATCATCATAAACATTTGTAAATCTTTTTATTTGTGGATCATGAAACACACATTTGTCACCAGTATTGAGACAAACGTATCTTCAAGGAATAGTATCAACCCAATGTCTTGACGTAGACATTATCCTTCAAACAGCTCAGAATGAAGTATCAAGCTTTATTCTATCATTTTTGCCATATCTGTCATAACATTGTACTCTGACAGTGTGGCTGCTTTTAACAGCGTGTGCGATCTGGCTTTATTCTTCCCTCATTGGCAGGTAGAGGTTTATTATGTAAGAGTGGTTATTTTGACTACACATCTTAGAACTCGATGTTGTGAGTGGTGGTATGAGGGTCGGCGTACGTGCTCCAGCTTTACCTGACATAGAGGGAGCGTTTCTCACTGGTGCGCAGGGAGCCTGATCCTGAGCTCATGCTGCTGTTCATCATCTGCTCCCTCAGGTCGTGGATCTTGGACTCAAAGCGACTATATTCTGCGAGGAAACAAACAACAAAAGAAATCTTATCAACAGCTTCCCCCAAAAATGGATCCTCAAGCATACACTACCATGTTTGGGCCTTCAGAGCGATAAACACAAGGTTGAACATATTGAATGAAGAGGCCAAAAGAGTGCTGGAGCCTGTTCCCTTGTCTCACTGGAAAATTATTGGGAGATCTCAGTTCACGCCGCAGTGAGCTAGAGTGAACAGAGGAAAGGTTCAGCGAATCCTTAGGCTGATTAATGACCCCAGGAACAGATGGTTTATCACAGATCTGTCTTACACATCCAGTAATGTCTCATATCAGGTAATTAATTATACAGATTAATTAAGTTCAACATGGGCTCTTTAGGGTGGTTAAAAAAAGGGAAGGCCTCCAACAAATTCGAATGCATGACCATTTGTCATAGGTGTGTAAATCCAGTTGCTGCTCAGGAGCACAGGGATGATGTATGAATCCACCTGGACCTCCTCATTAAGAATGCTCTCATTAGCCTGCTGTGCGCAGCGTGCTCTGTGCCCAGGCTGCTGGAACAAGCTAGGCCACCGCACCACACGGCACACAGCAAGATAAACAGACCGGCAGATGCAGCTAGAAAAACAAGTAGGCTAGGGTGCTCATGTGATCACACAAAGAAGGCACTGGGACCCACAACACAGCAGCAGTGTGAGCAACTAATTTTGTCATAAATGTTCTGATAATTTTATACTTTACACTGCTGCTGAAACGAAAATAATGCAGTTAGAGTTAATAAGTGTTAATGTTTTGTGTTGCACCGCTGGTATGTGCCCAGGAATTTAAATGTATACAACAACCTAAGCTACACTAATGCTCTAATGAAACAACACGTCTATGCCGTGATCATAATTAGCCTATAAATGTATATTGTCCACATTTATTCCACATAGCCCTTTAACTGCCATGCCTGTAGGGGTTGACTCCTACCTTACAGCTTAATCATCCATAGCTGGCAACACTTCCTGTAACGTGAACGAGTGATCAAAGTCCAACCGAAGAAGCCCACAAGTAGCCTTGAAAAAACAAACAACAGTGCCTACAAAGATGATTTAGCTGAAGTTACTCCAAGCTCCCGGGAAAATTCTGGGCAGGTGTGAAAACAAGCTTCAGGTCAGCTAAACTCTAACCCCCCTACCGAAAACTAAAGGGGATTCAAAGCAAACACAGATTCCGCCCCAGGCCTGGTGCCGCTCTCCACCCAGGTCTCTGCTCAAAGGGTTAACAATACAGCAATGTGACGCTGCAAAGGTGAGGTAACCAGACACCGCCTGACTGCCGGTAACCAAGAGCAACGTCCTAGCACTCCTAGAACAGGGACAGCACATGCGGAAACAGCCATTCAGACTTGTCCACTTGGCTCTCAGGCACAGGAGAGACGAAGAGAATGGAGCACAAGGAGAGGCGGCTTAGGAGAGGAGGGGCAGAGGGACAAGACAAAGAGTAGCTAAATAGAGAGAGCAGTCTTAATGCCCTCCTTCACAATACCACCGACCTGAAGGGCTGGCTAAGAGCTGCACCGGTGAGATAGTGGTATGAGTAGCACAGGTGGTTGGAGCTAAATGCTTTGCTTGTTCACATTCCTAACATCCAAATGATTCATCTAAATACTGTGGACACTGATCTACAGCCAGCTTTGAGCGGCTCTAGGGAGGTAGGGTAGAAATCATAAACTGAACCATAAATTGCCGCCACACCTCGCTGATAATAACAACAGAATACAGGTGATTCTGTATCATCTTTGTAGACACATTACGATATCTGCGGAGTTGAGTAGGAAAACACACTATAATGGCAAGATTTCTTTTTTCTCACAAGCTGGGGATCAAAATCTTTTTTATCTTCTTGCTTTATAATAAAGTGCTTTAAATTTACTGTCATTTTTTTAATGAAGTGAAACAGTTAAGGAAATTTACACTTGTTACACAGAAAAGGGAAGATACACCTTTGTCCCTAGTACTGCGACAGAATATATGGTGTCGCCTGTTAAAGTGTATCGATAAGGTATCAGACCTCATACATTAAACTACAAAACATTACCAATTGTTGATATCGTCCAAACAAGGAGCACATGGAGCAACAGTAAGGGAAACATATTTTTCAGTAGAGAGCCTGGATTGTGAGCAAACTCACAGCCTGATTAAAAGAACGCAAATTCAAGTCACATCAGTAACAGTACTCAATCACTCACAAGGAGGAACTTAAATTTATGCAACTTCCTCAACTGATTGCAGGCCATGTTAATGATCAATGACTGATTAATGATTAAAGGCCTCCAAAACAGGGTGCCCTCATAGTCTAGGAGTTAGGGCGCTGACCGTGGGGTGCAACATCCACAGTTCACATCTGGCCTGATACCATTGTTCCCCATCTCTCTCTCTCTCTCTCTTTCTCTCTCTCTACCCTACTGTCCTGTCATCACTCTACTGTCAGCTATCAACAAAGGTTTGATTTTGCAATACAACCCATGTAAATCGAATATATGACTCATATATTAAATGAACACCTGTAAATGATTGGAGTCAAATTAAAAATGAAAAAAGAAAGGTAATGTCATCACTTGAAAATGACTGCACCGGCTTCCCTTCTGTCTGCCTTATTTAACAAATGGCTGAACAAAACTGAAAAGATAAAGCACAACACAACTGTGCAACTTGCCATTTGTATTGGATAGCGTGTCGGATGGACAAGCAGGGCACTCAAGGTAAACCCATACTTGCTTCACCGAAAAGGGCTGTAGACTACAGGAACAGGAAGTGCTCATATTAAGTGAAAATATGTAGCACGTATCTGATCACACGTCTTACTGGTTTTATGTAGGAACATAACCACATCCTCCTGGTTAAGACTGAGTCATATGTCGATCAATATACATTCTTGACCAGTCCGGGCTTTTAACAGTGATCAATGCAACATCAATTATTCATTAACATCTCTATTCACAAGCACACCCTTGAAATGCTGAGAAAACTGGGAGTCTACAATTATGAGCGTTAGTACTCGGTCCCCTTAAAGCACTTAATACACAAGAGCTAGCCTATATTTTTAGGAAGTGACCCACAGGAAGAAAAGACAGCTAATAGAAACTGGGACTATTCTGTATCTCTCACTCCCACTGCGTGTCCTCATTAGTCGTACAGCTTTTTTATTTTGGGGGACGGTCGCTTCTCTTTTGATCCAGTTATGCAACACAGCAGGCATGTACTTGTAATGTGAGAGTGTGTTATGTTCTGAGGGATAGTTGAGCCAGTAAACACACAAACCCCCTCCACAATAACGCACTGCGGGAGGAACATATAGACCCTGACGAAACTATCTCTACAAACTTCTGTAATGCACTCTGGTGTGAGTTTGATGAGGGTGCGTGGAGTTTTAACATTTCCTCCGCAGCCCTCCTCCCATTTCCTACATGCAAAGATTTTAGGGTAATTACGCTCCTTGATAGTGGGGCAGGGCAGCATGTGGGTGTAAACCCCTCACTTCCATTTCTCTGAGATGAATGTGAGTTAAAGACTTGGTGATACTCCAGTGAGCCACTGAGAGTCAGGGGAGGGCGGGCGGGGGGGTCTGTTGAGGCTTCCTGTAGTCTTCAGCGCTGGCCTTCCATCAGAAGTCCGTGGAAGCCGGGGCCCCGGCCCCTGAGAATACTCTCCAGGCAGCTTGCCCGACATAAACTAGTATTCGCTCTCTGCTTACTCCTCCCCCCCAACTGCCTGACTGTCCTTGTACAGCACACTGGGGGGTTCGTCCTGCTCAAACTCAAAAGCACGACATGTTACACACCGGTTTAGGATGCCAGCAGAATTACTGGCGACAGATCTTAGGTTACCAGCGGGGATGCAGGAAGTCAATCATTTGCAAGCACTCGACTCGTGTGTTTAGAGTAGTTGAGCATTGTACACAAACAGATAAGTGTCCTTCACTGGGTTACAAAGAGGGCGCAGAGCTGAAAGCATGATTCGGTATGGAAAACAAAGGTTCCCTTCAACTAACCACATCGTTATTCAAGATGCTGCCTGATTGGTCTGGCATGCGCAACAACATGAACTCACATGGACAAGAATGAGGCATTAATTTCAGCATTTTATGGCAGTGGGAAAGCCTTTATCTCTATACTGTCAGTTCTGATCTCAACCTCTGCCTCTCTTCAGCTGAACTCCGTGCCAGTTCGCTGATCCTGTTCCACCTCAATTTCTGTGACCTTGGAGAGTTATTGGACTTATTTAAAGCTTCTGCGTTATTGAAAGAGAGAGGAATATAAAGCGAGAGCATGCTACAACTTATGCCCCTTCACATTCCTGTCATAGTCCAACCTGAGAACTCAGCCTCGATCTAAAGCTCACAATATCCCTTTCCATTGTTGTTATAACATTACTGCAGCATGCTTGAGTACACATGCACAGACTTACAAAAACACCGAGAAGAACGTACAACTACACTAACATCTACAAAATGTTATTGCAAAGGAAGACTGATGCCATTTTGTGAAATAGACTCCCTTAAAAGTAGAAAACAACTTACGGGCTTGTCAACACATTAATTCTGCTTTAGTCAGCATGAAAACGGACTTGTGGTCAGAGTATTGCGTGTCCAAAGTCTGGTAGTGTCATACAGATCTAAATGTAAAGAGGTGAGTTCACCTATGAGGTCACTGGTAAACCATCATCACCAAGCTGAGACACACACACACACACACACACACACAAACAAACACACACACACACACACACACACACACACACACACACACACACACACACACACACACCTGTTTGACCACACCTCTGTGTCCCTACCTAAAGGTTGAGGTTACATAAGAACTGTTTATAGCATCTAAATGAACCCTGCGGGTCATAAACTACTACAGCTAGCCCCCATGTAAGTGTTCAATTGAGTAATCACAAAAAATAGACTGAAACCAAATACATGCGGATTCTTAGCAATGGCAGGAGTTTTCAACAGGGCTACTGTAAGGCTGAGGCTATCACATGTCTGCCATGGTAACCTAACATTAATTTCAAGGCTGATATAAAGAGAGTCATTTTCAGCTTTGAAGCCCCTTATAGGAAGTTGCTTCTTGCTCGTTTTAGAGGCTAAGACATGAGACAACTTTGCTTCACCTCTACTGTAACCACTACCGGAGTGAAACTACAGGTTGCAACTTTGAAGAGCAAAAGGCTACCTCGCTATACAGAAGCAGTCAAAAATAAATCTGTTTGACAATGTAATTTACACAGTTTGTTCCTGTTTCAGAGTTTTCGACACCTTCCTTCCTCGTCTCACCTCAGTTAAATGAAAACTGTGGCTATTGTTTCGCTGTCGCTGCCGGTAGTTTCATGCGGCTTCTGCTCTGCTGCTGTTGTGCTCGAGCCCATCCCCCATCCACACAGGCTGGTGGGCAGATAAAAAAAAAAAAAGTTGGAAGTTTGGCGCTTTCCACCTTCGCTTTTAGCTCTTTTTAAAAAGTTTCCTCTGGTGTCGTGGTGGAAGCACAGCTCGCACTTTCCGCTTACTCCCCTCTTTCCATCGCTGTCCCGGGTTTGTGTTCACGAACAGCGGCTGCTCACCGGGGCCCGGGGTTTGAACAGGGAAGGACTACAGCAGCGATTCGTTTGCCCGCCTTGCAGTTGGCTCAACACTTCAGCCTGCTAATACAACTGCCTTTCCTGAAGCCACACTTCTTTTCCTAGGATGGCGAAGTCATGGCCCGCCCTACTCTGCCTCTGATTGGCTAGAACTCATTGTCTTCGTTGATTAGATTTAGGCAGAGGAGTGCCATTGGTTAGAGGTAGGGCAAGACTATCAGGGCGAGCCAATCAGAGGCAGACTAGGGCGGGCATGACTTCGCCACCCTAGGACAAAAAAAAAATCACGCCCCTGAACCTGAATACTTAAAGTGAGACTATCAGCAGCTCTGCCCTCATTTGTGCAGCCAGAGCTTATCACGCATCCAGGACCACACCAGGTAAATGTGACGTTTCACTGCAACGTTAAAGGTGTATCCCAGTGATTTAGTTTCGCACTTTCATACAGTTTAGGGACTTGTGAGAGACAGATGAATGAAATAATGCATAAAACCAAAGTAGCAGAGGCAATCCTGGGGTTTAGTCCCTAGTATGAGTTCCAGTGTTCCAAAAATGCTGAATCCTATATTTCCCATAGTGCAACTTGATAGTGCCTTTCCTTTCTGATTAGAGCAGCACATCCATGTACTTTGCCCTTGTGTCATGCCCCCGCCCCTTTTTGGGTTAAAAAAGTCTCTCTAATTTGACTGGCGATAAATGCAAATTCTGAGTTCTTTGCCATGTCATTGCATAAAATAAGAAAACTTTATTGCGTTTAGCTATTAGGAGCCCAGATCCTATTGCCAGTCAGGCAAACAATTACGTTATGTCGTTGCTGATCAATGATCAGTGTCATTATATACAAAAAATTAAAAAGGGGTTGATGAGTGTCATCGCTAACCGCTAAGCTAAAGTAACTTGCAGATCTGAGTAGCATGTAAACTGTGGGATTAGTGAGAAATTCGCTAAAAGAAGGAGAGAGCTATGAGTGCTTGGGCAGAACTAGTGTAAGTTTAAATGTACAGTTGGTAATTAGCTGCAGTAATGAAGAATATAGCTAAATTAATGGGGTTGAGAGCAGCAAAAATCAGACACAAACACAGAAACACCGGCAAGTGGAAATTGGATGATGCGCAAACTGCAGCACGACAGGTCACAACTTCATCTGGGCAGAGGTTAATGGAGCATTTTGACACACTTTGAATTTGGATTATTATGACGATAATCATGACATAAAATCACTTTAGGGAACAGGCAGATGAAGCCATTTTACTTGGTACCTGTTTAAAGAAACCAGGGGAAAAGCCAGCTTGCTGCAGCCAGTGCTAGCAAGCTAGCTGTTAGAGGCTATCAGTATGTTCTATGTACAATGCAACATCAACATTGACTACTTTGACTTTTAACATTATACCTGTTGAATTTAACATCATTAGCTAACCTGTGATGAAGTGTTTGCCACAGATGTATCCCGCAGTTACCATTTTCATAATCTCTGCAGATGGCCTGAAGCCACAGATCTCTTCTTTAACTGTCCTTCACTCTTTGGGGATGTAAAGGAAATAGTTTTTCCAATTTGGTGCTGGCACTTTTACAGCGCTTGTTTTCACCCAAAAGGGGGCGTGGTCGTTCTGACAACATGGAAGTGACGTATGCCAGCACTCATGTTATATTGGAGTTACCATGATTACGAATTTCTGAATAAAGAAATACATATAACACAGAAGTGCCTGAAAACCAAGCAAACATGGATACCTCATGTCGGCCAACGTCTCTTGTTCAATGTAATTAAACCTCAGTTTAATCGATACATAAAGTAATTTTGCTAATGCACATTATTTTAAGCCCTCATACAACCAACTCAGTTATCATACAACCTTCCTGAGTTGTCATATGACGAGAAGTTGCTCACAAGTCCTTAACATGGGAATCTTTCCGATCTCTCCCATCCATCTGACATAGGATGAATGCGGCACAAGACCCTCCCTCCCTGCCTCCAATCAAACTCATGCTTCTAGTCTGTAATGCTGGCTTTCCAATAAATAAATATGTTTCAAGCCTGTAGCCGAAGTAAAAACAGTGTAGCGCCCCTTTAATATGCCTCAAGAACAATGCTGGATTACCAGCAGGGCAAAGCGGGCAACAGCAGACCCAGAGGGACCTTTAAAACCAGTTTCACTGCATGTCATTTGGTTCGGTACTTTGATTGATTGCACATTTCTTACAAACTGTGAACCATGAAAGTACAATATTAACACAAGGCGGGTCTTGCATTATTATCAAATCTTGTTGCTTTGTCTTGTAATGTGTCATTCTAAGAGCTTTATTATATTCATTGATATTGTGCACACATGATGTGTATTCCTTATAAATCTGTGTTTAAAGAAATTACCAAAAATGAAGTATTATTCCTGCACAGGAGTAGAGGAGGGTAAGTGTTTTTTTTGTTTTTTTTGCATTGGACAAAAACAAATCCATACCTAACAAGGTCATCCAGCCATGTTCAAGAATGCTTTTGGAAATCAGTTGAACAAATAGTTGTTTAATGATCACTCTTTCCAATACAGCCCAATAAAACTGTGACTTCAAGACCCATTTGGCACAATAAAGAAAACGAGCCTCACCTTCAGGCCGATACTGAGCAATGATGGTGACAGTCTGTCCGGCTCTCTTCAGTGCTGCAGCTGCCTGCTCATGTGTAGCGTTCCTTAAGTTCACTCCATTCACCTGCAACAAAACAGAGAGAGAGAGAGAAACTTAGCCAGAAAAAACTCAGATTTCATCTAATTTTGTCTAATTATGGAGCTCTGTAGAGGAAATAAGTCTGGGAGGAAGGAGCAAAGCATGTCATCAAGCTGGATGGGTTTTTTCCCAGTGTGTGGAGATAAGATCTGCCCTCATCATGTGAACACCTAACATTAAATATGACTAGATTATCAGTATGTATGACAATTACATTCAGGATAAAAGATCCTTAAAGTAATTCTTAAAAAAGTAAGTACTGTTTTCAGCAGTAAATGTTGAAACTATGGATGCAACTACAATTTATTTTCATTATGCCAATTATTTTCTCGATTAATGAATTAATTATTTGGTCTATGAAATGTCAGGAAACAGTGAAAGATGTCCATCACAGCCTCCCAGAGTCTAAGATGACATCTTCAAATGTTTTGTTTTGTCCGACTAACGGTCCCAAATCCAAAGATGTTCAGTTTACTATCATGGAAGGCTAAGAAAACTAGCAAATATTCACATTTTAGAAGCTGGAAGCAGTTGTCTTATTTGCTTAAAAATGATATGATGAATGATGAAACAGATAAATCAATTATCAAAATAGTTGCCCAATTATTTTCTGGGGATCAACTAGTCAATGAATCCGCTAATTGTTTCAGCTCTAGTCACCCTACAACTAGGGTGATTAGGCTATGATAAGGTTATGGAAATACAATCAAGGGATTTAAATATGTTTATTTGATACAGGGCACAGCTAAGCTCCCTCTGAGTTGTTATGGATTGAATGCCTTGCTCAAGGACATTTCCGCAAGACAGATGTGTTGGCTCTCTAAGTGCTGGGCCACCTTAATTCTTAATCATCATTATTCTGACAGTGGGAGTTAGCTGAAGATCTCCGAGCACCACCTCAAACCTGTTACAGTCATTGATGGGAGCAGACAGAAAGCTTGAGGTTGAAATACTGACTGAGAGAATCCGGTCGCCCCTCCTCAGCTCGCCACTCAGGTCAGCCGGCCCTCCAGCCAGGATGAAGGAGACGAAGATGCCTTCTCCATCCTCCCCGCCGACGATGTTGAAGCCCAGGCCTGTGGAGCCCTTGTGCAGCAACACCTTCCTTGGCTCCCTGCCAAACAGAGTGACAGCGTCAAGTTGAAGAGCAGGACAGAGAGCACAAGAGAGACAGCAATGACCAAAACTGAAAAGAAGTAAGTATAGGGGTACAGAGAGGCTGTTTCAGACAGCCATCTTCTATTGGTTTACACTCTGTATAATTCCAAAATGTCGAGTGCTTTCAGATTAGGCTGCTACAAAGAGTATGCCTGCAGATCTTGAGATCCAGATGTGTATATATTTGAGAACATTAAAAAGATAAATCTACTGGACACCCATCCACCAGCAGAATGCAATGATTAAGCAGGTAATAATCATGCGTTAATCATAAGGCTAATAAAGATCATTTGGATTACACTGATAACCATTTGGATAACACTGTTCATTCATTGCTATGTATGCAATAACACAAGCAGCAACACGATTGGTTCCAAATGCCTATTATCTACTGGCTATAGGACTTTCTGCTCCTCATGGCAGTCTCATGTAAATGTGCACACGTGTGCACACTTTAACACCCACACATATTAATGTACGCAGACACAATGAGCCACCTCCTGCTCGACAGACCCGCTCAAGCTCTGTTTTAGCTTTAGCCACTATGACTCATCCTCCAGCAGGCTTTTCAGACTGCCTCACTTTTTAAGATGCTAGAGAGGCCAAACCGCTGCTGTGGTCCAGCAAAAGCCCTCTGAGAACACACTTCACACAAATGCAAACACACACACTCTAGGAAGCCCAACACTGGTCTCACACATACACACACTCAAATGCTTTATATACAGATGCACACATAAAACATACATGCACGCACGTACGTAGGCATAGACAGACACACACACACAAAAACACACACACATACACACACAGCATGGTTCCCATTAGTGGTCTTCTCTCGAAGTACTCAGCCTGCGGTCTACAGGAACAATTCCTACTCAATCCCTAATGGCTGCGCTCGAACTTGCTGTTAAGACCATTTTCCCATCGATGGCAGCTGAGGCAGCATTCCAGACTTTCAGAATCATGCCCATGACTGGCTGGAAAAAGGGTTGATTGCTCCACTTGAAGACATGAAGAGCAATGGAAAGTTCAAACTGGTACAACAGTGCCTGAAGAAACAGGACTGTGAAACTATTATATTCATTTGAAATGAACTGAACTCGTATGCAGCATTGCCTAAGATCACTGAAAAAGATTAATCGAGGTCTGCAAGATTCCTCAACAGCATTGTTTCTACAAGGCACAATCACAGACAGATTTAATAAAACTGTACTAGCAAGGCTCAAAACATTTGTCATTTTATGCTCTTGCCTTTTTCCATAGCCTTTAAGTGAAGCAAAAACTGTTTTTTTTAGTACCAGAATTAAAAATGAAATTAAAAAATCAAGTGGCAATTGCCTTTAAATATGCTAAAACAGCTGACGTGCCTTCAGTCAAGTCAAGCTTAAAATAACCTTGCTTTCCATCTTGAGCTTTTCATCCCAGCTCGACGAGGCACACAAATCTCCATGGTTACCTTAGGATCCAGATCCGATGCTTGCTTCCGAAAGAGCATTTCTTAACCGTGCATTCAGGCTGGCTCCTCACAGGCGACATGGAAGATGAGACGTTGACTGTGAACATGGCTATGGCACATCACTCAGCTCCTGAGTTACTCCTCGACCCCTCTTCCTATCTGGCCTTCCACTGAGAGGGGCTGGGCAATTTTCAAAGCTCCTGTGCTCGGGGCCTGGTGTTCCCTATCTCATGTTTGTGCGCCGTGATGGGAAACAGCTCCTCTTTGAGCTGTCACACATGCTCTCTCCTCATCATCACTAGCAAGGCAAGACTTAACACTTAACCCTAACGCACCCACACAAATCATCATTCTACAGCAAGAAGCCAAAATCCTACATCCCTCACATCCGGAGTAACCTACACTGTGTTACATCAAGCGAATCAGCACTCAGTGGATGTGTGGAAATGGGGTTGGGCGGTTATCCAAGTTTTTTCCCTTTTACACCATGCTGTCCCCTTGTCTTCTGCTCTGATGCTGCTTTAGGTCCAGCCCCCCTCATATACAACACACCAACATTCCTGTTTGTCAGTCTGGCCCTCTGGAGACTAGGCAGACAGATTCCCAGAAGCTCCTTGCTAATTTGTTAAAGTGTAAACAAACTGGGGAGCTCATGAACTTACTTTCACGACTTTCGGGCCTTTGATTTGACACCCTCAGATTCTGTGACATGGCTAGACAGAGAGCTTGGTTGCCTCTCAGGGAAAACAATGTAGACAACTGTGGGATACGTGGACAACAAAGGCCAAAGTCTTTGTGTGATCTCAAGGTTGATGGTTCTCTCCAAGGGAGCCATATCCATGTGTGTTTCTGCTTGTACTGTTCATCTATAGAATAATAATTGCCTGGCCTTTTTCAAGGAAAGTGGGAGTGAATTCCTACAGTTTTGAATGCAGTCCTCCCTCCCTATCACAAGACCTGCCTCCCCTCCCTTTCCCCCCCTTGCCTTTTCATCCATGCCAGGAATGTAAACAGTTATAGAGAGGTAAAAAACCCTTTCTCTCTGCCCAGCCATTTCTCCTGTGAGTCTTTCTCTAATTCACCACCCCCCACTCTCACCGCAATATTTTCCCTGACTGCGTTCAGTGTTTTGGCTGAGGCGGTCACAGCTCAATCCTAAAGCTGTGAATGGATATGTGGACTGCAGGGTTCAGTGGGTCATGCTGCCCTGGACTCAGCCCAGTAATTGGCTCTGCTTGGCTGATTAATGGTGGACACTGCAGATGGACGCCATTTTCCATAGACAGACACTACCTCTTGCAGCACTTTATCTCTCCCTTTCCCCAAATGGATCACATAAGCTTCTGTACAGGCATGTACAGATACAATTTAAATGCTGCTTTGTCTTTGTCTTCCTTTTCTCTGTGGCTATCTCCTCTTCATGGTCTGATATTTTCTTCTAATTTGACATAGGGAAATTTTTATTAACTGCTAAGGTGATAGACAGGTTAAGATATTTCATGCCTCTCACTGTGACTAAGAATAAAACTGGAGCGATGAATGATTAACACCTAAGATGAGTACTCAGCTGAATCTGATTACTTTTGTTTTAAACTCCCCTTTATGCTTTTGCAGCTTTTAATAATGCTAACCAAAGGTCAAAGTGTTCCTAATTATTGATGTTTGATTCTTGTGCTGATCAGTTAAAGGTTTAATGTTTGTGCGTGTGTGAGACGCATAAAGTTACTGATTAGTTCACCTGCTGCTGCAGTCATCGGGATCCTGTATTTGCACAAGCTGTGCCTGAACAAAGCAGCCTAACTAGAAGCATTGTTTTGTATATCTAACAACTGCAGTCCTGATAGGGGCAGCAGAGGGGAGATGCTTGTTCAGTGATTGTTGACACTGTCATCAGTGCACACATGTATGTTTACACCAAACACGCATATTAAACACAGAGGTTTTATCTCTTATCAAGCCCAATGTGAACAGGATGCAAGGCAGCTATGTTCAGGACTGACATATCTCCAGAAAGGGGGTAATATCAGATGAAGAGAGAGGGGGGCGGGGGGGTGTCGGGGATGTGTCAGTGATGACACCATTGAGGGGGATGTGCAGATGGGCAGAGGGCCGATACAAGCTCTGACTCATTCCTCACAACCAGCCTGCTCCACTTCTGCGGAAGCTTGTGCTTACTATAGCATCCATCTAAAATAACCCCTCACGGTCGGAGCCAATGGGAAAGCTGCTGGGGTCGGAGGGAGGTGTCTGCTATCTGCCTGTCAGTCTGACGGAGCGAGATGCTCATCTGCTGTGATTGGGATCAAGTCTGTTGTCGGCCATGATGTCCTCGGAGACAATGCCACTCTTTTCTGATTATACAGCAGACATGACACACAAATCCACTAGGGGCAAACAGGTGCGTGCATGGTCACAGTATGTAGGCCATTCTCATTTGTGCCTTTGATTTACGAGTTGTCTGGATGTGCAGGATGTATACCCACAGGTATGTGCCTGTGTCGTAATTGTGCATTGCATTTAAAGTGTGCGTATCTGCATGTGTGCTCGTATGTGTCAGCACATTATGAGGCAAATGTCTCTGTGTACAGTATGTGTGTGTGATTGGTGCTGGCAGCATGGGTGATGAGAGGGGTAAGACCTGAGTGCATGGCCTGGTTTTCCCAGCATGCAGATGAATCATGACAGCTGCAGGACTGTCTGCTGCTACTGGTTGGCCCGTACCGGTTCAGGCTCTTACTCCCCATTACATTTATGGTAACAGCGAGGCTCTGTGTTTATATTTACATACATGGAGCAGCAGGCAAAACATTCCATCTCTGCAAAGGAGAATATTGGGTGGCTTCAGTGTGCCCTCCCATCCTCCTGTACTGTCACTTGCTTTTAACACCACAACCTGCCTTTAGTTAAAGCCAAACAGCGAGACCAGGGGCTGTCTTTCTCTCTCTCAAACACACAGGCACAAACACATAATGGCATCAGTGCATGGAATATATGCAACACACACAATTTGAGCTAACACAAATACATTACATAAAACCAATGGTTCACACACAGAAAAATTAGGGCATTCATCCATGAGGTGATGCATGATGTAAATAAAAAAAATGAAACAAATAACTGAAACTTAATCAGCAAACCAGGAGATCTTGTGCACATTTGGTAATGCCAAACAGAGGAAATAGATATTATGTATATTATTGTCTTCAGCAGTAACCACCAGTGAAACTAGCTTGGCCCGAGACAGAGGCTCAGCTTTATCGATGCCTCCTGACAGATGGAATTGAGCAGCTTGTGGGAGCGTGAAGCCCTTTCGGCTGCACTCCTGTGGAGATATGTTTGTGAAGAGCAGGTACGACTCCATTTTAAACTGCGACAAACAGGGCAATATTGTTTTAGGTTCATAGATGTGAGCAGATTAGTAGAAAATTGATGGACAAATAATGACTAAGTGGTAGGTAGACACTTGAAAATATGAACAGTAGAGCTAAAAAATAAAACAAAAACATACACAAAGGGCAAGAGAAAAATAGGCTAATTTCTTATGAAATATTTCTGCTCTACTGTCACTTTGCTGCTGTTGTTGTTTCAGTATTTTGTTGTTCAGCACCTTTCAGTGGAGGTTATAAAAGATTAAAAATGGCTGCATGTAAGAACAGTATGTCACACAAACATAAAAAGCAGCAACATGTTTAAAGTACCAACAGATAAACAGTACATTAAAGTAGACATGAGGTGTGGAAACATTTACATGCAAACATAGAGACAGAAAGATAAAAGAAGTTAAAAGATGGCTCTGCTTGAAAATAAGAACTTTCTACAAATATCACCCTTCCAACCCCTCCCTTCCCTCCTCTTTCTTTTCTGTCCATTGCCATCTTTCTCCTCTTCATCTGTCTCTTCTGTTTGTGTAATTTGTGCACAGATGTGGCAATGAGGCAGGTGGCCTTCGTCCCTCCCTGGCCCAACTCCTGTCTGATGCCAGATCCAGATGCTGAGCTATACAGAGGAGGGTTAGCTAAGCAAGGCATGATGGACTAGGTTAGTACCTGCCAGAGAAGGGGAGTGGACCTTGGCACAAGGGAGCAGGGGAAGGACAGAAGCCTCTGTAGAGGGCCTGGGGCACCTTGCTGTCCCCAGGTTTGTGGATGACACTGTAAATAGGTTCAGCCCTGCTGTGGGGTACAGGAATCACAGTGAACGGGACAAGTGTAGGACACAAATAAAGCACAAATACCAACAAAGATGCGACAAATGCACATACAAGTCATGTAGACAGCTTGTACAAGGACATTACAGAGCCACAGGACGAACACTCAGTGTCATCCTGTAACACGTTCACGCCACAACACACAGACACAAATAAACGCCTGCATGCAGTCACACATGCACACACACACACACACAGGGGGAAAACAGCCTCCTCCCCAGAGCTGTGGGTTAAGATGACTCAAGGCCTCGTGGGACACTCCAATCAAGCCTCTATGAATGCTACTTCAGATCCAGTACTTGGATAGGAGGTCAAAGGTTAAAACACAGTCATAACAAGTACAAGAAGTGACAAGAGGCCCCTCTGCAAAGCATTTGGTCAGCACATAGCCACCACACACTGTCCAGTTATAACACAGTATGCACCACCAGGGCCCTGATGAGCTGAAAACTGTAAACTGAGGACTTGTTTTGCTTCATGAAACACTTCATGAAGGCACTTTAAACTGTTTAAATGTGTCATTCAAAGAAAACCACACTATGACGACACCTGGAAAACAGCAACTAAACGGAGGCTGCTAAAAACAAAAAGGAAACCAATGCATAACTAACATAATTGTTTTACAGACTAAGACATTTAGTCTTAATTTTGTTCCACAGCTGTGTTTCTTCACTTAGGACAGCAAAGTCACAAAAAGGCCTTCTGCTTTTGTCTATAAGCAAAATATGTGCTATAATTTTTTCCAACCTACAGTCATACAGCCTGTGTGAGTGTAATGTATGGGGGCAAAGTCATTCATGGAAGAACCAGCCTGCAACCTACCTTGTGAAGTCTTCTTCCCCCAGCATGTGGCGTGGAACTGGCGAGTACCTGGACGGGGTGACCTGGGGTGGCGGGTACACTGGCTTAGGCTCCATTGCCCCCATGTAGTTGTGGCTGACGTGGTTGTCCACCATGGTGGGGAAGGCTGGAGGGAGGGCCAGACCAGTAGGGGGAAAGAAAGAATGATTACAATACAGGCACAACAGGAACACTGCACAGCTGATTGAACAGGGGACTCTACTGTTCGCATGAAATGACAACTTCATAATCACAAAAAAAAAAAAAAGATTTTATTACAACATGGGTATTATTTGTGTAGTTTTGGCCATCATTTCTATCAGTTATAATAACATTATACCCTACAAAATGTTATTGTTTAGATGTGGGAATGCAGTGACATTGCTAAAGCAAAGTTGGGGTGAGAAACATGAGCTGTCAGACAATCAGACAGGTTGTAAACAAGCCAGATTATCAAAACCAATTTATTTGGAGGTACAGTAAAACTGAAATGAGTGCTCCACAAATATCTGTAATAATTCCTCACTGCACAGGAAAACTGTGTTCACACAAGTATGGCAAGCACAGTAGGTCAAAGAGGTGATGGATGATTACATCAGAGAGTTTGTATTGTAATCAGATTGTTCAGTTTTGTTTTCTCTTCTAAATAAATAAAGTGTGTGTAGTCCCTTATGATACAAAATGTGCATGCGGGCTTCAAAAACAAAAACTTTTCCCCAAATTTACATTCTTCATGGAGGCAGTTGAACATGATAAAACAAGCGTTTCAAATCCAGATCATCTGACCACGGGTTATACTGTCAGAGCAGGGTTAAGTCTGCATTAAGGGCTCGCGTAAACCCTGACAACTGCAAACATTTAGAACATACAAAAAAAAAAAAGCCCTAAGTAGCCCCCTCTAATACTAACTCACTGTTCTGTGTAAATTTGAGATGCTGCAGCCCAAGATCGTGGGCTGTCATGAGCAGGTGGGATGTGAGAAACCATCCACACTCAGTGGGAGGCAGAGAACTGCGCTTGTTGTTGCTGTGGGAAGGATTGTGTGTGTGTGTGTGTGTGTGTGTGTGTGTGTGCAAGCATTCACTACATTCACTATGTGGGTGTCTGGGCATAGCAGTTTTGGGGAGAGAACAGTGATCCAACACTAAAATTCATGCAGGTCCACTGAAACATCTCTGATAAAGATAAAAAGACGATTCCCAGTGCAAAACACGCTAACATGGACCTTGACTTATAAATCACTCTTTACCTTATGTCAAACATTTTGTATAAATAAACCTGTTCCAGTTTTGGAGCTAACTGCTTATGGATTAGTGAATATAAAATGTAGTTTCTGACATTTACTTTAGGGATTCAGCAGACTAGACTAGAAGAACAGGAAGAGGTAGATACGTACTGCTGGAGTAGTCCGGAGGGGCGTACATGTCATTGAGATGCACGGGTCCCGGCTTGGCCACCTTGAGGTAAACCATATCAGAGGTGTTCTTCAACGCTGCCACCGCCTCCTCGTGACGCACATCCTGTAGCACGATGTTGTTCACCTGAATGCGATGATTGTCGAGAAGACAGGAGGAAAAAAATCCTTGTATCAACACCTGAACACCTCGTGTCTTTGCTGTACTGTGACAACATCACACCAGCCATCACACCAGCCAACACAATAATGAATCATAGCTTGAAAGTATTATGAGATTTCAGTACATTTCATCAGAAGGTTGGTGTGCTGTGCAGCGTTAACAGAGGTCAAAAGCAGTAGGTAGAGGTTCTGAAGATGCTCTGAATTTCTACAGTTTTAAGACTCAGTTCCCTGGAAATAAACTGAAGAAAGTATTTGAACACCATATTTTAGCACTTTGGGTTAAATCTCAAAAAATGTGCTCTTTGTAAATAACTCACAGCAGAGTACATGTGAACTGAGAAATGTTGGGTTTTATATTATTGAAAACTACCTAAAACCTTTATAACTCTACTAAGACACCCAGAGTGCAGTAGAGTTGATGTGTTGCAAATGAAATGTCTACATGTTTTTACCATACAGGAGGTATGACAAACTTATTTCCAGCATCTACATGCCTTTTGATAATATATGACACAGTCGTCAGTTTCGTTTCTCAGTGGAATGACAGCTTGCCTTTTCTCTGTTGTGAATTGACATTTCCCTCGCACAATGACTGAGTGTCTAGTGTGGTACCAGATCCGTGTACTTAAGGATCTGTTAACTGCCATGTTCCTATAGGGTTTTTAATTTGTCCTTCATTAAAGTCAGGGGCACTAAAAAGGTCATATATACATCATCTTTAAAATTTTAAGTGTTCAAAATATGTGATAGATATGTGTTTTTATGATTAAAAACATGGCTGCAAATGCACACTGTATAAATCTGAGCTCTGTAGGAAGTTCAGTAAATGATTGCATATTGTAGCTCAAGTTATTTGCAACTTTTACAGAAAGATCGTAGTGATAAGTGTTTTCTTTTTTGATATGTTGTATCCTTAAACACATAAAATATGTCTTACTCTTACGCCCAGCAGACGGGCCTATTTATCGTCTCGTGGTATGGCATAAATGGTAGATTATCGATCATGCTCAGAGCCATGAATGCTGATGTGAGTTGTCTGTGGTTTAGCTTAAAATGACAGGATGGGGCAATCAACCAGATAATGTACTTCTCTTCTATGTCCATTACGAATCCACTCAGCCACATAAATAGGTGTTTGTATAGAATCAACAACTACTGATGGCTTGTGCCTCATTGATTTAGTCTGTTGAAAAGTTGCTAACTTGCTAGTGAACAACGTAAACAACCGAAACAAATTCATTTTGACTAGAACACTTGATGCGACTGAGTCAGAGGGGATGTTTAGGCTCATACAGCTAGCAGGCGGTCTCCGGTCTGCAGCCGTCCATCCTTTTGGGCAGCTCCTCCTTCTATGATCTTGGTAATATAGATGCTGTTGTCTCCTGGGATATGCTGGTTGCCAATCCCTCCGGCAATGCTGAATCCAAGCCCTGATTGAGTAATATAGACAGTGAGAGAGTTAATAATTGTGTTGGAAATCATCTGATTTTACACATTTTTTTATATATATTCCATAGCTGGGGCTGCCCCTTATTTGCTGAGTAGTTGAATTATTTGTCAGTGTTGCCTTAAAATAGTTAGAAAGCCTATTATTTATGAATTTAATGTACATTTGTCCTTCGAAAAATAAGTTAACCCCATTCCTATATGTACAAAGTATCTTTCATTAATCTAATTCTCTTGTGGTGTTTCAGCATTCATGCAGTGATTTGGATACGAGACAATGAACTTCTATATTTCTATCATAGTGTGTGATGTGTGTAATGTCTCCCGGACCTTTTGGCCCTTTCAGCAGGTTGACCTCCAGAATCGTCTCAGGTGGGGCCTGCCTCCGCCGGACCAGCAGCCGCACTACTGGCCCTGCCTCCTTCAGGGCTTCCACCGCCCGGCTGTGCACAACCTCAGACACGTCCACATCATTCACACGCAGCACGCAGTCGTTCACCCTGAGGAGAGACGGCTTTTAATATATATCATACAACACCTTCACCATATCAGTCAACAGGTGACAACATGGAGTTAATGCGCCACACAAAGGCGGGGAGACCCTAGCATGGCCAATGTAATCAGAAACCTCCAAAGCACATAAAAAAGCACTCCATATCATAATTTTTGCATGTTTCAGGCTTTGGTTTTCCTGTGAATCATAACTTTGAGGAAACACACAGAGCCTGGGGGCAGAGGGCTGTAGAAACTCTGCCTCCCACACAGCACTGCCTGGCGGGACACGGTGGTGGTGAGCGTTAGAGAAAAAGAGGAGAGAGGTTAGAGTACAGAGAAAGAGCTGAGAGAGGATGGAAGGAACAGAGGAGCTTGAAAAGAGTAGAAGGAAAGGTGAGGATGAGGAGGAGGAGGAGGAGAAGCAGGGAGGGTAACATGGTAAGGAGGGGAGACTTACCCCAGCCTTCCATCCATAGCAGCTGCTCCTCCAGGAATTATCTTGGTGATGAAGATCCCCGGATCATCGGGAATGTGGGGATTGTCTATTCCTCCAGCAATGCTAAAGCCCAGGCCAGAGTTCCCCTGCACACAGGTTATGATTGGCATTTTCAGTGGGGGTACAATAAACAACATACACACACACTTAGATGTAAGTGATGGACCCAATGTGGGCTCAAGGTCAGTACAATATGGCTCTTAAGTGTATTGGTATCTCAGAGGAACACGTGATCGATGCAAACTGCTCCAGGGATTTCTCCAGGCATTTCTGATGTCCATTTTCGTGGACACGTGTGTGTGTGTGTGTTTGTCCTTGCATGTGACGAATGATAATGCCATGTATTCCATTAGATGAGGGCACTTCATTCAAAATGTCACGCTTATTCCATCAACCCACAGAGAGGCATTAATGGTGGAACTGCCCTATGTCTGCAGGGAAGTGGATTTATGATCTAAAGTAAAGATGAGTTGAGAAGCGTCATTGCTATTGCATGATACAGAGCTTCTCACTCTCTGCAGGAGACAGACACAACCATCTCCCGTCGTTCTTGTCCCTGAAATGACAGAGGACCCATTTGGATCGAGTGGGTCCGGGCACACTGCTGCATCTGACAGCCGTGGCCACAGAGACAGGCAGCAAACAAGACAGCTGAGAAAAGACTTCACTTTATTATTTTCTATAATTAATGAGCAACAGTCGCAACAAATTAGGACAGAGGGAGGCTGAGGCCTCCCAGTGTGCTGCTCTGGAGCTGAGAGGAATAGACTGGGCCTTACCACCAAATGTTACACACCCACAGACCTTTTAAAGTGTGGCTTTGCATACTTTATTTAAGCTTTCTGCATGCAGAAATGCCACTTAGAGTGGAAGGGGCAGAGAGACACTGTGCATCCATTGTGGGTTCCGAGGTGCATCTATATGTGGGTGGAATAATGAGAGCAGAAACGTATAGCTCTGCCACTACAAGCTGAACCACCGCTGACAAGTGCAGTGGTGCCTGCTGAACAATTGAACAGGAGAGCACTTTACATTTCTGGCGTCTGCTGATGACATGTGCATCAGGATTATGTAAAAAGCTATGCCTCACTGGCGTTATTCTGTGCTCATACTCACATGAGACATCACACATAAGACATTCTTACTGCAGTGATGTAACAGCTATAACACCACCATGTCATTTGATTCTCATATAAATGTATTGATACCAGTATTAAGATTTTTCCTTGGTTTTTATGTTCTTTAGGCTCAGTAAGAGAAGACTGAGCTGCTTACTACCACCTAGTGGGGAGAAATCCATCCATCATGCAAAAATACATCAAAGAGGAATGTGCAAATTTTGGGGGGAAAAAAATGTTACAAGGAAACTGGTAAAACTCACCCTCTCTAAAATGATCTCCTCATATTTGTACATCCCATCACTGCCATTTACCTGTCAAATGCAAAAGAACAATGGTTAGTTACATCACCGAACCTGAATTATGTCATTTTCTAAAAATAGTTAAAGAAAAAAAAGAGATGCATGCAAATGTTTTAGCTAAATCCTTTACCATATAATACCACGCAGACCTATGTACAGACTGAACACTGAGAACCGTGAAAATAGGATTATTGACAAAATATACTGAAGATACATTCACCAGATTGTTTTAGTAACTAAAAATATCACCATGAATTTCTGATGCTACAATAAAAAAAAGTTTCTTTTTTGTAAATGCATATGCGCTGTGACGCTAAATGTGCAACTGCAGAATGCACATTCCTCACAAACAGGCAGGGTCAATGGGATAATGGATGTCGGTCCACATGGCAAACAGCATGTTGCTACCAGGAGGAGGCCCTTTTATACACACACACACACACACACACACACACACATACACACACAATCACGCTCATGCTTGGACACAGAGGAAGTGTGAATGAGAGACATGTATACTGTACAGAGAGAGAGAGAACAGATACTTACATAAGGGCCTGCATCTAGTGAGTCTGCGTTGACGATGATGGGGGGAGGGTTGGCCTGTGAATATGAAGAGATACACATTATCTCAGTGTGCGAGGCTGGCAGCACACAGACGTAATGCGGTACACACACTATCACTTGGGAGCAAAGTGAACGGATGCCATGGGAACAGTCAGTGAGTCTCCTTGGGGCTGAGACTGGGGGGGGGGGTGGGGTGAGGGAGAGGAGGGGAGGGAGGGGGTTGGGGGGGCGTCGTTTGGAAGGTGTGAGGATTGAGAATGAGGACTGGGGCAGAGAGACCGCTGCTTATTAACAGCCACAGCGAGACGTCCTGCGGTCACCTCATAAAACAAACAGGCTTGTGTTGCAGCTGTTGGGACAATAATCTTAAACCACGTCAGCCCCACCCTTTCACTTTCATTTCACACACTTACAAAAAAACAAAAAAAAACAGCACGTAGTATAACATACAGAACGCATGATTTCATGGTTCAGTGATTACTTAGTTTATATGAAACAGAACTGTAAAAATACTGCGCAACATAAGTTAACCTATGTATATTTTATTTAATTTATTATTAGATCAATGTGTTGAGCCAATATTGACCTTTTATCATTCATTAATATCAAAACACATTATCCACCACCTATTTGGTATTTCTAGTGCAGAAACAATTAGATTAATAATTACAACAGTTAGCAATTGTTAATCAATTACATTAACAAGTAGTTTAATTGAATTGTTGACTGACAGGAGATTACAGTTCTTCTCCACTACTTGCACATAATTCTTAAAATACATTACATACATACAAAACATTACAATACATTATTAAACCTCCCATTTCCCCACCAATATAAAGCATTGGTATCAATGGTATCAATACAGTCAACACACTTTACAAAAACCTTCTTACCAAAATCAAACATTACTACATTATTTTCAAACGCCCATCCTGACATAACAAACTATTATATTATACTGCTGTATACACACACACACACACACACACACTACCCATTTGAAACATATCTATCTAACACATGCTCTGAACATAGCACAGGTGGGAAATTTTTGGTACACGTTTAGATCTGCAGCATTTGTGTTTTGCAACATAAACATGGAGAAAAAAAGATGGAATAGAAAAGTGAAATAAAAACAGAGTCAGTAATACAGAGCATCAATTGTATTGTAACTCTTGTCTTCTGTTACTGGAGATCAAATGGAAAACCTACAGTGAATCCAGTACAGTCGTACTATAAATGCAGCAAAGTTCAGGCAACCAGAAACCAAAGTATGTTCATCCTCAACCAAGACGCTGCTGCTTGCTGGATGTGGAGGAGTTATGTAAAGGCATGCTTGCTGTCATCTAGCTGTTGTTGATGTTTTGACTTGTGTAAATCAAATACTTCACAACAAGACTTTAAGATGATATCATTACAAATCATATTTGGAGCATTTGTCGAGTAAAGGATGTGTAAGTGCTCTTGTGTAGTTTCAATTGCATTCTGAAGTTTTGATCTGATGGAAAATCACAGAGATTTCAGACTTTACATAGTCAAGGGAACACAAGCCCTGTTCATATTATTCTCATACAATCACAGTGAGAGTTGAATGGATGAAATGTCTTTAGTGCTGTGCAGACTTGGTTTAGAGATGAGGCACATTGTGTTTATATGCAGAAAATAATGTATAATGTAAGAAATGGAGAAAAACTGTAATCGATATAAATTCTGACAATTGATTAATCATTGAAATAATTCATTAAGAAAAATGACCAAACGTTTGCTAGTTCCACCTTCTCAAATATGCAGATTTATATCCTTATAAATTGACTATCAATAGTGTTTGAATTGTTGTTTGAACAAAACAAATAATTGATGTCACCTTGGGCTCTGGGAAATTATAATGGGCACATTTCTCTCATTTTTTCCACTGGAAAAATGCAAAATACCTGTTTACATCCTTGCAAAATGAATATCTTTGGGTTTTGGGCTGTTGGTCAGACAAAATTAGATCTGATGATGTCACACTGTCTTCTAGAAAATTGTGATGGGCATTTTTCACTGTTTCTGACTGTAGTTGCAGCCCTACTGGCAAACAGATTGTTTCATTTCTAAGGTAATAAATGCTGATGTCTCCTCTGCTACTTAATGATAACTGGGTCAACTACAAAATATATTAAAAATACAATTAATTATAGTATTATTATTTAGAATACACAACACTGACAATTCTTAAGTAATAAGTCTTTGTTCTGTGACATAAATGCTATTTTGTGGAAAACACTGATCACCCTGATTTCTTTGTTGGCTTGAAAAGAGTCAAATGTAAAATACAGATAACCTCTTGCCAATACAGATCCACAGTATCAGCCTTCATAAAACCCAGCTGAAGCCAAGTACAAGTGCTACACTTCAATTCAATTCTTTCACTTCAACTAACTTGCCAGCTCAGCTCTATTGTGCCACCTGGTGTTTCTTTCTCCACTTCTTTAGGCCTGCAGAGCGGCCGCAGAAGCTATGAGACCTCGGAGGAAAGCTGCCAGAGTGGAAACAGAGAAGCAGAAGTGTGAAAGAGGAGGCGCTGGTCGGTTTAGGAGCAAGCTCGAAGGCCGTCCTCTAGTTCAGCACACCGGGCTGTCTGCTTTTTATTGATTTGATTCAGCTGTGTGGGTGAGGGGATGCTGACAGCGCTGCTCGGGGACCTTACACTTCCTGAGGTCCAACACTGAGGAGAAAATCACTAGCTGTCTATCTTACCCCTACCCTCCCCCACCTCACCCCATCTCACCCTCTTATACCTCTGTCTTACTGATATATGCAGATACTGCCTGTGTCCAATCAGCTGACTCCCACTGAATCTGATCTTCCTCCTGAACCCTCATCATCGTATGCACATATACACATTTTTAATTATTTAAAATGAGATTTTATAAGTAAGTCATATTGTGTAATTTCCTTATATATTGTGGAAATGTCAATGAAAGTCTCACAGTCAGAAGTACATTATTATATTTACTATGATAAAGATCTGGGGAAAAACAATCAACATAAGATCAATATAATGATTTCATGTTGTATTGAAACATAATAAATACCTTCTTTTTTCAGGGCTTTAGAGCTGCATTACATTTACAGTAAGTGATTGCATTTTCTGGAAACATTTGAGTGTTGTAGCAAAATGTAATGAACCTTGAACCATTTTACATGTATGTTCATCATATTCTTAATATTCATCATATTCTTGTCATTAAAATTATTTTTAAGGTGTTCACTAAAGCTCTAATAGTGATCCTTTTTATATTATATTAAAATTGAGGTATTTATTTAAAAAATATTAACATTATATAAATGTAAAACTCTCAATTGAACTGCCAGAAAAACTACTAAAACATAATACAGATCACTATATATTAGGAGTGAAAAGAGTGGAAACACCTTTTATCATGTTATATGTAATTATAGAATATATATTGTCATATATTGCTGGAAAAACAGTTTCAGTTGAGAAACTTTGTGGATAAAATAAGCAGAGAGAGGAATGTCTGTTTTTGTCTAATGCAGCAAATTAAATACCCGATTAGTCAAGTTACTTCATCACATGTATCACATAAATATCCAAAGTGGTCATAAAGCAGTGCTGTTCACTGCATTACAAAATTACCCACAATGGTGTAATACACCCAGTGACATTAAAGGAATAGCTATTATGGTATAAATTCTATGGAAAAATCTCTGGTGGTTGGCAAATATATCGCCAGCCAATTTTCTTTCAACCCTTTGGACATGCATACTATTAAAACATTTCTAAGACTACACTACTTAGTATTTAAAAGCCACTGTTCAAGGGTTTTCCATCAAGCTGCATGAGGCTTGAAACTTGAAACACTCTCTTAAAAGATCTGATCCTTAATGAAAATCCTCCATCTCAAACTCTGCGCAGGTGTCGTTTCATTTCTCCAGTTCCTCACAGTTCTTATTGAGTATGTTTGCTGGTAATGAAGGCTGCCCTGCAGATAAACAGGAGCTGTAGATTTGACCTGCTCCACTCGGTGGTGATGTGATATGACTCTGGACAGCTGTGTCTGCAACCCCCCCACCCCCCCTCAACCCCTACCCCACCAAATCCCCTCCCCCCTCCCAGTCAGCACAATCGGGCCTTCGTTGTAATCTGCATATGGACTAACAGATGCTCCCGTCTGTGCTTGTGTTTGCACATTTCTCATCTTAAACCCAACTCTTAACACGCGCCCAAAATCCAGATATTTTAATAGTAAATGTATCATGGGTTTAGAAGTCAACAGCAGGCGCTTTAGTGAATGGAAACTGTAAACTCAGAAAACAAATGTCCATACAGCAAGCAGTGCACAAGGCAGGGATGAAACGCAGCCTGAGGGCAACACAGGGGAATAACATTGGCTACTGTTGTTCCTTCGTGACTGACAGACTAAGCTACTGAATCCGCATGTGACAAAACACACTTGTTACAGTATAACGCTTGCGGTGCTTATCATTAAGTATCATAGTGAACCAATGCTGCCCCAATGGGATCACTGAACCTACAAGTCCAGCTGAAAGACAATAAACCCATCAGTCTTATAAAAAAGCAGTATTATCCTGGTCTGGGATTGCTGCGTAATCCCTCTAACTGAATCTCACTTAACAAGCAAACAAAAAGGAATAATGGACGATAATCTCAACACGAGTTTGTTTAACATTTAGCAATTTACTCAAGTAACTCAGATTAGATTGGATTACCCATCCCTTCTTGGGACTGTTGGTCACTTTCTCTTACCTCAACGCTAATTTGCTGTCCAGAGGAAGAATTTAAGGCTATAAGATCTGACTGCTACTGAAGTTTATGACATATATTTCAGTGTCTGTGCTATAACAGGCCATCAGGGAACAAGCAGGGGACAAACACTAATTTACATCATCTGTATGGGATACTTTGATGGGAGGCAGGCTAAGGATGACAGAGGTCAACCCAAGAAGGGATGGGAATGTCTGTCTGTGTGTTACACATGAATGTGGGTCAGGGAACTCGAAGTGGTTCAATAGGTGAAGCAGTTAAAAGTAGCAGATGTCGTAAAATGCCAGAGCTGTAGACTTGGACTTGAGTCAGACCTAAAACAGCTATAATCGATTCTATTCTATAACAATGGATCGAATGATGAACACAAATGTGATGTGAAAGGTTTGCTTGTAGTGACAAACACACAGAGAATTTCTCCCTCAACATTGTGTAGTTCCCCTAAGCTCCACAGAGCATTTGAGTGTGTTTCAGCTCATTGTTTTGGCTTTTCAGCCCACAACTTCACTGTTTTGATTCATTTACTGCTTTTATGGCCTCATTTCTAGCAGTAGGCAGACGTTTTCAGCAAAGAGGCTCTAAAAATCTACCTGCCGAGCACCAAGCGGCAGACAAAGTTAGCAACTAGTTGGTAAACATAGTGGAGGATTTAACAGCTAAAGAGAGAGATGTTTCTGTCAGGAGCTGGTGGAGACCAAAACAGGGCCAAAAGGAGAGTGAATATTGGACATTTATCTGGTGGTTAAAGCACAAATCCAAAGGAATGCTAACGTCGCTCCATATATGCTGGATGTGTAAAAAGGGCAACTGTTCGCTAACACGTTGAAGCATGACATATTAATTAATTGAAATGACTTGGTCTCATCTAAGTAAAAACACATTTAAGAGCTTAGAAAAGATTGTATCAATTACATGATCATCATTCAGACACCTGAAAGATTTGACTATGAAAACCTGAGACTTGAATTGATATTTGCTTTGTCAAGAGAGGAGATGTGGGCAGAAAAGATTTAAAAACACCTCTGTGTAGTATAAGTGTGTGACTGACAGATATTGCGGAAACTGACCCGATCTGGATATGATTATCACAAAATTCCCCTTTTCGTTTTCATTTTCATAGACGGCTGTTGCTCTTCACCTCTGCCACCTGCAATGCAGAGTTCAGAGTTTGTAGCTTTGAAACTATGAACATTCATACAGACAGGCTGCGACATGGAGGAAAGTGAGCATACTGGACACAAAGACCTCATGCACACACAATGACAATGAGTCCAGACTGCTTCCCCAGCATGAGAGCATTACAACAAGTCCCCGCTGACCACCAGGAGTGATGAAAATTCACTCGCTACAGAGCTTTCTTTCTCCGACTCCCTCTTCTCATTCATCCATCTGTTCATAATAGTTCTACTTTTTTATTCATCAATCTATCATCTTGCTCTTCTGTCAGTTTAGATTGTGTGTCTGTCTTCTTGTCTCTCAGCATCATAGTGGATGTGTATCATGTCCTGGCGCTGTTGGACCACACAACACTTACTTGGCTGCAGACCCTCGGGACAGTAAAGCTACAAAGACTCCCACTGAACCTTGGCAAGTGCAGGGCACAGGCTTCATCCAAATTGTTAAATAATCAATGTGTTCCCATGGTAACCGGTGCTCGCACGGTATTGGCCGGCAGGCCCACTTAGCCACCTCCCCCTGCTTCACCTCTCAGGGCTCTCACTGCAGTTTATGCGGCTCTGTTCTCGCACATGCCTGGCCATGGGCTGGATGTGCCTGACTGCCTTCAGTGCTGCCTGTCCACGTCACACACACACACACACACTCCTTCTTCAATCCATATGTCATGAGTTAAATTGAGAGAAGCTGCGTTCAAAAATGACAATATGGCTGCAAGTCAGGAGGACTGATTTGACTAAATATCACACATTTTTATGTGTTGAAAGATATGAATCCTGATCATTAGAGGCACAAATACATCAGCTGACAGCCACTTTGATATGACCATACTGTATTTGATAGCAGATTGTTTGTGAGGCAAACATAACTCGCATATATATCATATATAAATCATACATATTTCACAGTGCAACATAGAGGTCTAAATATAGTCGGACACTGCTTCTCTTTAATGAATATGGTGATGTATGTGGTAAATAATTGGCCAGAAAACTAGAAACTGCAGATAGTCAACACTGACACAAACATATTTTTAAAAGTCGTAGATCATCTTATTATTATTATTATTTTGGTATATCTTGCATAATGTGTACACCTGTGGATGCCTCTGCATCACTGCCGATGACAATGATGTTGCACCTCAGTAAAGTTAAACCCTGGCTGCTCTTCTTCTACCTGTCAGCATAACTTTAGGTGTTTTCAAACCCTCAGCTTCCTCGCAGGTAGAGTGGAAGGGAAGAACAAGAGGGTTCAGCATGTGCACAGCGACGGCGTGCTGACAAGGCAATAACCCCTTCCTCCTTAGCAAACATTTCCACATCAGTTCCTCTCTCGCTGGGCACACCGACATGGCAGCTCAGTCTCCAGTGGTGACATCGCAGTGAAATATGACAGTCAGCCCCGCTCAGATGATGCACCCAGTCAGTCAAATGATATAGCCAATGCTGAAGGAAGCTCTTCCTGGAACTAAAGTCAGAGCTAATAGCAGATAGGGAAACAAGCTGTGCTATGATGTGCTTATGTTAACTAAAAATGTAATGTTCCTTTGGTTTTCTGATGCCTCTAGTGGTACAGTGTTTACGTTTTCCTGCAGAATGTGGGATGAGAGACGCAGTCAGCGGTGCTGCTCTGATCCTCTGGCTCTCATTGGCCTCTCGTATGCCACGCTGCAGTCCAATCAATACCTACTCAATTACCATGCACCCAACATCTCATTCACGCTGTGGCCCCTGTGCCGGAGGGAAGAGGGAAGGAGAGAAGCAAGGTGAGAGACAGAGCCACAGGATGGATGGAGCAGAGAGGGATGAGCACATGACAGCGAGAGATGTTTTACTCGCAGACGCTGTCGAAACTCAGTGCTGCATTCTTTGTCAGGAACAAAGGCGGAATAACGAGATGTAATAAAGAAAATCCCATAGCGGTAAAGGTCAACTGCTCCTTCTCTCCTGCTACAACGCCAGCTGAATCCAGGCGTTCATTTCAATGAGGCAGCCACAAGGAAATTAATTAGTTCAAACATAAAACGGCCCCATTAAAGGCTCAAAGTTTTTTGATTTGATGGCTATGATTGAGCATTGTGACTATGTTGCCCCCCCCCTCCAAAACCCTCCCAACACACACCACAGAGGCACATTCATGAAACCATAATTAATAGCCCGTCACAGCTGTCAGCAGCAGCGCTCTTTCCTCATCTTTATGTAATATTACAAAAGCATGCTCTGGCTTACCTCTCTGTCATGCTGAGCAGCTCCAAATGAGAGCTGGCTAGTTTGACCTTCACAAGTGCAGCCACAGAGGGAAAAGTACTTAGTGTAACGAATATTCATAACAGTGTTGCTTGAGAAGGCCTTCTACAAGTCTGCTGACAATCGATTAGGGTTGAACATGAGAATGTCTGTGTGTGTGTGTGTGTGTGTATGTGTGTGTGTGTATGTGTGTGTGTGGCTTGCCGTGCTTTAATCTTGATGTATATATCTTATGTGGGCAGGTGGAGTGTGTGCATGTGTACTTACAGGACTAGAGCTTGTGGATAACTAAGTATTGTCATTTATCTGCTCTCAGTGGGATCCTATCATTCAACAAATTTCTGTTGTCCAACGTAAAAAATTTAGAGAGCTGTGGCGTTCTGCTGGCCAAGTGATTGAGACACATATCATATACAGTAAATGCAATGTGTCTGGTTTAATTCTGATGGGAAACTTTTTTGCATGGCTTTCTCTCCTGCCCATGTTTCCTGTCTACTGACAATAACAGCTAAAAATGCTTCCCCCCCCAAAAAAAATGTTTTGGAAGAGTTTGGTCGCATGAACTGCATAACAGTGTAACACAGTTCAGTTTGATGATTGAATCTGATTTTGCATAAATTTGCCAAATCATGATATATATCCACATAAACTACCCTTTTTAATATCATGATGATAATTTCAACCATAACCATTTTTATTTTCTCTAGGGCAGCAACTAATATGATTATTTTTATTTTGAATAACCCTGCAATTCATTTTTGATTAGTGTTTGATTGTTTAATTGTTTAATTGATAAAATCTAAGAGAAAGTGAAAGTGTTCAAACTGCTTGTTTTGTCTGATCAACTGTCCAAAACCCCCAAAATATTCAAATGTACAATTATATAAAACTGATGTGAAATGATGTAAAAGTGAGAAAAGCGGCAAATCTTCAGATTTGAGAAAGTGGAAGCAGTGAATGTCTGGTGTTTTAGTTTGATAAATAACTTGAATCCACTGACTTGATTATCCAAATTATTGCCAAGTAATTTCATGGCAATTGATTAATAGATAAATGGACTATCATTTCCCTTTTTCAGCACTGCCCCTCATGGCCACAGTCAATTGTTTTGCTAAAGATGTTCATTGTGATAATATAAACCTTGTTATTATTCTTTAAAATCCAGATTCACTGCTTCATTAGTTACTGTCCACTGCTAATTTACATCAGTCACTGGTCTCACACTCACACAGCCAACACCAAGACAAACCAACACTCAATCACAAAGTAACAGCACTGGTGAAAGTTACCACATGTGCTATGCTGTGCGTATATGTGTGTATATGTGTGTGTGTGTGTGTGTGTGTGTGTGAGGCTCCTTAATGAAGGAAGCTTGTCATGTGTGAGTGTCATCAGTATGCTTCACATAATCCCGCCCCCACTGCTTCCTCTACATCAGAGGTCACTGCAGCATGTTACCTCACAGCTCTTGACTAGTTGCTACCCCTTGTTGCTAAGCTGAGAGAGCTGCTAAGCTTGTTCCTCTCTGGTGTTTTGGATCCTGTGCGGAGTACCGGTGACAGTGCACAACCACACACAACTGAGCGCTGCCATTTTGATGCTTTCACGACTGCCACGCTGCCTCCTCAGTCAACAGGGGTATATATTACTCATCTGCTGTGGTGTCTTGATGGAGAAAGTGAATTCTTTGGTTTTATTTATTTGAATGAATCTTCATTTTTTGGGGGCTTAGTCTGTGTTTGTGTGTGTGTGCTCTGCGTGATGCTGCGAGGAAGCTGATGGTGTTGCTGAGGTAACAGCCTCATTTTTGACATGACAAGGTGAGACGTTTCACCGTGTGAACAGCCACTCACAGACTCTAGTAAAATATAGTGATTAATTTCCATGTTTTGAGATTATTTTCATCTTTGTTCAGAACACTGGAATAATTTTTTGAGATGGTAAAAACTACAAGTTGCAGCAAGATGAGTGGTTGAGTGAGTTAGGAATTAAAGCTGCACAATATATTCCTTTCTTCCATTTAAAGTTTTTCAGGGGATGTTTTAGAGGGTAGAGAGTGTCATAAACTTTACAAATCCTACAAACTTATGATTTGTTATATAATAATAATAATAATAATAATAATAATAATAATAATAATAATAATAATAATAATAATAATAATAAAATAAATAAGTAAATAAATAATAAGTAAATTAAATTAGTAAGTAGTAAGTAACTTGACTTGAATATATCAGTACTGATTGAGAAAGTGCACAAGTGCATTTCACTTTACATCTTAGTCTCTTGAAATCTTATAAAATATCATATTTCCAACTTGTAATCATAAAACAAGCCTCTTTCTAATAAAATGATGCTAAGCTACCTCCTTCCCCGACTCTTAACTCTCTCTTTATATCCCAAAATTATTGACTACAGGAAAGAAAGTAAAGTATCTCGCTACAGCTAAAAGGGATCCACATAAAAATTAACAATCTAAAACCAGAAAACACACCGGATGGTCTAAAATGCTCTGTACTTCTTCAACGAGAGCACTCTGCTCTGATTCACTTTAGTCACGTTCATTTTCCCTATTCCTTTCCTGAGCTCTCCAGAACACAATCTTCTGAGCTGCAATTAGACCCGTCCAGTTTTAGACTTTTTGTTTCCTTTAATTGGGGAACACAGGACTGTGATTCCGCTTCATGAACCCAACTACGTTTACTGCTTTAATCCGTCTGATGCATTTTACTGCAAAAAAGGAAAGGAAAATGTTTCTCTCATTTCCTTAACACGCCATTTCCACCACATGCCTCTACTCCAATCTTTCGTTCATTCATCCGTTTCCTGTTTCTTTAAATGTGACTGTAATTTTCTGGACATGAATAAATGGAAATTACTGTTCAGCTGGTATTGGTTCACAAATCAAAATCATGAGACAGTGATAAAACTACTGAGCAAATACAGACTACTTAGAGCTCCACTGTTAAAATAATATAGTGACAATAACAAGACTACCTTTGACCCAAAGCCCAATGAAAACAATTGGTCCCCACCTCCCAGGGGACCGAGCCTCTCTCTACAGCAGCAGCAGAGATCCTCCTGTCATGGTTGAGGTTTCATGCTGTTCTATAAGCTCCACTCAGGAACGCCCACACATTCACATATCTCCATTCACTACCCTTGCCTGAGTTTTGGCTCACAATAAGTGTAGGTGTTGAAAGTGATGAAGAATTACAGTAAGTAGGACAACAGGCGAGGCAACAAAAACAAGAACCGTGCCTCTAGTTTCCCTGTGATAGTTATGAATACATGAGCACATTTATCCATATGTTGATGTATTTAGCGCCAAACAGCGTTTGTAGCACTTTGGTGATTGCCAAATCAATCTGCCTCCTGTTGAGGGTCCAGATTTGCCCTTCTTCTCTGCCCACCACGGGTTGTGTTCAGGCACGACACACAGACCTCTGAAGAACGCGTCACGGCCGAGATCAGAGCAGCCATCTTATTGGACTGGAGAGATGACACACACACACACACACGCTGATCTGAAAACATTCAAACCTTTAAGGCTTTAAACAGAAACACAGGTCACCAGCTGGCTGCCAAAACACAAGAAACCTGTTCTGTTGGACTGTTATATTTGGACAAAATATATGGACTGTGGCCATGAAAATAAAACATGAATGCATTAAGATGTCAGAAAGCTGTCAGAATGAGTGCTTAAAATGAAAATCCTTCCTGAAACTGAAAAGGAGCTTAAAGGAATAGTTTTGACATTTTGCTTTCTAGTGAAAGTTGATGAGAAGATTGATATCATTCTCATGTTTGTCTGTCAAATACGAAGCTATAGCCAGGAGACAGTTAGCTTAGCTTAGCATAAAGACTGGAAACAGGGGGAAACAGCTAGCCTCACTCATTAGAAAGGTAACTAAATCCACCTACCAGCACATCTAAAGCTGAATCTGTACAAAAAAAGTATAAAAATAAAAAGTTTCACAGAGTGTTATGTACCATTAGACTTCAGAGGTGCTGGTACGCAGCGATACATACTTTTCTCTACATTCTGTAGACCTAAGAATTTATCAATGAAACCAAAAATTGATAACATTTAAACCAATAATGAGAATAATCATTAGTTGCAGTCCTTGCTCATTAAATATTGGCTTGAGTGTGAAGATTGCTGTAACAAAACAGAAACTTGGGAATCATTTTTGCAAATTTGTAATGTAATACTATGTCAAATTTTATAAATCATATTTTTTCCATAAAATCTGTCTGCTTTGATTGTTAACAAAGCAACTCTATTGCAATGAGATCCACACGCTTGTATGATAAAGTATTGCGTTGAGATTTATTTTAAACAAACAACATCATGAGATTAAAATGGGGAATGAAGTTTCAGGACGGATTTGTCCCTACTAAACAGTTGTGAACTGGATTAAAATTGCTTATCACTCAGTCAAAGTGTTCCACAGGATCAAAAAGAGAACATATGTACTTGACTTAATATTTCATCACATAATCAAACTCCAAAGATGCTTTGACAAGTGGATGGTATGTACAGTAATGTCTGTATATAAATCAAATCAAATGAGCAAAAGGCAGAAAATGCAATTCCTTGAAGAGGTCTACAGTTTAAATGACATACCAAACAACTAACTTTTGATTAACATTTGGACCTGGTTATACTAAGCATTAATTAATTTCCTCAACACATTTAGATCTTTGCTTGAATAAGAACAATAATTTTCTTGAATTCTCTGTGCGCGGACTGATGTCGCATCATTCCTCTCATTCAGACTCGCCCTCCGATCATTCCTGCCTGCTGAGATATTCTAGTGAGCATATGCAGAGCTTGGATTTGGCTGATTACATAATTGGAAATTTTAATGGTGAATATTAATCCACAATGGCCCATATTGGGTTTTATAAGCAGGCTGATCAGGATCTGCAGGCTCTCGGTAAGCAGCGGCAGTCGACCGACAATGAAGCTCTGGGTTGGAAGAGCTCTTTATATTACACAAGTGGCATGGCTGACACAGCAGAGCACCACTACAGTGTTCAATAGTGCTGCTCACCATATACCTACAGCACATTTTTAGTTGGTGTTCTACGTCATCGCAGATACATTTTACTACATATAAATAGATGGATTGTTCCTTGACTTGTACTCGTGTGTCAGACAAGTGCAGCAATCAAAAAGCTCTTGGAAATTCAGAAGCCTTTGGCCGCCTGCGTATCAACATTGCAGTCTGTGGGTAATTAGCTAGCTGAGCAGCAAAGCTACTGTGCAGCTCTGACTGAGCCTGCACCATGGCAACACACAGGGCCGTGTCTGAGCACAGGCTCCTCGCTGCCTTCCTTTCCTCTGCTTTCCTTTCCTTTCCTTTTCTCCCCCCTTATTTTTCTTTCCATTCCTCTTCCTCGTTCGCTTTATCCCCTTCTTTACTCCACATCTCTCATTTCCTCCCTTCTTTCTTTCTTTCTTTCTTTCCTTCTTTCTTTCTGTCTTTCTTTCCTCCTCCCTTCCCATCCTTTCATCTCCTCTCCTAATCATTCTCCCTTGCATCCCCTCCCCTCTTGCATCATCACGGCTCAAACTGACACAACTGAAAAGACACTCACTGGTTCACATTCATGGCGGGCTCTGCGTCGTTGCTTTCCTCGACATTCTCAGCACAGGACTGAACACTTTTGTGACATATGACTATTGGTTGGACAGCGCAGCCCTGTCTCCTAAAAATTATGTTAAATAAATCACACAACCTATCTGAATTAGCCAAATATGTTTGTTGGAGACAGAGGTTTTTATCAACATAACGATAAAGCATTTTTATTCAATGTATCTGCAAACTGATCACTGCCAATGTACTGTATTGCAATAAATAAAGAAATTTTTAAAGAAACATTTTGGAATATATTCTTATTTGCTCGGCAAGTGTGAGATAAGGAGGGAGATACCACTCTCTTGCATGCGTGCTAAATATGAAACTAGGTTAGCTTAGCTAACAACTATCCTGACTCTGTCAACAGTAAAAAATATCCACCAACACGCACATATTGAAAAATGAGGTATAATGTGTTAATAGTAAGGTTTAGAGGTGCCAGTAGGTGGATTATTTTGTTTTTACAGCTGTTTCCTAATTTTTCTAGTCTTTATGCTAAGCTAAGCTAACCATCTCCTGGCTGTAGCTTCATACCATACAAACATGAGAGTTGTATCTCTCTTCTCATCTAGGTCTTGGCCAGAAAGCTAATAAGCGTACTCTCCAAAATGTTGGAATATCCCTTTGGTATTTTAATAGTTTTGTCTACTCAAAGCACTTGGTTAAGGTTAGGTAAAGATGTTCAACTGAAATGAAAATCTTCTCCAGCTCCCAAATTTCCTTGTCCGACAACGTCCCTAAAACCTCTGAGCAGTATAGGAACTTCACAGTTCCTGGTCTGGAAAAAAAGATTGAAAAGTAATTCAAAGAGCAAATTATATTTCCTCTAAAGAAAATCAGTAGTATTTTAACATATTTTGCAGAGTGGCTGCATTAATCCCATTTTCTGCACCATACGCTCATCCTTGGTATCAGCTTATACATTCTCAAACAAGATATTTTCACAATATCAATGCAGTTTGGTCGCATTGATGATCAACTAAACAGTTAACAATAATTAGAAGGTTCAATGGCGTGAACCCTTCGTCTGCGTGATCATGGACACTAACACTAAGAGTTTTTTGCCTGTTAACTGCTACACTGTGGAGGCAACCAATGTAGTTCAGAGTCCATTCAGCCCTGCAACATAGGAAGAGAAAATTGCATAAGATAGGGCAGCTTTTTGTTTTAAAACCCTTCATATACACTGCAGCAGAGCTCTAAACATGACACTGGTATTGCATGATGAAGTATTGTGATTTATTTCCAGCTGGCATGTAAAACACATTACACTACAACTGTCTGCTTTGTTCTTCTCTCACATGTTTGAACTTGTGGGACTTCAGATTGTTACACAGACTGTCTGTCTGTGTATCAGATGAATTTTTTAAAATGCTGTTAATGATAACAGAAAATAGGTCTACATTATATCTTTTAAAAAAATCATGGTAGCCAAAAGGATCTGTTTCACGGTTTATGTTTTTTTCTTTAGTTAACATTTGGGCTGTTCTCAGAGCTTTACAGCCAAGAAGGGAGTTTCTTTGTGTTCTGTGATGATTTTTTGGGCTACTGAGTGGATGTGCACAAATTATCCTGTGCCCTGACTCACTAATAAAGGCTTTATTTCACCATTTAGGCATGAAAACATGTTTTAAGTTTAAAGCTGAGATGCATTCAGCAAGACAAGAGAGTTTGTTAGTTAAAAAATTGCTTGTTTAACATGCAATTTCATACATTAGATATGTAGATTGCGTATGAAATCATAATGCATCGTATGATACACCACAATATGAGTTTTTCTTTTTAGGTTCTAAGTGTTCAGAAAATGTATATGTTTCAGAATTTAAATCCCATATTCTTCTAGGTTTATATGCTACTGCTGAAATTGTCTCAGATATCATGGATATAAATTTTATTTTATCCATCTGGCCCTGTTCTCATATCTGCCTATTGTCCCATGACAGTACTTTAATGTTGTAATGTTGTAACTTTAATGTTTTTTCTTTACCATGCAGAATTGTCATATTAGATTACCTTGGTAGAACAAGGTACATACATTAAAAGAATCCCAGAATGAAGATGCTATTTAAACATATATGTCTTTCTGTTGGTTATTGGATACAAATCAGGATTTTAACAAATAACTGAGGATTACTTTATTGTAGCACATTCATATAGTACAGCACTCCACACTGACGCTGTCTGTCAGTCACACATGAGCTCAAATATGCAAAACTTCTTTGACAGCAAGCCTAGACCATAACGACCGCCAACACAAAAAGCTTATACACCAAAACATAAAGATTATAACATCAGCTATGAATTAAGTTATTATTACTGTACTGGGCTTGAACCTGACCTGTTGGACAGTTAAAGTTGACTAACATAAATATGAAGTTTGAATTCTTTTGAGTAGGTTTGCTGCAGACAAAGTTTGTCTTGTTGGCCTGTGTTGAACATATACAGGTGAGTAAGAAACAGTCTGGCTGCACTATGAATAAGCAAACAGAAAAATACTTCACATACTTTCATAACAAGCACCAATCAAATCAATGACTGAGTGCTGAATATAGAAGCTCCACTAATGCCTGCTAGATGCTCCAAGAAACAGAAAACTCAGTTTAAATGTAATTCATGGGACAAAAATCTAATTTTCTCTAGAAATATATAGAAAATATTTTTTCCCACAAGCAATTAGGGTCTAAAAAGCTAATGGCATGTCACTTCAACTAGCATGTGTCCTGCAGGTGATTTCTTTATTTATATATTTTCTTACTGTTCACTTAAGAGGCTATGTGTTTGTTTGATTGACAGGTGTCTCAACCTATCACACTCAGTGGTGTTGGTTGCTGCTTTCCAAACAAACTGGCAAGATAGCAGCTAACAATAAATGTCGCTGTACAGCTGCTCTCATTTGTTACTGCAAATGAGAGCATTTAAAATAGTTATCTACACAACTACTGTAAAGGCAATGACATAAGGAATAATTCAGATTCGGCTTGTATTGGGAAATGTTGTGTTACATTGCGAAGACATAACAAAAATGCACAGACACACAGAGGGAAACAAAAAGTAATAAATCCATAAAAGCAATTTCAAGGCAGAGATGTGCTATCAACAGTGTAATAAGATGTATGATATTAAGCTGGGATTGCTTGTATTGTTTATATCTGTGACAGGGTGAGGGCATGCTCTCTCTCTCCCGTCTCTGGGATTGAGATGTGTGTTTCTGTTTTTCCAAACTCAGTGGGTAGATGGAGTAGATGTTCATTAATAGAAAATAATGACTGATAATAAACCGAGGGACATGTTTAAAGATCATCTATAGCTCTGTGTACATACAACAGACATATGTCTGGATAGTGTTAGCTGTCCTCTCTACTTGTCAGCTCACTAGGGGAAAAAAACAAACAGGAAGTCCATGGCTGCCTCAATATATGCATACTGTCCGCTGTTCATATAGTAGTTGCAAATACAAAATGCAGCAAGTATGCCCTACTGGAGTGAGACAATGTTGTTTGTGCACATTAAAGAAGACTATATGCTTTTTAAAAGATCATAGAAATGAATGTTAGCTCAAACTTGATTTTTTTCTTCAAAATGTTTTGTCTTATAAAGTAATCAAGGGCTGCTGCAACCACAGTGAAAGAGGCAAAAGCTCCCGAAATTTTGTCCAGATTTGAAACGTTACAAAGAATCTGCCTAAAAGATATTCAGAATAATTATGTCCTCCTAGTCAGCAGCTGGATCGGGAATTTGCCTTAAAACAAGTCACCAATAATCCCATTTATGTATGCACAAATCAGTGCAGACCAGGTCAAGTTCATCCCGATTATTATATTATAAACTAATTACTACTGACCAAACTGGGCCATCGATCATAACAGATCAGATGTTTAGCCGTCTTCAAGCACAACTAGACCTACATAAAAGGAACAGAAGTATGAGTTTGAGTGGTTTTTTACAGCCTGGTTCTCATTTTTGTAGTTTGGGTCATCATTCCTATTTCTTTTTATAACATATTACTGACATATTTGATTGTTGAGACATGGACCAAGATGTAAAACCTATTGGATTTGTGTCTATTTTTGTCTTCACTTGATATTTAAAAAAAGTGGTTCAGATAATTGGGGTAAAAAGAAGTTGGAATAAAAACCACACCACTCCTGCTTGTTTTCCATTGTGAACTGCACCGTAAATCAACTGTATGTTTTCCCTGAGGAATAAGGGGGAGACTTTTCACAGAAAATGGGAGAAATGGCTCACCTTCACTGCAAACAACGAGGATGCTATCTGGATATGGATAAATCAATACAGACAATGAGACAATAGACCAAGAAATGTATATCCCAGTTGGCTCCAGTGCTTTGTTGATGTTTGTTTTCTCTTTCTTTTGTAGATATATTTTATTTGTTACAAATAAAAAAATGACAAAAAAAAGACACTGTATGTTAAGCTAAGTCCCCAAAAGCCCATTTTCCTGTGAGGAAACAGAGCTAGATATATACTGTATATCAGTGTGCCATTAAAGGTTTTCCATCTAAAGATAAAACCACATTTTGGCACTGGTGGTCATGATCTCCACTATAAATCAAAATGTTGCTAGATCCAAATATGTGATTAGTTCTAAGAGATGCTTTTGCTGCATACAATTCTTACCAAACTCAGTCAGCTTTAAACAATAAGTTACAAGACATACATGTGGTATTCACTGCAAGCCCTGCATATGGTATTAAACTGCATTAATCATACTGAAGCGCAGATCTGGAGTTGTTTGCCGCTGCAACATCCTCTCTGAATACTGCTCTACACCCGAAAATGAAGCCTTTGATTCGTACTATGTATGAAAAAAGAAAGAGCGGAGGAGGAGAAGGGCAGTGGAAGACAGGAGGGGGATGATAGAAATGAAGAACACTGAAAAACAACACACACACATGCACTCACACACATACACACACATACACGCATACACATACACGCATGCACATGCACATGCACGCACACACACACACACACACACACACACAGAAATGATAGGCCAGACCAAATGGCTGAAGGGCTGCTTGGATAATGCATTAGACAGAGATGGCACTCAAACCAGCTACACATGGTAAGAAATGCATTGCTTTGCCAAATGTCCTCTACACACACACACACACACACACACACACACACACCAAATATTCAGTATCCTGTATGTTGATTTACCTGAAAAATATGAAGGTAGGTTCACTAATTGGAGCCGTACAACTTGATGTATGGTAGGATTTTAACTACCTGTGAACTAACAGTCACACATTAATGAATGAAAAATGAAACAGTTCACTATAAAGACTGGAAATCTCTAGGGCTTCATCTATGTCATGTATAGTTGCAGTAAGAAAGGAAAACTGCAGTGTGAGATTGTGAAATACGTGAAAAATAACAGTAAAAAGTTACAGTAAGGTTTACAAATTCTTGAGTAGTTACCAATGAATGAGTAAAGGACAAATCATTAACTAAGTGCTAATTAATATATTAGCCATTATAATAAAAAAAATAACAAGTAATGACTAACCAAATTAAGAATTATATAGTTTCCATTAAAGAAATAATAATAACTATATGAATGTATAGTTATGAATTAGACTAATTTTCCAAAATCGAGCAGCAGCCTTGCCTCTTTATTGATAAACTGGAATAACTCTCTGATAAAAATGAAGTTCATTAAAGGAAGGAGGTGGTCAACATCAACATTTACGAGTGATGGACCATACAGTCCTTTTTTTACAGCGGACATTTTGACTCGTCATAGCAGGAAAAGCGCAGGTGGAACTGATAACATTAATGATGGCTCAAGTGTCCAAGGACGCCATACTGGTGAACCATCAGTCACTATCATGAATTTGGAAAAAATAAATGGGATTCAGCCAACATTAACAATTGCACCTGTGCTTTTCCTGCTTTGACATGTCACTTTTTTACCACCAAAACAAAACGTAATATTCAAAAATGGTCAAGTAGCAAACATTTTGAAAGTGTCTGCTCAGAGATGTAGTCTTGTTAACATGCTATTTCAACAGACAGTTCCTGATTTAATAATCATTTTGCCATTTATAGACCGTATTTGATTTTTTGTTTTATTATTGCTTCATTTAAGCAAAGCTCTTGTACGATTGTTATTATTAGCATTATTATTGTTTTTTATGTGTTTTCCTTTAATGCAAGGTGTCAGAGGAATAGTGTTTTGGTTTAAAGCTTGGGATAAGGATATATCTGAACTGGGACAAAACTTAGATTGGGATGCAATTTGGGATTATGTTACTGGTGCTTCGAAAAACCCAAATCATCAGTATATACATTTGAAATTTTGTCATAGAGCATATCTAACACCAACAATTAGACATCAAATTGGACTGGTACCTGAGCCATAATGCTCATTCTGCTCCCACGGAACCATTGGCTCTTTAAACATGTTGTATGGGAGTGTCTGAGGGAAGGTTAGTAGTACCCTTGTAGATCTAACAGGGGTACAATTACCAATGGACCCTGCTATACATCTTCTATATGATGATTCTGACCTTTCACTTATGAAAAAAACCACAAAGTCTGGCTGGCAGGCCTGACTGCAGCTAAGGAGATTGGAGTCCAGTGTTGGAAACCTCCTCATGACATTTCAAGTACTCACTGGTTTTGGAGCTTTTTGGACATTTCCTACCTATGTGGACAAATTTGATATCTAACTTAAAGGATCTTCTAACTACATAATGATGCTCTGTCTGTGTGGGTATTAGTACCCTGTTGGTTGGTGGAGGGGGATAGGGGTTGGGGAGATAGGGATGGAGGTAGAGGGGTAGTTGTGCTCTGGTTACACCAGACAAGTAAAAAAAAGACTTTTAAATAATGGCTGATTCTCCAATAATATCCAGCATGAACAAATAAAGGACTGTTACTAACAAAGGCTGGGTGAAAAACATTGAAGAGGTGTGAGATGACCTGGACTCTGATTCAGAATAATGTACATGTGCATAATGTACAACAACAGAGTCATGTACACTCACATCTCTGCTGCTATGAGTTTCTCTTTTTAACAGAAACACTCTTTTCATTCTTCCAATCCATTCTACTCTACCGACTCCTTTTTTTGAACGATGTTAAGTTACTGCAAAAGAAACTCAACACTTCTTGCAGATGTTTCAAATTAAAAATTAACCAGGAATGGAAAAGATAAATACTCTTTGAGGCTCTGTAAAGCTGTCAGTGTGAAGCAACTTTGCAGGAAGTGCTGACTTTCATGGAAAGTAGCTAAACAGCGATAGAAAAACCACTAAATGAAAGTTATTGAATTAGTGAATAGAAACTGTATTTCTATAAGACAATAGAAACTGAGAGCAGACAGGACTCTGTTGTCGCATTAGTGTTGTGGAAATATGCATTATACAACAACAGGTGCATGGATGATGTTTTGAGTTTTTATTAGCAGCCTATTATAATGGGAGTAGAACAGAAAACAAGGAAGAAAGCAACATCTGTCATTTGTTTCAAATAAAGGAGAATTTACAGTAAGAAATTAAGAAAGTGGTCAGTATACAGATGCAAATATAGTAACTAATCATGTACATATACAGATATACATATTATCTTGCACGTAGTTCCTGATTTATTCTTTAGATGTTCCTTAGTTCTGTAACTACGCAGAATTTTGTGTGTCTTTACTGTAAACTGTTACCAAAATACCAGCTGATATAATGGTTGAATAAAAGCAATAAAAGCACAAGCACTGTTGAAAGCACCCACACACCCCCACAAAAATGAAGAGGAGTCAGAAGGCTTAGGGACTAGCTCTTCACTGATATTGATTGTGATATACACATATTCCACGGCAGCATGTGGGTGATGGAGCTGGTGTACCCTGCAGAGAATGCTAAAACAAGACTAGCTAGCATGGTAGAGAGAGAGAGAGAAAAAAAAAAAATCATCTCCTGTCATATCTGTACATACAGCCTGTCCCTCAGTGACATGTGATTCTTTTAATTAACAGCAACAGTGGTGTATCATTTAACTCTGCTGTCTCATTCCATCAAAGGCCCCGTGTCCCTCGCTTTTCTCTCCAACAGAAAATCTGATGCTTCCATCGCTGAATCAGGAGTCCGCTCTGCCCTGCACAGCACAGTCACATTTCTAGGCCAGTCGCTACTGTGATCAGCAAAAACCCCTAAATAAAACAAAGCAGGCAAGCAAACAAACAAACAGCGTTCCCCTCCCTTCTCCTTTCTTCTCTCCTCTCCTCCCCTGGCTGGCAGCGAGAGGCAGAGAGGGGAACAGGCGAGCTGATATGGGGCTGAGCCCTGGCAGGGCCTCTGACAATGACCATATGGATCACAGGGGCATGGCAGCCTCGGCTTCCAGCAGGACACACACCTCCACACACAGGATATGCAGCTTCGGGCGACTGCACCTGTAACACTGTACAAAAGCCTATATGCACACACATCACATGGCTGCTATAATGAGTAAACCACTTGAGCAGAAAACCGCGTTGGCACACAACACGTTCCTCTGAATCCTGCGTTTCACAAAGGACCTCCATGTTAAAACAATAAAGGCAGCCTCAGTCTGTGAATGCGAAGGTAAAGAACAACAGAGCGACAGAGCGGAGGGAAGTGTAGGAGGTGGGATTCAACACCACTCAGGTCCTGGGTCACCGCTACAGCAGCTCCACATCACAGATCAAGCTCTCCAGCTCCCATAATGGTGGCTCAGTTGTCAAAGTCTCTCGAGCACACTGACGTCAACGTCTGACTGGCTTTTTCTCAAGCGCTTGGTCCCTACCCCCTATTATAACGTATAAAAAGCAAACTTTTGTCAAAGTGCACATAAATATTGCAGTGCACCTTGTCTCCCTTGTTTTGTATTGCATTTCCCATGATTCACCACCCTCTCTTTACCCCCCAAAATCTCATGGGTCTGGAACACTTTGTTTTTAGGTAAAGGTCTGTGTCAGGCATGGATGTGTGTGTGTGTGTGTGTGTATACTGTATGTTTGTGTGTGTGAGAGAGAGACAGGCAGGCGCAGAAGGGTAGATATGATGTAGGAGGTTCACTAGCAGACAACTGAAATTGAATTATGTGCTCTGAATTTGTATGAGATCAGTAAAATGGAATGTTGGCATCTGAATCATAATTTTTGTGCCCGTCTGAAAAGCTGAAATTGCTGAAATACAGTTTTTCTAAAAATCACTTCCAGTGTAATTGAAAAAATGTTTCAAATTTAGTGTTTTATGCAGTGTACATTTGCAAATACCAAAGCCGTGAGTGCAAAGAGATAAAATAATTTTCTTGGCTGAACTGAACATCTAATTTTTTATTCCATCTCACGTTTATCAAAACATAACAAGTTAACCAACATGTAATATTTTTTCTCCTTTTGCTATCTCAACATAATGACTTTTTGGCAAGAAACTGTGGATTTGGAATGTTGAACGTGCTGGTTTGTTTTACACGTAACAGCCATTTTGAAACTATTTTCAGTTAGACAGTATTGGCTTCAACGCACTTGAAAATTGTCAGAGCTTATTAAGATTATAGAGAAACTACATTGAACTGGATCTTATTGCCTGAATCTTTTCTTTGCAGACACAAGGCAAATACAGATCACACATGAACGAAGGCTGTGGACCTATATTTTCATAAAATCCACTTATTCTGATGACTGTAGCTGTTTAACAACTTGAAACTACCAGACAGCTGTTCACAGTGTCACATCATTTTAAACGTTATTTTAAAATTGCTGGGCACAGTTTGCAAGAACACTTTCAGTACAGGTAATTGCAAAAATATTGATAATAATTGATAATAATGCTTTGCAGTACGGTTAACCACAGAGTTATGTATATCCCTAAAAAGAAATACATTAGCCAATAGTAGATTTAGCCTGTTTGCCCAAAATGAAATTCTGGTGATGGTCGTGTGCATTTTTTTGCCATCAGGAACTAACAATACAGTGTTTAAGAAGTCACTGTGACACACACTAAGCTTATTGTCTCCTAAACAACAGTGTACATCTAGAGAAAGCTGTAGGCACCAACATTAGCTTTTTTTTTTTTAGCTCTTTTGCATCTCCTGTCCATTTTAGTGTGCTTTGGTCGGAAGTAATCAAAGCTGCAGATGAATAAACTGAATTAAATTTTCCGACATTACATTACATGGTTTCAATAATGCAGATAATGTGTAAGTTTGTAGGCTAGTTGCCATAATGTACCACAGAACCATAAGAACACTGTCTGTAACATTTTTCAAAACATTTCACATTGTTTGGTTGAATACAAGGTTTGAGTTTAAGTAGCCTGTAGGCACATTTCAAAGAGTAATGTTGGGGTGAGTGTGGGACAGAGGGAGGGATAGCATGACAAGCTTTTGTCCTCAGATAAAATGTCAATCTGATGCCAGCATAATGCTGAAGCTTACGAGTGATGTCATAGGAATTCTGACATCAGAGGCGTGCTGACATCACTGGCGGGGTAGGACTAGACAATAAAATAATGATGCTTTTTTACTATTTTTGTGCTTTATGATATTCTTTCAGAATTGTTGAAATTACTGGCATACGATATTATGTTTCATTACACAGAAGACTAAACAATGACCTCTTGTTTCTATTTAATTCAGTAAATATACAATTGTTCACTTAGCACTAAGACTGCAATTGCAAACACCTCTTTAAGTATCATATCTACATATCTAATACATCCAATAAAGAAAAGTGTAAAAGAGAATTTTGGAGCATACACATACACAAAAAAACCCCCAAATCAGTCGGTAAAACCTAAAGTCTGAAATCTTGGATCCCTGCAAAAAAGAGAAGCACATCATAGACTCACTCACATCCACAGCAACGAGTACCAACGCTGGATTAAAGAAGTAACAAGAATCCAAAAATGCAGCCAGTGGACAGTAATCTGGGATTAAGGGGCCAACCAACTATCCCACACCTGTCCTGATCTGACAACAACTGAAATCAGTGTCTGTACACTTCTGGCAAGACAGAAACATGACCAAAATTATGAAGGTAAACAAACAACAAATGTTAACTAACAAGAAAAATCTCTTCTTTCAGGATGTCCTTATTTCTAGAGGTCAAGGTTATCCGGCTTTAGGAGAACTCTTTTCATGAGTACACTTGGTCAGGGAAGATGGAGGACTGTCTGGTCCTCTCAAGAAAAACACAGCTCCATCCGTAACATCAGACCATACGTCTTATAGCTTACCATGTCTTCATATTTTTCTCCGTTCTTAAGTTTCCTCTGCAGAGCTCACCTGTTACAGTAAACTTTAAAGGTATTTACCCTGTTATTGAACTAAAATATCCTCTCTATCATCTTCCTTTTACTTTGGTCACCATCATAAGGGGAACCCCAAACTGACTCATCAAGACTTTTCTATTAGAGAAAGAAATATTAGCCAATGAGAGTGCCGACATGAGATGTTTTACACTAAATATGCAAATTTAATCCTCTTCTTTTAGAGCACTTGAAACAACTGTACAATAATTATGTGTCAGAGTGGACTGAATGTATTGACAGGAACTGCACCTGCAGGTGTAATGAAAATGTCATCCATCTTGGAAGAACCAGATTTTGAAAGAAAATGTATGGATATGCTGAATGCTGTTTCATTCAGATCACATATCTCTTGCCTCTTTTTTTTTTCCCTGAGACAAGCTCATAGATAAATCTCTCTTGATCTGATGAGAATATTCCAGGTTTTAGATGGAGCCTTTCAAGATCACAGTAGGGGATCCAGCTCAAGACATTTGGACATGGAGCACATGTAAATCCCATCCGTTAATACTCTCTGGGTTGCTGTTACAGGAATGGCAAATCAAATCTGGCCGAGCAAAATCTCATCAGACAGATGTACAAACCAATGACACCGATAAATCAATCTGACTGTAAAAGACAAGTGCACATACACACAGGGCAAACATCCACCTACAACACACACACACACACACACACACACACATGCACAAACATTTCTGATCAAGGCCTGAAGGCTTTCGAGTTGTAATCACCTATGGGAGTGTTCAACATGGAACGCCCACCATGCCAGTGCATTAATCTAACACACCACTGCCACTACAGAGGCCTGTGGTAAACAATAGCTCTGGCAGAGCATTTTGGACAAAATCTTGATGGTAATAAATAAAGTAAAATCCAATTAATGTTTAAAGCTAATCATAGCCACAGAGCTGGAGAACACACAAAGACAGATTGGAGCCCGCGGGGGGAAGAGGGAGCTTTCTGAAGCTCCCAGTAGACTGAGGTCTCTACTTTTCTCAGATTTAAATTCAAAAGCTCTTGTTTTAAAGAATGTTATTATAATCCCAACTGGAATCATCCATAATTAACCAAGCAAGCTCTTGACAAAAGTCACACAATCGTTTTGTAAATAGATGACAGAAGGGGGAAAAAAAAAAGATTAATATGGCATCATTATGTCTCGTCTTGTCTAATGATTCTCTCAGACGTACATGAAATGCTCATGGCTGCAGGAGCCATTTAAAATGTCAATGATCCAGCTATAAAAAGCAAGCTCAAATACTTCTGAATGACTGTGCAAGGTTGCTGCTTTTTCATCGTGTTAGCATCCAAAAAACACGAGTTGTTATGAAAGCAATAAGATAATATAACGCGTGTGGCTGAGTGTGTGTGTGTGTGTGTGTGTGTGTGTGTGTGTGTGCGATTGCTGCCCTAGCTCTCCGGATGTGTATAGGTAGTGGAGGAGGGGTGGCTTTCACATTTCCCACCCAAGGATGAGCAACGGTGACTGAGGAGAGCTGTGAGGGTGGGGGTGGTGGGTGTGCATCTTCATCCATGCTGCGCTGTAGCTCGTTCATAGGAAGGGGAGCACATTCTGGGCATTCACGTGCCTGTTTTTTAAGAGACGGAGGGACAGATGCTTGTCCACAGTGTCAGGGCCTCTCTTTCTTTCTCTCTCTGACAGCACCACCAACTGCCTCCTCTTACATAACCCCCTCCCCCTCTCCAGGCCCGCTGTCTGCCTTTATTGGCTTATTTCTGTCTTTTTCAACCTTAGCATTTTCACCTCACTGACTGCTGCTCACTCCCCCCCCCCCCCCCATCATCTCTGATTCATTCTCTGTAATTCCAGCTCTTTTCATTCCGCTGTTCATGGTGCATGTACCGTAGATACTCCTGGACTGAAACCATGAATGCCAGGTTGGATATTTTCTCTACAGAGTTTTTGCGTGGTGCACATTCGTATGATACAGCGAGGGAAACAAGAGTCGTTGGAAAGGATAGGACCAGATAGGATGCTATCATCAGTGGTTTATCTATTAACTGTGCTGTTTCAACAACATAAGACAGAAAACATAAATCACAATGCCGTTGAAAAAAACCTTTTTTCATCAAGCAGATTCTAATTTGTTTCATTGTATGTTGAAACGAGCAGTGGAATCATTAGGTTGTAACTCTGATGAGAGAACAAAATCAAACAATAATTGCTTACATAATCACATCTACTGTGAGCTTTTAAACGTATGAAACATGAAATAAGCCTGATTGGTCTGGATGCAGCTGATAAGAAAAGGCTTGCACTGGATTTTTAACGCAACATGAGCCCAAAGAAAGTGTCAATCTCTTTTTTTTTGCCTCCTCAAAGCTAAAACTTCTCCTTGGCTGTAGTAATCTGGTAATATCAACCAGGTTACAGCTCATATGTGGGCTCAGCTCAGGGGGATCTCTTCCACTCTGCCACTGAAAACTCAGCCTCCATTTTACCCCTGTGCTTCTTCTCACCTTCTTCCTCCTATTGCCTCGTGTTTGTTGCTTAAAAAACGCGATCAGACACGAACGGAGGAAGTACAAACAACGCAGCGGCTTCTCCTGCCGCAAATTCGAGACTAAATAGACACATACTCATGCATAGCAAGAGCCATTCCTTGAATCTCATGCTCACCAAGCTACCCTTCCCCCACCCAAGCTCACTCTCATGCTCACATATATGCACCTTGCTTAATTAAAGACTGTGCTTCTGAAGCTGTTCTGACCTTTTATCACCTGTAATTTACAAATACATGTAAATAAATGGAGATAATAGATATAAAATGGAGCGCATGTAAAGAGGCGGTTTCATTCACACTGTGTGGCATGTATGACAGGCAACGTTTAGACACAGATTATTGCTGATTCTCTATTTTTTCTGAAGACACAGTCATTATATTCTGATTCTTTTGGGTAAAATGGCTTTGCTTAAAGAAACGGAGGCCATGAATAAGAATGAAACTGGTGTCAGTGATCGATTTCATCATCTCTTCTTCTACTCTGACCTAATGAGACACAATTCCACGATTAGTTGATCTCTACTGTACATTTCTTAAGTGTGTAATGTTGGACTCCCTGGCTCGAGAGATAACTTAAAATAATTGCAAACTGCATCTCAGTGGTGCTTCAATGAATGGAAATGCACCATTTTTGGCCTATGGTAGCTGCATCAGCGTAAGCCTTTGACGACATACACTAGGTGTGTTAAATCTATAAGCATTAGTCATCTGCATCAAATCCAAACATGAAGATCATCTCCATGTGTGTGCAGTGAAACTGGATCCTGTTCTGTTCTCCTTACTCTGCTGCTTCCAATAGAGGGACCACAGTCAACAAATCACAATCTGAAAAGGAGGGCTTGACATGAATGCTAAATGTGAATTCTCTTCCACAAACCGACAACGTTAGCGGTTGATACATGATCGTCAGATCCCACTCCCCCCATGCCAGGCCCCACAGGCCTGAGTTATCTAACTACTATAAGTGAGGAAGATGAGTTACCTGGTCATACCACTCCCGGTTGGTACAGGTGCATTCGGGCCACCATCCTCCTTGTCCACTGGAGTTGTTGCCGTTTACTTTGGGGCCACCTTTGGATTGGCCCTTTGGGTTGGGGCCTCCAGGGCCCCCACCAGACATAATCTTGCCCTTACTTCTCCCCAAAGTGCCCCCTCCTCCTCCCATGCTTCCACCTCCCCCTGAGGCTGGAGGGGGTAAGGTTTGGCCTCCCCCGTACCCAGGCGGGTATCCATAGGGCTCGGCCTGCCAGTCTCCTCCATATGACGGGGCATCCATCCTACGCAGGGCAGCCATACGGGTCACCTCATAACATTCTGGGCACTTGCAGCAGTGGTGGTGTTTGTGCATGCTGGCTGTGCTGGCTGAGCTGACGCTGAGCTGAGCGGCGTGGCACTCTGTCTCTGCTGCCTCCTCAGATCTCACACAGCACGCTGTGATCGGCTCACAGAGCGCTAATGCCGACGGAAATAACACTAATCACAGGAATTTCTACAGATTTTCCCTTTTTCGTCAAATCCTGTCGCTCTCCGATTTATTCCTCTCGGATGTAAAAAAAAAAAAGATGATTGAGAGGGACGGGATGCAGCAACAGGAAAACAAAAATACAAAATGGGCATGTAGTCTTTGTCCTCTTGACATAGAAGATCAAAGGAAATATTCAAAATATTGTATTCGACCACACAATCAGAGACCAGCCCCGATGATAGAAATTTCCTCTTGCTTCTCTTGGTTCACAGTGATACGCATATAAATTCATAGATATATATATATTCTTTTGTTTATATATCATATATATTTACACACACAAATACATATAAAAATATTAATATAAACAGACAAGCACAAATACAGATATGTACAGGGATAAATGTATATATATAAATATCTATATGCGTGTGTACAAATATATATATAGATATATAAACAATATGTATAAATAAATGATATCCGCAAATGAAAATCTTCCTCTGTTAATTCTTGGTATCTTCCAGTTTGGTCAAAATCTCACGTTTTTCCTCCTGCGTTGAAAATCGTTGTCTTTCTCTCTCTGTCTCTTTTCTCAGCCTGCAGAGAGGAGCTGAGCACTGGATCGCCTCTCAGCCAGCTTGCCCTAGATGTGGATTATTCAGAGGGATGCGAGCAAGCAAGAGGGAGATGGAGAGAGAGAGAGAGAGAGAGAAAGAGAGAGAGAGAGAGAGAGAGGGGCGGGGGGGGGGGGGGGGGCAGAGAGATACGTAGCAGCATCCCTCTAGCACCTCAGCCCTGACAGCCACAGCCAATCAACTGGCAGCGCTGCCATCAGCAGCAGCAGCACCAACAGCACTGAGCGCTTCACTAGCTGCTCTTAAAGGGGCCACAACATCTAAAACCTCACTGCCGCCTGCCTTGAGTGAAAATGCACTGCTTCACAAATAAAGGCACAATAAAAACATTTTACCTCTCGATTTCGTTTGACATCTTACAAATATAAGGTCAGGATGTCTTCAATTTGCCAATCAAAACCCTCAACCCCGATCCACTAATTGTAAGTCTAATCCATGTTTTTCATCAGACCAATGCAGCCAAAATCCAACTAACAGTGAGCACCCCTGTCCCTCCGACTGGTCACTGGTCACCTCCACGGTCATCTCTAGTTCAGCTGCAGACTTAACAGCTTCCTTGTGCTAGTGATTGGCAACCTCAGGCTCTGTGTCACAGCACACATCTGTAAATAATCTCACAATGGAGCAGGTGCAGCAGATGAAAATCCCTTTTCTCCTGGGTATCACTAGACCTGCCTCTCATCAGAGGATGCCTTTGAATCATGCTGCATTACTTTACATCATCCTGTATCCATCTTCCTTTTTTTTTTTTTTTCTAGTATTACTACTGGCAAGCTGCACTGCTGTTGAATTATTTTTATTGTTAAGCCCTGCCCGTGTGCAGGGATTGGGTCAAAATAAGCACTGTGAGAGAAAACTGCACTCCTGAAGCCTCGTTTAAGAACCATAGGGGAAATATCTTACATTCACAATGATGACATCAACACATGTGTACGAAACCAACAAGATTACACGCTTGGGCTTTCGAGTGGGTGGAGGAAGAGATTGAGAGTGAGAATGTGTGAGGGGGGGAAAAAAAAGAGAGGCTATATGGCTTTCATGTATCTGTGGCAGTTATATTTTCAGTAATGCGATAGGACTGCCTGTGAACCATTTTGCATGCTTATGAATTTGTGGGTTGATCACAGCTAGATATAAAACATCCTGACACTGAGAGTGAAGGTTCATTTTTTAGTGAACTGAGAGGGAATGTTTCAGTGTCGCCATTAAAACCCTGCATATATGCATTATTAATGAAATGTGACGGGAATGGAGCTGGGTGTGTCTGCATGGGGGGAGAGAGTATATTTGTACATAGTCTGCATGTTACAGGGTTCATACATGAATGCTAGTGCCTTCTCTGTGTTCTGATTAGCATATAAGACATAAAGCCTTTAAATTAGATGCATATGAATGTGTTTTAGTGCAACCTTCCTGTTTAATTGAGCAGGATTTTAGGGCGAGGGCATACTGCAGCCCTACCAGGAGGCACACACAGCAGGCTCAACTCCACTTAATTACATGCAACAGTAACTCACTTCTTTTTAATGATATTCTTTCACTCTAACCTACAGAGATTTGCCAAGCTGAGAGCAAAATCAAGGGAAACTTGGGCATTTTTAAACAGAGACTAGAAACCACTGAATGCCTCAAGTTACAATGCAGGATGCAGCCACAAACCCCGCCGAAGCCAATCAGAGTGGTGAGGCGGGACTTCGAGGCAGCGGCTTGAAAGGACGATGTAAGCATATCGATCACAGCACACATGACCGAGCACATGTTGCAACCCTCCTTCCTTGCCTCACTCTGTCGCTCTTATAAACTGTCCACATCGTATTTACAATTCAGTACATTCAGATTGCAGTAAAAAAAAAACAAAAAAAACCCAGAACAAAACATAGTGTACTGTACGGCACACAAAATGAGGGAATGGCAAGCAAAATGCACACAATAAAGGCAAGAGAGATGGACAGAGAAAGGCTGCGCTGCACTGAATGAACACAGATATGTCATGGGTGGGCATGCATATACACACAAACATCTACGATATGGACTCTGCAATATGTAGGCATATCTAGTAGGGGAAGGAAGCCTCTCCCTTTAAATATTACATAATACAAAATACGTATATAAAAATGTTAGTAGGTCTTCATAGAGCCAATCAATTGCTGGTTTTCTGTAGAAGAGAGATATGGAGAGCAGGAAGAGGAATACAGGAAGTTAATATGAACTAATCAAATCAGAGCTACTCTAGAGGACAGGAAAGGTCCTGAAGGGTAATGTAGTGTTGGTGCACATGTCTTATACATGTCATTGTTCTACATAATTTTGCAGATTTTTCTGTTTTGATCATCTCTTTTAGTTTTGAGCACTAAAGAAATTTAATGTTTCTAAACTTCTTCTGTTTCTTTATGATTAAACATGTCAGTGGGTTGCTGATGATGTGTAATCTAGGCAATGGCAAGCTTTCACAGGTGCTATAAAACCAACACTAGTATAATGTAATCTGATCTAATACCACCACACTGCCATAACTAAACTATTTGTGAAGATTATGTTACATTTATGTTTTGACTGTGTTGCGTAAGTTTTGGTTGGACTCAATTATGCAATTATTTTTGAGTTTGTCGTCTGTGGTGTGCTTGTGTTAGATGCAGAAAAAGCTGTATTCAGTTAGTGGTAACTCTTTGGTGGTTGTACATAGTTTAGATACCAGTGAAATGGGATGATGGTAAGATGTAAAACCATTAAACAACAACAAAAAGCTTACAGTAAGCCACACAGTGATCTGCCTAGTACATAAAAATATGCACAAAGATGTTCAACACATTTAATGAAAACTGAAAACATATGTGTCATAATTATTGCAACAAATTACAATGCACGGTAGGGCATGATTGAACTGCTAGCTTGTAATTGTAACACTCTGATTCTTACCAAATGTAATAATAACAGTGCTATAATAGTGCTATCCTGGGAAATACAATAACAATGATTTGGTTTTAGTTCACACAGAAGAATAACAACCCTGTAAGGCTCAAAACAATTTGAAAAATACAACAAAACGGACATTCACATCACACAAATCCACTCACAATTAGTATATATGTACATGCATCACTGAATGAATGAGTGTGCAATCCTTGATAAATATTGTTCCCAATTAAACAGCTTGGACTGGGGAGATGCGGATCAACAGCGCTAGGTAATTTATCTTGTGAAATGAAAGCGGTGACCTCTGACCTTCTGTAGACAAATGAAAAAGACGGACCTTTGATTTATGGCATAAGCGAGGGAATTATCCTGTGCTTTTCAACAGAGATGCTTCTCTGCATCCCGCCTTGCAGCACCCCCAACACTATCAGCTGAGCATCAGCCTGCACAGTCCTTATTACATAAACCCACCTGGACACCCTGTAACACACACACACACACACACACACACACACACACACACACACACAGGCACACACACAAACACACACTCATACACATGCTATCGTAATGAGCATTACAACCCCCAACCACTGCACAGACCATGTATTGAGCTTTTCAGTCATTTCTAGGCATTTCTCAGAGAAGCTATGTGACTACTCCTTCGTCACCTGATCGGATGCAGCGCCATATAAGGAAAGTCGGTAGTGAGGCAGTCTTAAAGAGGCAGCTCCATATCAACATGTACTAAGCTGCTCTACTCTAGCCTTAACTAACTGCAAGAAAGGGTGAGGAAGCAAGACTTATAAGCCTCTCTCAGGCATCATTACATCTTAGCAGAACACACTAGTTTCTTGCAGCCACTGAAAGGCTAGAATATAGGTGAATCTTCACAGTTAATGCTGGCACCGCTCGACAATTCATAGCTTTGTAAAGGTGCAGGTCTGTGAGTGTGAACGTGCAGGAGGGAGGGAACGTGCAAGCGGGAGAGAGAGATCGTGAGACAAAAAGCCAGTCAGGCTGAGAAAAATTACGGAGTTACAGAGAGATACTCATCAGTTTTGTACTGAAAGATTGCAAGAAACCTGCCAAGGAGCCACTACGACATTCTCTGAGTGATGCAGACGCAGAAAACAAAGGCTACACAACTAAGACTCCTATTAATAGGCCTCAGTGGCAGGGAACAGCTGCTCCACCACACATACCAAACACAGCACCTCCAACTGATGGAATAATGAGAGAGAGAAGTATACACATGGAGGGAAAATGAAAGAAAGAATGGAGGGAAATGAGGGAGAGCGGAAAAGAGGAATACGAGAAGGCAAGAGTAGGAGATTATATCAGGAACAGTGTTTAGTGTAGAGTTTGTAAATGCAGATAAGCAGAAATAAAGAGAGCTATGAAAAGGAGGTTAAGGTACGTGCGGTAAACCAACGGGGGGGGGGGGGGGGGGGGGGTGAAAGCAGTTGATAAAATAAGATAAAGGTGCTGTATGTCCATGACAGACGCCATAACTGAGGAGAAAAGGAGCTAAGGTGCCCTGTGTGTGGGCAGAAATGCAATGACTAGAGGGGGCATTACTGAAGCATGGTGCTGAACAGAAGGGGGAGTAAAAATAGAGAGAAGAAAATAGAGAGACGCAGAGAAAACAACAAAGTGTTTATGTGTCCACGAGTGTATGGGAATGCAAAATAAACTCTGTGTAATTATCCATTCACCCTGCTACAGAGAGAGAGGCATCTGAAATCACAGCGCTTGCTGAGTTTGCATCATCACGAATGTGCTCAATGTGTGTTCGGTGTAAAAGCAGAGCAGAGCAGAGCAGAGAGAGAGAGAGAGAGAGAGAGAGAGAAGGGGAGGAAGAAAAAAAACAGACACGAATTAAAAGAGGGAAAAAAAGACAGGATGAAAAACAGAGAAGCGAGAAGAGAGATAGATAGAGAAAGAAAGAGAGTCAGAGCAGTCTGTAGGGATGCAGGCGGGGGAGGAATGTGGTTTCCATGGCAACCCGAGGAAGGCTGAGCTCTGGGTGTCCGTTCCAGCTCTGCACTGCACCGGCCCTCGCCTCTCAGCTGCCTTGCTCTCTCTCCAGCCTCCCCCACTATATCTTCCTCTCTGCACCCCCCCCCCCCCCCCCCCCCCCCCTCTTCTCTCCCTTTCAATGCCTCCCTCCCGTTCCCTGCCCCTCCTCATCTCCCCTCACCTCCCTCCTTCATGTGATAGAGGGGTCTCACACACACACACACACCCACCCACACATACACACACACACACACCCAGCTCCATATTATCTACACCAGCTCCTCTCACAGAGCCAACCTGTACTGTCACTGTATTCTTATGCAGACATTATCATACGAACACAATGAATCCATGTGCTTACAGCCCGCATCCCCTTTCTGTTTTACCCCTCCAAAGCCCACCAATCCTCACGCCTCCACATCGCCAATACCCCCACTCAAACCACTTGCACTAGTTCTGGGCTCAGCTGAAAAGCCAACGCCTGCGGCCGCTGTGCTGCCATGTGCCACTGGCCATGTTGTAATGGGGAAGGCATGTGAACACAAGGCCTTTAGCAATACTGAGGAACATGGCTAGCCCATGAGACATGTTTCTATCATGAAATATGAGGTCTCTGGTTCTTACTCATGTTGACCACAGTCCTTCAAGAAATAGAACCAGACATTTTGGGAAGTACACTTCCTTTCCAAGGGTTAGATGAGAAGATTGATGCAACTCTTATATCTGTACGCTAAATATGAAGCTGGAGCCAGCTGCCTGTTAGCTTAGCTTAGCTTAGCTTAAATAGACATTTTCCGAAGTACCTTATTCGCTTCTTTGGCAATGGTTAGATGAGAAGATTGATACAACTCTCATATTTTTACGTTAAATATGAAGCTGGAGCTAGCAGACCATAGCTTAGCACAAAGATTGGAAAGAGAGGAGAGACAGCTAGCCAAGGGTAACAAAATCCAATCTACCAGCATCTCTAAAGCTCACCATTTAACATACAAAACTTACAAAAACCGCAAATACTAAATATATTTTCCAAAATGTCAAATTAGTCCTTTACAACTATAATATTAGCAGTTAGATAAAAGGTATAAACTAAAACTTTAGGATATAATGTGTTTCACAGCAGAAAGTGAGGACAGTGATGAATTTTTTTTTTTACAAAAATTAATGTGCCACATAATTACTGTCCAAGTATGATTAGCCTAAATATTATTAATTAATGTGATCTGCATGAGCATAGTAGATGCAAATAACCTCTGGAAGTGTTGAAATAATGAAGAGAAAATAAATGATTGTAATTTATTTTTAGCATGAAATATCAGCATTTCCTAGCAGTCCACACAATTCATATTTCATCAAATCAAACAGATCCAACAAATCTCTAGAACTATATCTGGGGCTTCTTGGCCTGCGTTATTATTTAGTCATGTCTCAATGTTATCAAAATGTTCCAAATGCTTGTGATGGCTCGTCTGTGATGCCTCACTAAACCCTCATGGAGAAATGTGTAATCATCACATCATCCGGATCATTAGTATCTGCTTCCATGAGCAGCAGCTGCCCTTTGAAGAAGAACTTCAGAAGGTTCAGGAGACCCCTGAGAAACTCCTCATTGCTTTTTGCTCTCACTTACCTTTGGTAGGTCGACATGGGAGCGAGTCACCAAGCCAGACACTCGCTCCACTTTGTGAGGGCTCCTCCTGCTGGTCACTCGCACCCGAGACACACCCTCCTCGTCCTGTGGGACAAAACGACAGCAGAGGTTAAAGTACAAATATCTACCTACCAGCACCCCTAAATCGCACTTATTAACACATTACATTTGGTTTGTTAAAGAACCCAAAGTGTAAAAATGAGAAGTTGTGGCTTTATCTGAGGTATTTAGAACTCTTTCTTTGGACTGAGCTAAGCTAAGCTTGCACAGCCTGCTGGCCCAAGCTTCATATTTAGTGTAAACATGAGAGTGGTATCAATCTAACCCTTAATAAGAATGGAATGAGCATTTCCCAAAATGTCACACTACTCCTTTAAAATGTTGCTGAACAATCAGCAATTTTCAGCTATTTGTTGTGGAAACAGTGACGACAAAGCAGCACAGAACTGGAGTGGATACTTCACTCCATCTCAGCTCATTAAGTATTAAATAGCTCAAAATGTGTAACTAATAAAACCATCCAAACAAATAAGGTTTGACATGTTAAGTTTTTCAATACAGCGACTGTCTACTGGTGGTGGACATGAACACACAGAGTCTACAGTACCTGAAATCCATTGAGATCATTGCCACAGTTCAGACCACAAAGACCCTTAACTGACAGCAGAGGGCAGACTTTAGAGCAGGCCATCACTGGTGCAAAGTTGCAAAAAGTGTTGCCACAAAACAGGCCCAATGATTCTCCAAATAAGCGGCGTGTTCTCTCTCAGCGGAGTTAAAATGAACGCTGCTCTCGTGCCCAAGTCGAAAGGACAAATGTGTTAAGTGTTTATATAAATACACACACACACCCCTGAGCATGCAGGCTGCTCTACCTGGTATCACTGCAACCAACAGAAAGAGAGTCGAAAGCAAAAAAAAATCAACTGTTAAACTTGAATCTATGTCAAGTTTACAGTATTCTCACAACCTTTGTATTTATTTTGGCACTGGTAAGGATCACATATACTATGTGTTACTTCAGTGATACCAAGTAAATTTTTCTTTGACGGCTCCATTCCCACATGGCAGCGCTGACAGGCAGGTCAACTGACACTGCCAAAGCCAGAGCTGCTCTGTCTAATAGTTGCAGCTAAGAGTGTGATCTTTGTGAACACACACACATACACATACAAAATTGTGCAGACATACTTGAAATTAGTCCATCAATTATTACGATTTATGAAATGTTTCATGTTTATCTATTTTTTCTATGATTGTTACACATAAAGTCAAACATATGACATCCAAATGGTCTTGCAATCAAAACACAAATACCTCTCTAATTATAAATTCAATCAATCTACCAAAAACAGCTTCACGTCTCATAGTTTCTTTCATTTCTTTTTTTTTTTCTAAAGCAGCTATTCTCCAATCTCACCTGCTACTCTGCACCAAATCAGGGAATTTGCAGACTCATTTAGTTTCCCTCCCATCCTCCACTCAGGTGACAGCATGGCTAGAATACTGATGAGCACCTCACTGGGTGTCCATTAAGCATCTCTCTCTTTCTCTCTCTCTTTCTCTCTCTCAAACTTCCCACTATGACTGCTGCATCCTTCCATCAGCCTCTCTCTTTCCAGGACTGTGCCTGCATGGGCTCCACAAGCAGCTGGGATCCGGAGAGGAGAGGATGGGGGAACGATCAGGAGCCATGCTGCACCGAATTAGAAGCTAGACAGGGTGGATCACAGAAATGCTTGGAGAACAGCTTAGGGTAGCAGAATAAAGTTCAAACCACAGTCACGGTTTGTGGTTTAGGTCTTCTTCCATGGGAGTGACAAATTATGAACAGATGACACTGCAATAAGCAGCAATTCATGCAGTCATTGACTGACTAATCCAGCATGTTAAAGGTCATAACTTTTGCAATACTTTCCAGAAAATAGATTAATATGTTCCCTAATATGTCCTTTACACAATATTACAAATGTATGAGAACCATTTTCAGTTGAAAATAATGTCGCTCACTCAAGCTTGATGTGTTGAGGAGCAGTCATAAACTGGAAACAGTCTCCTGCATTAAGACCTCCATTTAATACAGTCTAGCAAATTACAAGTTTATTGCAGTTCCCCTGCTCAACTGACCGTACATAATCCAGTTCACACTTAGCTCATGAATTTCAAAAATCATATTGCCATTAAGTGATTGACCGGAGGGAGGGGCTGCTAAGCATGAAGGAATAATGTTAGATTGAAGTTTTTATCTCATGTCGGGCATGAATTATGTAATCTCACTATCACCTTTATATTATAAATCTAAAAGCCACCGGAAAAAAAGGTTGTCATGTGGGAATGACTGACATGCACCAGTATAAATGTACAAAAATCTATTTATTGTGGTTTATATGACATTCAGTATAGATCCAATCAACCAAACATATAGAGGTCTTAGTCAAATCCACAGACACCTGCTCCCTGTTTATCCCTGTTCACTGGTGACTCTGCCTGGATAGTGGATTAGAAATGTGAGGCCCCTCCTCAGTCTGTCTGGTTGACATTGTTACATTCACTGTGCCGGGTTGTGACCCATCAGAGGGAGTCCCAAATGAAAAAACAGAAAATGGACAAACCTCTGGAGCACTATTTTGACTGAGGAGGTACAGAGCCAGCTGCCCTCCCAGTGATCAAAGGTCAAACATTGTCTACTGTATTATATGATGCAGCATTATATAAAGTTTACAGCTTTTTACTCTTTATAGCTTTTTAGTACAAAATGTTGTTGTTTCTGTCCCCCTGCCATGGCACTGTCCAGGGATTTCATACAAAAAATACTGCAAGTTTGGAACATATCCAGTGTTTTTATTTAACTCGACTAAAACGACTAAAAACCTCAAATTAGCTTCAGCTGACCTTTACAATGCAGAACAAGGACTTTCATTGAAATCACTTTAGAACGGGATATCTATGTGGCAGTAACTTAATAATTAGTAATAAGCAACTAACAACTGATCACTGTCAGTGTCCATATGGGCATGTGAGTTTTGTATTAACATACACTTGAAGAAATGTAAACTTATCCTTTAAAGTTCAGCAAAAAGCTGCAGCGACAGCAGAGTTTCTCAAAACTAAAGCTTTGAGTGAAGTTGTATAATGAGCACACATAAATGTTGGCATGCAACATTTGGTTTGGAAAACAATGAAGCTATCCTTTAATTTGTAAAGGAAAGGGATTTGGAAGGGCTCATAGAACGGGGAATTCCCATCCAGAGCAAACAGGCAACACATGGGCAGTGTGACAAAATAACAAATCAATGTTAAGAATTAGCAGATCAACATAAATATAAAAACAGAAAGGGGAAAATAAAAGGATGAAATGATTGAAAATGTGGGTATGTCACAGAAGAAGAAAACATTCACAACAGCAAGTGGATTGTCTCAGTACTGGATCCTTTGAATGCCTCATGTTTGTGATGTTCTGGCTCCACCACAACTGCAGTGATGTTTTCCTAATCTCCTTAAACAAACAGAAAGGTGCACTGGTGGCCTGGTGGTCTAAGTCGCTTACCAGATAACAGCTGGGGACCTTTATTGTATATTGTACAGTACCCCTCTTTTTCTCCTCATGTTTCCTGTCTGGATTTCTTCTCTAAACGACTCACACGAAGGCAAAAATCTTTAAATAAAAAGATTTTCTTCTGCTTCACTCCACCCCGAAACTGTTATATTAAAGGTTTGCCTTGTTAAATTTCCGTGCAGGTACGGTTACTAGCAGGACAGCTGCTTCTCCCAACAATATTTTTTGAGACTTGGTCCGCATGTGGAATGTCTCTAGATACATCTCTGTTCACTCGAGAGCTTTTCTGACACATCAGAACTGAGAAAAGCTCTAAAACTGTTTCCTAGTGGGCTCTTTTCACCTCTGAAGTATTTTGGAGTTGAGAGTGAAGGAGTTTTTTATTTTTTCCCACCACTACCAAGACTCCAATTCTCTGCAGGCAAGGTAAGTGCCCACGTACAGTATCTGCCCATTCCTGTTTCTGTGGTGTTACAGTATATTTGAAAGGAACTGCTAATATTGTTACATGCTTGCACAAATAATTTGAATGCAGACCAGAAGTTTTATTGAGTATAATAACCAGTCACATTGTTCCCTTCTGGATAATAACGGAGAGCTTTGGAAAATGGACTGTTGCTCTTCCAGTTATGGAATAAGGGCCTTTGAGGCATCTTATAAGCCGATCCTCAACCATAACTTGATAAAATTAGTCTGATATTTCAGCGGAAGAATCCAGTTTGATGGTTCAAAGGCTTGGCGGTGCTTTGCGTGCTGCACCTTAAATTCAATTCTAAAAAATTCAATTTTTAAATTTTATGATAAAATTGAAATCACGTTTTTTGTTTCTGGCATTGCAATGATGTTTGTGCCTCCATGTACTTCATGTACACTGAGGCTGCATGACTGTGTGTGCAGATGAATAAGCAGACATAAACACACATACAGCAGAAGCTATAGCGTTTTTCTAATCTCTCGCTAAAAACCAGGCCAAAGATCATTCAGTTAATGGGCTACAGAAGTCAGCCAAAGATCAATTTCATTAACATTTTGGCATAGCTGAAGGAAAGTTATGAGGCAATATTAAATCACACAAGTGATATGAAGTCAGGGGTTCCTACCCATCCAAAGCCTATTAGGAGATCAGTGACATGAAACTATAAAAAAAATAGATCCATATTTAACCACAGAATATGGATGTATTGATATTTAACTTACTCTTTGATTTTTATCAATAAACTTCTGAATAACATTAAGGTCTACACAACATGCAGCTCTCACACTTAAAACCTAGCGTTGTTGTTTTCTGTGTTCTACACTAAAAATATTCTAAATAACCATGTGACTGCGAACACTTGTCATAATGAAAGTACTGGCTGACTTCATGAGAGCAGCCCACTGATGAGCAAATGCTAATCAGCGCTCTTTTGACTCTGCCTAATTTCCTCCTCTCCCTCTACCCATGCGTCCCTCTCTCTCCCAACTTTTTTTTCTCTGCCTGACACTCACTCACCAGGTTGAAGTCAGAGCCGCCGTGACTCACGACAACATTTTCAAGTCCACGTAGGAGTGTGAGGGACACAGGTAGTGACACCTTGCGTGTGCCGCTGAGTAACCTTTCGTGCAGCCAGGTGGCAAAGCACGGCACACGACAGCACGTGTGAAATGTAAACATTTAGCATATTTTCGCCAATCTATAATGTGAAGCAGGAAAATTACCTCCCACGCGTCCTGCCTGCTATCTTCTTTCACAACACTTTGTTCCGTGTTCAGTTGCAAGGTCACCTCGTAACATTCTTGAATATCTGTAAGAGAAAAAAAAACATAAAATAATGAGCTGTTTATGTTCTTTACTTGGATCATTACAAACATTAGAGATACAAGCTTTTCTTACTCTGTAATGTTCATTTCTTGTTCATAAATCCGTTGCCATATAAAGTGGACTTCTTTGGTTGTATAAAAGATTCCACCAATCAATCATGGGCACATTGGGAGATGTCTGCTCTCCTCGGTGGTGCACTGGGTGCGAACGTGGGGGTGGGAGTCGTCTGTTTACATGGAATTTATGTCTCCACATTTGCAAGTGTTCTTCTTATCTTTCTGCAGAACTATATGACTCAGGTACCGACTGAGTAAACCATCAAATCAGAGTCTAGAGGGCCCACATCATAATATTCCACACTATCCTGAAAAACATGCAACACAAACACCATTTCTTTACTTTTTGATTTTCTTTTTAGAATAATAGATTAATCACACTTTCTATCCTGTGTGTCTTTTCCAGTCTTGTTGCTTTGAAGCTCCATTTTGGAGGGTACGTGAGCTCCTACTCATGTTGAATAAATGTAGAGAGCGCCCCCTAGTTGAAAAGTGGCCAATTTATATCCTGTTACATGCTCTGATTTGAATGCCATATAGAGTAAATGGAAGCTGGTTTTTATAAAAGTTATTTCCTGAATCTTGAAGAAATAAAAAATGTAAATGGATACTGGATGATGCTTTAAACTTTAGATGATTGTGTAAGCGGTAGAAAGCCAAGACAAGAATCCAAATCTATAAAAGCAGGAAAAATATCAATAAGAAAAAAATGTAATGATAGTATCTTATTTTGAAGACTCAAAGAAAACCCAATTCTTCAAAGAGGGAAGATGGCAGAGAAAATAACGCTGTTCTCATGTTTCGTACATGTTATAAAAGAAGTGAATCGGGGCTCAAGTGTACATCACTCTTTCTCAAGTACCACAGAGAAGTAACAGTACTAGTATTGGTGTCTCAGCATGTTCCTCAAGTCCTCCCCTGTTCATCTAAAGTTTTCCTTTTCTTTTCTGACTGCACTCCCCTGCTCTCTTCCCTTCTGTCCTCATTGCCATTCATCACCTCTTGGGTCATTACACGCCCATGTCCCTTGGTCACCTATTGAGTGGCAGTCATTTGACGAGAATGCACTGGGACAATTTTGCTGATGTCACATGCGGGGCCCCGTAACTGCGCTGTTGACATAAAGAGGTTACCAGAGAGTGCATCAACTTCCCAAAGTTCAATGTCAGGGCAAGGCGGGCTACAAGAAACATTTGAGAAGGACATCTGGAAAGTTGATATAACTGAAACATGCGTTTTTTTATCAGTAATGTGTAGCTTTTGTTGAAACAGAGATTCAACGAAAGTTCTGCATTCTTTGTGTGTGAGACAGAGAGATAAGAGTCAGTATGTCCCAGGAAGACGCTGTGAGAACAAAAGTGTAAGAATGGAGCATGTGACTCATCACTGTGTCTGAATGTGGAGGAGTGAAGCCATGTGTGGGCAGAGGAGTTTGTTGCCCAGCTCACTAAAGAGCAGCCTCACTTACACAAACTCTTATATACATACAGACACATACACACACACTTACAGGCACAGACACACAAACATACACACAAATACACACCTGTGAGCCTCCTTTTTGCCAACATACAAAACTATTTCGGGTACACAGTGAACTATTCTGTTTATGAAGGGGGCTTCGAGAGCAAAATAATCACTCATGAAATGGGTATAAATATTATTGTTGTTACATTTTGTTTGTAGTTTAAAATGATTGTTATACAGATTATGAAATGAATAAAACTGCAACATGATTTAGATTGTTGCAGTTTATATTTATTTGATTGTTCATTGTATTCTATTTATTTACAAAGCACTACTGGACAAACTTCCTACATATATCTCATGTCTTCTCAATTATAGATCATTTTCACGCTACACTAGATCCCAGGATTATTTGGTTCTTGAAGAACATCAGGTTAGTACTGAGGTTGGAAAATTGGATTTTAAATATTTCGTTGATGTCTTTGGTTGAATGTCTTTGAATGTTGTCTCTGTTTGTATGTCTACTGTAGATCTTGTTGTTTGTTACTTTGAATTTGTACACTGTAAATATTGTTTTTATTTTCTGTATGTTCTGTATTCAGAGCAGCCTTGGAAAAGAGAACATGCTCTCAATGGCCCCTCCCTGCAGAAATAAAGGTTAATAATAAAAAATAAAGATACAAAATTTTAAATCTCAACACAAATTTATGTTTTTGAGCAATTTGAATAACAAGAATGTGCCATTTTTCTGCAGGCTCAAAATATAGATATTAAGTTTTTGGTTAATATCTTTTTCCTTAAACCTACATTAATTGATTTTTTTGCCCTTTGGAGGCAGAAGAGCATAAAACACAACATTAACATACCACCTTATGAAGTTGACATTGCAAATGTATTGCCTTGTATATCTGTCTACGTGATTAATGTAGGTCCATTATTCACTCTCCTTCTAGCTCTGGTTTGGCCACTACCAACTATTTGGGTGAAATATTTGTCTCTTTAGCTGCTAAATGCTCTGCTATGTTCACTAGCTGGTCGCTAACTGTTTAGTTCTGGGCAGAAAACAGCTGCCTGCTCCTGCTGGAAACAAGGTACCCAAACAGTATAGATGCAGGTCAGGAAACCAAAACAATGAGCTGAAAGATGCTATAAAGCTTCATAAAGCTGAAGGGAACGGCAGAGTCAGGTGAAAATTCACTATGAGTTTGTCAGTTTGAGTGACCCCTTTACTTTCACGTACATATAGTCCTTTAATCCTTTATCCACATGAAATATTAATTAGTGAAGCTTTAAATAAGTCTTGAAAATGCTGCATCTGTTAAGTCTTACAGGTTTTGCTCTTCAGCTGCACCTTGGCTACCTCACTTGCCATCACACAACTAACACTTCTATTTGCATCATTCGTCTATTCCTGGAAGAGGTAACAAACAGAGAAAAAATGCTCAATCAGGCCTCGAAGTGTTCTGAAATCAAGGTTCACAGTTGCACAAGTAGAGAAGTTGTTTTTTTGTTTTTTTTAACATCTGTGACTTTCCAAAAAATCTCTGAACTGTTCCAACCCACACAGACCACATAAATTCCTGCCCATGGAATAAAATGCATAATCCAAGCCAGAACTGTCTTGTACAGGACTTATTCCCAGATCTCTTTTTGATGTTGGGACTATTTTGGGACGCCCTGGTCGGAGCTCTGAGCCTTTTTATCACAGTCGTAGGGGGTTTCCAGCACCTTCTCCCCATCCTACAAAGACTTTGCAGAGAGGATTTGTGTGTGTTTTAGGCCTCTTCTATTTGTAATGTACCTATTCAGTTGGACTGAAGTCATCTCTCTATTGCCTCCCTGGGTGAATCACACGTAAAAAAATGTGCCCCTGATTCTTTACATGATGATGAGCAACCCACAGCTCACTAGAATAACACATTCAAAGAAAACTAGGTCACAATTTCAAGGCAGGGCAAACAATTCACCCCCTTGTCACCGCCTCGATAAAATATTCCCCTGGCATTTAGGGTCCTCTGTAATTTAACGTGTGTCTGTCTGTATGTGTGCCCCAACTCCCGACGACCAGCCCCCCATGCCTCCCACTGCATGTTTGTATGCTGGAACAAAAGGGTGGATGCACAGTTAAGGCAACCTTTGTTCGTGACTGTGCAACCATGCAGACATCCAATCAAGTGGCCAGTACCAAACCTTCCCACACGGCAACCACCTCTTTACTTCCCACAGTGCATCAAAATCAGCAAAATTTCCTAAAGACAAATACTTGACTGTAATGTTGGCGAATCATCCTGTTTTTTTTATATCACAAAACTCGTTTTGTAAATTTTCATCTGAACATTAAGTTTGAAAAATTGTCAGCTCTGCTCAGAAATCTCTCCCCTTTCTTCTCAGCGCATTACCACAAACTGGTCCAATCAGAACCGGTTCACATGGCCCTGAGCATGTGAAGGCAAACACAACAGGAGAGGATAAGGGGATGAGTAATGTTTATACTGCACTGTATTCCTGTTAGTGCTGTGAAGCGGCTGCTCCTCCTCTCTGCCTTGCCATGATGAAAACCACATGTTGAATGAAAGGCGACGCCTCATCAGCCCTGCACCTGAGACACACTGACCGCAGGCCTCTACTTCTACCCTCACACTCTGCACAGATGATCCAGAGAGCCAGGAGAGTAGTGGAAGAGCCTCGGCATAGCAGCCAAAAGCAGTTTATTTTCCTGTCCGCCTCAGGCTCGGCCCTGATTGAACATTCTTTGTGAGGAATGTTTGGAATCCTGATTTGGAAACCTAATCCTCTCTGAGTCTCTTTCACTTAAATATATTACAAGGTATATTACATCTGATGTCAATAGTTACTAGGTTAAAATTTCACGGAGCATCAAGCTATTAAATCGATACATCTTTAAAACCATTTATGTATTCTGCAGAGGTACATGAGTTAATGCAAATGTCTAATAAAAATGTTGTTTCAACATATTATGCAAATCAGTACCAACACTGGGGAAATGGACAAGACTTGACTGTGTTTTTTGTGGCCTTGTTGCCTTCAGAGAGAGACAGTCCCCTGGAAACCCTGGAGCTACAAGGGAATCAGTGCCTCGATCAAGGACACTTTTACATGAGTCAGTTTAGCATGAATTGACAGGTATGAAAACATCCTTGGAACGGATCTGTGTCTAAAGAAACTTTAATTTCAGAAGCATCAAATTTTTTCTGTGCTGAATAGTAGTGTAGAGTACTTTAGCCAAACAGCAACTATGACAGCTTGAGGCTGAAGCCAATGCAGAAGTACCTTGAAGTGCAATGCCACAGACGGCCACTAGATGCTGGCTCTAATTGACTCCCATTCAAAAAAGTGTCAACTTCTCTGTTGAAATACTAAGTCAATGATTTTTTTCAACGAGTCATTATGGTCTCAATTACTAAAAACTAATAAGTGTACTGGTGGTCATTTTGGAAATTATTGCTCCGGCCCAAGGTAGCGAGGCGTATTTCCAGAGCATTGACAGTAACGTCCCACTCCTTATTTGGAAGGTCGTGGCTCCAAACTGGCCATAAGCTGCAACTCTGCGCTTCAAATCGGCTCCAATGTAAACCAATGTGTGATGTCACACTTCGCTACATCCATCTTCATATACACTCTATGACTTTAGAATTGCACTTCTAACACTGTTGGACACTGAAAGGACAGTTTTTTGTTTTTTAAAAAGTATCACAATTGATGCAGCAGAACCAGAGATATCGTCTTTTTTATTCCATGCATTATTATCGTTGTCAAAACCTTATGTAAGGTTGCAGCATATAGGCTCAAGCAGGTCTTATAAGCTCACTTCTTTCTAAATTCTTTTTTTATTATTTTTATTGGTAAAATGTATGAATTTGACGCATTTCTCCTTTAAATAAAAATGCAAGTTATCAATACTGATCAGTAATCACCATAAAAGAGGCAATCACCAATGTAAACAACAAAACAAGTATACCTTTAAACTTTTGTTTAATGTTCCTGGAATAAACAAAGGCCCAGATTTAGGACTCACAACCATCTGTCCTGCTGAAGTGTCCTTTATCAACACAGCAGCTTCAGCATGTCACAAGCCAGAGACTTCCTCCTTCCGTCGACACGCCCTGCAAAATATGAGCCTTTGCAGGGCAGAAGGCTAGAGGACTGATCATGCCAGAGTGAGCTAATTCTTTCTTATCAAAAGGCTAAAGGTGATGGTGTGTTCGGGCAGTTCTTGTCAAATCATACATTTGCACCTCAATGTTGCCATTGAAAAGTTACAAAAATCTTAATTATGAGTGGTAACTTCAGGGCAAGATCCATGACATCCAAATTTACTGTACAAATATGTTTAAATGTATGTATAATTACCTTATAAAATTGTTCATGTCAGGAAACATTTGCTTATTTACACATCCGGCAGACATAAAGCAACATAAGCATTTATTTGGAGGCGGATTTCTGCCATGTAACAAAGTTCCATATTTACTCTCCTTGTAGCTCATATTAGGTCTACACCAACATCTGGTAAAAATATCTATCTCCTCAGCTGTTAGATGCTCCATTATGTTCATCAGCTAATCACTAACTTGAAACTGCGCTGATGAGAGCGATGAGAGTGAATCAAAACAGCAAAGTCGTGGACTATAAAGCTAAAACAGTGAGCTGAAAGACACTAAAGCTCTGTATAGCTGAGAGAAACTGCAGAGTCAGGTGATAATTCTCTGATGGTTTGTCACAAACTAGTGACACCTCTCACATACACATACTGTAGTTGCTTCAACACATAATGGGAAACTGGCAATCAGTGAAACAGATTAAGATAAATATGTTCATGTAACTTGTCTGTAACGTCCTATGATTAAGAACATGGGTAAGGCTGCTAACAAGAACACAAGAGTTTAAGTCTGGTTTCCATTATTTACTCCCTGCAGTGGCTTTTTTGGTCCAGTTCCTGTGATGTAATTACTGATGACCACCTACAGGCAATTACCACATGGTCTCATGATATATCTTGACTTTACATGTTGACGAGAGCCATTGAGCAATGGATTACAGCATACTAAAAGCCATAAAGGATGCATCACTTGTGTTGTCTCAATTGGGCAAAAGAAGACCTGTTGCGTCATATTTAGTCTTGAAATATGGACTTATACATAAAATTATTTCCTGCCACCTCTTGGGGTGTTGTTACACCAGATCTATGACATCACTCTGGTGGACAAAAAGCATAAACATTAACAAATCCTATCTTTGTGCATCCAACTTACATTAACCTTGCACGACAAACTTTACTATAAGGTCGGTAGACATCACTGTTAAAACTGCCATAATGTCTTTATTTAACTACTACCCCTCCCCCCTCAGATCCCCAGCAGAGTGGCAGCAGTGGGTCAGCAGGAGCAACATCATTATAATGGGTAACTGTCATTATAACATGGCTATGGTAATTAGAACAACTACTCAACCATTGGTTAAACTGAAGTAATGTGCTTTATTTGTTTTAAAACTGAGGTTAGAGAGGTTCAGATTGGCTGCATGACACCTAAACTTGTCATGAAGGTGTAACCGGTTACACATAATAATGGAGAAACTTAAGATGAGTTCCAGTAGAAACTGCGCACACTTCAGGATTAGTAATATCTGTTTAGTCAGCAGCAAGTTCAGTTGATGACTACTTCTCTCTGGTTGTGGTGCATTAACCCTTTCAGCTTTTCTGAGCACGTATGTAAACATAAGTTGCTGATGGGCACTTTGTCAAAGTCAGGGGAAGAAGTGTACTTTCACAATGAGAGAAGTCTGAGCTAATAACAGTCAGTCTATAGATAGACCGTGTTGTGTGTGCCTTTATTGGGATTTCATTACAATCTGAGTACAGAGGGGGGTATACAGCAAACCTCTGTGAGGCGAACTGAAAGGCCTCTTTCATAGGACTTAATTGGGAAACATTTAGACTCAGTTAACTTCTCATACAAATTAATACAACCTGACCCTGTCTACATCCTGTGTTTGCCTGTAGCCAATCATAAGAAAATACAAATCATAGTGTGTAAGATACACCAAATTAAAGAACGATATAGTATGAAGACGAAGTGTAAAAAAACTCAAAAAGGGCACGTGTGCAGGAAAAGTTACTTTAAAAGTCCACTCTGGGAAAAACCCCTGATGTGATGGAAATTAGAGCAGAGTTATGAAAGACTCTCTTCTCCAAAACAGGCAGTTTTACAATGTTTTTTCTTACCAAGAAGGGCTTGGAACAGCTGGCTGCCCAGGATGGTGGACACTTTGCCCACGCTAGTCTTCAGGGCCTGCTCGTCAGGACTGGTCAGGTTGGCCTGGTACTGCCTGAGCAGCTCCACTGCCCGCTCTGTGTCTGCCTCACAACATAAATACATGTCTCAGGACAACAGCAGCAAAGAATCTATGTATGTTAACAGTCCTCAGTTCATAATATTCTTTAAAACTATAGAATTAAAGTTAACATTCATTATATTGCTCTTAAAAGACACTTAATCAGGGGACAGAATACGACAATATGACAAAATAGAGTACCTCATTAAATCTGTTAAGGCTGCAACTACTCATTATTTCTGTTATTGATTCATCTAAAGATTATTTCCTCGATTAATAGTTTGTCTATAACATGTAAATGGTGAAAAATGCAAATTACAAGTTCCAAAGCCATTGCAGACATCATCAAATGTCTTGTTTTGTCTGGCCAACAGTCAAAAATGATATTCAGTTTACTGTCATATAAGACAGGTTGTTCCAAGTGCAATAAATGTGCTTTATTTGTACTAAACCTGGACTGCACTGCTAAGCAGTACTTTATTATGACCACCATTCCAATGGTTTGATATTTTTAACGAACAGATACCTTTTGTTTGTTGTTGTTGTCTGCTGTAACTGTTGTGATTAACGTCCTGTGTACTCTTGTATGTTGTGTTTGTGTTTTTTTTACCCTCTACTGCAAATCAAATTTCACCTCGAGGGACAATAAAGATCTGAACTGAAGTGAACTGAAGAGACTAAGAAAATCACACGTGACAAGATGAAACCAGTAAATTTCTGCCATTTTTGCTTAAATCATTTAATGCTACAACTTCATTTTTGTCTATTATGGACACACCGTTAAGTACAAATATAGGTATTAATCCTACTGACTGGGGTACCTGCAGATGCCAGAAGTATACTTTTAATCATATCTCACTGGTGCTTTATTGATATTCTATCATTCCAATGTGGCATCACTTTGTCAATCAGTTTGTTGCTAATGACTTCATATCATTGTTTTCTGTTTCTGTTTTAATTAGTTCTTTTTAAAAATACCAATGTATTGGGGTCCTGGGAGACCCCAGTCAAAAGCACCAAATTCAATTTATGCAGCTTGAATAGATGGAACTATTTACTGAGTTCATGTTTGCCATGGGTCCTAATTTAAAGTATCACACACTATCAGGGGGGTAGGAGCACTCTGTCAGTCATTTTGAAGGCTTTGTGGAAAGATTGTACTTGGGATAAAAACTCTGAAAAGTATATATTTACGTTTTACACAATCTGCAAATTGACTGTAATTTTCCCAAAATAATAATGCTTGTTTTTTTGTTCAGATGACACTAATTACATAACTAATAGTGTTTTGAGAAGAAATAAATCAATCAACATTTTGCTATGATGGTTGTTTTTCTACAGTAGTTTATTCTCCTTGTATGTTACATAAATTGGTAGGACGAGGGTTAAAAGATAAAACATATTCTAATAATGATTTATATTTGTCTTACAGCCAAAATGCAGCACTTGTCTGTCTGGTAAACTCTCCTGCAGAGCACATTAAAGGTGTTTTTCTCTTGCAACACGACTGTACAGCCGGTTGTTGAACCCGGTGGGTGGTGAGGAACACGGCAGAGAGAGATGATGCACATCACGGAGGTAAATCTACCGCTTTACAGTTTCCTAACCTGATCCTGAACATTTAGAAAACCTGAAAACATTTCACTGCTGCAGCCGCTGCCCGGAAGTCCCACAGATTTTTTAGTTTACCTTTTTTTTCATTCCCTGAGGACAAATAATTTCCTGTTTTCTCGATGGATGATAAGTGACATTAGTGGGACAGTGAAAAGCCATCTAAACAGTTTAATGGAGTAATGAGATGACGTTAACCTAAAAAAAAAAGTTAAAAACAAAACTTTTTGACACGTGAGCAGGATGAAGACGCAACGAAATGTTAACGGTACTCACCATATTTATGCACCATGCTGTGGCCGACTTGAAAAGTCATGTAAATGACAGTTTTGGGAGGGTTAGATGAGAAAAAAACAATTACAGTTACAGTAATAGTCCCGGATAATCACACAACAAAGATCTGTCGCTCCTTCTTCACAAAACAAAATGATCTTGAGTTTTTAAATCCAGTCGCTGGACACTCCCAGTCTATCTGAAATGTGCCTGCAGCAGTCAGCAGTGACACCCACAGACAGATGTGACGATGTGACAAGAGGAGATTGTTTACTTCATGTCAAGTTTCCAGAAGTTGGGCCAAAATACGACTCCAGAGCGTGACATGTGTTCCCCCTCCCCTCTCTCACATGCCTCGCCTTCATGGAAACCTGCCCAGCCTTATTGGGACACAGTAATACTGACACACTTACACTAAGCCTCCTGAGAAATGCTTAGATTATCTGCTGGATGACATCATCAATATAGTGATCAATTAGTGAGTTAGTGAAGCTGTATCTTGTCCATAGTTAAATTTTCCTCGGATCAGCCTCAGGTCGCCTCTTTTCCAAATTATTGGATTGAGTGCCATCTAGTGGTGCGTTAAGGTGTTGCTGGATCAAGCAAATCAGTTTTATCTACTCCAGTGGTAGGAAAATAGCGACCCGAGGGCCAAGTGCGGCCCTCCAGAAATATATTTGGCCCCCCGACAAAAGCTGAAGTTTTCACTTTAATAATTTGCATCAAAACCTTTACATAATTCTTGACAAATCTACTGTAGGTGACAAAATATACTGTCAATCCCAGTAATTATGTTACTTCTGTATTGTCCCCACAGGAGTGGTTGCACCGTGCTGAAATTACATCTAATAAACCTACCAGAAATTAAATTTTAATATGTGAATTCCACAACTTTAGTCTATTAGGTCATAACAGATTTATTTTTCACACACATAAATAGGTGGCAGTTGAACAGAAATGGTGTGTTGATGCCATTTTTTTCTAAGGCAACAATAACAACGGTCCTGTAAGTCAACAATGAATGAAGCAGGCCACTGTGTGTGGATAACAAAGTAATCTCTAGTCTCAAAGTGCAACACAGAGCGTATATTCATGTATGAATCATTTTCAGCCAAATGACTATTAGAATAAGCGGACACTGTTAGCCATCACTTGTTAATGGGAAGATGACATCTGCCTGCAGATACAACCCTAAACAGAGTTATAAATAAACATATAGGCATGTGTTTCCACTGCGCCGCTTATTGGCCCTCCAATGAAAAATCCTTAAAAAACTGGCCCATGGTTGAAACTAATTGCTGACCCCTGCTCCACTCTACTGCATATGGTGTCCCTGAGGCAATAAAGAGTCTTTTTTGACCCTTGAACCTCCCATTTATGAATATTTACATTTTTACACATTGTAATATCTGATGCAGCATTTTGAGGTGGGAACACACTCTCAGGAAGCTGTCACATGTGGCACACTGTCTCAGTAGTGTGAGATATATTTGTCTCTCTATCACCACGGTGGTGGAAAAAGTATTTAGATCCTTTACTTAAGTAAAAGGAGCAACACCATAATATACAAAATATCCTTCCTTCAAAATTTGACTTTAGTAAAAAGCAAAACGTGTAAATATTCATTAAGCACACAAGATGGGCTCTGTCAGTGTTACATTATTACATATTATAGTATTGGATTAATATAACTGATGCATAAACATATAAACAGCATATTAATGTAGTAGTTGGATGTGGTGCATCAAATGCTGAGTTATTACATAAATAGACAAATAAACAAGTAAAACTTTTCTAATGTTCAGTACTGTGCAAAGGTTTTAGACATTAAAAATAAAGTGAGGATGCTTTGAAAAATAATACCATGAATAGTTTTTATTCATCAATTAACTTCATACAAAGTTCATTAAACAGGAGACACCTAAATGAAATCAAACCAAACCAATTTGGTGTGACCACACCACAGTCTATGGACCACACTCACCAGTTCTTCTCAGTACACCTGCACAGTTTTTCAAGATATTTGGCAGGTTGGTTGTTCAAAGCGTCTTGGAGAACTTGTCACAGTTCTTCTGTGGATTTAGGCATCTCAGTGCTTCTGTCTCTTCATGTAATCCCAGACTGACTCCATGATGTTGAGATCAGGGCTCTGTGGGGACTATATCATCTGCTGCAGGACTCCTTGTTCCTCTTGTCACTGTAGATAGATCTTTATGGCTCTGGCTGGCTGTTTTGGGGTCATTGTCATGCTGCAGAATGAATTTGGGACCAATCAGATGCCTCCCTGACAGTATTATGGATATGAATCTAAACATCTAATAGGTTACACCTCTGGATAAGTATAGTCTTCTTTGTTATAGGATTATTACTGTAGGTGTAGCTCTCTTTGAATAAAGTGTACTGTTATGTTCAATTCTAATTCAAATTCTTTAAATTTGTCTTGTTTTGTTTTTTCTAACCACAAAAGGATATCAAGAAGGGTTGGGTGTGAGTTGGGTGGGGATTTGTTTTGTTATGTACTTGTTATTTGTTAAATGCCAATAAAAATAATACTAAAAAAAGAATTTAAACATCTAAAGTGCCTAAAAAAATTGCACAGTACTGTATATGTTGCTTGTATTCACCTGAACAGTGTTCCACAGAAATCAGATTTTTCTGGGAGTTTTCATTCCTACATGGCATTGATACATTATCACAAGACCCCAGTTTTCCAAAAATTAGTCTTCATGCAGCAGTAGATATATACACAGACACACAAGAGTATAGAAAATACTTTTAGTGTTTTGGGCTCAGTTATATACACATCTTTCCTGCAGTAATGACACCATGAAAAAAAGAAAAGTTTGAAACAAATCAAAGCAACTACAACACAATGACATAAAGTGCTGAGTGGAAATTCAGTGCATGTGGCGGTTATACAATCAGACAAAAGCTTCATATTTTCAGTAGCAACGGAAGAATGATCAAACATGAAAGACCCTGTTAAAAAAATAGGTATACCCAGTAAAAAAATACTAAAACCGCCATCCAATATCAGCACGGTGCTGATATTTGATTCATATCTTATAATATCTGTAAACATTCTCATTTTCATGGCTTCACAATGCAGTTTATGGTAATTCACATCAACGTGCTTTCCTCCTGATCCAGGTCCAAACTGTTCTGGCAGTGCAGACAAGGATATTTATCAATACCGGGGCAGAAACATCCGCTGCTGGAGTCAGCTGAACTACACGGTGGGTAAGAACGGGGACAGTTCCTTCTCATTCCATGCGGAAATATTGTTGTTGTTGTGTTTCCTTGACCCTGTTTAAAAAGACAAAAAAGGTATGAGAACAAATGAAGGGATCCATTTTGACACTTTCAATTTCAGTTTTACTTAAAACATTTACTTGATGTTCTATTAAAACATTCTCTGATGTGTTGTTCTTGTAAATAAAGGGTATATTCTCATGTTTTTTTTCACCACTTTCTCTCACCACTTTACCCATTTCTCCATTAGAAAGCCACATATATAAGATGTATGCAAACCCACCCATTAACTGTGTGAGCTGTTATCTGGATTACTGCATGCAACACCCAAATGTTAACAATGTCTTATTTTAGTATGATTATTGACAATATGTTAAGTAGAGCTGAAACAATTAGTTGGTTAATTGGTTAGTAGATCAACAGAAAATTAATCTGAAACTATTTTAATAATTGATTAATCACTGAAGTTATTTTTCAAACACAGAGGCCAAACATTCCCTGAATCTACAGCTTCTTAAATCTTTCCTTTCTTTTCTTTTCTCTATATTTACAGTTAACTGTGAAAAAGATAAAATAAGCAATTTGAAGATGCCTTACTGTAGGACTTCAGGAGAATTTTTCACTATTTTCTGACATTTTTATAGACTTAACAATTACTTGATTAATTAAGAAAATAATGTGCAGAACAATAATGACAATCTTTAGTTGCAGCCTCAATTTTAACATATTAAAATCTAGACTTATGTTACCTTTTCTTTGACAGGAACAGTGTGTTTTCCTGGCAGAGACAAAGAGGTGGATGAGTCATTTTATAATAACTTTCACAGATATTTTGAATATGACACAAATATGTATAAGAAACATCATCTCTGTTTACCACTGAAAGACGTAGAGTGCAGTCATCATCAGAATAGATACAATGTCCACTGTAATCCATATTATTTGGTATTCAAGACGTTTCTGAAACACACAGACATGCCCTCAGGGTCAAGGTGTGTCACATATGTTGGGAAACACTCCTCCAACCTCCAGTACAAATATACGCTTTAACCGATGGGATTATGTCTGTGCAGCTATACTTGTTTCTCACCATAGTCCAGTCAGGCCGGTTCATGTCTTGTAGGAGGTGGCAGGAGTTGGTGGTAACAGAGCTGGCTCCCGCGCACCACAGCAGAGAGAACAGCCAACGCTCATTAACCACCCATAGGTTCACTGTTATGTTTTTGCTCCGAAGTTCCCTGTTAGATACATTTGAAACAGAACATAGAAGAAGTAGGAAATGAGTAGTATATAATATTGGAAGACAGGAATCATTTATCACAGTGATTCAATATCATTTATAATATTGTTTATTGGTATTAGTATTGTTTGTATCTATGTTTGTGTATATCTGTTAGTAGGTGCACATATGTATGCAGGTATGTATACATATTGTATGATTGATTCTCTTTTTATTTTCCAAAACAGGTTACAATGTAATATTCATGATGCCCAGTGGAAACGTTCCTGATATATAAAGAAAGATAGTCTGTTGATGTTTGGTACAAACTTAAATTAAGAACATATTGTCTGATGACAAACAACTACAGTGTGAAGCCTTCTGTGAAGCAGAATTTATCCAAAAGTCAAAGATCTCTGTGTGCACAGTTATGTTCAGGTAAATTACCATTAGCTATAGAAACAGGCAGGTTTACTGGTCTCCCTGAAGAGAAAATGCTCTGTTTGCTGTGTGACTTAGGTGAGACTGAAGAAGAGACTGATTCTGTTTTATTGCTCATTGTATGATGACTTAAAGGCTGCACTATTCAGTAAAATGTCCTTAATTTCTGAAGAGTTTTTCTGGATGAATGATTATAAGAAACTTGAGCTGTGTGTCAGGAAGGGAGCCTTTTGTGTGGCTGATTTTATTTGTAAAGAAGACAAAGTTCTTTGTTTGAAATGTAAAGCGAGAAGTTTTATTCTTGTCTGTGTTTGATTAATGTTTCACTGTTGCAACTATATTTTGGTGTCTTGTACGTCCATGTGGCTCTGGGCATTTATATGTACATGACACAATAACTAACTAACTAACTTATGCATGAGAGATTTTTTCTGTTTGTTTAAATTGCAAAATCAATAAAATATAAATAATTAGAAAAATAAATACATCTTTAAATCTTCATGTAATACATCTTTTGACTGTATGCATACATGGAATGGATAGCTATGGATATATGGATTTATTATGTATGTTCATGTGCAAACAGTGTCAGTTTGTGCTGTCAAGTGATTAGTTTTAAGCAGGTGATGAGGAAAACACACCTGTGGCGACAGGCAACAGTCCACATGCAGTGTCTTCAGTTAGCACTTCAGCACTTTATTACAGTAGCCCCGAGGTGCAAAACACAACATTTCACAAAACAATTTTGCACCTCAGGGCCACCATATTTTACCATAACATGTTTCTACACTGCATTTCATTCTTTAGCATGTTTTTAAGGTTGGTTTGCTCGACAATTAAATGACACTCCCGGGTTGGAACATTATTTGAATGTCATTCCCTGGAGGCCGATCCTTTGTCTCTATATTCAGTGCCAGCACTGTGTCTCAGCATGTTACAGATACACTCCTAATTAACTCACTACTGTGCTTGCCCCCTGGCACCACTACATACAATATAATATGGGTGTATTTTGTTTGTTTGTGTGTTTGTTTGTTTTTTTTGCCTGATTTTTGATGTAGTCAACTTGCTGTACTTCACATTCAGGTGGTTCCCTCCTTCCTTAAGCATATCCCTTACATTATTATAGATCTGGATGAAGCCTGGAGCCGTCATATTTACATACTCTCTTTGTTTTGGAGGAAGCCAGAGGACCTATTAAAAGGAAAATCCATTACCTTAATAAACTTTGCAGAATCATGAAATATGTCTATCAAATTCCACTGAAGAAATTAACAATAGACTTACCAGACTTTGGTCAATGCCAGACTCCAAGATGGTGCTGACTGTGTCTATTGTATCATTTTCTGGGTTGGAACAACGTAGGTCAAATATCACTGAAATATTGTGCTGCTTGGCAAGGTTGAGGAGCTGAAGTAAGGAAGGTATCGTCTGATTCCTTGCTATTTCCCTCTCCTCTTTTGAGAGTTGGGACACTGAATGGAAAGGATCTGTCTGGATATCACAGAGGTTAGGACAGGATGTCATTTTGTCATCAGTTAGAACATATGATGTTAAAAGAAGTCAGATAATACATCTTGTAGTACTGTAGAACTGTGTGATACAGCTTCATGTGCAAGTATGTAAACATTTAAATCAAGCCCTCACCTTTAGGAACCATTCACCTGCATTCAGACTCTGTAATTCTTCCCAGGTCAGATTGGTGCTGTGGCTAAATTCAATATCAGGGAACCTCTCTTTAACGTTTGTCGTTCTCCTCAAGAACCCAGAGGAATGGTCATGCATCAGGAAGGGAATTCTGTCTTTACTAGGTTAGAAAAAAACAGTAAAAATTAACATATGTGAAGACAAAACAATTGCAATTTAAAGCATAAGGCTGGTGATTATATTTTTCTTATTGTCAACAAATCTCATGTTGCGGAGCCAAACCAACAATGAACTGCTTACAAGTATTGTGTGTCTATCCAAAAGCACATATGTTCTATTCCTCTGTGCCATAGACCTCTGTTGTTGTTCAAAAACTATTAAAAACACGTAAATTGTCACGGGTTCACCGTCTTGAGTATTGCCTTAGTTCCTTGGAGTTGTCTGCCTGGTTTGTGACCCTGCTCGTTTTTTTTGGACTGATTAAAGTATTTTGGACTCTGCTCCTGTCTCTGGTATCGTGCTTCTGGGTTCTGAGGTTCTGAGTCGTTACATAAATAAGCCGCACTGCTGCACTGGGTAGCCAATTTCTTACCTGAGTGTGTGTAGCTGGTTTTTCAATTTTTTTATTTCTTTTCTGTCCTATTATTTTTATTTCTTGTGTGAATGTGTGTGTTTAACTTACCTGTATTAAACTTTGCTTTAAAATGATTTTATCATGTTTATCAATTGCTTTTAAGCTGATGTTATGCACTGTGAACTGCTGCTGTGTATGAAAAGTGCCAAACAAATAAAATTGACTTGACTTGACCGTGACATGTTCCTTCACCACAAAGAATACAGTTTTGGAAGTTTGTTTAGAAATGGCTCCATAGACGAAACAGTGATCCCATCTTCAGTCTCAGGAGAGAAGTTCCTTGTACAGCAAACTCCACTACGCATGCGTGGGGTTACGTTTACAGAGATTCATTAGCTTGTTGTGCTACATATCGCCTCTTGAATTTGTGCTACATTGTAAATTCCTCAAAGAACTTAAGTACAAAGTCAAGAGGCTGTGATATGTAGCACAACAAGCTGGCAAAGCATTGTAAAGCATTTGCCGTACAAGGAACTTCTCTCCCGAGACTGAAAATGTGATCGCTATTATTAGTCTTTAAAGCAATTTCTAAACAAAATGCTACATTAAGTACATCATTTGAGCTTTAAATGGTCACTATGTCTAATAGCAAAATCTTGTAATATAGGATATAATTTTGAGAGTAATTTTACCTTTATTTAATAGTTGTAAGGTGTACATATTTGTGTTGTTTTCATATTTTTATGCTGTTATCTTATATTACATATTTAATACCTGGCCACACAGTATCCAAGGTAACGATGCAGCTATAAAGCCCATCACCGGGGGAGCAAGTCAGATCGGGCTTGTATCCCCCAGGTGAGTGTGTGACTGTTGAATGGAAACCTGTAAATATTAATGTATAGCTGATCTGAGAGAGAATGAATTACTAATTATAACTATATTGACATTCAGAGTGATTATCTATGTGTACTGATTCATCTGTATCAATAGTGTCTTTTATGTAATTTGTAATATGGTAAGTCTTTGATCCTGGTTAAGGTTAGACCGTTGGCCATGTAATTTGTTATTTAACGGTTATTAACAAAAAATCACAGAAATCATTTATTAGTATTGTAAGTTTCCTTTGATTATGATTTTATTTATTTTAAATAGTTTTACTGAGACCGAGCTTGTATCCCCCAGATCCCAAAGTGCTTGTAAGCAATAAACAATCATCATTGAATTGACATCGGAGCTGACTGTGTGTCTTTGTTGGAGTTAACGTTTCCATCACTGTAGGGTACTGGAGAAATACAATTTACTGAGCTTTGACAATTTTAGATCATTCTCAAATGTGTGCCTAGTTTATAAAATTTTAAATGGTTTGGCCCCTCCTCCACTATGTGACTTTGTGTACACATGCTCAGTAAGTTCTATTAGATCCTCCAGAATATCCTCTATACAAGATTGTACCATACCATTTTGTTGCACTGCATTTGGGCAGTCAGCTTTCTTTGTGAAAGCCACAAGTCAGTGGAATGCCCTACCTGTTTATATGAAGAACTGTAGTTCTATCAGTACATTCAAGGCCAAACTAAAAACATTACTAAAGACCAATCACCTGTGTGACCACTGAGTCTAGTTTGCATTGTTAGTTTCTGATTGACATTGTGGGTGTATGTGATGTGCTGTTGTGTGTAGCTTTGTATTTTGTGTTTTGTATGGTGTGTTCTGTGTGTTTTTTTTGTTTTTTGTTTTGTTTTGTTTTTTTGCTTTGTACTGTTTGTTGTTGTGCTGTTGTATGTTTAGATTGTGGGGGACTACGGATGCAAATTAGCTTTGAGCTAACTCCGGTACAGTGCATCTTTAATATTTAAAACTGCACACCGTCCCAATCAATAAATCAAATCAAGTACTAACTGTCAGCCGTTAGTCCACCATCATCATCACAATACAACGCAGAGATTGTAGGCTGTCACTATTATCAGCCATATAAAAGAAACTTAACGGGGGCATTATAAACTGTGAGGTTGATATAGTCCCCCGTTACATAAACAAACAAAAGTTATGTTTGCATTCATTCAACAGTCTTCTTCTTTACTGCCTTTGTTTGAGCTTTGCTGGATTATTTAGCATAACTGCCACCAACTGTTGATCAGTTGAACAGCGTAAGACCATTGGCAGGACTCTGTATCTGTTACCTGTTGGTGCGCATGTATGCATGGGCATCCTCGTGTGTGTGCACGAGATACTAACAAAACGGGCACCCACTCTTAAAAACATTGGTCTATAGTGCTATTAGTGGTCAAAAATTCCACAGGATACCTTTAAGTAATTTATGACCCTTATTGACCTTTGTGGGTAAGAGCATTGGTAGTATATTGATAGTAGCAATTATGTGTTATGGAACAGTAGAAATCATCGTTATTTCCCCTTAAAAAACTTTATACATATGCTTTGGTATTACAATTCAGACACAAAAAACTCCTCTTAAACATGAACCCATTTTCACTGTACCTGAGCTGCACGTCTGTCTCAAAGGCTGTCACGCCGCACGCTATGCTCCTATTGAATGACATCATGGTGTTCTCCGGGGCCAGCTGAACACAGTGAGGACAGATGGGTGAGACACACTCATGTGCTTAAACTCATAAACTACCCCAAAGCTGTGTGAACACACACAACCCCATACAGAGTGTTAAATTGAGCCTATTGGTGACCCAGGAGCAAAGCAAACTAACAAGAAGCAAGAGCAACACAGCATATGGGGCCCTCACATGACTGGACATGTTCACACCTGAGCCAGGCATAGAGTGTTTGCTGCAATGTGAACACATGAAAATGCAAAGTCATATAGTGCATATGATGGAATATACTGTATAATTTGTTTTGAATTACAGACGATGATGATATTTGCATGGATCGTAGACACATTTTCTGTTTGGGTCACTTAAAAGTTAAATGATAATAACTTGACTAAATTAACAACAAACCTGAATTAGAATTGCTATGCCTCAACTGTGACAGCTTTTTCCAAAAGTGTACTAATGACAACATGAAACATGGACTATTTGTGTCTTTAGGGTGTTGACAAAGTAAACAGGATGCTCACCATCGGTGCACCTCGGTGGCCAACAAGCTTTGGCTTTTCAGGTAATTCCTGCAGTTTTATCAGACAAGGTGAATCAATAAGCAACGGACACAGGAAGATGGCTGCTGACACCACAACAAACACCACTGCAATCAGGAACTTCGAGTCTGGTGGAAACAAGAGTTGAACAATAAGATAATAGTCTTTGGTTATTTACATTGCTTTGAGTCTGAACAGAGGGTTTGTACAGAACTCCCTTATGAGTATTATTTATACTGTGGGAGTATCATAAGCATCAAAAGTGATTTCCAAATATTTGTATCCTTCTTTTGTATGCCTTTTTCCCTTGGAGGAATTGACACATGAATATTTCACAACATTGTTTCAGGCAACATGCAACATTTCTGCAGAGCGCACAAACTCTAGTGTGCTATAGTTTAGAGGGTTTGAGAACAGATCCTCAACAACATGCTGTATTATTGCAACACATCCTAAACATAACACAAGACACAAGAAGATTGGTGGTGCTGGTGAATTTGTCTCTAATTTTGTAATTTACTGTAAATTGTAGGAGCCATAGCCTTAGCTGACAAACATTTAATTAGCATCATTAAGATGTTCTTTTTTCATTTCATATCTCTACCTTTAATCCTTTATTTATTTTTATTCACTCTGTACTTCAACCTATAGCATTAGCTCAAGATAGTTAATCTTTATCTTATCTTGCAGAAACAGTTTCCTCATTCTCAAAGTTGAGTCTTTTAAGTTTTGGCAAGCAAGTGATGATGTTTCTGTCTGGGAAAAAGTTGTGTCTGTATGCAGTTTTGTAATTGCTTGTGACTCATGCCAGTGTGTGCTTTTAAATGGGAGTTCTTCCTTGCTGCTGTCGCCAAGTTCTTGCTAATGTGGGAATGTTGGGTCTCCGTAAAAGAGTCTAGACCTGCTCTATGTGAAAATGCCCTGAGATAATTTCTCTTGTTCTGTGATTTGGCGCTATATAAATAAAACTTGACTTGACTTGACTTTTTGAATGATGTTGATGTGAGACATACATTTGTCCTTGGCCATGTGGAAGCCCTGGAAGACAAACGAGCTCAGCAGGGTCAAAGCTCCGACGGCTCCAAACTGCAAGAAAGGAGCTGTGGCCTGCCAAGAGGTCGACATGCACATCAAAAACACAATCAGAGCCATGCACAAAAACACGTGATTATCATTCCCATGTACTAAACTATTATCCTTATTGTACCTGGAGTGAGAGAGGAACAATTGGCCATTCTTGTCGCCACTTCAGACTGATTCCTACAACTCCAAAAGAGATGAATAGCACACCAAAAAATAACAAGATCTGTGGAAAAAACCCCAAAAACCCAAAAATTACATGTGGTGAGAATGTGGTAAGAAATTTAACCTCAATATGATGATGAGGTTTTGGAAAAGAGTTGAACAGATAAATATTTACAATACCTTATGCAGCAAATGTAAGTTGAGTGGTTCTCTCAAAGCAACTTGGATCAGTGCAAAGACCTGTAATGAACAGTGTTGAATGAAATTGCAACCATAATTTAAGACTGGAAAAATAAACAGCCAATTTTATGATTTTTGTTTAGTTGAAATTCTAAACATTGATTCCCATGCTTGTAATTAACCACTGAGGTATGACGTCCTGCAGTTACTCATCACATCATAACTGTTAAATTGCAAATTATTATATTCTCACCAGCAGCAGAACGCAGTAGCTGGTTAACACTGCGGAAATGATGATCACTACCATGAACCAGTTCACCCACCGTTTCAGTTTTGCGAAGCCCTCCCTGATAAAAGAACAATAGAGGGCACAACAGGGTTAGCGGAATAAAGGTCACCAAAAAAAAGAAACAAAAGAAAAAGAAAGAAAAGAGAGGATTCTGGGCTTTTGTGCTAGCCACAATGTGGGCAATGAGTGTGTGTGTGTGTGTGTGTGTGTTTGTGTGTTAACTCACCAGTTAACATCTTCTCGGTCATTAAAAGTAACCAGACAAATGTACATCCAGCATAAGGAAAGCAGGGAGACCACAGTGACAACTGAGAACCAACAGCATGCATACTAGAAAAGAACAGGTGGAGTATAATTTGCTTTCAGTTTTTACGCTTTCATGCTTTTATGAGTAAAATAGTGATAAAAATCTTGAATATTCCATGTGTGAGTGAAAGTATGTGTGAGTGAAAGTATGTGTGAGTGTTCTTCCAGGGTGAACTTGATCTGAGAAGACAATGCCAAAATTCCAACATTTTTTCTTAGTCTGTTTCGCTCTGTGCAATGTGTCGTGACATCTCAACACAAACAGCCCCTTCATTTTCTTTCACCACCAACAACACACCTCCACCATCCACTATATTCTCGTTTCTTGTACCAAATGACAAGCCGCCACCATCCTCCCCCCTCTTTGTAATCCTGTTCCAGATAAGTCCATAACAAGCCTGTTAGGGCCTGTGAGTTTGCTTATTATTCTTGGAACATAAATGCATATTTAGCATTTTAATCATCACTTCATGTTTTCTTTCCATAAAATGTTTTCCCAAAACAAAGGTATTCACTTTATTTTAAAATGAATTTAAAGAAGGGGATTTGTATAGGTCATAGGCAATATTTTATATTACTAAATTCAGCCTGGTGGAATGTTAATCCCTGATTAAAGGGATTTGTAAAAGGTTATGCTGCGGTTATCTGAAATCTATAAAGTAATTTGGATCAGATTATCACATACTACAGTGCAGTAAAGAAGAAAATTAAACTTTTACAACATCTATGACTTATCTGAATGTACTATTTATCATATACATATATTTCTATTTACATACACACATATTCAGTTTGTGACATATATGAAAATATGCTCCCAAAACACTTACTTTTCTCTTATTTGTACTTGACTTGTTCCAGTGGCAGCTATACAAGCCCCTGCTGCAAACTAGGCAGCAACTATTGTCTTGCGACATCCCCTCTTCTCCTCATTCACTGTGTAAGGAATGCAGATCCTGTTCTGTGCAGTCTGGATACCTGATACACGTAGCCAGAAGAAGGATGGAGGAAGCCCAGATAACACTATCTCTGGATACTGAGGAGCTGACCTCATTCACTGCTCTCAACCTATGGAGTGCAGGAGAAAAAAAAAAGGGATGACTGTGACAGAGAGCAAATGGAGGGAGAGGGAAAAAGGGGGTTTCTTTGGGTATTAAGGCAATCCCTGCTCAATAACACCATCAATAGAGCCTGTGTGCAAAGGGGGTATAACCACTGGGAACACTTACAATGGCCAGCACCATGGGGTATTGAGAGAAGTGCACAGACTGGCGTGAGAGTGAAGTCACAGTTTGAGCCTTTGCTGCACAAACAGACGCAGTGACAGGCACATCCATGCACATAGAGGGGGTGGAGAGACTAAAGTGTCCTTGTAAGAACAAACAGTTTACTAACTAGCTGAGTGCAACCGAGCTCTCTGGACATGGATGATGATTGGAGTGTAACTCTGGTTTGCTACATTTCCATGATAATAAGCAGCAGCCTGGGAATGGGCTGCAGTAGGAATTTAGTAAACAGGTTGGGACATATCGTTTTACAGCTGCAACGGGTTTCAGTCCATTGGACGTGGGAAATTAAACATATTATTTGTCACCCACCGAAAAGACACATTGAGCAATCTGGGTTTCCATTGTGAAAAGGCAATACGACCAACTGTTTTCTTGTTTGACTTGATTTGACTTGGAGTCTTGCCAGCTATCTTTTCACATGAATTGTTCATTTTGTTTCGATGGTTCAAACCCTTCAGGGCAACAAGTTTATAAATGAGAAGCAATAAGTGAGTTCAAGGTTAGGGCATAAATTTTGAATAGATCAAGCAGGCCAAGTCGAGATAAAACCTAACCATCACTTACCACTCTGTATGACAGACAAAATGACATCTTACCATTAAGCACGACTGAGTTTCTTAAAAAGAAATAGGAGATTACCATAAAACATGAGCGTGCTTGGACAGACTGGCACGTCCAAATGTCACCTTCATGAAACACAAGACACCTTATTTCAATAAACAAGTGGAACATTTACCAGGAAGTTTTAAACCTGAGATGAATGTTGAGTAATAATCATAATACGTGAGCAACCAGAATGTCAACGGCTGATAAGGTGACAAAAAGAAGTGCAATAAAAAAGTCCCCTCTAGGATCAAGGAACAATTAAATACTCCTTTATGGTTTAATGCCTAACCACAGTGTCCTAGTCAAGTCCCTTTTTAACATTTTTATTTATTAATGATTCTCTTATTGTTGCTCTGGTGTTGCCAGAGGTCGCGCTGTCATGTCTTGCATTGTTAAGTAGATTAAAAGATACACACACAAACACACCTTGCCAATTGGTTCATCCACATTCTGTTATCATGTTATGCTCGTTTGGCTATGTAAACTCCAGTTAGGCACAACAATGTAGTGGGTAATAAAATTGATGATAAATTTTAAAAAATTAAAAAGAAAAACCCAATGAGACAAATATATCCAATCAAATAATAATAACTAATATATTTTTATGCACTGAAATATGACAACAGAAATATTTTTTAAATCATTTTCAAAAGATCTTTTACAGTGACATGACATAAAAAGACACAAACACCTTAGTAAGTCAATTTCACAAGCTCTCAATCTCATAGCAGCTGTGATCAAAGATATTTTTTTCACACTTCAACAAAAAATTTGGAAATAGAGCCTGTAAAATCATGTGCATCACCTGGCACTCACATGCCTTTTATATGTGCAATATGTGCTTTGGTTCTGTCCGGGTATTTCCTTTTTATTTTTATCTGTCTTGTGATTTTATCTTGATTTCTGGAACACTGCTAAATATGTAAAACAGTTCTCAACAGGTGTACAGTGTTTTAACATTATTTGTCATATTCCTTTTTTTGAAAAAAAAAAAATCCTCTGTATATCTCTTACAGGATCAGAGATGGACTCTGTTGAATTGACGGGCTACTCAAGTTGCTTTTCAATTTTCTTTTTTTCTTGCTGTGGTCATTATGTTCAAATGGCCAAAGAGTGCCACACGGAGTTGTAATCTTTAACACTTCAATAAAAAAAAAAACAAAAATAAAAAACAAAAAAACAGCTAACCTTTATCCAATGAAACAATGTTCAATAATACACAAATTAATCAAACGGTTATGATGTGAAGAGACATTCAATCAGAAGCTTTAGTGTGGATTCCTTGTGACCACATGGTTGACTACAAAACCATTAATGTCAGTCACTGTCAGTGCAGTCAAGCAACAAATGTGAGGTTGTCCATGTACACAATGATTCATCCATTAATAGTTTAATCCTTTGCACCAAGGGACAAAAATCCATTAGGTATTTAATCACTTATCAGAGGGTCCATAGGATGAGGATGAGGTGCACAACATATGCTTTTATATAGGATAGGCTACCTTAAACTTTATCTATCTATCTATCTATCTATCTATCTATCTATCTATCTATCTATCTATCTATCTATCTATCTATCTATCTATCTATCTATCTATCTATATGTGCATAAGCAGATTTACTCACCATAAATCCCTCTGGGTCGTTAAATTCTCCGTGGACAACGTGGAAAAAACAGACTCACACGCTTCTTGGGAAAAACACTCTCTTCGTCTGTCATCCCTTCCACTCTGCGGATCCGTGGACTGAATGTGAATGGTCCCGCATGAATGACTGCGGGTGAAGGGGTGTTACCCGAACTGAAAGGGAGGATCCATTAAGTTCAGCTCAGGTACTTCACAACATGAAGCGAGTAGGTAGGACAAATACAGAACTACAAATAGCCTTGAGCTTATGAGGATAATTTCGCTCCTCAAGGTCACTTTTACCAAAATACATAAAAAGGGTCAAAGATGAAGCTATAATATCTTAAACTGAGATTTAAACAAACAACACATTTATTGAAGATAACACCTGGGCTTACTTTTGATTTAGTCTCGAGCGCACCAACACCACCGCGTGCCTTTGATGTGGTAGTTACGCTCATTACGGGCTGGCACCTGCACAAACTTTGGTGGAGAAGTAAACTTAAACACTATTATGATATTATAATAAAACAAATAGGGCGGAAATTGTAACAGTAACAATGCAGCCAGTAGTATTGTAAATATCTCATTGAATAGTCCAGGAATCACATCGTAGCTGCCACAGAGTTTTAGATGTGTCGTGCGTGTTCTTTTCATGCCTTTCAGCAGTAGGTTTCTCTTCATGTCTCTCAATGTAAAAAAATAAGCTTGCACAGACTTGAAATCTGTTTTGTAAAGCTCCATCACAGTGAACATAGGGTCTGATTTAATTCTTATCAAAGGGATTATTCCTCGATGAAGCAACGCAGACTTGTCAAATCAATGTGCGCTTCTGACTTCATCACACGCAAGAGCAAAAGCGCACATGTGAGGCTTTACTCTGATCAAGCGCATCTCAAGGCTCTGCGAAAATGATTTTCATAGTCATTTAAAAGAGCTTGAGAGAACTTGAGCTGTCTGCTGCTGTCAGTTGAAGTAGGAAAAATGTGTAAATGAGAGATTGTAGCAGATGTAAAAGCAAAAGCGAAGTTAGAAATACCAAAAGAATGGTCTTCGTGAATGTGAAATCTTGATTTTGGTTCTGGATCTACTTTCTATTTCATTTTGTGAAGAGGAACGTGTTTGTGGTTAATGTGATGAGATATGTAAGAGGACATGAATAGTGAGCTGAACTGTCAAGGTACATTTACGTTGCATGAATTAGATCTATAAAGATCCATGACTACTTCTCTAGGAATTCTTACCTACGTCTCAGTTTACGCAATTCTGGTCTCTCAGTTACGCACAACGAAAACTGTTTGTGTAAAAATGTGCAGAAAAGAGGAAATAGGGAAATTACACACTCACTGGCCCCACTGAATCATTTGATTGTTAATACTAAAGCATCAATGTGTAAGCAACATTTTCCTGCTGTAGCTGCTGGAGGTGGAGCTGGTTTAAACTACTTTGTATACAGTTGGTTAGTAAGTTATGGTCGAGAGGAAGATGAGTAGGCCTAATGATCAATGGGAGAGGAAAGAAAAATAAACCGAGCTCTGAATCACAAATCTGTTCTCAGTTTTTGAAATTTTCCTGTAATCTTTGATTTATGGTGAAATATTGGACCATTTGAACATTTGTGGAAATTAAACCATGTGAGAGGTTTAGAGGGAAAAATCACTATTTGGTGGAGCTGTTAACAACTCATAGACATCTGAAATGTGACCCTGACTACACCCTGCTTTATGTAAGACGTCAAAAGCCAAAAAGGTTGGAAACCACTGATTTCATCTTGAACCATGTGTTGTGTTATAAAAGCTTGTTATATTATCCATTGTGTCAAATCTTCATCTGAAAAGTAATTAAAGCGTCAAATAAATGTAGTGGAGTAGAAAGTACAATATTTCCCTCTGCAATGTGGTGAAGTGTAAGTATAAAGTAGCATCAAATGGAAATACTCATGTAAAGTACAAGTACCTCAAAATTGACCTTAAGTACAGTACTTGAGTAAATGTACTTAGTTACTTTTCACCACTGTCTAGTTGACTGTTTTCTGGCACAGTGTGTAATACTTGAGTGGTAAAACTGGTTTTATTGGATTTGCTTTGTTTATTTTGTAACAGACACTGTAATAGACACTGTTTCACTGCACAGTTGGTAAGCGTGTAGCAGAGTTTACAACACTTTGCACGCAAATAGTTTCTCTCTCTCTCTCTCTCTCACACACACACACACACACACACACACACACACACACACACACACACACACACACACACACACACACACACAAAATACTTGGCCTCAAGAAGAATTATGAAAGATTTAAACATCATGTTCAGACAGGTGATGGCAGATGGGTCACACTCCATTACAGTAGGTGGCGATAAAGCTCCGGATCACAGTCATTGTTTACTATAACACAAGAAGCAGTGCTCGTCGCTGGCTTTCTGGCTAGCTTGGTGAGATTATTTGTTGTTTTTTTATGACACCTACTCCGCGTTTTCCTTTTAGAGGTTACTCCTTATCTTCATCGTTATAGCTCAGAAGATGATAATAGTGATTTCTGTCTTTCTGTATCATGTGATTAACGGAGCAAAGCGAGCTCGTCCCATTAGAGCTGAAGTTAGCTATTAAGCTAACTGTAGCATTAGCTGGCAGTTACCCACAGCTGTTAGGTAAAACATGATTCACTTTATTTTATTATTTTTATTAGATCTAGATGTCCTTCAGTATATTTACATTCGCCCCAGGATCTTCATTATGTTGGTTGTTTTGGAAATAGTTGTCAATTGAAGTAAGTTAACTGATAACATAACATACATTGTTATGTTTAGTCTCCTTGGTCGTTTTGCTGTAAGTAATGTTATATGCATGTAGTTTGTAATAATGTGGACTCATTAATATGAGTTACCTCAGCTGAACAACAACAAGTACTGAACTAAACGTTAAGGAAGTCTTTGTTTTTGTCCACAACTCAAAGATATTCAGTTTATTATCATAAAAGACTAAAGAAACCAGAAAATATTCACATTTGAGGAGCAGGAATCTGAGAATTTCTTTTCTTAAAAAAATGGCTCAAACCATTAATTGATCATCAAAGTTGTTGGTGATTTATTTAATTAGTTGTCAACTAATCAGTTAACCGACTAATTGTTGCAGCTCTTCTAATGATGCTAGGGGTTAACTAATAATTTTCTTTCTTTAGGTGTTTCATAAACGATGGATCAGAAAATTCCTTATGACGACTACCAGCTCCCAGTGGTGTTTCTCCCCTCTTATGAGAACCCACCAGCATGGATACCTCCACAAGAGGTATGTCACATCCTACTAGAGCCTCACTGTGTGCTTCAAAGCCAAACATAACTTTTCTGCTGAACCGTCCAGTTGCAAAGATGCAAAACAGTATGTGATGTCCCGTAACACCAATTTATACAGGTTGTTAAATCTTCCTCACAAGAATAGTTGAGCCCTCTGTGTCATGATGCCATCATTTTGGAAGTGGTACAGTATCACACTTTTCTGTGTGATATTTTCAGCGGGTTCATCACCCTGACTACAACAATGAGCTCACCCAGTTCCTACCTCGCACAATTGTACTGAAGAAACCTCCCGGAGCACAGCTGGGCTTCAATATCCGCGGGGGCAAAGCCTCACAGCTGGGAATCTTCATATCCAAGGTGTGTGTGTGTCTCTGGTGTTTGGTGTGTTTTCATTCATTCGCTAATTGTGTGCTTTTCAAAAATTTCCACATTGTGATTTCTGTGTGTGTGTGTGTGTATGTGTGTGTTTGTGTGTGTGTGTTGGCAGGTGGTCCCAGACTCTGATGCCCACAGAGCAGGGCTACAGGAGGGAGACCAGGTTCTTTCTGTGAATGAGGTTGATTTCCAAGATATAGAACACTCAAGAGTAAGTCAGAGTTGTACTTTCATGTTATTATTATACAGTATACATCTATATAGAGGAGTGTTATTGATATTGAGAAATGAGGTTGCACATGTTAATAGATATATTTGAATTCACATCACTTGTTGATGACATCTTCACTGTGTACCTACAACAGAGTGCAGCTTCAACAAACATGTGATATCATTTTCTCTCCAGAATGTGGAGGATATTCATATGATACTATAAACACAACTTTTCAACTGAGATGTACAACAGGTATATTTATAAAAGATATGACATGCATATGTTGGGCAAATTATTTTTCTTTGTAAGTCACGACCGATTACTCTCTAAAAATATTTGTCCTTTTGGGTTATGACACCGTTACACAAATCGAAGTATCATTATGCAAACAATGTTAAATATAGAAAAATACAGCAGGCATCCACCGAGTCTTTGTCGGTGCGTCATAGCTGATCTGATCTCCCTGTGAAGGGGCAAAGATCACATTACCTCATTAAGGTGATCCCGATGTGGTATTTCTGACAACATTTGTGTCCTATCAATTGTTAATGAGTAATAACTTTTTTAATGTACTCTATTAAGTTTATTTCTTCTTTCTTTTTAGGCTGTAGAGATTCTGAAAACTGCACGAGAAATCCTGATGAGGGTTCGCTTCTTTCCTTACAGTAAGTCTGGTTTTACAGAATGCTATTAAAAAGCATTATGGCAATCTGAAAGTCATATAAATAGTCTGTCAGCCTCCAGAGTTGACATTTGCTATACCTTTGCTTTACAATGCAACTAGAAATGACCATTTATGTAGTTGCATCATTTCCTACATCTAGGAATATTACTGAACACTGTTTTTAAATTTGTATTATTAGGTAAAATGCCTAACAATACTTCTATCTATACTTATTGTGAATATACAGTCCAGACCGTAAGTATTTGGACAGTTACACTGTCAACTCTGAGCCATGTGAGAGTTCTTTTGTGCGTGAACTAATGTTGAAACGACACACAGCTGCTCAAGAAACATTTAGTAGCCGAGTGTCCGGTTACATTTGAATCCCTTAACTTTGGGCACCACGTGTTAAAAGAGCTATATCTCCCACACAGTTCTCTCTATAAAGCTGAGACTTGACACTTGAATGTAGTATCCATTTTTTTTGTTTCAGATGAAATGTCCTGAAGAACAAAAACAATGTAGCTTACGGTCTGGACTGTATAAGGCTTTCTGATCTAAAAACTACATTTAGATTTTGGTTACAGAAATGACGCCCATGTTTAAATTATTGAAGAGGAAAAAAAGAATCAAATGATTGATTTAATTTATGTCGAGAGGATACATCCAGTAATTATGGAAAAAAATGTTCATTATGGTAATAACGTATGCATAATTTGCTTTAAAATACACATAATACATGTCGGAAGATATGTTTAATCTGTATTTGTGCTATTGGGGTCACTGTTTTCCTTTTTCTGCCCCTTTTCTGTTTGTACTGTACATCGTATGTCAGCAGCATCCTTTTTATTTACTATTATTATTATTATTATCATCATCATTATTATTATTAAGTTTTCTGTACTCTATATATGTTTTCAAAAAGCCCAAATAGTATTTCCTGACCATAAATTGCAAATAAATCCACATATACTGTATAATAAAGTGCTAATATATGTAAAAAAAAAAAACCCCAAAAAACAACTCACGTGATAGAATGAAAATATAGGCCTGTTTTCTTGCTTTGTATACAAACATTACTCGTGCAATCAAACCTTTAACAGCAGGAAAGTCAGAAAAAATAAAATAGGATAAGATAAAATGTAATTCATCCTGGAGGCTATGTTTGTTCCCGTTTTGGGAGTGATAGCAGATTCTAATCAGTTTTGGATTTGGACCGTGGACTGTGCCTTTTGAAACGTCACGATACATACGCCTTACTAAAATGACAATAAAAAGATGAAGGGTGTGGAAAAGAAAAAAGCTTCTGTGAAGAACAGATCTCTCTTTGTTGGAGCAAACCAAAAGAATGTAAAGCTTGTCGGCGCTTAAATGCCAACAAGTTAGAGCACCCACGTACTGCAGCAACGATAACTATCTGCCTTACCTTACTGCATACCTTCAACAATGAAACTGGCTTTTGAGTCATACTGGTAGACTGGCAGACTATAATAACATCTCTTTTGGTATTGTGATGCTGTTGTATTTGTGTGCTTTCATCAGACTACCAAAGGCAGAAGGAGAGGACTGTACACTAGGCGGCAGCATTATCAGAGAGAGCGAGGTGGACTGACACATCACTGCACCGTCATCACCCTCCTCCCACAGACTCCGGCCTCCATTCTGTCTCAGCTTCAAGATGACTGATGTATGACTAACAGACTCATTCACAGTCCCTCATGTTATACACTCAGTTTCTGCTCTAATCTACTGTGATACACGATGATTGCTACTCCATCAGGATGTTTCACAGAAAATCCTTTTTATAGGTTCTTGGCATTCAGAATTTATAAGCAGAAGCTTTGCAGACATATTATATGATAAATTATAGAAGCGACATATATTTTTTGTCACGTATAACATTTATAGACCCTGAATAATTTAACAAAGCATTTACTCACTTTTCCCTTATTAGATTTTTCTTTGACATATACAGTAGGGTCTCAGACCTTTGGAACCTACTGGATAGACAAGTTCAGAGTAGCACTTGACACTGATATAAAGTAGAGACATATTTCTATGTATATGTAGAACATTGTGTATAAAATGTACATATGACTTAGATTTCAGTACACACTGACACATACTGTAAGGTACAAAGACAGCAGGGCCTTACGTACTGTAAGAGCAAATGAAAAGTGCAAGACTTCTGTTAGAATTTCAACTAAATATCACTGTGAAAATACTGTTTTTAAATGTCCATAACTGTGTAAAAAATACACAGTAATGTAAATACATTTCCATGAGTGCTTTTAAGGGCCCAACATCACTCTGATCTTGTCAAGTAGCACATTTCAAAAAAAATGTTACTTTTTCATACATTGTGATTTATATGATGAATTCATTACATGCATGTATAGCTTCTGAGATGAACTATGGATTATATTGTATTAATTTATGTACTGCAAATTTAAGGTGACATACTGTCGACAAGGAAAACTTCCAACATGGGATTAAAATGCACGATAACAGTACCATGCAGAATACGTACACTCACCAGCTGCTTTATAAGGGACACCTGTGCAATCTAATGCAAAATATTAGGAACACTTTCCAATATAATGCACTCCAGTACACCACCACCACCCACTAAGACCTCAGTAATAAACATAAAGTAGAATTATAACCTTTCTGACAATGTCAACAAAATCAAACGTATAAGCTTCATAAATGTAGAATATATGGCAGAGTTGTTGCATTGGATTGCACAGGTGTACTTAATAAAGTGGCTGGTGAGTGTATATCTTAATATATCATGACAATAAATAATGACATGACTTTAACTTCCCTTTGGGATTGATAAAGTACTTTATCTTTAGTATAACAGTGTTTTATCAGTGTGCAACACAAAACTTTCTTTTTAACCATTGTGAACACATATGTAAATACCTGCCTGCTGTCTTATTCTTTTGTACACTGCTTTTCATTTTTTTTATATATATAAAAGGAAAAACTGGTTTTCCATTTGAACTTTATCTTCATGAACTTGAGCTCATTATGAAAAAAAATATCTTGAAGTGTTTTTCAGCAAAGAAATAAAAGGTTTGAACCATTTTGACCTCGTCTTTGTACTTGGAAACTCTTCAGCTTGAGCTGGAAATGGACCGGTTTGCACAGGTTCAAGTAGCCAAACTTGTTCTTGTTTGTAGGTCGGTTTCTCTTGAGACTGATTATCACCTTCAGAGGAATGCAGTCAGTACAAGTAATTACCAAGCATGTTAACCTTGTCAGGTTTATTTTTTAAAAAGTCAGCACCATGTAACGTTTTTAAACATCAAATATCAGAGGAGAGAAAACCCTATCTCAGGCTACCAGGCTTCATTTTACGGTCTTTTCTGCATCATAAGTTGATCTGAGCTTATGGTAACTTCAAATAAATAAAATAAATGGAGATCCATCACTGCCATTTCAATCCTTCAGGTAAAGTCATGATTCAACTGACAAAATACAAACTTATGTACATTTTACATGTTATTACAACCACCTAGACAGATCAACACCTGATCCCTTCTTTGAGTGCCGATGCAAGTCTAATGTCTGTACAACTTATATATAAATCACAATGCGTACACTTTGATTGCACAACAGAATATATACAAAGAACCTTCAGACAGTTTTCCTGTATTACATATGGAAAATATGAATACAGCATAGTTGGTCACTAAAAATAAAATTAAATAAAATCGAACTGACAAATAAAATGAGCATGTTTAAAAACAAAATCAGTGGCAAAAGTAGTGATAAGTGAAGTGTTTTTTTCCGCATTAAGCTCAAGAATAGTGTAATAACTGCCTGAGAGACAGATTCAAGCTGCTGCACAAACCCAGAACCTTTCACCATCATAGGTTTCATGTTAATAGGCTGACATGAAACCTATGTTTCAACAGTGTGACTAAACTATATCAGTGTGATTTAACAAGATAAAAAAGTGATTTTAAGTGTGTAACGCAGGTTTCAATGATTTGGATCTGACATTCAAAAAAAAAAAAAAAGGCTTAGCTAAAAATGAATGAACTTGCCAGAAATACATATATTTTCCCTTCACTCAGTACTTATACCACTGACGGTCACTGATGTAATTTCTGTTCACAGTCACTTGTAAAGGCAAAGACTCACTAGTGGACAACTACACTTAATTTCTTCTCATTTAAACTTTGTTCACTTGTAGTGTAGCTGCAACTAAAAAAAGAGGCCTGAAGGAGGACTCATTGTAAATACAGTGCTGTAACAATGCCACATTCAAACCCCAACACCTCTAAACCTGTACATTAAAAAGAAAAAAAACACTGGAGAGATGTTTAGCTTAGTTCAACATGGTCTGAGGTGAATGGCAATGTGTTCTGTGCTCATTTCCATCTGGTAAGACAGTTGTAAACACTTCATGCTCTTGCTCATCCCAAAAGGCACACTGATTTGAACTGGATAACCGTTCGAGAGTATCAGGATGACATTGCAGAGAGTTGGAGGTCTCAAGTATACAGTCTATCCCCCCAGTCTTTCCCTCTTGGCCAGCATCCTCCCATCACTTTGATGTGATTCAACTGCCGTCCTCCGCATCCATTTTGGAGCTCTCATCCACGTTTTCTAGCGAGCCCGCTCTCTGTATCAACAGTTCGGCGGGGTCCATCATTGGCAGCGTGCTCTGCTCTGGGAACAGCCAAGGCTTCTGGTCGGGAGAGTTCTGCTGTTTCCACTCTGGATAGTTCTGTCCCGCCTTGTGTACACTCTTCAAAACCTAGAGGGAGTGGGCCCAAGAGAGGGTAAGATTATCAGAGAGCAACAATCTGACACACGCCACACCTTCATATCAACAAAGCTGGTAATAAAACACTATGTAACAGATTTTATGGCAAGCAGCTGAAGTGATTGTGAGCAACTATTTACAGCCCTGAAACTATTTTAAAAGGTGAAATGTGAAAACCGAGATGTTAGCTTAAGAGTGATACTACTAAGTTATCTACATTTTTACAAAGGTGTTTACATTCTACAAATTGCAAAATGGCAATCTTGCATTTGCCAATAGAGGTCACACAACCACTGAACTTTTAACTATTTGTTTTTCCCTTTTACATAAAGTCAGATACAATTTAGTGAAAAAGTTTGCTGTAGAACCATTTTAATGCTCTGTCAACTTCATTTTCTTTTAATACAATGGATTAAAAAAAGTCTACACACCCTTATGAATTTAGAAGACAGTAAAGATAGAAACAACAACAACATAAATGTCAGACTTGTTCCATCTTTAATGTGATCTAATGTGATCTTCCAACAAACAAAAATCCAGAGAAAACCAAATCATTAATAATCAGGAACATTTTAAATAAAAGAAACTACTACACCCTGTTTGCATAAGTCTGCACACTCTGTCCAACTAATACCTTGTGGAAGCACATTTTGCATTTATTACAGCAGCAATAAAAGTCTATTAGCTTTGCACATCTAGACTTTGGAATTTTGTCCCATTGTTCTTTGCAAAAAAGTTCAAGTGCCTTCAAATTATGAGGAGATCTCCTGTGTACGACTCTCTTTAGGTCATTCCACATGTTTTCGATCGATTGAGGTCTTTGATTTTCCGTTTCTGAAGCCACGTATTGGTCAACTTGGATGTGTGCTTTGGGTCATTGTCATGTTGGAATGTGAAATTCCTCTTCAACTCCAACTTTCTGACAGAGGCCAGCAGGCTTTGTGACAAAATATCATGATATTTCGAGCTATTCATTATCTCGTCTATCTTGACAAGAGCCCCCTGATCCAGCTAAAGACTAGCAGCTCCAAAGCATGATGCTACCACCACCATGCTTCACAGTCAGTATGGTGTTCCTTGGATGATGAGCTTTATTGGCTTTGCACCAAACATATCTTTTAGAATTTAGGCTGAAAACTTCAGCCTTTGTTTCGTCAGACCATGACACATTTTCCCACATAGTTTGGGGTGACTGAATGCATCTTTTGGCATAATTCAGACAGGCTTGGATATTCCCTTTTTGTAAGAAAAGGTTTCCGTCTTGCCACCCTACCCTATAGCTCAGACATGTGCAGAATACAGGAGACAGAGGTCACATGCAAGGAGTGACCAGCACATGCCAGAAATTCCTATAGTTCCTTCAATGTCACTGTTAGCCTCTTGGCAGCCTCCCTGATAAGTTTTCTCCTTGTCCTCTCATCAACTTTGGAGCGTCGTCTTGATCTTTGCAATGTCTCAGTGGTGCCACATTTTCTCCACTTATTGACTCTGGTTTTGACAGTGCTCTATGGTACATCCAATGCCTTTGATATTCTTTTATATCCCTTTCCTGATTGGTACTTTTCAACATTTAGATCTTGCAGTTTTTTTGGTAACTCTTTGCGAACCATTGCTCTCCCAGTAGGATGTAACCCCAAACATTCAAGCTAATCCTACAACAGCTGAATCACTTTCATTGATGGCAGGTGTATGCTATTTACCTACAGGCACGGTTTTGAATGTGATTGGTTAAATTTGAACACAGTTAGAGCCCCAATTATGAAAGGATGTACAGACTTATGCAATCAGGGGGTTGTAGTTTTTTGGGTTTTTTTTATTTAAAATGATCCTAATAATTAACTGTTTTTGTGTTGCAATAATAAGGGTATTTAGACTTTTTATATCCATTGTACATTTTGGACATTGTAGGTCATCATATAAATATTTTATATGACTATATATGACAACTATAAACAATTCCCTTGTCACTCAGATTTAAGCATGCAAGGAAACACTTTTCCTGAGGAAACTTAGCATGATCCCACAGGTATTAACAACTACTATACTAAAACCTGCTCTCGACTGCTAAAATGCACTTTGTATTCTTTGTAAGATTTGTTTTTTTTTTTTAAAAAAATGCTATTCCTTCCTAGGGGACCACAGCCTGTTTGAAATAGTGCAATCTATTAAATTACTTACAGACTTGCATTTACACTATTTATTTTTTGTCTTTAACTCTCTTCCTCTTGACATTTTCCTCTCTTAAAAAAGATATTGTTTTGCTTTTATTGCTATTTACTGTTGAGTTTACATTGTTGTTTTATTTACTCTTGTAAAGTGATCTACAATTAAGGATTACATTATTTTCAGTCTTTTTTTTTTATAATAGTCACAACTTATCCAAAGGTACATGTTTTTACCCTATAATGTTTTAGTTTATAAAAATCACTGTTACTAAGTAAAGGAGGTCAAGTTTTCTGTCTAGTTAAAAAAGGCCTGAGTCTGTAAGTGGTAGTTTCACACACTCATTGATACTGACTAAATAGTTTCAAACTGTAGAGGATATGAAACCTGGAGAACGAGTTCTCCCAGGCAAGAGAGCAACAGCTCGAGCTGAGATACTCCTTTGTCAGCAACATTACCAAGACAGGCCTTCAAATTGGGTTTCTATGGTTACCATTGTCCTTTAAGACACATGAAACTCTCACTCCCTTAGGTGCACAATCACCTACTGCACACTTCTTAATCACATCGTGGACACACACACCCACACTGTCAGACACAGTTAGGTATTTTTAACCTTATCACTTTCAACGCTGCTGTTAACTGGACGTGAACTAAACTTTTACTGTAAAGAGTTTGTGACAATATTTGTGTTGTGTTACGTACCCGGGGAGCAAGAACTTGAGATGCTTTGTTTACCACCCACTTTGGAAGAGAACCTGGAGCAAAGACAGAAGGGTAAACATTAAAAAGCTCTAACAGCTCTAAAAAAAAAAAAAAAAAAAAAAAAAAGCTCAGCAAGAGTTCTCAATTTGAAAACAATAATGTAATTGTTGATTATGGACTCACCTTTGGGGTCGGCTTGTGAAAGGTATATGAAAGTGCAGCTATTTGGTCCTGTGGGCTTAATGTAATAGCCGGTGAGGATGGAAATGGCTCTTACAAGGTCGCTGCGAGGAGGGTGTTTCTGTAATTGAGTCGAAACAGTTTGCAGAACAATGAGAAAAACTACAATTATTACCTCTTTCAAGACACTGGACATGTAAACAGCCCACTTTAAGTATGGATAAAACAAGTTTCTGTAAATGGTAAAATAACTTTGGTGCACAGAAAACATTAAGACCATAGGTGTCAATGAGCTGTAGAAATGTCACATTTAAAGACAGTGGTTGCTACGGGCCTCGGAGTGTGTGGAGGAGGTGGCATACCGGGTGTTTGACGGAGAAGTTAACGATAATGTACTCGTCATCCGTCACCTGCCACGAACGCAGTGTCACCACGTCTCTGTTCTTTATCGGCTTTGGACAAAGCCCTGCAGAAAAGAAAAGACATACAAAGAAAAACAAAATTGGGTTACAATGTGTTAAGACGTCCTTCGTGAGTTCAGTTTTTCACTGTCAAAACCTTTGTTTCAACAAGTGCACCCATGTTATGACAATAAATACACTGGCGGAATAAGGGGCAGCATCAGCTTACAACAGTGTCGACAGAAGAAACAGATTCTAATAAATTAGAAATGGAAGTAGAGAAAACGCCACAATGTGATACGGACAGAAAAAGGTTTAAATATGTAAATATCGACAGAAGAGCTTGTTGATGAAAAAATAATGGTGGCATTGTTTAGTACTATTTTTTCCATACTGGATAGTACACAAGCTTATCTTCAAAATCCAAACTGATAGTCAGCTTCTAAATACGCATGCACATTCCCTTTCCAGTGTTTGCATTTCTTGTTTGCAACAGGTGAAACTGAGTCAGGCCACGCACTGGAGACCGACAGGTTAATGGTGGGTCACATTAGAGAGACAAACGCACAGATGAATGTGATAAGATTAAACAGATAGGAGAAGTTCTCACATGAGTAGTAGCCCACATCAGCATTAGCAGAGAGCCGAGCAATGTCAAAACTCTCCAGCATGGTGGGATCCCATTTCTTACGGTACTGGCTGTCATGAAGGACATCATACATGGTAGCAGCTGAGACATCCTTGATCATCATTTTGCACTGAAAATACACACAAACACACACTTATATATTAATTTATGGTAAGCTTACAGTAGACCAAGAGACATCCAACTATAATATCCCAATGGAGTTAAAGATATGGTAAAGTCAGTGTTAAAATGAACTTACCTTGATCTTGTGGACTTTGGGTGGAATATTATGTCCTTTATTTGCTGGAGGAACTTCGACCCACACTTGCATCCCATTATTGTCATACTTGTTCGACCAATTCTCCATTGATAAACACTGCATTTTGAAGTCAGAGAAGGCCGCCTCGTCAGGTAATTTAATCGAATGGTGAGACATTTTTCTTAAAATGCGAATCAGTCGGGTAAAAACCACCACCAACTTGTCTTCTTTCGTCCCTTTAAAAAGAGCACAACCTGCTCAGGCCAGCCAGGTATATGTGTTTGATGTGGTCGACGGTTCAACGACTTTAAGTCTTCTGTAGCTGCGTGCCACTGGCGACACGAATATATGCGACTTGATCGCCAATCAAGTCGAACAGGATTTTTGTGTTGAATTCCTGAACCATTCCTTCAAACGCCTCTCTCGCTGACGTCACAACGCTTCCTGAGTCCAGGTGTGCTGCACACGTGCCTAGTTTGTCCTGCCCCCCCCGAAAGGACCAGAAAGCACCAAAATTTACACTATAACATGCAAACTACTGTATGTGTCTAAAGTGATACCAGTGGAAGCAGTGAGTTCAAGAAAATAGCTCTCTTGTCGTTTTTTGTTGTCAGAAGTGTGAGAGGGTTACACACACGCACGCACGCACGCACAGTAGGCTGAGCACTGTGGGCTGCTCAGGGGAGTGGGTGGGTGAGAATTGGTCAGTGTTGATGAATCAAAATTTTTATCACGACTAAGTTTTAAAAAAAAAGTATACGAGGTGGGTAAAATATAATATGTAGAACTGAATCTATCCTGGTAGATTTGGGCTGTAGTTGGTTTTAACAAGAAATGCTTCTATTTAAATCTAAATTAACGTTGAAAGAAGTGATAACCTCTTTAAAAACGTGGCTATAATGGAGGTGCATCTTCACTTCACTTCACTTCAGCATTCATATATATAATTAGCTGTTTTATTTCAACAAGTGTCAACAAAAATATGTATTTATTTTACATCTGGCCAAGACATCTTTGCTCTTCCCTCCATGTGTAGAACATACACACACACAAAATTATCCAAGTAGGCGTATATAGGCCTATATTTTAGATATTGGCAATAACATTTATAAACCTGCCATTTATAGTCAGCTTTATTACATCACAAGCTTTTAATATCTTCGGCCAAAATACATTGTCAAAGTGAGTAAAGCCGGCTCGTGTTCATTCTGTTCTTGGCCGCACCTTTCTGTTGTAATCTTTCATGTCTGTGATGCATTGCTTAATAGTTTCAGTCTACTTTGGCAATGTGTGACTCAAACAGATACACACCTATTATATATATATATATATATATAACAGGTTCAACTTAAACTCAGGTACTGTATGCAGTTCATTATATGCTGTATTACCAAGTAAAACATTATGTGTGTTAACTAATCCCTAGTAATTGAGAAGGAATTGGGTGACAAAACACCACTGTTATATAATCTGTTATGGAACGTTTTGTTATGTCAGTGCTTCATAAAGAAAGGCATCATAGAGGTTACACTTTGGTGAAATATCTTTATTTTATTCCATGTGATAAGCCTACACTTGTGTTTCATTAACTCTCCTTTTTATACATCAGATAGTAATAGTATTCACACAAACGTTGCTAAACACGAGTAGACAGCATATTTCAAATGGACAGACACAATTCAGAATAGCACAAAGCTGAGTATTTAGTCGTGACAAGTAGTACAAGAGCTGCTCATGTTAAAATGTTTGATGTAATTAAATACTTAAATTTTTAAATCCATTTTTAAAATGTTGACAGTTCAAAACAAGCTACTATGCAAATGACCAGTGTCTTATGTTGTGCTATGGCTAGTTAGTTGGCTTGTATTACTGTACACTGTGTGTGTTTGTGTATTTGTGTGTGTCTGGAGACAGTGCAGCCTTTAACCTGTGACTGTAAACCAAACTACTGACTACACACACTGCAAAAAGTCCTTTCTAGCAGTGCGACAGGAAAAACATTACCAGGCCTAAATGTTGCCTTTGGCTGGAGTCCCAGCAGACACGCAAACAATAAATAAAACAAACTTCCAACATGCGTGTCAGCATCTGTACTTTTGGTCAAGCGTACAATGTTATTTATGTCCAAGTTACAAAATAAATAAACACATAAAACCAACAGTCCTACACAGGCAATAGCAATACAGCGAAGGATACTGCAACTAACTTCTCTGCAATTTTTTACAGCAAGGGTGTTAGTAAGCGTTAGCTGTATCTGAGGACAAAATCTTTATCTACCAGCTCTACAAAACAACTAGTGAAGCCATGAACCAGTCAGCAGGCTTCTTTTATATTTTACAATATTGTGGCTTGATTCAGTGCACAACGTTGGTGAACAAACAAGCAAGGCATCTGTGTTCTTATCCATATAAATCCTGCATGGTGAGCATGCTGCAAGTTCTTGCAATAGTGTAATCAACACAACACAAATTATCAATGAGATGGTGGGTACGTCATAGCGACCAAAGTGACAACTTTCCATCAATGTGGAAAAACTAAACACTGGCCTTCTTTTTTGTTTATACATTAAGGGGCATCTAATAACTGAAAAACTTCTCCTCAGACATGTTAGTATGCGTGCAGCTAATTTGACGACGTTGGAAAGAGAGTTGCTATAAATTTATTGACATAGTTTCAGGTTAGTAGCCATTCGAATGAACTTGGGATGGCCTCCCTTTGATGGAAATGATCCCTATTTCCTCATTACTTGGTTTTACATCCCTTTTGCAGCACTGTTTGGCTTAGGGTCTAAAATTATGTAAATCTGGTTTACTAAACACACTGTTGTATTTGGCGGATTATGCCTACAGATGTGTTAAGATAATATCTAATGAATGGTTCCATTGATACTCAGTGAAAAGGGTTAATTTGAATCTTATGTGGCAATGTGATGAAATTCACTGGTAAGATCCTGTCTGTACTTCCTCAAAATAAGACAAAGTGGAGAAATAATCAGTCATCTGAGAGAAGATATAGTTTAGAGAATGTTTACGCAAACTCTCCATTGAAAATTTAAAAAAAAAAAAAGAAAATAAAAATACATGTAACGGGCTGAGAACTCAACCTTGCAGAGTCATTTAAATAATCCAAAGCAGTTTTACTTTACAACAATGACGAGAGTAACAGCACTAAGATTCTGAACTGTGCAATAACTCATGAGCAGTTAGCTATGTCAGTCTGCAATCCCATATAATGCCATGCAACTGGATGAAAATCTGAACATATCATTGAACTTATTCCTTGTTTTAAATGTTTACTTTTGAACCTTTTTTTCCCCCAGATAATCTGTTTCAATACAGTAATGCACATCCACACGGTTACTCTGAAAAGTCACTGAGTTGAAAAGGGAAAAAAAACGACGGGTCCTCCATTCCAATGGCAGTGTGCCAAGGGGTGGAGAGAGTGGCCACTGAGAGACAAGCTGTTGGTGGGGAGGAGACAGGCTGGGTGGGGGTGAGGTGTACTAGCATGAGCAGCTGCTCTCGGTGACAGTCATCTCTGGCTGTTTCTCCAGTTTGATGTCGATCACTGCGAGGGTTTGGTTAAGCAACAACATCGATGAATGTGCAAATTTCACTTCAGTATTTTCTGCAGTGCTATCTGGCTACCATCTCATCAGTGAACATACTATCGTTTCTGCACAGTAAACTAAGAGGCACATGATTCCAGGCCATGGTAATAACAGCGTGACAAAAGTTAGGTGACAATTTTTTGTCGAAGCAACTTTAAAAAGGATACTGTCCTCTTTGCTTTTCTCTGGTGTGCTATCCATACCAGGCAATGCAGCAGCAACACGACGGAACAGCTATAAAACAAAGTAAGAACAATTAAATGTTTGTTCTTACAAGGATGTCATACAAAGTAAAATGCTGTAAAATAGGGGTGGGTGATTCGAACAAAATCTTCTATCTATCACAGTACACGTTTCATATTGTGAATAGTACAATTTCTGGAAATTCAATTGAGAAACTGTTAAAATAACCAGCCGGGAATACCTGTTGCAGTGTCTGAAAGTGTCTGAAAAACAATGGTACTTATAATCACATTGATGCAAAAATCCTGTAAATCCAATATTGCCACAATGCAGTCATGCTCAGTGATTTGCTACGTTATCCATAATGCCCAAATACAAATAGATATTAAAGGGATAGTTAACTTAGCATAAACAGTATAGGAATATGAGACGATAGACAATTTATATAATCTCTATGTATATATCGTCATATCACCCACCCCTTTTGTCAAATGGGATATACTGTATATAGACAGAAAGTGGTCAACTAGTCACTCCTAAATAGTGCATTTTATTGAACAGGCAAACACAAGAAGCAGTTAAGCAGTGACACAGAATGTGACTGTAATTACAGGTTGAGGTAACAGCATGAGAGTGAAGGTTGTCGTGCTAACCTTCTCCACTGAGCAGATCCATTATACTCACAAAAACATTTTTGAAAGCTCCAGAAATTTTAGTGAATCAGACATGAAGTACTTGAGCAAGAACAAACACGGTAGCAGTAAACCTGTGCAGAACAAGTGAATCAATATCCAGACTAATACAAGCAAAGCTTGTGGGGGGAAAAACACAACTCATATGTACTGAGAACGCTAGGATATGTCATGATGAGCCACAAGAGGGGAAACAAGAGGTAAAAAGGAGAGTGTAGTCTTTGACAGCAGAATGAGCTTAACTACCCTGAGAGAGCAGAATCTCTACCTGTTTGACATTGTAGCCAGTCTTTGCGCTGGTTTCAATGAACATGACATTCAGTTCCTTAGCTCTCTGCTCGCCCTCCTCCGTGGTGATCTGTCTGCTCAGGTAGAGGCAGAAGGGGGGAGATGGACGAACAGACAGATATGGAAAGAAACATCGCAAAGAGGATGGGCCAAAAGGAGAGGGAAGAGATGGAGAGAGAAACAAAGAGAGAGCTCAACACAGAATCTTTTTTTGGGGTGAAAAAGAGAGAGAGAGGTTAGTTTAGTTATAACAGACAGAGAGGAAGACAAAGGGAGAGAGGCTGCTGTGCTGAGTAAAGATGAAGCAGCAGGAAAATGACTCCATAGGTCACCCATTCATTCAACAGTCGCACTCTGATCCATATATAATGAATACATGGAGTTGTACATATTCCAGACGTCACAGTTGGGCCTCCCTGACCTAAAGGACATCGGGACCTGTGCTGGAAACAGTCAGGATCATTTGTCAGTATACACCTGCTGTTGCTGGACACCAACCTGTTTGACGTTATAGCCAGCCTTGGCACTGGTCTCTATGTACATCACATTGAGCTCACGAGCTTTCCTCTCTGCCGCCTCAATAGAAACTTGCCTGCCATGGTCCCGGGAGAGGGGGTGGGTGAGGGGAGGGAAGTGTGGTGGTATGGGGGGGGAAACACACACACACAAACAACAACAACAAAAAAAAAAAATCAAAATGACATGGAGAGATAATGAAAGGTAACAAAAAAGCAAAGAAAAAAGGCAGAACAGAAATGTGATCAAATCATAAATAAAAAATATATAAATTAAAGATCTTAAATCAGTAATTAAAAAAAGACAAAATATGTAAAATACCAAGGGATGATAAAAGTCAAAATTGGATGAGGTGCACTGAGAGGAAGAAAAGTGGGATTCCAGGCTTTGGCAGAGTTTATACAGATTATACCATCTACTTCTGATTGTAGTAGTATTTTTAAATTATAGTCTATTCATCAATCTAGATAAACAGAGTTTTAACATGTCATTCACACATCTCATACAACCATGTACCTTTTATCCGCCAAGTCTGTTTTGTTTCCAACAAGCATGATAATGACATCACTTCCTCTCTCTGTTCTAACATCATCAATCCACTTTGAAGTTTGTTGGAATGAATTAAGATCTGCAGAGGGGGAAAAAAAAGCAAAATTACTTTACACATTAGCCACATGTAGCCCCCAAAAGACAGAAAGCATTCAGTATTTTAGCTATGGTTAAAAGTGTGCGCAAGCAGGTATTACTCTTGGTTAAAAGGTAGAACATCTTGTGTCAGAACAGCTCCTCCAGTACTCATGTTTTAGTAAGCAAATGTATTGAGAATAGAAGAATAAAGAAGGAAAGAATAGTTCTAGAAATTTGGGAGGTTTTAAGCAGCAATATATTAAGTGCAACTATGCCAAGACAGCGTCCTTCCAATTGCGCTAGTCCCCTACAGAACGGTTAGAGTACAGCCCTGACTCACTGGTGATGTCATAAACAACCACAGCAATGGTAGAGTCACGGATGTAGCTGGGAATAAGGCTACGAAAACGCTCCTGTCCAGCAGTGTCCCAAAGCTGGAGCCGGACCTGAGGGTTGGAACGGGAGAAGAAGAAGACAAGGAGGTGGAGATAAAGAGGGGGAAAGGCAGAACAAAAAAAGTGGCGAATAGGAAAGACATAAAGGAACTGCAAGCCAAGCAGCAGAGATGAAAATTGCTTTTTTTTTTTTTAATGGAGGAATGGGTCAGAGATGACCAGCTTTATGCATGACCAGCTTTGTGCATGTAAAAACATGTAAATGGAGGCCCAGCTCAATCATTATTTAGGCAGATCCTGTTTCAGATGATCTGAGGTGACATCTGAAGACATTTTCTGTTATTCCTTCCATCAGCCTCATACATTACAGCATTTAGGAAGCATAGACCCCCCTGGACATCGCTGGAGAAATGCTTTAGTGTCACTACGGCTGATGCGAACAGCCGGGAATATCCCCTCATCATGCTGTCCAGTGGGGTAGCCAGGCTAGTAAATGCTCTTTTATGCCCTTGCGCATGTTATGCCCTTGCACATACTAAGCGAAGGACAAGGAGGTGAGGCAAGGCCATGATACCTACTGGCTATGTCATAAACCACAACAGCAGCGGCTGAGTCGCGGATGTAACTGGGGATGAGGCTGCGGAAACGTTCCTGTCCGGCTGTATCCCAGAGCTGCAACCGAATCTGTGGCCAGCCGTGAAACGAATGTAGGAACAGGGGACATTTCATGACCCAGCCAGGGGGATGGAAGGAAAGCAAAAACTTGAAATAATGATGGGAACTAAAAACACGTTCACATGTGTGACAAAAATAAATAGTAAAATCTAGGATAATTCAGAAACACAATGTAAAATGGTGAAAGGGAAATAAATGGTGGCTACTACATTAAAAGCTGAAGCATGATTTAAGCAATTTCTAACAATTTTAATTCTAAGCCAATGGGAATGATGAAAATAACAATGACAAAGGCTTACCGTGCGATCTTCTAGGTACATGGTTTTTGACAAAAAGTCAATGCCAATAGTTGCCTGTAAAACAATCACTGCATCAAAACATAGCTATCAGAACAATAATTGACAAAGTACTGACCTCTATGGACAAGATAAACTATAACAGAAAGACATAAAGGAACAACTTATGTAGTTTTCTACAGACCTTTTTCACAATAGACATTTTTGACTAATTGGGTTTCCAAAGTAGGAACTGCTAACATTAATGATGGCTCTCTCATAACTGGGTGTTCCAGTATGCCATGTCAGTAATAAGTTAGTATGCACATTAGAGGTGTTCATACTTGTATGGACAGATCTTTTAACACTGAATCTTAAAACTGAACTGACTGAATCACCATTGTCGCTGGCCGAATCAATGGCGCTTCCCCTCACTGGCAACTGAGAGCACCATTGTTGGCACAGTCATGATTCACTGTACATGACTTCCTTGTCAAAACCTTATCAAAAGACAGTGAAACCCACTGTACTAAAGTGCATTGGAACAGTGATGTGATTGCTTATTTTAGGGAAAAAGTGAATAATCAACATAGTCAGTGACTCATATCTTTGAACTGAACTCAACTGAACGAAACGATACAAATCACTAAAGTGATTCATTACTTAAACCTCTAGTGCACACTGCCAAAGGCACAGGAACTCGAGCACATATTCGAAGTTATTAATTACATCTGTGGTTGACAAGTCAAAATGTTTGCTGTGAAAAAGGTGTTTTGGCACATTCAGTATACTGATAACAACACACTCTTAATATTTACTTTGCACACTAGTTCCATGTCAAGTTGGAGTATTTGCTTTTACCTGATAAGTGTTGTCGAAACTGTCATACATAAACCTGGTGATGAGCGAGGTCTTCCCAACTGTACAAAAACAGTGACATTTTTAGACTTTAGTCCTGGTACTCAAAGATCATATGCAAAATTCCACTGTTGATATTAAATACCCAGTTGCATAAAGTCTAATTTGTCTTTCTAAGAAGATCAAAAAAAAAAAAAAAAGACTCAGTGACATCACATGGTGAGTAAATGGCTATCATCACTGATGCAATGTGGACTGCTGAACCCACACGCTGAGCTGGCACTATGGGTGGAGCCACAAAATTCAGAAAATGAAAATGGCTAGACTTCTAAATTTGTTTCATTATCACAGACTGTCACTATCAAAGTAGATAAGCACCCCTACAATACAATCACGCCAAGATAATGTCTGTATGCGTCCCTGTAAACTAGCGCTGACCGGTCGGGGAAAAGGCCGATTGCTGTATACTCACTGGCCGACGTGGCTGTGCAAGGTGCTGCCGTAAGAAGCCAACAGCTAGCTTTAAGAGTTAAGTAGCGCTACAAAAACAAATAAGATAAATATTTATATGGAGCTTATTTTTGGAAGCACATGTCTGTAACAAAGTCTTGACAACCACATTAGGATTTCAATTAAGCGGTGAATGTTAACATACCGTACCGTTAACATATATTGCCGTTAATGCTAGTATATTTCAGCCTAGCTCAGCTAACTGCTAGCTAAAAGTAGTTAGCCAGATACCGTTAGCTAGTTTCATTGGTGAGATGATGCTGAGCAAGGACCAATATACATTGCTTTAATTTGGCAGCAAACACATTTGTAGATAAATCACGAACAGTGCTGGTATATTACGTTAACTTTAATCAATCTTTGAAATTATCAGTAAGACGAAGAGCGAGATGTTTGCTAATTTAGCAATCTGCGGTTAGCAAGCAGTACAATGACATCATCACGAGTGAGAAAATTTGTCAGATTCATCATCTTTCTCTCATATTTCTCTCTTTTAGACACTTTCTTAACACTGAAATGTTGAATTCTTGCTACGTATCACCACTGGCCGTTCATGTCTGAAGGGTAACTTTACCCCGCAAGCCAGCAGCAGGCTAGCTTTAGAAGCTAGTTAGCTCATCGTAGCCACTTTTCACATATTCCCTACATCCGCCCAAATTAACACTTGGTTAGGGTGCACTGTTCCCAGCTTACCACTCTGTTCGCCCAGGAAGACGAGCTTGAACTTTCGTAGAGGGTTGCCAAACTCTCCGCCGCCGGTTGTGGTTGACATTTTGTCAAAAAAAATACACAGCTAACTAGCTAGCTTGGCTAATGATGTGATGTCTGGACCGGAGAAGAGCGAGTAGTGTATATCTTTATCCTGCGCTAGCCAGAGCTTTTGTTTTTTAAACCTGCAGAAGTGAAATAGCGCAACCATGAGGCATTCTTTAAGAAACAGCAGTGACTGCAAAAGAAACAGTTACCGGTTACACCTTTTTACAAGCCCACATTTTCATTAAGACTTATTTTCATTTAAGTTATAGGTCGAAAAAATTAATTTTTCATAGATTGTGGCTAGACAGAGGTCATGGACATTTAGCCTACACATAGGCTTACTGAGATATTTACTCAGCTTTAGATGCCGACATTTTACTAACGCTAAGTAATATTATGATATTAAATAAATAAAGTAAAAAATAAATAAAATGTTTTGCGAGTGCTTAGAAAACAGTTCAATAAGGGCAAAAAGAAAAGGAAGAAGCAGACGAAGAGGAAAGCTCTCTAAACAGATGGTTTTCTATGTGAGTCAGTAATATTAAACATATATATTTCAATTTGGAATTTTTGTAACAAAACAAACAACAAGTAATTGGGGAAAATGTGTTTATTCCCTTCTCTTGTCTTTAAAGAGTGACACAATTACACAAAACAGTATTTTGGGAATGATCCTCCAACGGCTCGACAGTCAGTCATAACATCTCATGGCTCTAATGACACAGCAATAAAGATTAAGGATAAATGAGTCTCTGCAACTTTAGTATTCACAACACATGGGAAGAAAAGTCTACACTTGATACTATGGGACGTTTTCTTTGTCAGAGAAAAATGTACAATACATGTTTATTTCTATTTCATCCTATGATGGCATTCAGAGAAAAGTCACAAAATAACTGGGGTTATTGTCAACCACAGTAATGCCTAATAGAAATGTATATGTACAAGGACTGTTGTGGTAACTCAATGACACTTTGTGCTTTTCTTCATTGATGTTGAGTTCCTTTGTTCTGTTTTCTCTGTCAGAGCAGCGATCTTCCCTCGCTGGTCGTCTCAGGCTTCCACGGACTCAATTTTGATGTCTGCTCTGTGATCATGAAATGGACAGATACCTGCTTCTGTGAGTCCATCATCACACCAAGATCACTCAGATTAGTGCATTTTATGTATATGAAATTGTTTTCCAGAGAAAAGTGTAAACCTGCTGACATGCAATTTTTTTGTGAACATAGTGTAGTCGGACCCTTTTGCAACAAAACGTGCATATAGCAATATATCTAGTGCATGCAGTTGTAATTGTACAGTTGTAATTGTACAGATGTCTAAATGGGTAACTAATGCAGGATATCTGAAAATATGAATTGAGCATGGAGCAGCAATGTTTCAGCAATAGTATGGTGAAACATTGGACAACAGTGCACTTATTCAAGGGCGATCTATATTTCTTTCAGAATACCTCATGTTATTTATTATACAAATGCTCGTCTTACAAATGAAACAATTTTATGATTATATTATGATATATTGTCATGAACTACATCTAACATTATCGTGTTCAAATTAGGTATGTATTTCATAGAAGTGACATGCATTGTAGCCCCTGAAGAAGTGAACAGCACAAAATGTACTGAATCAGCAGTGACCTCACCTGAACTAAAGAGGCCTTTAATCCAATTTGCTGTGGTTCATAAAATATGCAAGCAAACAAGAGAAAAGTATCAGCAACATGTCACAAGCATCACAGTCACAGGCGGATATATGTGTGTTCACAGAGAGACTTCTTAATACTTACACTTCTGCTCAGTACGCAGCAAAGAAATGCATTGAACAGATAACAGGAGAAAGCCAATCAGATTAGATCAGATCAGTGACAGAAGATTAAATGTTGTCTTTTTTGTTTAGGAGAAATTTCTCAAGAAGAATTGAATTGGCAAAACACTGTACTAACCTGCAGGTTTTGGGGACATCAGAGTCAGAGGAAGTTCCACGGTCACATCACTAAAAATAATTAAAAAAAAAAAAAATCATCAGAACAATATAATGCTTATTTCTAACGTAAAAACACATGACAAAAAATGTAAGGAAATCAATATTTACCTTGCTGTTAGGCCACCCAGGAGGCTTTGGTGAGAGAGAAACAATAAAATAAACCTTTAGTCTGCACAGTTTGACAAAAAATGTTAAAAAAAAACATTGCTCATGCATATTTACTCTACAGTTAAGCCTTACCCTCCGCTGGACACCATTAGATTGACCTTGACTTTGTAGGCGACAATGATTCCCTGCACCTCCTTTTCACCTTGACTCCTGTGAGATGACAGGAATAGTTTACCTTTCAGAGCTTGAGGATTTGGTCTAAGACACGGTAAGTGGATGACACAATGTTGAGTTGTATCACCGCCACTCAGTAAGAGGATGAGAGCCTGTCTCGGTTCTCACTGTAAGCCCTGTGATGAAAAACCTGGAATGGCTTACAGGGTAGTGGATGCAAGGTTGGTGTCCTCATCTTTTAGCCGTCCGTCCACAGAAAGACCTCGCTTCTCTTTGTTGTTGGACAGCAGGGGGGTTATTTGGAAGGACTTCTCAAATGTAGAGTTGGCGTTTATTGTCTCCCTGTGTAGAGCAGTGAAATGCAGAAGGTGAAATAATAAATAATGGTACGTTGTAATAATACATTATAAACAAAATATAAATATATTGGGATGTGAGAACGTTTTACAGAAAAGGATTTCCAGTGAAAGCCTTACCCAAACTCTTCAGAGCAGACAGGCTTGCTGTAAGTGTCAGAGGAGTACAGCACTACACTTGTTAGCTGCTCAACTAAAAAGAAAAAAAAACTATCAGTTACAATGTATGACTCTTGAACATATATACATACAGACATACACTTATTCTTTACACACTACACACAGACACAAGAATTAAACATCACTCAAGCTTAAATCCTTTCCTAGCTACTCACCTGAGACTTTGATTTTCTTCACAACCTTGGTGGTTTCATTGTTGACTTTTACTTTGACAGTGATTGGATCTCCATGATAATAAATCTAAAAAGAATAATAATTTATTTAGATTCATATATTATATTATTACATATTTCTATTGTAATATAATTCACATAATGCCTCCAATGCACCTCTTTTTCAAGGGATGCTTCCAAGTGAACAGGTTTGTCAGTCATCAGAAACTGCTTGGTGACATCAGCCTTGGGTCCGGCTTTGTTGTTAGCTGGTGCAAACTGAATTTTTCGAATCATTAGGCGACAAGTGTCCCTAAGATCAGGAAAAAAAAAGATTAAAGAGCGTTAGCGTATTTTAATTTACTTGAAATACAAGATAGATTTGACAGTATGGCTAGACTGTGGGCATACGTACTTCTTTTCAACAACTTCATCTATGTTGTTGGGTGCATTAGCAAGGTATGCTTTGACCTCAAAGTCCACCCCACAAGCCTACAATTGAACAAGATCCGAATGAATAATTAATAATTTGTCAAACATTTAAAAGCAAAAGTAAAAGAGAAGAAATAATGAAAAAGGTCAGTAGTAGTAGTACCTTGCCACTATCATTTGGTCCAGGCTGTAAGCTGACTGAACATGGGAGATCTGTTGGCATCTGAAACAAGTAAAGTACAGATGAAGTAATGATCTGTGGGTGATCAATATAACACTGAGTTGTGGAACAGGAGTGATTTGATATAATATGGAAAGTGTGAGATGCTTCCTCACCTGGAAAGAAAAGGGATATCCTTGCTCTCCAACTTTCTTCAGGAGGGATTCCTGCATCGGTGATTTTGTTGAGTTTCCATCTACAGGTGGATACACCTGAACACGCTGTATCCAAATGTCTCTCCTGAAGGAGAGCCCAATCACATCCAAGTCTTCGCTCCCATAGCGGAACGCACAAGCAAGGTAGACATATACTGCAATAGAAAAGGATATAATCTTGAGTAAGAGTCTGTGTCGGTAAATTCAGGCTCTGTAAGTTTTTAGCACTGACAGTAAATTATGTAAAAATACCTTTTCTGTCATTAAGACCAGAAGGGTCCACTTTAACCACCCCATCTGCAAATGAGAAGAGGGCCAACAGCATTAGACTTCACAGAGACACGCATTTATGTAAATATATGTGAGGATGCACAAGCAAAAACTTTTGCACACACCGACTACTTCCACTGAATCCACATGGTCCACAAAGTCTCTCTTTCCCAAGTACAAGGCAATCTGAGGGAAGCAGAGAAAAGCAAACCAAGGTTACAAGACTTTTGGAGTTATTTCTGGGAGTTGGAAGAGCTACATATAAATTTCACTCCTCCCTATCCTCAAAGGGTTCCCTGTAATGACTATATTACAGGGGCCACTTACATGTCCATTGCCGCTGGTCTTCTTGAAAACCCTGGGAAGAGAGGGGACAGGAAAAGATAGTGAAGCAGACTGTTATTTCAACACTTTAAGTTGAACTAAATGTATTAGAAACACAAGATTTTGAGGACATAATGCTTATTTATCTACACTGAGTCACAACAATTTAGTTTCTTTTTCACACTTCTTAAGTGGTCTTAGGCCATGATTTTGACTTAACACAGTTGTCATTTTCAATTATAGGATAACCCCCCCACCCCTCTCTCCATCCCACTCCTGTGAGCACGGATTAGTGCTCAGGATGGAAATGCACCTGCTGACACCACTGTCTAATCCGGACCTAAGAAACAACAGTGATTTGGAAAGTTAATGTGCAATACTTAGTAATATAATCTGAAATAAAAATGTCCTCTTGTGCTTAGTATTTAATCAAGTAAGCAGTTATATGTTGGGTATTGTTCATAAACTTAATACCTCAATAATTAGATGCATAGTAGTGATGTATTATTACCAAATCCACCAAATCGTCTGATATTTCTGCAGAGAGTAGACCTGTAATGCTGAATGTTCAATGCAGTTTTGGAAAATGTGTTAAATGATTTATCAATATCCCAAAATAACCAGTGTTTCCCTTAACATTCCTAGGATTACATAACTGCAACCACTATCCCTTTGCTCTACGCGCACAGCCACAAACAAACACGTAATCCTCGGTGGTGTTTGCCTCTCTCTGGTGTGTGCCAAGTAATCCTGTTAAAACTTTTCCATTGTCTTGTAAACCTCTCTGCCAAGATCAAATCCACACAATCCATCTTAATCAGGATTTATCCGTATCCTGGAAGAGTCAAATGTAAGAAGAGTCGCAGAAACTCTGCATGCCTCCACCAAGATGTTAAATTGTTACTTCTAAGCTACTCTGCTTCTCTTTTGTGAAGGAATGATCACTTTTAATTCCTGCATAGGTCCTGAGCAACTCTTTTTTCCCATCAAATGTCAAGTATCAAACAACAGTTTATTGAAGAACAACGTCAAAACAGTACCTCAAATGTTACAAGTTAATTTGAAGATTGTTAACATTTGGTATCTCCACAAATATACTGTTCATTTTGAGATCATAAATCATGACCGTTACAGTTGTGTGATTATTTAACTTCCTTTTGTGGTATTTTAATACTTTAAACAAGTAAATTAAAAAGGAATAGGCATAGCTTTTAACATCTATTCTAAAATAGTAACTATGTTGCAATTATGAATGTAGCTAATGAGCCAAAACTTTTCATACTCACTTTGACATGTTGATGGCAAAGTTATAGATCCAGTCTGCAAATGAAAAAGATTAAAAGAGTTATCAAAGCATGTGATACTGATAATACTAATCAGTAGACTGTTCAGTGTAGGACGATCCTGATGTTATGGCTAACTTCTCATGTAAAGAGCACATGTTTCTGTCAGTGTAATCAATATACATAAAATGTGAAGTAACGCCAGTGAAAAATCTTCAGTAAATGCTGATTCTCATCTGTGCAATAACTGTATTGTCATGCTGTTGAATGATAATTTCCTCAACTATTTCTAATGTTGCTGTTGGTCACTTACCGTGCTCTCGCTACTGTCCTGTCCTTACTGTTGTCTCCTGTAATCCGTCGGCGTTGACAGCGCGTAGTGTGTGTGCTAATCACTGCCTCCCGTTTGCCTTTATACCATGACCTCCCAACCTTGGAGCCCTGCCCTCAGCTTACACAGCCTGTCAAAGACGGCTGTTTTAGAGAAAATCTGATTAATTCATTAGACTACTGTTTTGGTCCACAGAGCGAGTAAAAATAATTTTGTGTATGTGACTTCAAAAGAGTAAGCCCGGGGACGTATACAGGCAAGTTGAGTGTTTGGGGGGTGGGACAGATCTAGAGGGCAATAAACAGGCCATGTCCGATATTAAACTACGTTGGTCACTTGGCCTCCTAATGCATGTCAGGCATATTTTGATATGTGTTTAGACTGAATGTCATGACAGACAGTTGTGTATAATTTTCTTTATTACTGAATGTAAATGTTCAAAAATCTGATTTTTCTATGACAGCATAATTTATAAATAGCAGTGGGACAAACTTTCCACTTTCCCTTAATGTCTTTTTAAGAACCATGATCATAAAACTTGGTTAAAATATTGGTTTCAGTGGCTCGATGATAAATACTGAGATGGTGTAATTTCCCCAAACTGTGACATAGATTTAAAAGGCTGTTAGAGCCTCACTAAGGTTAAAAGATTGTGTTGTGAATGGATTATGCGTGAATGTTCAAGGAGTTGCTTTCTTATGGCTTAGACAGGAGTAGAGTGGTATTAGTTGGATTTTGGTTGTTATGGTAGCTAGGACGACAGATGGCTCCTCTACCAATCCTTGTGCAAGCTGTACACATGGCAGGTTTACAGAAATATAAGTGACCTGCTGACTTACTGCTGTGCGAGCAACAAGGCTTTGCAAATAGTATCACTCTTATTACAAAATGATCATGCCAATTAATACCACTGTTTATGGTTATGAACAAGGTTACTTTAGCAAGTTAATGGCATTAGATATGTTGAAATGTTTGATACACATCAGTTTAATGTCTCCTTGATCATAAACTCTGGAATATCTAACTCGAGTTGACATGAATCACTTGAATGCACTATGAGTCTTGGTCTCTGTGAAGGTAGTGCCTCATCTTGGGAGTACACAGGGGTTTAGCCTGGCCTGTAGGTCAGGACACACATTCTCTGGCAGCATCATTCACAGGATCCAGCTTTCGAGTTGGCACCCAAGCTGTAGAGGTAAATCCGTCTAGTGGAGGATCTTCTCACTTCCTCAGTCAGGTGTAATTGATTGATTAATGAGGGAGCTGGATGATAGGTTTTATGGAAGACCGTGACACCTAAGATAATGAGTTGGCCTCCTTTCAACAGTCAGATGGGGACAAAGTTTGAGATCTCGTCAACAGTGGACAGACAGGACAGTGCTACTGTACACCCTCGGACCAGCAGCTGGGAGCTGACAGGGAAATCCAACGTTAAACTGGTTAATGCGTTAAACTTATGTTCCTGATCATTCTTCATTAGCGCAGCACATATGACTTTTACATTCACCTCCATGCAATGAAATCCAGTAATGCTAAGAAACCGTGTTAAAAACTCTTCAGACTGCAAGACTATACACTGTACCAGAGGTTATTCTAAGAAATTGTAGCAAATGATTACTTTCGGAAGAGTGGTAATAGGTGGGAGCAGTGGCTCCTTTTATGTGAGGATTTAATGTAACATTAAAATTACAGCCACGATTTGGCAAGAAAGGTCGTGCAAACTGTTGCCTAGACTGAAAACTGCTCAGGCTTTTCCAATAAAAACACACAAACACTTTTGTAGGAACAGTGTGTGAACAGACTGTGTTGTTTCTTTTGAAGTCTTTTATTAAAACAACTCTACAAGTATCCAAGCGGCTCTGTCATCAGATACTGAAAACTAAACCTTAATCTAACCGGAAGGCGCTCAAGCTAGCTATGTGACCCGGAAGGAGCTCGTTTTGTGAAACAAAGAGATTTGAATTCTTTTTGCAAACAACAAATCCTTCAGAAAGCCACAAATATCTTGGCTTCCTCTGGACATGTTCTAGCAAGTGAATTTTCTCTGTTGCCATCAGGGTGTCGTTATGCTTTGTCTGCTCGTAAAACTAACCACTATTCTAAATGGTTCATTCCCTTTGACAACTAAACACTCCGTTGGTCCATTGTCATTGTTGGTGAATGCTTTATCTTGATCTTTTTATAGTGTTTATCAAACTTTTGTTTTTTATTACATATTCCATTCCCTGTTTTTTTAAATTCCTTTTGTGTGCTGTTTATTGTATTATTTATCTGTTTGTTTGTATGTTAGTGTGCCGTACAACAACCTCCTCCCAACAAATTAACCCTAGTGGGATTAACAAAGTTGTTTGTATCGTATCGTAACAAGTTTACATTAATAGATTTACTACTCGTGTCTATTATAGGCATCTACAGTCATTCTGATACAGCCTGTGCGCTTCAGTGACCAAACAAAACAACATCTGGTTTGAGGTAGATAATGAGAAACAGCATTGCCTGAGACCTTTACACCTCATCGGCATTTTATTACAACTAAACCGTTCGTCTTATTGATGAATCAGCAGACACACTTTGTTAATGCTGAAGAAATACTATATTTTTGTTTACATCATTTACACAGTTGTATTTTTGTACACCACTCAATACTAGCCAGGATTAAAACACTAAAAGGAACTAAGATAATCTACTTTTCTTGTCCCTTAATGATGAACTGTCTAACTTGAATTTTCTTCTTCCAGTCTTAGCTCCACAAGGTTGCATATAGTCACATAAGCCCCTTACAGTTAAGCTGATGCCACTGTAGGCAAGCACTTTATATAGACAGTTTGTTCCTCAAAGGAGACCACTGAGTTGTCCCAGTAGGTTACAGCACCATGGCATTACCATTTCTTAACAACATGGTCTTCAGTGTGTTACTAAACTGACGCAGTGATGCAGTGTTTGTTGCAAAAGGGAACAAATTGAGCCAATCAGTGCTTCCTTATGACTGATGGTGAACCGTGCGAAGTGCTGTTTCCTTCCAGTATAACCTTCAACTCAGACTTGTTGATGTGGAGTATCAAAATCATCATCACTGCTTTGAATTATAAACGCACTAGGAACACACAAGCATGAACTCAGACTAAATGTTGAGCAGGTACAGAGCACTTACTTGTTCAACTGTGCCAGATGTACTTTTGGCAGCTGCGACTCGCTCAACTCGACTCCTCGCTGCCATCAGTTTTATGGCTTCAAACTATATTTAATATTTGTAGTATTTCTGCTGTTTTAGAGTGTCTTTTTAGATTTATAGACCTTTTTGAGGATATACTACTACTTTTAATAGTTATCAGCTCCTTCCTCAACTAATTCTTGTCCTATTATTCTTCAAGATGTACTGTTTTTTGGGCTCTCACATTATGTAATCAAATCCTGGCTTTCTTCCTGGCCTTGATTATATAAAATTAAACATAAATGTTTCTGCATCTTTCCATATCAGCAGAACTACAGCTCTTGAAGTATCTCTATTATCAATATAGGAGGTCTTACTAAAACTAATCAAAAAATGCTAATGCGGTTTTTAGAAATGGGGTACATCTTGCCTTCTCAGTGTCTGTCTCAGTATCCTGTCCAATTCACTGCTTGCATAAGCAAAACAGTTGGTAGAACTGGATGGAGTAACAGATGAGAGGGAGAGGAGTCAGATCTGTGTCATACAACCACTGCTGTTTCTGTGAAAAACAAATGTGCTAAAAGGAAAACTATCTTTAAATAAGGGGAATTTTTTTTTGGTACTAATGGTGGTTAAGTTTTGTGGTTTTTGTAAACATTATCGTGACTCAACTAGAGATAGATCTTCACTACAGATTGTGTTCAGATGTATGACAGACCAAATAGTTTTTTTTAAATTGGTCTGACCAAAATGGATTGAAATCCTCTGCGACCTAAGTGGGCCACTGCGGCTTTCGATGTTGTGAGAAAAACTTTCTGATTTCTTTCAACCTAATGAAGATGTGAATAAACTGCTTATTTAAATTTGGGTGAAGGCCTTTCAATCGCCTGTACTGTAAAAAATACGCATAAGATCATCAATTTATATTTCTATATTCTAAAGGTCCACATGAGTGCTATCAAGTTACCTGTCAAAGTTAGTAAGTAATCTGGAATGATACAGTATTTTTTATTTATATACCTTTCAGTTATGTGCTGTAGAGAACTCTCATAGCAACAATAAAACAAGCTGATGAGTTAGGGTAAGCAGATACGTCATCAGACGGGGATGGACTGGTGTCTATTTGTTTTATGGGGGCTGCGGTTGGTGGTCGGCACATTTCTGCTGAGTACTGAGAGGCAGAACAGCAAATATGGGACCAAACAGCTTCCCACAGAGCTCTACTCCAGCTAATGGAGAAGGAGGGAAGTAGGAGGGCTGAATGATGGCCGATGTTCTAGCAGGACAAAAATAAGAAAGTGAAGGTTGATCATAACCATATGGAGGCTGTTTTTTGGGCTGAAAGGGAAGGACTGAGCAAGGGAGGAACGGGAAGTTTAGAGAGAGTGACAAAAAGGAAAAAGGTTAAAAGAATGGAGAAAGAAGCGATGAGAGAAAGCAAATGTATCCACAGATAAAGATGATAAAAACAAGAGAGTGAAACTGAGGATTAGCTCGGCAGCTCAACTGTGAGTGGAAAGCTGAGTTTTCTGTTTTGAATTTCAGGAAAGAGGAAAGGCAGGAGCTGCAGGAGGAAGAAGAAAAATAGACGGGAGCAGGGAGAGAGAGAGAGAGAGAGGGAGAGAGAGAGAAAAAGGAAGCAGACTGCTGTTTCACACACTGGTGGTGAAGTTGAGCCCCTCACAAGAATTCTCCTGGCTATGTCCGCCATCTGGAATGTCGAGTCACTTCCTCTGTCTGCCCTGCGCTCTAACGGGGTTGTCCTCTGCCTGTCTGCACCCTCCCTCTGCTCTGACAGCACTGTGAGGAACCACTGGAGACCACACCAGCACGGACAGGACGCTTCTTCTGACAAGACACACACGCCAGCACACAAACAGCCAGCATGAAAGCAAGACCCCCGGAGCAGCCCACGTCCAACCAGACTCACTCTAAATGGAATTTGGGCCTGGAAGAACCAAAGACAAGTGCAGTCATCAGCTGAACTTTTTGGAGGGTGTTCCTATTCCCTTATATGGCAACAGAGCTGGGAAATCATTTGAATTAGTCTGGTTTCTGTTGCATGCCTGTCTGGTTTTAGTGCTGACTGAGTTCCATCTGGTATGTTTCTGTCTCTGCCGTGTGCGTGTGTGAGTGTGTGGGCGCTGTGTGTGCGGCCTGATTTGTTTGTTTTGCCATTCTTGGTTCTTCTTTTTCTGTTGTTTGCATGTGGGGTTTTTGTTTTGGGACAAGAGGAGGGCTTGTGTTTGTGGTTAAGCTAGAGGCACCGTCATTGCCTGAGGGCTGGCTGCTTCATTCAGACTCTGCAAGCACCTCTCGCTATTTTTCCTCTCCCTCCCTCCCTCGCACTGCTGTGATGGTCTGTGTTTGTTGGAGCAACACACCCACCTGGGTTCAGAAACTTGCAACTAAAAACTGAAACCGGGTCTCTCTACACAAGGATATTATGAGAAAGGTGGACTGGAGCTTCTGCTGAAGAGGAGGCTGTTGTTCATGTGGACAAACCGCACAATCGGTTGGATGTTTCTTTTTCCTTCTCCAGTGCAACAGGATGTGTGACCCAGAGGGAACAAACAAGGACCCAGGAAGTGCTAGCTGATAAAAACAAGGTATTGGGTTGTCTCTCTACACAGACTTTGATCATGACGAAAAGGATCATGGGAAAGTTTCACAGCACTAAAGTAGACAGCTCGACACGTTCTGACAACTTGAATGACAGATGTGATGTCCTCTGAGCAGGACTGACACAGAAAACTTACGCGCGTGTGTGTGAGTGTGTGTGTGTGTGTGTTATGTCAGAGTCCTCACCTCATGCGGATTATCTTTATTGTTAAGGCATCTCTCAAGATTGATTGCCATGGCTACGGCAGCATGGTATCATCGTGACATCAGCCGTGTGCACGCAGAGGACTTGCTGGCACGGGCAGGGAGGGATGGCAGCTACCTAGTGAGAGACAGCGAATCTGTGCCAGGAGCGTATGCCTTGTGCCTACTGTGAGTATAGTACACATACACACACACACATACACGCACACAAATTCACCTACTTATAGGTCAGCCAGTTTATTTTACCTACCACGATGAAACATAATTGACTATAAGAGGTACTATAAAGGTATTATGATCGCTTAGACTACGTTTTATACAAGCACTAGCGAGCTGTTAATGTAAATGTACAGCTCTTGTCAGTAATACTGTGTAGATCCTAATTTAAAAGGAATGGAAAATGCAGTCCTTTTAAGCAGTTAAGTGGGTGTGACTGTTTGCACTCACTAGAAATAATTTTGCAATAGTTATTGAATGTTACTCTATATGGCTTGATTTATTTGTTCCATCTCCTTAAATATATTAATGAGTGATTCACTCTGGATAGCAGTAAATGCTTCCGTGTTTTAGAAGAGACAGAAAACAGCCCTACTTTATGTAAAATCATACCTAATTAAGACCTAAACTTTTAGATTTTGGCATATAGGAATGGAAAGTATTCATAAACTCAACATTCCTGCACAATGTCCTCATCTGCAAATTGAATCAGCAGCTTCACTCCCCCTGTCATATCCATCAGCGACACAATCATCTGCCGGCAGGCTGCATTGGAACTGCTACGGCTGAAAAACGTGTACAGGCTGGGCCAGCTTCACACATACACCCTCTCCAGACTAGTCAGACTGTCCTGTGCAAACACAGTCCATCTCCGCCAGTTAAAACCCTGGCTCTGGACTCCCTGTTTCCCCTCTTACCCCGCTGTCTTCCCTGGGGCCCCTGGAAGAGGGCGGGAGCTCCAGCGACCGCACTATGCTGACTGCTCTTCAGCCTGAGCCAGATACATTCCTGAAAGCTGAGCCGGTCCGCTCGCAGTGCTCCCTCTTTCCCTTCGTTCTTTTCTCAATATCTCATTCCCACTTTTAGTTTTTGATTTATATTCAGTCATTCTGCTATTATTGTTCCCCTTTGGTAATGCACTGAACAGTAGCTGCCATTTATCTCTACCTAATGCCTGAACCTAATTTCTCTGAAGTTACTGATGGGGATGATCTATGTGTCCCTCACACATTGTAGACCTAAAACAAGCCTCATCATTAGTGATCTGTAAAACGACTGCTGCCTTGTTAAGAAAGTCACAGTGTCCTCAATAACTACAACCCATCTGGTCCCTATTTCAACACTAAACTGAACTATATTTTCCCCTCGAAGGTTATATTTGCTCTGTTACTAGCAATGTCAGTGATAAAAGTGATTTTTGTTTTTTTTAAAGGTTCCAACGTCATGTTCACACCTATCGTATTCTTCCTGATGCAGACGGCCTCCTAGCAGTCCAGGTGAGTAGTCTTCACCACACAGCACTGAATCCTCTGCCTGACAAAGGAGGAACAGAGGAAAGAAACACTATAGAAGTCTGAAACCTTGGCACAAACTGGACACAGAGAGAGAAACATAGCTGACGAGATGGAGTTTAGAGGGATCAAACAATGGTTTGTTATTGCCTCTTGTAAGGAGAACAGGAACATGTTTGTGTTTCCTTTCTGTACGGGCTCTGTTACCACTGCAGTAGCCTTGTTGTTTGAATGGCATCTCTGCCATGTGGCTGCATGCTTGAAGCATGAGCTCAGCAGTACAGAGGAGAATAGTTTTTATGTCTCAGAGGTTCCTACTCTACCCACACACTAGGTCACTGACCGATGGGCGTGCTTATTTATTATGTGTATATACGGGGGTGTTTGTATTATACATAATGAGTCTGTTGGATAAGACACAGTTTAAGCCAGTGATGGTATGTGTCTGTTTTTGATACTCTGAGCAGATGGGGCAGGGGGGCATTTAGTCAGAAAATGACCTAATTATTAGACAATAAAAATGCACACAAACAGGAAAATTTGCAACCACACCAGCACACTCACACAGTGGGTGAGTGGAAGTGTGAGAATGAGTGAAATAAACACATAAACCACATGTCATCCGTGGCTTTTTTAAAAAAAAAAACTATGTCTGCATATTAAACTCCAATAACGAGTTTAATAACGATTGTCTGGCAGTTGTTTTCAAACTTCTGACCTGGAAAAAAAAAATTCCTTAAACTCTGTTGCTATTTCAGTTGTTTTTCCACTGCCATCAGTATAAACCTCCAGTACGTATTTTCCCTCACTGGATTCGCTCCACTAACTCACAAGTCGCACGCTTGCCTTTTTGTTTTTCCAAGAGGGCCGTGGAGATATTTTGGGGCCCGTTTTGTCTCTCACTGTCTCTTATTACTTTTCATTTCTTTTTTAATTGTTTTTCAAGAGATCCTTGTGGTATAAAAGATACTATTTGAAGAGTTCCTGGCAAAACAGACAGATAGCTCAAGCCAAAACACGGTTTCTTTCACCGCACAATGAAAACAAATGACTAAAAAGGGGACACAGGAAAAGAGCTTGCTCGATATTGTGGTCTAATGTGTACCATGTTTATTTTGTGCATGTGAGTGGAAGCTCTGTATAGGCACAGAACTTGTACACAGCATGTGTGTTTATTTAATCTTAATGTTTGCCTGTGTTGCTTTTAGTACCACTGAAGTGTAGCTGTGCAGGTTTTTGTGGAAAGTTAAGAGTACTCTTGCTTTCTTGTGTCTTAAATGTGGGAATACATGCATGTAAAAACCTCCATGTCATGTTTTTTGGGGGCTTTTTAGACTTGACTTGGAATGCTGGAGCACAGTGATCATGACAGCTAACTGCTGCTTTAGCCAGGAAGTAGCTGTCAATAATGTCACTTCTCCTGTGGGGTGCAGGGCACAGCTTTCTAAATCCCCCTGGGACGTCTTTTATCACAGAAAATCATGTGCATGTGTCTGTTTCTGTCATGCAAATAGATACTTCTGCTTTGTTCTATCAAGCAAGTTTTCGGAAGAGGGTAGGGGAGTTCCCTGAATGGGAACATCCACTAACAACCAAAGTTATTAAAACTAAAATATACAAACAAAAACCAGGCAGTTATTACAGTAATTGCACAGTTAGTGCAATTTAATGCATATAATTCTGTATATAAACATTAACTTATAGCATAAAAAATCTTCCCGGCATTATGTGAGAGATTTTATCTTCTCTCTTTCCTAATCAAATGTTTGGACTGCAGTGGATTTGCAGTTGAGTTTGATTTTAAACTTTGTAGGTTTAGTTACTAATGCTTTGACACTGTAGACCACAATGTTTGTCTGAACACACACAATACCTTACAGTTATGTATTTATTATTACTGCTGTCTGTCTTTTATGCACAAACTTTTCTTGATAGTGACATATTTTTTTCTCCTTTATTACAAAAAGCAAGAGAAGGAAAAGTTAATTTAATTTAAACTGCTATATTCAAAGATGTGTTTACGAATGCAACATCAGTGTGTTGTGTGTTTGTACAGTACAGTATGGGTCACTAATCATCTACAGTACATTTGTTTACAGTTTCTGTGGACTTTCCAGTTTATGTTTCATGAAACGACAGACTGATCATGCATACATGTTCACGTGAGTTATACAGTGCGTGTAATGAATGGCTTCTTTTGTGTGTGTGTCTAACAGACAACACAGGGAGTGCAGGTAAACTGTTTCCGGACACTGGAGGACCTGGTTTTGGGGTACCAGCATCCCCACAAAGGCCTGGTCACTCCTCTGCTCTACCCTGTTCCCCGTGACACCGACAGCGGGGATGAGAGCTCAGGTGAGTCTGCTAGCTGTTTTATGTTGTTAAATACATGTACAAATACATCACACCATCAATAATAATAATAATGATCATGCACACACACAATAAATAATTAATTCCTATAAAAAAAGTATTTTCCTTTCAATGCAATGATGATGATTATTAATGCATGGTTTTATATTCATGTATACAAAGATGATGAGAAGCCGCCTCCAGGTCTAGCCTCTGTCAACATGGTGCCTGTCACAGCACCACCAGCAAAACCAGCCCCTCATGCCCTGTTCCTGGATAAGTTACAGGAACTGAACACATCCGGGTATGATTATCCAGCTTAAACTGTTATCAATTGCCAAAACTCTCTTTCAAAGATGTCCCTTGCATAGTGCCTGTCTATGCTGCATGAATTGCTTTTCTTAATATATCTGTGTTTTATTTAAGATCTACTTAATTTTTTTTGGCAATATCAGATATTTAAATGTGAAGTGACTTGTAGTGTAGTTAGCCAGCTGTCATGTTCACTAATAATCAGTGTTTTTAATCAGTTTTTTCTTATTTAAATATGCACCTGATGGCAATCAAGCATAGAGCAACCAGAGGAAGCAACATGTGAAACACTGTTGCCCTTTGATTTTTTTGTGGTCTCTTAGCAAACAGTTTTGATATACGGTTAGATCTGCTGTGTGCTGACTATTTCTCAAATGTTTCAAAGAAGGTTTCAAGAGGGATCAAACTTAGACAACAGTGAAGTCTAGAGAACAGAAATAGCTTGCACAGTTTATATATTGTCTGAATTCTGCCGGTTTTATCTTGTTTACAGTACTGCGGGTGAGGTGATTGGTCTGCTCAACGACTACCTCTTCAGTGAGCTGCCTCTCGACATTGAGAATGTGCATAAAGGAGCGACGACTCTCTGCCACCTCAAGCGTACTCTGGGCACTGCCTGCCAAGGCCTAAACAGGTTAGCATTATCTTGCTTTCACTGCTAATGATGAACTCAAAGTGAAAACCAGGAGCAGTTTGCAATGTACAGACTGTTATTGTTTACTGCATATATTCCTAGATGATCTGCATCTGTGTTTAATTCCCAAAAACAACACTGGAAAATTTACATTAATTGATGCATGGTCACTAAACAAATGTTGTGTATTGATCTGATCTACAGTGAGATTGACTTGACTCTCTCAAGTCTGGAAACCCTGGCCAAGGTCTTTGACCATCCTAGCTGCTCTATATCACACACAAAGGCACAGGTACGATACAAACCATACAGAAACAAACTGTAGAATTTCTAAAATGGTGACCCAGTACTGTAGTGGATGAAAGGTTATAATAAAAACTGTAACATCTGCATTGACATACTTATACGTGAACTAGTTAGAACTTCCTTTTTGTCTCTTTGAACAAGGGTCCGGAGATGGAGATAGACACCTTGTTGTGTAAGATTTCAGCGTTGGTCAGCCTTCTTTCTTCGCTGGAGAAAAAGGTATGTTTTCATAGAGTCAAACTCAGGAAACACTTTTTTTTTATTTCAAACTGCAAATCTTGTTATTAAACTTAAACTGATATCAGCTGGTATGTTTTAATCCCCCAGTTTTTCTGCCTCTGCATTATTATCAGGACATTGATATAATCCATATTTGTCACAATAGTTTAAATTTTAGTAGTTGCAGCAATCAGTTATTAGATGAGTAATGATGTGAGGAAAACCAAACTTATTTTTGACAACTAAATTGTAACATATAAGATTCTCTGTGGTCATGAAGGTATTAAAAGCGCTACAAGATGCAGTGACCAATCATAATCTGGCAGTGCAGCCTAACCCACCTCCTCCTGAACCAACACCCACCAATGCAACTTCTGTCAAGAACCATGCCCGGCAGCTGCCAGTCCACTCCTTTCAGGTAAATCGGGGTGGAAGAAGCATTTTACCATACAACCTGCAAGGTTCAGTCGCATTCTACATTCAAAATTATGACACATATAAATACAAATACACAAATAACACAAGTGATGTCTGACTCTCTTAATGAATCAGGAATTTCTTTCTGTGTCCAGGTGAAGATGGTGCGCTACGGCAGACAGACTGTTTCAGTGGATGTGGATGTAGGAGTGCTGCTCTTTGATAGGAAGGCTGGCTCATTTGGTGTAGAGAGGGTCTCACATGACAGAAGTAAGGAAATATTTACGTTTATATCTTTATATATATATATACTTTTTGAGTGCATACAACACTTCTCTTGCTCACAGATGTATTGCATAACTGTCTTCTGGCTTGTGACTTTGTGTACCAGTCCTTCAGATTGTCAAGTTCCAGAGTAGTCCAGCCAAGGTACGCATGGTGGTCGACAGCCACCACAACACACCACGGGAGATGACGTTTGAGAGTGCACGGGTAAAGCTGAATTATGTTTTATTATTAACTGGAATCCACTATTTCCTCACCCGTAATTCACTGACTGACTGTCATCTCTTTCAGAAACGTGATGCCTTCTGCCAACTCCTCCAGCTGATGAAAACCAGACACTCTCAGCTGAGTGAACCTGATGTCATCTCCGTTTTCACAGGCACTTGGAATATGGGTGAGCATAAATGTGATGACAGTCTCTTTCATTGTGAGACAATAGAAGACTCACTAAGGACTCAATGACAGGAGTAGAGTCATGTTGATAATTTAGCGTGTTGTTTTGCGTGTGTAGGTGGTTCACCTCCTCCTCGCAGCCTGCAGTCGTGGGTAACCTGCTGTGGTTTGGGACATACCCCTGATGAGTCGATCGCCTTGCTGCCTCATGACATCTATGCTTTGGGGACTCAAGAAAACCCTCAGGGGGAGAGAGAGTGGACTGAGCATATCAAAGCAACCCTTCGCAGCTATACTCAGATCGACTTCAAACAAGTAATTCACCGTTTTTCTGTTTCAACTCTCCTGGTGAATTGTGTGTATAAATAGGCTGCATTATCCATAAAACTACCATATTTCCTAGAGGAGAAATTCACACATTATGATGTCCAGAAAAGGTAATAGAGCAAAGCTTCCCAGATAGTGTCTGTTTCTCAGGATAGTTTGTACACTTCAGATAATCAGATAATCAGATAAATCAGATAATCACCATTTGAACCGAACAACTCTTGTTTTTTGCAAAATAGCTTCCAATTAACTGTTTTGCAACATTTGTCATCAAAATAAACTAATTTTTAATTTGTGCCTAATAAATACACAAACTGAAAAATATGCACCAAACGTTTTACTTATCATTCTATAATGAAGTCATACACATAGTTTCTCTGCATTAATCTGACACATTTCTCCAAACCAAGATCTGTGTTGTCAGTACTGTTAATGCAGCCATCTAACTCTAAACATAACTCTAGATATGAATTATTGTTGTCAGTAAAAATATTAATTTATTTTTTCCAAATGCTGACAGAAAACTCTGAATCAACATTCATTCTCTCAAAACATTCAGAAAGAAATAATACCTTTCACTGTTTTTACAAAGTAAAAACAATAATTCCTTTGGACTGACAGAAATAAAAAGGTTGATGAAAAATACAGCCATAACATAACTTATTTTGTGGTTTTATTTCAAACAAAAAATGCTAAAACATTCTCATTTAAAACAATGTATAATATTATTTGTAGAACGTGTTAGACAAAGTAGTGCTAGCAGCCATATAACATATATTATATTCAAATAGCATTCAGTTCTCAGTTTAATCTGCAATGCCGATCTCAGAATAGTTGGACAAGCTAAGTTTGTGCTAAAACTGTTGTTCTTTTTTAGGTTTAGGTTTATTGAAAACACTCAACACTAGAACAATAAAGAACAATAAAGTCCTAGAATTATTTCCGTTGTTGTCCCGGATGTTTTCACAGACCCTCAACCATTCAGTAAGATGGAGACAGGAGTTCATTGTCTGACATGAAGCAATATCAAAACACCAATCATAGACAATTGAATCCAAACTACAAACAAATGATAAAATGTTTTTAGGATATCCTCAAGACAAAAGGCAACATCACATAGGCAACTCACGTAACATCATATGAACAACAGTTGTGTGACCCAGTCATAAAAAAGGTGAATCAAATATAATGTAATTTAACATTGTATAACTCTGGACTTTTATCATCTTGTATGGTCATACATGTAAAATGAAAACATAATTGTCAGCGGTTAAAATGGCATCCACTCTCAGGTAAAAAAGTGAAATATTATATTTGGTAGTACTTCAATAATGTTAAGGAACACACATTAGTAAAATGTCTCAGCACCATCTCAGATCATAGGAAAGTTTATGATATTTTATAATCAGTGTTCTTGTGGGGATAGATCAGAAAATATCATCTACTCAGTTGATACATGTAGTTCTGATGTGAATATTTGTTTTTACAAAGACATGATCTTGCTGAGGGGCTGGTTTGTTTTACAAATTGAGCATGTTTCATCTGTGTTAGCATCTGTGTTAACATCTTTGAAAGCCTGACTTTAGAAAAATGGCTCAAACATATTAAGAAATCTGCAGCAGTATAGTTTGACTGGCTGGAAACTCTTCTTATCATCAGTTGTAATGTGGAGCAATGTCCTGTAGGTGGCAGTACAGTCCCTCTGGAATATGAGGCTGGCTGTGTTTGTGAAGCCGGAGCACGAGAGTCGCATCAGTCATGTGAACACTGCCAGTGTGAAGACTGGCTTGGGTAACACTTTGGGTAGGCTGCCCTCTATAATCTCACATCATATCACATATCTCATATCACATACACACAGTAAAGAAAATACAGAAAGTGAACAATATCATGGCTCACAGCCAAAAATATCAGTGCACGATAAGAAGAACAAATGTGTTTTTATTAACTTAGAGGTTTGAGGTTGAACATTTCTGTTATTTCAGGAAACAAGGGAGCGGTTGGGGTCTCCTTCCTCTTCAATGGAACATCTTTTGGGTTTGTTAACTGCCACCTGACCTCTGGAAGTGAGAAAGTGCTTAGGTAAATTGTGTGTACATGTGTAAGTGTGTGTGCTCCTATTTAATTAATTGCTCTATTAAAAAATTCCGTCTTGTCATTTATGTGATATTCAGGAGGAACCAGAACTTCGTTGACATCCTCAGACTGCTTTCTCTGGGCGACAAACAGCTCGGCGCCTTTGACATCAGCCTGCGCTTCACTCACCTCTTCTGGTGTGGAGACCTCAACTACAGACTGGACTTGGACGTACAGGTCGGACTGATAATCATCTATAATTCATAACTATTTCTAACACAGTGCTCTGATGTTGAACCCTTGAAGACTGACATAGTTGTACATGTGGCATTAAAGTCAATTTAAAAGATCCCACACATTAATGTTACTGCTTTTCACCACTCCTCATCAACTCCAGGACATTCTGAAACACGTATCTAAGAGGGAGTTTGAGGAGCTCATGTGTGCAGACCAGCTGACCCGTGAAAGACACAAGAGGAAGGCCTTTCTCCATTTTAGTAAGTTTCACTTAGGAAGTTCCTCTGTTCAAACACTATTTTCTGACCTTTTATAGACAAAACAAATAATCAGTTTATCAAAAAAATAATTAGCAGATTAATTGATAATAAAAATAATCATCCATTGCAGCCCTTATTATTATAACAGGCACAAATAGTGATAATAGTAGTTCTTGAAGGGCACAGTGTGATACATACTATTGCGCTATTACTAAATAAATAAATATTAAAATGTGATTAGTCTTTACATTTGCTTACCTCTGTATTACTCTGCATTTTTTCTGTTTATGATGGTTAAGAGGAAGAGAAGATTGCATTTCCACCCACCTATCGGTATGAGCGGGGCTCCAGAGACTGCTACCTATGGCAAAAGTACAAGACTTCAGGGGTGAGTCATTTCCCCTAACCGCATTATACAAAAGAATTTCAGAAAAACGGAACGATGTGGACATACAAAATCTTCATCAGGTACTTCCATCAGGTTCCTGATGAAGTGTTGAGATGTTTTTGGGAGCTCCTAGGTGTTGTAGTAATTGTTATGTTAATATTGCTCATATAAAGGTACCTCTTCTTAATCATTGTTGTAATCTAATTAACATTTTCAAGTCTGGTGATGTCATATTTTCATCTTGGAGGTTTAAAATATTTCAGACTGTGATGCTAAATATATAACACATTCTGCACCAGCAAAGTACAACAAAAAGTCCCTTGTTGCATTCTAAGTAAACAGCTGACTTTCTTCTTAAGATATTTTTATATGTAACTTAATCCTATTTAAGGGGTCTGCAGGGATAGGTGACTTTGACAGCAGCAGCCATGACCACTAAAAATAGGAGGTTAAGAATGAACACACAGTCTAAAACTGGAATGTCTGGCGTAACAAGGATTAAGTCACCCTTTACTGCATACTGCACATATAAGTGGCATGAATTATAATTTCATGAGTAAATACAAACAACATACACAATATATTCTTGATTTATAACCTATTTCTTTTTCTGTAGGTGCGAGTTAATGTTCCGTCATGGTGTGATAGGATTTTGTGGAAGTCCTACCCAGACACACACATTATCTGCACGGCATACGGTAAGATCTGGAGATTTAAACGGAAGTATCCGAAGAAATAGAAAAGTAAAGTGGTAAATAAGGCATGAATAAAATGTAGAAGACAACTAAGAAAAGGCAGCGTTTAAGACTTGACATAGCCAAAGGATTTAGTCCAGCATACTAAAATTAGATGTCTGTGGTAAATTTTTTTTTCATCTACTGTGAAATGAGAGCAACCCTCAAAATGAGTAACGGTCAAACCCTACATCCTGGTCTGTGGTCCATAAAGAAACAGAGTCATTTCCTTTCTTTCAGCCTGAGCTTCTGTTTCTAACTAACCTCAGCAAACTATCAAAACATAACACATACTTGGTTGTACTTTTTGTCTCCTAAATCACCTTTTGTCACATCTTGTCATCTGATTTGCCTTGCCAGCAAAGTTACGTAATGTTAGATACAGTACATATAAAATACTTACTTACATGCAATAATTTAAATGGATGGATCTGTCTCTTACCAGGTTGCACGGATGACATCTTCACAAGTGATCACTCACCTGTTTTTGCCACTTTCCAAGTGGGAGTGACATCACAGTTCAGCTCCAAAACAGGTGTGTAATTGTTGTAGCACTTTGTACACAAAGATGGAATATAACTGAATCCCTTCATTAAGTGAACAGTGTGGACTTTCATGTCAAACAGATCCAAATTCAGGCGTAGAGAGGGCCTGGATAGAGCTAGAAGGCATTGAGGCCATTGTGAAGACAGCAAGCAAAGCAAAATTCTTCATTGAGTTTTATTCGTCTTGCCTAGAAGGTATAGTATCACATCCAAATCATATTTTAGAGAAAGCATTATGCGGCACAGTGGCAGAAATTCAACTTCCTTCTTCCTTCACAGAGACACGCCGCTCAAGCGAGAATGACTCACAGAGCTGTGATGTTCCTGGGTTTCTCAAACAAGCCTGGTCGTTCAAGCAACTGCCAAAGGTCAGAGGCTCAGTCTGTCCATTTGGAGATGTGTGAAAACACAGTATGTTATTTAAATCAAGCTGTTAACTTGTGATTTGTACATGTTTGTCTAAGCTTCTTCCAATCAAGTCCGACATGGAGTATCTCCAGGATCAGCACCTGCTGTTGTCTGTCAAGTCATGTGATGGGTTTGAGTCATACGGTTGGTGAAGTTGCAAATTCATTCAAAACTTCCCTCTATTTTTGTTACTTTTTCTAATCAATGTTCTTGGCTAAAAACTTGAATTATTTTAAAAATGTATTTATTTTTAACTCTTACTACGAGTGCTATCTATCAGTCCAAATTACAGTTTGCAGATCACAGCTTGAGCTGACCCCAAATCAGTGCAATGTCATTTTGGTGTTCAGTTTATGGCACAAAATCACATTTGAAAAACTACTGAAGTATGCAAGCAGTTTCTTATCTCTATGCAAAAGGAAAAAAATGTTCATGATAAAGATATTGAATTGAGTGTTTTGAAATATTGAATTTATTGGCCTTTTAAGTACTCCAAATCAAACACCATTGACTTCCAATGTAGTTGTGTCAAGACAAAGGAAATCATATCCTTATCCAAGAAATCACACTGAAATTATCTGTATGGATAAGTTGGACTCACTTTGTCGCATCTCAGGCTGAATTGCCTCATTGATCTAAACTGTTTTTTATAGGCGAATGCTGCGTGGCTCTCCGCTCACTTAACGGTGCATCGGAGCAATTTGAGACATTTCTGAGTCACCGAGGTGAGGAAATGGGCTCCATAAGAGGACGGGTCCGCATCCATGTGCCCAAAGACCGGCGAGGAACTCGAGAGAAAATTTATGGTGGGTCAGCCGGAACTGGTGCTTCCCTATCATCTGCCTTCCTTGCACTATCACTTCCTACTAAACTTTCAACTCCACTGTCACTGCATTCCTTGACTCTCCTATGAGTCTCACATTGCTTCCTCTATTTGGTTCCTCAATGATCCCTGGCTTGGCTTTACACTTGCTGGTATCTATCGACCGCTTCCTCTTTTGGCTCCTGATTGACTGACCCTGACCAGATGCATCCTGAGACACTGAAACAGGACAGATGAGTATTATTTCACCAGGTCAGGCCTCACAATACACACATAAAAACCATCATGCTGTGTGATTGCATAACCTTTGCCCTTCACACACACCACACACTTTTTGAAGAAGTCTTGCTGATTGCGAAAGGCGTTGTCCATTTCATGTCATTTGATTTTTTCAGAGTGGTTCTGTTTTGAGAAAGAAGATAAAGGTCCTGTAAGGGGACACATGTCTCCTGCACCTACACGGGTCCCAATGAACAGGTGAGCTCTGCTTTATGTTTCTGAGCATCAGCGCAAAGCACCGGAAAGCTCAGGCTCTGCTTATTTTGAGCTCTTAAAAAAGTTAAGTCTGAAGCCCTGTTTTCTAGGTAGCAATATATTTGTTTTGGAAGTTTACAAATTTGAGGATCACCAAGCTCAAAGTTTGATTAATTCCACTGCACTCTTTTATTTAGAAAGAAATCCCCAAATATGCTCCTAAGCCTGTTGGCTATGAGCAAGTTATTTGATTTGTTCCTCCAAATTTAAACAGTACGACTTAATTGCAATAATTTCAAAACTTAGATGTTTGACAGTCACAAGTATGTGTTAATTGCAGGTCTTCGGCAGCTCCTTCCAAACTTACCCCGAGCAGTTACACCAATCCTGCCTACTTCATCTTCGAAGGTGTGTCAGTGACACGCAAGGTGGAGGAGGCTCTTCCCCAGCGAAGGGACCCTCAGGTGATCTGGTCTGGAAATGAGGCTTTGCAGCTCCCAAAACTCTCAGGACGGCAGGGCTTTGAGAGGAGACCCAGCCGTAGATCAGACTTTACAGAGATTGAAATTCCAGCCATCCTGCCCCAGTACACTCCAACCAATGAACTTCATACACCCCAAACCAACTCCTCCTATCAGCTTTTCCCAGCCAAAAACCCATCTCCTATACCTCCACCTTCAAGTAACGCCATCTCACAGTTCCAGGAACAGACTGCACAACCCAGAGACAAATACCATGGTAAAAATATTGTCCAGGACTCCATATTGCCAGAGAAGAACCTGAGGAACTTGTACATGAATCACTCAGCAATCATCAGGGAAAAAGCCAGAAGGGACCAACTTCTTCCAGAAAGGACCAATCCTATCCGGACAGCCAAAGCGCCATCAGTTTTCCCCTACACGTCCACTCCCTTAACACATTGCCAGGCCTCTGTTCCCTGGATAGTGGGGCAGCAGCCCCCTGCGCCTACAGGAGACAACTCTCTCACTGCTTTGCAAATTGCCAAGTCCCTCAGTGAGGTCGACTTCTTCCCCACAGAGCAGAGAAGCCCATCCATACCCAACCAGAGGCCAAACTATAGGAATGGCCCCACAATGCATGGAGAGAGGGGCTACAGCTGGGAGAAAGAGGTAGGGCACTGCTGTCAAAGACATTTGTTTTAAAGGACATGAGTCCCAGTTCTCTGTAAAAAAAAAATCTATCTGCTTTATCTTAATGCAGGTGTCTGTCCTCCAAGGAGCACCTGAGACCGTCCGGGAGCTTCTCAGTACTCTGGGTCTGCAGAAATACACCTTGGGACTCAGCCTCAATGGCTGGGATGATCTAGATTACTTCAGGTAAAATGATTGTGGATAACATGGTCTACGTGCTGTACTTATGTAGGCCCATTACTGCATTCCACAGACAGACTGTTACTTCACAGTTATTGGCTTTTCACAGTTACAAGAGTTTGGACAAGCAAGGAGCAACTCCCAAACCTGAATGTGACAGGCTGTGATGCTAGTACCAACACCAATCGAGACAATTCCCCCAAACATGCACCTCTTTAGTCCCGAAATAAAATAAAATTAAAAACAAAACCAAGACACAAACTAGAAGAAGGGAGAAAAAGCTATTTTGTGAAAAACATTGTATTGACTTTGTATTTCAGGAGGATGTTTGTGGGTTTTACTGGTCCCTTCAGTACCGCTTCAGTTCTCTTGGAGCCAACATCTGGCAGCCATTACATGAAATGCAAATGCTCTTAGCCATTGTCTTCACTATTCACATTGTGATTGCTGCTTGGAGCTTACAGGCCACCTTAATTTAAGCTCTATTTGTTACAGGAAACCATGTTTTATTTTTCCACTACTAATGGCACCACTCTGGTATTCGCTTCACTCTGTGATGCATTCAAATCATCAAAGCACTTAAAGAAACCAGAATACCAAATGTAGGACACAGACATGATTAACTGGTAACATTGATGGGTAACCCACCTCTATTAATTGAGTCATACCTTTGTTCAATTCTTAATATATGTTGTAATGTCTGTTCACAAGACAGTTGCAACACTCACTTATAGGCATAATCAAATTACTAACGTTCATGTGACAGTCATGCACATCTGAGTGACATGAATGAGCATGACTGTCAGTGTAGAGGTTAGAACTTCACTGGGGCAGCAATGCTTAAATAAATCCTGTCATGATGCTTTAATGATATAAAAATAATGATAAAATAATTACATCATCAAAAGTTCTTAAGGTATGAGTTAATATATACAGTATTTCTGTCAAATTATATACATCTCACTTCCTACCTTCTACACCAATATAAAAGTGCTGGCACCACATGCGTTTTCAAAAAAATTACAGGACTATGATGTAATCAATAAATAACATATGTAAAAATTACTACTGTATGAATGACTTGTCTGAGTTTTTAGTAAAGTCATTTTTGCACTCCACAGTGGCATCACAGAGGAGGATCTACGCGCTGCAGGAGTGACGAACCCTTCACACCGACGCAGGATCCTCGAGAACCTGCCCAGGAACTGGAACTGACATGGATGGATGAATAGCGTGGACATTAGGAAGCCTCACTGTCATCTGAACTAGAACTGGAAGAACTATAATCGGATCACATCAGCTGGGCTTTTACCACAGCCCTGCCATCCTTTCATTTACTCGATCAATACTGTAACAATAGTATGTCTGTGTCAATACAGCAAAGGGAACATAATGCAGGAAGTACTTGTCTGTTTTATTCATCTCTCCATCTTGACAGATAATGATGGAGTGTGGGAGATGCCACATGTACAAATACTGATTATGGTATCAAGGTCTCATTGATTTTATTTTAAATGACTTTTAGACGACTATAAAAATATAGTCCTTCAATTTTCAGTGTTCACTCAAACCTAGTGTTTACCATTCACCTTCATCCCTTCTACTGTGTGCTTTCCATTACTCTGCTATTATTGAGCCTGGATCTGAGCTTGTAAAAGCCCTCAATTAAACCTATGGAGCATAAAATCCATAACTGTACATACTGTATCTACTGGAACATTGTCTGTAAAGTTGGCAAAGAAGGACCTGCCATATCTCATTTGGTTTACTGTCTCATTCTGTTGCTTATCATGTCACTTAATCAGTACCTATGTCCACTGTGCATGTTTTATGCAGCCTTTGTAAAGTGCATAAAGCAACTCTTGACTGTCACCAAGCAATCACAAGTGTCATTTCATGCTGTCGGGCAGAGAGTCTCTTCTTCTCTTCATGTCCGTTCCATTTCAGTGCACAAATCACATCATCACACTATCCTGCTTGTGTGTTCTTTAATGTCACCCAGTTCTCAGGTGTAGAATACGTATCTCTCTCTGTGATGCATCTGGGTGATGCTTGTTAAATACATAACATTGGTCTCTAAATTCAAGAGCATATAAAAGCAGATACAAGTAACTATTTTTTTTATCTTCATTGGAAGGAAATGTTTCACTAAAAGAATAATTTCTGCACTGGACAGTCTGATATTCCCACAGTGCTTGGTATCTTCAAATTTTCTATGTTTAAAGTGTAAAACAATCAATGGCACCAATCGATACCAACTATTACAAGCTTTATCCAACCACCAGTCATTGTGTTTCATCAAGCGACATCAAGTATTTGATTTATCTCTCCCTACTTTCACGTTTTTGTCATGTAGAGAATATTTCTACAGTCTGGATGACTGACTAAGCACCAGTGCTTCTCCACTGTTAAACGTCAGTTATACTTGTGAGTACACAATGACTGTCCGTGAACAAACATGCAAGTTATATTTGTCAGCTTAGTTAATACTAGACCATTGTGAAGAGATGAGTCAACTGTGAATCTGATCCTAACTCTGAAATACTCCACTTGGTGTGTGTGTGTTTTTTGCTTGATGTATTCAAGTTGACATAGTTACTTATTAAGGGATGACCAAACACATCCTTCTGTTTACCGATATGTGTCATTGACCTCTAACTGCTACAGTACTGCATGCTGGGATTTTTTGGCACTATGCAAATCAAATGTTTGGGTTGCAAAGTCCTTAAAGTTTGTCCTTTGAAGCTCCTACTTTATGTCTAACTAAATAGGGGTTTGAATTGACCTAGACGGTCCTTGACTATGCAGCAGCTTGTTTTTGTAAATCAGAGTGTAATTATATGTAAAATGCAATATATACTGTATGTTTGTATGTAAATATAGTAAGCTTTAAGACAAAATAACAGTCTATAGAGAAAATGGGGGGTTTTAGAAATAAAACCAACCAATCAACAAATTAAGAATCTCATAAAAGTGGGTTTTGTTTAACATGTAGTTCATTTGTAAGGTACTGTTAATCCATCTACCCTGCACTCTTGAGTGGGTTTCTGATGAGGAACATGCTGTGTCAGAGGCCCACTCACATTCCAGACATCTAAACCACAGAAACCCATACACACACAAACACACACTGCTACCACCAAGCTGACCTCTACATACATGAATCACTACTGTATCTTTGGCTAGGGAGAAGGGGCCATGCAGTTTCCACATGTGAGAGAGAAAGGTAAAATAAGGAATGTGTTATCACCAAAAAATAATCTAAATAATACTTTGGATTTGTGCAACCCACATGGGATAGCTCATATATGACTTATATTCAGTGGTGGGATTAGTGCTCAGATTCCATTACTTAAGTCAAAGTAGAGATATCACAATGTAAAAACACTCTACTACAAGTTAAATCTACAAGTAAAATTTTACTTGATTAAAAGCATAAAATTATTGTCAGCAAAATGTACCAAAAGCATAAAAAGAAGTACTTGTTATGCAGAATGACCCCTTTCAGAGTATTTTGGATTCTCATTGTTGGCACAATAATGTGTTAGGAGTAGAGCTGCAACGATTGGTCAATCAACGGAAAATGAATCTGCAACTAAAAAACGTGCTGGTTTCAGATTCTCAAATGTGAAGATTTTAAGCTTTTCTTTGCCATACATGATAGTTAACAGAATATGCTGAAGTTCTGGACTGTTAGTCAGACAAAACAAGACATTTTAAGACGTCACCGTCAGCTGTGGGAAATTATAATGGCCATTTTTTCAGTATTATGTGACATTTCATAGACAAAACAATTATTGGAAAAATAATCTGCAGATTAATCAGTAATGAAAATAAGCATTAGTTGCAGCCTTAGTTAGGAGTGTTTTGTTGTGGCAGTTTTGCCTATTTTTTTCTGGTAACAATGCTTCATAGTTAATAAGTTGATTACAGGTTTTGTGTGTAAAATCTTATTTGAAAATGTATGAAGCAGTATAAAATGGAAGCCCTCAAAAGTACCTGGATAAATTTAAACTCAAGATAGTTGGTCTGCCAAAATGTATGTGGTATCAAAAAAACATTACAAGTTAGAGAAATACCATTTGAAAAAAAATGTACTGGTGACTCTACTTGACTACTTTTGGGTCAAAGCATGACAGACCTCAACTATCCAGTCTGAGTGTAGGACCAGAAAACTGAACAACAGTGAGATGTGCGCCTGGCATGTGATCTCCCAGTTTATCTCAATGTAGACCATAAAAGGGGCATTCAAACCCAATGTGTCTATAGACTTTGGGTTATTGGAGTGCAAATGATCTTGTTTGCAACTGTGTGTCAATCAGACCTCAGTTTTTGGTAACTTATTAAGTAAACGCCTCTTATCATCTGTCTATGACAGCAACATTACTCATCCTACTTGCTTTTTATTTCTTTATGATCAGACTTTATAATTCCAGGCCTTATCATGTGAATCTTACAGACAAGCCTAAAATGACGAAGATTACTGAAGTGACAAACCAGTCAGTCACTCAAAACTTCCCATGAGCAAATCTTGCATTTTATAACAGCCATACAGGCTACTGTGCAGCTGTGCAAATATTAACTTCTATGACATTTCATTATTGACAACCCATTGACAACCCCCATTAAGGGTTGTCATGGGATTGATCATTCCGGATGATAGGTGAAAGAAGATTTTTGATCTTTTATTTAAGTAGAAGTAGCAATATCACGATGGAGAACTAAACAAACAAGGCTGAAAATAGCAAGAACAGGTATCCTATGAACAATAGAATATGTGAAAGATAGAAATAAAACAAAAGAAGGCATAAAAGCAATAAAATATGTAAAAGATGAGAATAAAACAAAGGAAGAGTGACAGTTAGTTGAAAGCAATACTGAATAAATTGTTTAAAAATGTTCACAGAGCTTGCATCTTTTGCATGCTTGGGTAGGGAATTCCATAGTTTTGGTGCATAGTTAAAAAGGCTGAGCTGCCTATTTTCTCATTTGTGTGACAGTTTGTATTTAAAAAATTAGCAACAGAGGATCTAAGAGGCCGTGATGGATTAGAATTAGTAATGTTGGCTGGTCTCAAACCATTAAGAGCCTTGAAAACATGTAAAAGAACTTTGGAAATCAATTCTAAAAGACATTGGAAGCCACTGCAGGTTAGCAGGTTAGCTATGCTCCCTCTTTCTTGTTCTGGTTAAAAGCCTGGCAGCTGAGTTTTGAATTAATTGTAGCTTATCAAAGGATTGTTTTGGCAGATTGGTGAAAAGAGCATTGCAGTAATCTAATCTACTTGAAATAAATGCATGAACAAGTTTTTCTGCATCTTGTTGGGATAGGAATGGCTGTACCTTTGCAATATTTCTTCAATGAAAGAAAGCTGCTTTCGTCACCTTCTTTATGTGGGATTTAAAATTCAAGTCTAAGTGGCATAATGCCCACACTTATGACTTCTGATTTAACCTATGGGGCCAAATTGCCAAGTTTGGCGAGAACTAGCTTTCTTTTTTTTGTGGACCAACTAATAAAATATCTGTTTTGTCACCATTATATTTAAGAACATTGGTCTGCAACCACTTGCCAGAACAGCTGTTAAATGGCAAAAGGTTTGGTCATCACTTGGGTCCAACGAAATATACAGCGGTGTGTCATCAGCATAGCTGTGAAAATTAAGCTTATGTTCTCTGGTAATATCACCTTAAAGAAGCATGTACAAAAATAAAACAAAACAGAGGACCAGGTCAGCTTCCCTGAGCAACATCAAAAGGTAACTCATATTTCCTTGAGACATGATCTCCCCCTCGATCTCCCATAGTGACAAAAACTTTCTCCCTGATATGTAAGAGCGGAACCAAATTAAAACACTCCCAGAGAGGCCAACCCAGTTCTCAAGGTGCTAAATAAGAATATTGTGATCAATTGTATCAAAGGCAGCATTGATATCTTATAGAACCAGAGCGGATACATTGTTGGCATCAGTGCTAATCCTGAAATAGCTGACAAATTTGGTGAGGGGTATCTCAGTGCTGTGATTTGCCCTGAACCCTGACTAAAACTTTTCTAAAATATTATTTTTGTTCAGGAAATCTGTAATTTGGTTAAAAACAACCCTTTTCAGTATCTTACTTAAAAACGGGAGATTTGATATAGGTCTATAGTTATTTAAAACATCAGTATCTATGTTTGTTTTTTTACACAGGGGTTTTATAGCTGCAATTTTAAAGGTTTCTGGAAAGCATCCAGTTTCAAGAGACATGTTAATGATCTATCTAACAGAGTGAAGCATACAGTTAAAACAGTTCTTAAAAAAATGTAGTGGGGACTGGGTCAAGCCAGCATGTAGAAGACTTACTTTCATTCACAGGCTTGTATAGTTTCTGATCAGAAATAGTGATGAATTTAGACATGTTTGCAAAATTTTTGCAAGGTCGACTGATGTTGTTACCACCATCTATGACAATAGCCACTCTTATGGAGGTCATTTTATTGTTAAGGAATATTGCAAATTCTAGTGGAAGCTATTTGGTCCAGGATGTCATTGACAGGGGCAGGATTGAGCAACCAGTTTATAGTTGTTATAGTAGTTGTTGTTCTTCCACTTTCTCTCAGCTCTCTACAGTACACACTGCACTGTACTGCACTGGAAAGCCCATGAGATAGTCTGTGTGAATACTAAATTCCCCAACAGGTGCTCAAGTTGTAAAGACTGATAATTACACCTTGAGGTGGACGGGAAGTCCACGCCTTTACATGAAGAGTTTACCAACTCTTGCGTAAACAGTCTTTTTTCCTCCACTTTCTACCGCTGCTCTACAAGATCTCTTTCGCTCACAAACAGTATCTGGTATCCATGGTGATATTTTATCAAATTATCTCTTTTCTTCCCTTAGTGGTGCAACTGTATTTAAAAAATTAGTCAGCTTGCTATTGAAAAAGTCAACCATTTCGTTTATATCAGATAGATTGGATACAGTAACCAGCTCAGAGAATTCACACTGGGTTTCGGTGTCTAGTGACCTTTTGCAAACAGTCATTTCTTTTGTGTTTGTGGATAAAAAAAAGGCACCAAAAATAATACCCTGTAGTGATCAGAAAACATGAAGTCAGGGGTGCCACCAGGGATTTTGGGCCCCATGAAAAGATATGACACTGGGCCCCACCACCTCACCACCATAGGCCACACTAACCCTGCGCAATTGCTGTAACGACACCTCCAGAATCCAATCAATCCATTCAAAGCTTTAAATAACTCTACCTTTGCAGGCTTGCAACTCTCTTGCAGTCCAATACTTACTGTATGATATTTACTGACAGTGAACTGTGAAAATATAACACTGTGCAGACATGCTGTGGTGTGCTCATATCCCAACTCTAGAACCCCCACACTTTTAAAATCGCTGCTCCATCCCTGGCTAAAGGTCATCTTCTACAGTCTAAACGTAATTTTAATGGTGAAACTGTTGAATAGAAAATTATCGTAACATTAATGAATAACTTAAAATAAATATGAATCAAATATACAATTAAAATAAATGAACATTATCATCTATAGAATGACAAACAAAACAATAAAATCAGCAGCAGGTTTTGGAACTAAGTATACATACCAACTGAGTATACTACCAATTCTTACCTTTTTAGGGATTTAGGATTTATACACTTTTCTTTTTTCATACTAATAAAAAAAGGAATTCCCACGGCCCCCCTGCAATTATGACAGCTGGCATATCGTTCAACAAAATGCTTTCAACCTCCTCCTTCAGCTGGAAGGAGGGCTGGTTTATTGGAGGGGGGGATGGGGATGAGGAGAAAGGGCTGCTGAGCTGCGTCTGTTGGCCTGGCACCAGGCAGGGACAGGGACAGTAACAACTGGTTTAACATGAATGGCGTCCAAAAAGTTTGCTTTCATTGATTAAATGTCGGCTAAGAGCGGAGCGAAATGTAAACACCCAGAATCTTCCGTGAAGATATTGATTAACTAATGTTTGGGGAGCAATAGTAACATCTTTCCCTGTAGACTGAGCCAACAGGTTAATTTCAACCACTCACGGATTACATCCACTTCTCATTGTGAAAAATTGGGTGACATATTGTCGCAATTTCCTTTTTCTCTCTTCCTTTTCTCTCTATTTCTTTTTGAAAACCAGATTTTCTTTAGGCTACTGGGTGAAGTCTAGTTCTCAAGTAAGGTTTTGATAGGATCTGTGCGTTTTACTGCACTCATCACACAGTTTAATGAAGAATGGTGACATTAAAAAGACATGAATGGTATGTATGAAATGATCCCTAGCAGCACCTTCAAGTGGGCGTTGGGCTCAGTAAATTGAAAGTGACTTTTACACTGCAGACTGTTTTAGGCGGCTCTTCTGCACACTCAGCAATGCGACTTCCCATTTCAGCCATAGTCTGTTGTGTCCGCGTACGCTGCGCTCGGTGTTGGCTGTGTGTGTGCAGCGGTGCTATGGACTACTACACGACTTCAACTCACCTAAAAAACAACTCTAAGAGCGTCTCTAATGTAGCCCACGCCGATGAAACTACATAAAGACGGTCAAAAGAGAAGCCGCTAAACTTCTGCTTTAAGGTGAAACTTGTGAAAAGACGACAGCACCGGGATCAAGATCAGCCTGCCAGCAGCATTTTTCTAAGGATCCAATTTGGGGTGAGTGCAGTCACGACAACGCGATGCTTGAATTCGTGTGTCTGAGAAATATCGACCGAGGATCATGTTTTGTTAAATACATACTGTATGTAGAAGAATCTCATGTTGAGCAATGCAGAAAAACTGGACAGATTTTGGAAAAAAGTTAATTTTTGTCAAAAGTTTGAAACTTAATCAACCGTAGTGGAAAGTAATTAGTACCTTTGCACTTTATGTTACACTTTCAGAGGGAAATTTAGACTTTTTGCCTACGTTTTACCCCAATACATTTATGTGAGAGCTATTAGGTAATTTACATGTGAAGATTTTTCAACTAAAATAATGTCCTGATGAAATATGATATAAATCACCCAAAAAGTACCTTCACCTCCACCAGCTACATTAAAATGTTGCTTACATGTTAATGCTTAAATAGTAATAATGATAATCCCATAATATAATATATTTAATATTAATATAACTTCTGAGGGCTATTTTGCAGAGTATTTTTGATACTTTAAATATGTTTTTCTGATAGGTAAGGCAGGTTTATTTGTATAGGACATTTCAACAACAAGGCAATTCAAAGTGCTTTACATAAAACATAAAAGGCAAGACAATAATGTAAAAGCAACACAAGGCAATATAAAATGACATTTAAATACAATGAAAAAGTATTAAATTGGAAATAAAAATAAACTAAAATAGAATAAGACAGATAAAACAGGAGAGGAAAGTTAGAGTGCAGTGTAAGATATTAAACAAAAACCCCAAATTTGATTATAATAAAGGCAGAAACGTCTTCAGCCTTGATTTTAAAAATAATAATACTGAGTAAAAGTTGAACATGACAATGTGAACTCATCTTACAGCAAGGCTGCATTACAGTTGCGTGTCGAATTTAGTGGCATCTAGTGGAACGGACTTGGTGAAAATGGAATGTAATATTCTAAGTATGTTTAAATTAGTTTATAATCCCATGAAAATAAGAATTGTTGTGTTTTTGTTACCTTAGAATGAACCCTTTGTATCTACATAGGGAGCGGGTCCTCTTCCATTGGAGCCTGCCATGTTTCTACAGTAGCCCAGAATGGACAAACCAAACACTGGCTCTAGAGCGGGCCTTTTGCGTTTTTTGCGGCCACTGTAGGTTCTCCACCTGCGTTCTCCCTCCTACATGCTTGGAGGGGGAAAAGGGGGTTTCTGATTTGTTGCAATCTGCAACCTCATCGCTAATTTCCACTAAATCTTACACACTGCACCTTTAAATGATTATTTTCATTATTAATTAATCTATAGCTTATTTTCTCAATCATTTGTCCTACAAAATGTCAGAACATTTCAATGGCTCATCATAATTTCCTGGAAGCGAAAGTGACATCTACAGATGCGAATGGTTGGTATTTTTGCTTGAAAAATTACTTAAACAATTGATTGATTGATGAAATAGTTGTCAATTACTTTTCTGTTTATTAACTGTTTTGAATTACGAATTGTTTCAGCTGCAACCTGCATATCTCAGAACTTCCTCTTCCTTTGACGGTTGTGTCATCTCCTGGCATGGAAGTGCTCCCCTGAGAGGAGACATCATTATGGAAACGGTCATCAGCAGCAGATCTGGCACACACAACCAGTCAACAACGTTCACCTCAGTATTTAACTCAAGCTGTCGCTTTGATGAGGAGTTTAAATACATCCTGCTGCCTGTTTCCTACAGTCTGGTGTTTGTGGTTGGCTTCGTGCTGAATGCTATGGCTTTGTGGATGTTCCTCAAGATGCGTCCGTGGAACCCCAGCACTGTGTACATGTTCCACCTCGCCTTGTCTGACTTCCTGTACGTCCTCTCCCTGCCCACCCTCATTTATTACTATGCCAACCGCAGTCATTGGCCCTTTGGCGTGGCTGCCTGCAAAATAGTGCGCTTCCTGTTCTACGCTAACCTCTACTGCAGCATCCTCCTCCTCACCTGCATCAGTGTGCACCGTTACCTTGGCATCTGTCACCCCATCAAGGCGCTGACCCTGGTGAAGTCCCGCCATGCCCACCTGGTATGCGGCCTGGTGTGGGCCATGGTGACCGTGTGCCTGGTGCCGAACCTCATCTTTGTCACCACCTCCAGGAGGGACAACGACACCCTCTGCCATGACACAACCAGCCAGGATGCCTTTGAGGAGTATGTGGACTACAGCTCTGTTGTCATGGTGCTACTATTTGGCATCCCTTTCCTGGTCATTGTGGTGTGTTACTGCCTCATGGCACGGGCCTTGTGCCGGAACAGACGGGGATTATCTGCCAGCAAGCAGGGCACTGCCTCACGTCGGAAGTCCATCAAGCTCATCATAGTGGTGTTAGTGGTGTTTGCTGTCAGCTTTGTTCCATTTCACATCACACGAACCCTCTACTACACCGCCCGTGTTCTGGATCTGAAATGTGAATTCCTCAACATTGTCAACTTTACTTACAAGATCACCAGGCCGCTGGCGAGCATCAACAGCTGCATTGACCCCATTCTGTATTTCCTGGCTGGAGATCACTACCGCTCCAAAATGCTCTCTGTTCTCACAGGAAAAAGACACACAACAAGCAGCCAAATACCTGAAGAGGCACAAATACAACCGAACAATGACATTGCTCTGGTCTACAAAAATACAGACTTTAAAGCCAGCAGAAAGGATGAGAGATGAATTCTTATAATCTTTTCAGGAATCTAAAGTATTAAACATGTATTTAAGAGTTCTGCTCCAGACCACGCTAATGTTTTCAGCACCAACATTTCCATCACATGGGTGATTTTCCTTTTTTGAACTGATTAGGAAAAATTGCAGTTTACTGTAAAATCTACTGAAGTATGCTTTCACTCCATGACATCTGCTTCAACAGATGTAAAGACAATGTTTTAATTCCCCTCATTTCCTTGAGGTGACAATGTTTGTAGGACAAATAAGTGTTTTTTTTTACCCTTTCCTGAACGCACAGCCTCCTACCAAAAAGGGATTCTTTCACAAAATGTAATATATAATACACAGTATACACAGTATATATATACACTGCTGTATATGTACTGAAGTAACTGTAATCAAAGCTTTTCTATTGGGAAAATGGTGCCTATGGAGAGGAAAAGTTTTAGATTATGTAAAAAGTGACTAACCACTAACAAGTGGTTACAGGTGCCATAAAATCACAGATGTTTCAGTCAGTGAATTATTGTCATCTAAGTAAGGAGAACTAAATTGGATATGGCAAACGCTGATATAAACATTCAGCTTGATATCTGACCAAAGATGACAGATCGTCTGGCTATTGTCTTTAAAATGAGACGATCATGATGCAATCCTTCCTGTTGTATCAACAATGTCATCGTGTTTCTCAGAAACCGTGGCTCCAAAAAGTGCAGCGCCTGATCTCAGCTGTTTTTGTCCTTCAATTTTCACAGCTGTCTTTCGCTCAACTATGAAGAAAAACAGAGGGGCTGATTTGGAGGAGAAGTACTTTTTCAAATCACCCACGCCTCATTAGAGGGAAAAGGGATTTTCCTTTTTTGCTTTTACCTTTGGGATTGATCATGGAATTTGAAAGCCTTTTTTCTATCAGTGATCTAGGTTGAACTTGATAGTTTTACAGGATGTGAAAGCAGTGTTGGAAACTTTCACTTAATGCCACAAAGTTGTTTTAATGTTGCTGTATGAATCTATACCGGAGCAGATGTATCCATACAACACTGCGTCACTCATGATGTTAATGAGCACCATCTTTGAAGAAATTGTTACTGCATGAGTAATGTTATGGTTAGTTATTACTACAGTAACTGTGTTACTGTATGTCACACATCATGAACTGATCATGCAGTTTCATTCTTTCATCCTTTCATGTTTCTCATGTATTTAGCAAAACTGAAACTAACTTCTGTGACCTTAAATGGTCTATTAAACAATGTAGTTAATGTTTATGGGAAGTCAAAACATGTGAGAGTACGTGACAAAAACAGGAACAAAATATTTTTCCATTGAAATCTACCTGAAGTCATGAAGCGTGAGAAAGATGTATGATAGCTGGAGGACATGAGGTACAAAAGGAAACACCACCAAAAAGTTTGGGTCACTGATGTTTTCTTCTGACTGCAAGAAAACGATGCAGGCTCCTTTTTGAGATAAGGGCACTGAATACATAAACACTGTAACAATGATAAAACAGTTTCATGTGAACAAAAAAAAAGAACTATGCATGTGCTTACAAATGTCTGATTAATCCCGTCAATCTTGATTTTCTCCTAATGATAAATTTCCCCTGACTGTAAGTCACTGTAAGGTTACACATTACTTTCACACTGTATGATAACATCTAATGTACACTGTATCTCAGCTTGTTCCAGCACTGCATTGTAGCTACACAATGCTTTCATTTAGGGCTACAAGGATTATTTTCATTATTCATTATATCAATTAATTGAGAACATAATCGACAGATTCATTAATTAATCATTGGGTGTTACGGAATTTTCCAACTTCAGGGGTTACAAATTGAGTTACACTGTAATTCTTAAGCAGGTAGGAGGCAATCTCTCCTCTCCTTGAGACTCCAGCTGTCTGTGATGTTTTGGGGAAAGCAGAAACCTCTCTGATAGAGGGTGAATCAGCATTGCCATGGTCACCAAGGTCGGAGGAGGCTTTCCTAGATAACACAGATAGGTGGATGCGTAGATTCTATTGACACAGTCAGACATTCAAAACCAAAATGTGCTGACAGTGACCTGAGGTTCCATGCAACGTGACCTGAACTGACACGGGTAAAATGCAGTTCCTTGTTTAGAAACTAGTGAACCAAGAGAGACTAATTTTTCATATGTAAGGCTGATCAGCTTGGGTTAAAGACTAAGACTTTCAGGGGGCAGATCGGAAAGAGACAGCATCCAAGTTGCAGATGACTTTGATGTTTGATGTTTCAGTTCTCCTTCGCCAAGTACTTCAATAAACATTTTCAGCTTTAACACATCAAAGGCTTGTGTCCACTTTTCTCCACTGAGGTGCTGACCATCGCTCAAAACATCCACAACATTGGGTCTTTAACCACTTATGTAAAAATATTAAGTCTACTATCAGATAAAATAATCACACTTAAGAAGCTGGAACCGGAGAGTTTTAGATTTTTTTCTTGAATGACTCAAAACAGTTATCCATTATCAAAATAGTTGGCAATTAATTTTCTGACAATCAACTAATCGATTAATCACCTAATCAATGCAGCTCGCAGCTCTTGCATTGATTGAAATATTCAAACCAAAGATCCTGTAATTTTATGCCCACACTTTTACATCATAAATAGATTTGATGCCTCATTAGTGTTTGGTATATTTGGATACTTTCAGCTTTTTGACAAGAAACTATAATAATGTTCTGTGTCTCTGTTTTGAACAAAGTTTGTCCACAGCATATGAGTTTGTAATAGTGTTGTGGAATTGCTGTAATAAAGATGAATTCACGAACAGCGACTTGTCTTTTAGAGTTTAATTGACACACATACAGTATGCATTCGGGATCCCAAGTCGGGATTAGACAGAGAGACCGAGAGTGAAGTCAAACATGTACGCTTATAGTCACAGCCACACCTGCCACAGAAAGTTACATAACAAAGACCCTTAAACTACACAAACTTGACCAATTAGATTGACGTTTGGTCCTTTGTACATCACTTGTCAGTGTTTCTTCCTGGAGTGAAGAGGCACTTCATCTATCTGCTGGGAACAGGAAGTTGAAGGTCAAATCACACAGCTATGAATTGATGACATTCCTGCACTTTCTCACGCAAGGGTTATATTAGTAAACAAGTTGCACATAATCATAAAAAACATGAGTGTAAATTTCCATTACAAACAGGGATGTTGTTTGGTTGAAGAGGTCAAACATTATGCAATTACACATAACCCATGAACAAAATGACACAGCATATTCACCCAGACATAAATTTAACACATGGATCAGTGGATCCAGACCATCAGTGCTGTCAGTCATTCTTTAATAGTTGTTTTCCTTTTATAACATCATTACAGGATGCATCTCATAAGTCTTCACGCATTTTTTTCTTTATCAGCAGGCCTCTGAACAGTTACCTTCATCAGCATCTTCAGCTTGTACTTCATGAACCAATAATTCTTATATGAAAAACAAGTCAAGGTGACCCTGACAAAGATCTGCTAGATTGACACATAATCTTATTTTTGATTGTTAAAACGAATCTAATGAAGCTTCAGACTCTTTGCTAAAGAAGGCAGATCATCTCTGTGCACTGTTCAACAGTTCATCTAATTATGAATGGCACATGTCTCTCAGCTGCAGTGTAGCTTGTTCTCTCTTGAGATGTAAGCTTACTAGCGCCTCCCTGTGGTGTGATTTTGTCAAGACGTTTGGTGACTGTTGTAGTGACAACTCAGGAGAGCTCCAGTTGGATTTCTCAGTAAAGAAGTCAGATAACTTTGTGCTGAAGCGCCTTGTGTGTTTGTTATTTGAAAAGGGATGAGATGTAGTAAAGTCTGTCTTGATCATATCACAAGCAGCTTCTGTCTTCTTGGTAGTACCAGGTAGTGTATGTGGACCATGTCTTTGAGAGCAGACCTAATAACTGAGAATCTGACTTATTGTGACATAAATCATATGTCAAGTTTATTTAAGGTTATTCTGCAGCATAACTCTGAATTTATATTGTTTATTTACAGTATTTGATCTGCTGATGTGTATTAGGATCGTACTCACAAAGGTCATAATGCATTCTGGGCAAAAATTCACCCTTTTTAGTTTACATTGTTGACTTGCTCCTTTTGCCCTTGATGTGCTGATCTCAGAAAAGTTTGCAAGCTTGCTTGTCTTGAAATTCTCCTTGAGGCATGAAAAGAGTATTTTGATTAAATAGACTTGAATTTTAATGTAATTAAAATTACTTTTAGTGATTTTCATGTTTCATGTCACACTGAATGATGAGCCACATTCTCAAATCTGTCTCTGTTGGGCTCATAAAACACTTGAATATCCACTGAGATAAAGTAAAGGTGTATGACTATCAAGGTAAAACCACAGCTGGTTTTCTTATGTTACTGTGTTATACTGTGTTGTAATATTGTGGAGATACAGGTTTTCCATGGTGACAAGATATGTTGGTGATATGCTGCCTTGTATGACACATTCTTATGAACACAATAATTCAATATGTGATAATAAGCAATACGTGATAGAAACTTCATAATCACACTGAAGTGACAGTAATGTTCCACCTTTACACTGCATGAAGATTTTAGAGGATATAATTGGGAAAATTGGAAAAATTATGTTCATGTCCAAATTCTTGTAATTCCAATAAGGTAGTTTAGAATGAATTAACTATTGCTTTTAGAGAAATATAGGTTAATGAAATTATTAATTGGTTTAAATAATAAATGATTTAGTAGGCTATAAACAGCGACAGAGAAGCTTTCAAAACTGCACTTAAAGTCTGCTTTATTGACTTAAGTCATCAAAATGTTCTGCTGTCATTCACCCCAGAGTAGCCTAACTTAATTTTACACTTAAACAGAGATATGTGTGTGCTTTTGGTTTGAAGCTATGTTGTCCACCATTAGATTTAGGAATAATCAATGATAATTGGAGGTTGCAATGTTTGAATATGATTCTTTTTTGGTAAGGTTAAATGTTTTGGAGTTACTGCAAGGCCCCACCCCTCGTCTGTAAGACAGCGCTGCGGGTTTAATCGCCCTTTTACTATAATAGTTAATCCGTGCATGTTTATGTCCTCCTTTGGTTTCATGTAGCTATATTTGATAATACTGAGGAAAACGGCAACCATTAACTGACGTGGTGAGCTCACTTAAGTTGACAGACGTTTAGCCCGCAGCTGTTCTTGAAGAAAATGACTAAATTTGCATTTAGCATTTACACAGAAGTACGAAGGAAACGTGACGCTGAGGCCCGTTCATAAAGGTACATTATGGTGCTATTTGATCCGTCACTCAATTAGGAATTTTAATTGTCACTCTCACTGTGAATAAGCAACATATACATGATAAAAATGTGCTTCAGAAAACCATATTAACAGAAAATTGTACTTTAAAAAAATATCCATATCAGACTTATAGAACTGCTGAAAAATCCCCGAATTACAATGAATTGATTTTTACTCAGAATACTTTAGAACAAGAATAAGTTTTATTATTTTCATTAATGTTTTTAAATAGCAAAGAAATACAATGCTTTTGCCATATGGTCTTAATATTTAATAGCTTAACTAAAGATATTGACCAGTAGTCGCAGTCATGGAGGAAAATGACTTGATAGATACAAATCTTATGAATTTAACAGTTATTTGACCACTGCTGTTTAAATGGCCTTATTGTTTGATGGTCTTATTTGGATCTCGATTCTCCAGCTTTACTTGAATTATTTGCACGTTTTTTTTCTTCTTCCTTAATCGACCATCATGCAGACCACTGAATAAAGCACTTGATGTTCTCGGGCAGTGAGGATGTCTGTGCTCAAGGACACTAAGGATTGCGAGTGCAATCAATGATCGAATTCACGACATTTAGAGGAAAGAAACACGTTTTTTTTTTTATGTTATTCTCATTGAAATATAGAAAAATAACCTGGCTGGGGAGCACGTGTCAGACTGCTTTGAGAAGTCTATTCAGCTCCATGTATTCATCATTATTAAATGTGAAAGTAGCCTTGTCGTATCCCATCACTTTAAAATACTTTGTGGACGCTTTCCATCAGCTCCAAGTATTCACCCTGCAGCAAAAACGGCTTCAAGTTGATTGACTTAAAGGCTGTTGTTGACATTTGCAGTTGTGGAGTGCAGAACTGAGGCAGTCTGAAATTTAAAATGCCACCAAAAATGCAAAAAAAAATCAAACTAATTTCAACTGATATTAATGGCCTTGAAATCTTGTTTTGGACTTTCATATAACTTGATGGATGAAATGAAATGATTATCATCCAAGGAAAGCCCATCACCAAAAAAATAAAATGTAACTGCATACAAGTATGTTTTAATTAAGAGGACATATTCCTGCTAATAAATAATAATAAAAAAAATACACTGTGTAATGACTGTGAGCTACACCCACGCCTCGGCCTAAAGTGATGCATTTGTTGAGCCTTGAACATTTTTTTCTGTGTTTTTCTCATTTGGCAAATTATAAGGCAGAGACGAGGGATTTCAAGGACGCGTGGACTTCAATTTAATCGAAGAGGCTGAGAGTGGAGTGGAAGAGTGACACACAGAGGAGAGAAGTTCATTATTCCGCTGAAAAGGAAACCAATGGCTTTCACAGTCACCATGGTAACTGGCCTTTCTTTTGCTGTCAGACCTATGATAAGGTACTTCACAGCATTAAGCACAATTATTGCAAGGTAAAAGGGGAAATATTGCTTTCCAATGCTAATAGATGTTAGATATTGATTGGCATGGCAACTCATATAGAAGTGTGCTCCGACTATTTCACCTGCCTGACTCCGTGCAACCTTTAATGAAATTTGATCTTGCATCTTTGCTTCGGCTGAACATCATAAAAAAAAACAACACTTTACTTCTGACATCAAGAAGATGAAGATGGATTCAGTAGTGAAACAGTGAGATTAAGCTCCTACTTCCCTTTTTGCAAAATTTCTCATAACATAAATACTAAACACCTGCTGTTTCCCATCATTAGCATGTCATTCTGTTGTCAAGTGACCCTGCTCGCACTCTCACACAATGGTGGGTCGGCCTTGGCAGCAGTGAGGTCAGCGCCAAGCACAAGTCCAGGCCATGGGGGGTGGTTTGGTTTGTGGCAGCCTGCTTAGTGGGTGAGAAGACTGAGGATTAACATAGTGGAAAGCATGAGAGCTGGTGTGTGTGTGTGTGTGTGTGTGTGTGTGTGTGTGGGGAGGGATAGGGTGGTGGGGGGCAAATTGTTTTAACCCCTATTACAGCAACTGCATGGCGCTTCTCTTATCTAGGCCGCTGCAGCCACTCATTAATATTCCGTACATATGGCAGTGCTTTCTGTATCATTGTCTATTAATGGGAGGGATAATCGCTCATTCAATTATCAAGCAGTCAGCAAAAGACCAACCGCGCCTGCACACCCCTGGTTCACACAGTGGCACAGCCCAAAACAGAGGTGTGCCAGTGAGAAGGTGAGAGCGATAGCAGGGATTACAACATATTAGCTACTTTAATAAGTCAGGCGTCGGGAATAATGTGAAGCAAATAGGGATCTGTTGGCGAACAAGAAACATGCCTGAACTTTGTAGCAACAAAGCAGAGGGGGGTATCTTAAACCTTTCTTCCTTATTGTTCATCTTTAAAAGTCACACATGGCTCTCTTGCACTTCAGTGTCATGTCCGTGATCTATGTGGCGGTTTCGGAGAGCGTTTCGTGCTTTTAAACACTGAAGCTACTCCTTTGTGACCATGACCTGTGGTCAGAAAAGGCCGTCGATAGCTGTGTGATAGACTCTGATGGCTCCGGCTGAATAAAGCTTGACCCTGATGTCTGCAGGCCAAAGATCTGTGAAGTGATCAAATGAAGTGTTCATCCCTGTTGATCTGTGCTTTGTGGCCTCAGGACCCTGAGCTGTCTGACTCCCTGCTGCCGAGGCCACAGCCTGGATATGAGGGGGTTACTGATAATAGTACGACCTCTGGCTGTTTTGACCTGAGGAGACCTTGTTGAGTCAACACAAGCACACACACACACACACACACACACACACACACACACACACACACACACACACACACACACACACACACACACACACATAGGCCCTGACTATGTTGGTGCCCTAGGCAAGATTTTGGAATGGAGCCCCAAAAAAGGGCAACAATAGTTCCTCCCGTCCTAGAAGTTTTAAAATTAACTCACACTAAAATGAAGTGCAACAATGGTACCTCCGGCCCAGACAAAGTCCTCCTAGTCCATGCCATTCAATGAGTGTTTGGTGGCTTTGCCAGAAGTAGCACATGAAGTTTGGTGGCTGTCAGGTGAAAACTGACAAGGACCTGCACACTGAATCAGAGCTCCCTTTTCTTTATTTGCGACATTTCAACCAACTACAGGTCTTTCTCGACTTGTGGAAGACCAGCTATCGATGGCCTTTTCTGACCACAGGTCATGGTCACAAAGGAGTAGCTTCATTGTTTAAAAGCATGAATTGCTCTCTAAAACTGTCACATAGATTACGGACATGACACTGAAGTGCGAGAGAGCGATGTGTGACTTTTAAAGATGAACAATAAGGAAGAATGGTTTAAGATACCTCCCTTTTCTTTATTTGCAACTTTTCAACCAACTACAGGTTTTCCTTGACCTGAGGAAGACCTGTAGATGGTCCAAACGTTGCAAATAAAGAAAAGGGAGCTCTGATTCAGTGTACTGGTAGTCCTTGTATCTAGTTAAATTGTTTTTTTGTATCCAGCGCCTATCCCACCGGTGTTGGGTGTGCACACGACTACTTTGTTTCATTGAAAAAGAAAGAAAAAACATTAAGAAAGGAGAACAAGTGCATATTTCCAAAAGTTATATAAAAGCAAGCACACCTGTTGGTAAGAAAAAACCAAATGAAAAACATGTCCCACTCATTCGGTGCCCCCTCCCTTATTCGGCGCCCTGGGCGACTGCCTATGTGGCCTATGCCACGGGCCGCCCCTGGCCACACACACACACACACAGGGAGAAAGAGGAAGAGTTGGAAAAAGGGTGTTTAGTTACCCAGTGCACTGAGTTTCTTCAGGAGGTGGGCCAGGAGATTGGGATGCAGAACTGTGGCAAGCGGGGGTGTTTTGGGGAAGTGTAAAAAAGATAGGAGGTGAAATGTTAACAAAATCTTATAAAATCCGCAGTTTGATAAATTTTCGCATTTTGAATGAACCGAAGGCGGCTGTGGCTGTGGAGGGCCTTTGTTGGAGGTCCCATTTTCTCTGGCAGAGCAGCACGCTCACAGGGTCAGCGAAGTTACGAAAGTAATTAAAGCTCGGTGATTCACTGCCTGCTGCAGAGAAAAGAAAGCAAGCTGTCATTCTGATTTAGAAAAATAAATTACAATTTTAATAATGGGGGAGGATGGGGGTGCGAGAACGTCTAGAGCCTTGGTGGGTTGGGGGGAGGCGGTGGGGGGGGCGGGCATGTTGGGTGGGAGGAGGGGTCGAGGGGGTTGTGGGCTGCCTACTTATCAATAGTTGCAATTTTTTGAAACCGCATCGGTTGTACATTGCGAGAGCACAAGTGCCCTTAAAAAAAGAAAACCCTGGAACATTAACATACTGATTTCATGCGCATGGCAAAGGGCCTGAGCCAATATCAGAGAGGACTCAGCAGTCCTATTGTCTGCTGGGACTCTGGTCCCCTCTGATATGAAAATTCAATTATTTTATAACTAGATCTGGCGCTGCGTTTTGACAGTCGACGGTAGCGCCTTGCCAGCTGCATCAGTGTGGGGGACCAGAGGCTCCTGATAGCGAGAGGGAGGCCTTTCAGACATTGACATGTTTTTGGGGGACAAGATTGCCTAAATGTGTTGCATTTAAGGACTGAAAGTTAATCTAATGCACCACCATTATCTCACTCAGGTAATTCCAATACCGTCCTCAATCTATGTTTACGCTCATGCACGCACCCGCATACTCGCACATCCATTCATTCTTCAGCACTTTGAATCTGATTCCCAGGCTTTCTGCATCCAAACAGGTAATCTATTTATTTATTTTTCAGCAGTGCATATTCTCAGGGAGCTGGAAACTATATGAAATAGAAGTTGTTTTCTAAGACACATCAGCAGTTTCTAGGTAGTAATTCTGTAAAAAGACACACAGGAAAGCCAATATAGTACTCAGTGTCAAGAATCTTTTTTTTTTTTTCAGAACTGTTTTCCATGTACTTTTACACTTTTGCATTGCTGGTTGCAAATCGCATATACATAGAGTAGATATGTACTGAGTTATACACACTTCACAGATCGGTTTTTTTTTGCAAATATCTTTGTCTGGAAAAAGCATAGTACAGGTTGTTTTGTTGTCACAGATTTTTAAGTACAGAATTTCCTCCTTGTTAATTAATGTATTTACACCAGTTCAGACACCAAAACTTTCGAGGTAGTATCCAGGCGGGGACAATCAGCTGGCCTATTTTCTGAGTTTATGGGACAAATCCTTTCATTACCTTCGTAGCCCATTGTGAGTGTTCTGAGGGGGGTCTGTTAAGATTAGGGAACAGGAAGCAGCCCCCCGGTATGGCCCTCTCACTCAGACCCCACAGTGTTGTGCTTATTAACCCAGCCTGGGAGAAGACGTACCTGCCTCCCCTCATTAGGCCGCAGTGGAGTACTTGCTCAGCCCGTGGAAGAATGGAACATTAATTAGTATTCTCTGCAGGGGGAACCGCCATTAGCACTTAATTAGCAGTAAGAGTACCATTCAGTCGGCCGGCCAGTAATGTCTAACACAATATGTTCTGTGTCTTTTCCCTGTGTGTCATGGCAAAACGCTGATGAAAGACCTTGTTGTTTGTGAATGTGTTGTTAAGCAGCTTCCACATACATTTTAAATTTGTTTAAAATGTCTTCTCTTATCTCTTTACTGTCTTTATATGCAGCTCACAAACCAAATTGTCACAGTTTGTTGTCCTTTTTTTCTGCAGAATATTTGTTTGTTTCTGTATGAAAGCTGGATTTAAGGCGCACTGTAGGCCCATGTTCCCCAAGTCAGCATGCCTCGATCCTTACCTTTATAACATTTAACTTTGTGTGCTGCCCTCGCACTGTTGTTGACCTCCATGAGGGCAAACGCTCTATTCTCAGCTGCCCACACAGCTCAGCCCGTGGTGGTAAAGTGGGTGATTAGGGGATCGAGGTCAACTTTTCCCATTGGACTTGGGGAAGTTCCTTTGATCTGCTGAGTAGGCATTCTTCTCTCTTTTCTCTGTGTTCTGTGTCCAGCACCGTCACCGCCGAGGAGGACAAGGGAGGCTGTTAACCCGCCTCGGTCCACTCCTCGGCCTCGTTGGTACTCAATCTCCCCTCTGCACCAACCCTCCCCTCCTCCTTCTCCACCTACAGCTCATTGCCTTTGGAGGCTCAGGCGGGTGGTGGCGGTGGTACCTTTCACTTCCCGAAATCTGAGAGGCGGAGAGCTGTCATTTGCCAATTTGGTCTGAATGGGGCGGACAGAGGATTGAATGTCGTTTTCCCACCAGGCTGCACCATCCAGACCAGCAGGGGAGGGAGGGGGATACAGGGAGCGGGGTGTAATGCTAGAGTAAAATTAGAGCTTTGATGGCAGCTAATATGATGGGTGGCACTGATGTGGATTTCCAGTAAAGACGCCACAGGTTCCCTGCCTCTCTCTCTCTCTCTCTCTCTCTCTTTCTCTCTCTGTCTCTCTTTCTCTCTCTCTCTCTCCCTGTCTCCCTGCCTCTCTCTGTCTTGCAGCCAAGCACTGACACACCTATAAGATTATGCGATCCCAGCCTTCTTTCTCAGAGCTGTAATTTCTCCCTGATCAATGTAATTATACATCTCCAACTTCAAGCCTGCCCCTGTCTAAGGGCCAGACCGGTCCTGTTTCTCTGCATGGAGAACGCCTTCTTCTCTCACATATACATACGCACGCAAAAAACACACACACGTACACGTTCATAGATCAGCCTTTGAGCAAGGGAATACACTGCAAAACAAGACTCACAATGTTTCCTCTCATATTCCAGGGAAAGTGGAGATGAGAGCAAGCACAGATTTTTATTACAGATGTCTTCCACTTTACATTAGTATATGACACTGTTGTAGGTATTAGTGCTGAAATGATCAGCACTAAGACATACTTAACATTATTTTTTCATTCCTAATTTTAAGAAAAGTGCTCATAACTGATGACATGTTTCAGAGGTCTGCTACAAAAAAACGACACATTACTTTCTGCTTGTCTTAGAGACCCAAGCTGTAAAACATGATTAAAACATGATTAAATGCAATTAATTTTCATAGTTTCAATATCTGAGTTCAGTATTGACATTTCTTTCCTCTCAGAACCAGCCCTCCTAAATCCCAAATAAGTCTTTTTTGATTTCTGTTTTTTAAGTTTTATAACCCAAACATTAGTAACAACACAATGTAGGATAACCATAAACATCTTATTCTCAAATGGAATATATATTTTGTATTTAACATATAAAACATATAATATTTTCTTGTTTGTAAAAACAACGTTTATGGTCATTTCTGTATTATGTCACATTTATCAAATGTGCAAGCACATACAGTCATTTTCTACATGTTGGGTTTTAATGATGTCAGAAGAAAAGAAAAATATTATAGGGGGGAAAAGTTACTTTTGCAATTCTTCTTTTTTTCATACAGCACTGGGGTCTCCCAAACACTGACTATGTAAATCCAGTGTCAACATAACACAAGGACAAATTTCAGCAGAAATTTAATCAACAACAATTTTAATATTCAATTAATTGTGTATGTAATTTAGCAAAAAAAAGGCTCTAGCTTTTTAAATGTGAGGATGTGGATCTTATTCCTATTTCATATCATTATAAACTGAATTACCGTGGGTGACTGTTGTTCAGGCGAAATAAGCTTTGGAAGAACACTACACTGGGCTCTGGGAACATGTAATGACCATTTGCTGAATGTGTTGCATTAGTTGCATCCAAGGTTTAGACAAACAGTAGATTAATCAGCAGTCAGGTCAGCAAAAGCAATTGTACAAGGGCTGGGGAGATTTTTTATGTTTTACTCACTTTTATTCACTTTGAGTTTACAGTATTGTGATGAGGTGTTAAATGAGTAAATGAGAAGAGTCCTCGGTATTGGAGCTGTTTCCTTCAGGGGTTTTGAAAATCCACATTAATCACTCAGGCCCTGAGCTTCCCCTCTTATCCCGCTCCCACCACGAGACACGAGGATGCACGAAACACAACACTGGGACCTGCCTTAGGGCCACCAGGCGAGCACACATTCACATACGCATTCACACACACACACACACACACACACACACACACACACACACACACTATGTTAGATGTTTTGATAGCTTGTGAGGCACGAGCGGCACTGTGATGCTCTGACATATGGAAGGTTAAAGGCTTCTTAAATATCCATATCAATCTGCCCGGCTGTCAGCTTGACAATGACGGAAACAGGACACCATTAACAGCGTCAGGCTGTATCGTCCTCATCGGTGCAACATTAGAGAAATAGATGACTCTCTGCAAGACATTCCTCTGGACGTTAGCCAAGCCAGTGCATGAAGAGCGACTGACAGTTTTGACTTTTTGATTTGGTTTGAATGCCAAAATACTTGTGTTGTGAATGTTGTGGGTTTGATGTTTGTATCAAAATGATATATGAGGCTGGAGCTTCCTTGTTTGGTTCAAGAGTCAGAAATATAATATCCTGTTTTAAAATGGCTCTGATTGCATTGATTTCATTGTTCTGCTTTTTCTTGGTAATGTGTATATGCTTGAGACCCATGCGAGGCGATTGTCCTCTTCCTGCTGCACAGAAAGCATTGTACTCTGCTCTCTCGGGATGGGAGATGTTTTGTTTTTTGAGCTCTTTCACACCAGCTCTCCTCTTTTTTTTTTTTTTTTTTTTTTTTTTTTACACAATAGCCCTCTCTCCTCTCACCCAGCATGGCAACCCTTTCAAACGGGAAGCTCCAGGTCAGTTTCCCTTGCCAAGTTTTGCAGCCTGCCATGTTGTCTATTCTGCTCAGCTATTTAAAAAATGTTGAATATCAACAATGGCTTTCACTGGTGCATTGTCAACTTTTGTATGAAGCAATCTTGGTTGAATGAGATGGGTCCCAGAGCAGGGAGAGCTCAGCTGCAGTGTGCACTACCACACCAGTGACTGCCCAGCTCCCTCGCTCTTTTTATATTTCTCTGCTGCACTGGGAGCTGCCATGGTTGTGGTGGTGGTTCTCCGGTCTCAATGGCCATGGCTGGAGTCTGAGCTGAGGCTATGGGCTGTGGATGTCAGTGCTTTCTTCCAGTCTATTCTCTGATAACTCCTCTCGGTCCTTCTCCTGGGCCTGCTGACAGCCAGCTGTTGAAGGTGTGTCTAACTGAGTTATTGGGAAGCAGCAGCCTTGGGACCAGTCAGAGCTTGGTGAGTGTCCTCAATTTTGTGGCCAGAGTGGGAGGAGGTTAGTAGTAAAGAGAGGATAGAAGAGGGAGGGGGCTTTCAGGGAGATAGTGCAGGGAGCTTTGTGTTGTGTGTGTTGTGTTTACTCGTTCTATTCATGTATTTATTTATTAAGACATTGTCTGGTTTATCCAGTCGAAAATATTTTATATCCTGCTGCAAACAAACTGACACAGAAAATCAGATATCAGGCTCCATTTCTTTTATTTGCCAACGCCATACCCTTCACAAGCATTTTGACACTTTAACAATGTTTAAATTCCCCACAATACTAAAGGTTTGCTCTGTCTGATATGCACTCTGGATGCATCAGTGACTTTTATGCTGAACACCGTGTGTTTGCACAAGCACATACATCTATGTTTGTGCAAGTGGAGAGAAAGATGAAAGCAAGAATGAGAGCTTGCTTCCAGATAATAGTAGCTTAGGTTCTTTGTCCCGCTGTCAGCCAGGAGAGGAGCGAGGCTGGAAATCGCTCCAATGCGGCAGCAACATCTTGTATGTTTCATTGACATATCAGTCTATGGGGCAATGAGCCGTCGCCTCTGCACTCCTCAGCACACTTCTGGTCTGTGTGTGTGTGTGTGTGTGTGTGTGTGTGTGTGTGTGTGTGTGTATGTGTTTGTGGATGTGTGTATGTGTGTGTACAAATAGGTGGCACACAGAGGTAGTTCTTTATTAGTTGTGTTAGTAAAAAGCAAATGTTGATATAAGCGAAATGTAAAAGTAAAGTATCCACAATGGGTTGAGACAGACTAGCATTTCTTTTCAGTAATTACACTGAGAATTCAGGGTAGTTATTTTTGTATGCTTTTACACGTCTTTCACTTTTTATCTTTTTTTTTTTGTACACTTGGACATCGTACTCAGGGGGTAGGAACAAGCGAGGTAAGGCACTAATATTTAATATCACAAATCACAACTGTCAGGTACGGGAGGCAACTAATTCATTTGAAAATTACAATTTTATTGCTTATCTTGCACTGTCAGAAATTAAATTTGTTTGTCAGAGTGGGCACCAAATTTTTAACTGTTTATGTTAAACTGTCATCTAAATTTTAATCATTTTTACATGTTCTTGTGACTCAGATATAATTTAGTCATGCATCTTCCTTTATCATATAAATGGCGGTAAACAAGAATTTACTCGAGTGTGATACAGACTTGTCAAACCTTATTCAAACACTTACCTGAAAGCTCTAAATATTAGAGTCCCAGTAAACACAGCGGAGACATCCTGCCTTCTCCAGGACCTGTGTTGTCCTCTGTCTCACCTCTCTGAGCTCAACCCAGGGCAAGGTGACCAAATTCATCTCAGGCCGGCCCATCCATTATCTTGTCAACACAGCCAGCTTCCCACCTTAGTTTGCTCTTCTCCCAGCAGACTTACTGTAATGAAATACGCAATAATCACCACGCTCATCTCGTCATGCTCAAGGTAATTAATATATTTAGAGGGCGATGGCTAACTCTTAATTAAATTATGCCTCTTTTAATGAGACCTTGACTGGGACTAAATTTATGACCACTATCTGCTTTATCAAGTGCCTGGCACGCAATAGAGATTTGTCATTTTCTCCCAAATCACAACTAGATTACGCATAATGGTACTCATGATTTATATATCAATTTATGCTTGTTTGTTTCTTTATTTAAGGTTTAATAAATTACCTCTTATAATTACCTAACCTACTTTTGGGTTCTTAAAAGCCTCAATTTCTGCAATTAATGCCCAGCGCTGTATCACTGTTACATATTCATTTTGGAGGATAATACAGATAACAACTTGGTGGCATTAATCATATTACAAAATTGGGTGTATTTAATTAATTAAAGTTACACTGCAAATTAATTGTGCATTTTCACAATATTATCTTAAACTAATGAAGGCCTGACAAAGAGACAGTTTCATTTTTTAAAAAGGAGGCTAGATTAGTGGGATCTCAATTATGGCTAAAACAAAAGAGGGCTGCTTGCTTGGGCATGGTGCAAAGCAAAAAATGACGATTCAGCACTTTCTTCCAAACAAAAAACGGAGAAAGTTTCCTTTGTTTTTGAAAAACTGAACATGGCAATGATTCAAAAGATACATGGAAAATAATGAGCAGTGTAATTAGCCACTCAGGCAATAACAGTATTTAAAATGATCATCATATAGAGGAGCTTGATAATGCCATTCACAGACAGTAGTTTCCAAGCAGCAGGCATTTTGCTTGCTGACAGGCTATCACAACTTTAGTGCTGAAGCAAAAAGCATCTGGGGGCTTAATTTAAACCGTATTCTCTTTTGTTGCACATATACAGCATTTGGTAATATTCAGATTACATCTCACAATGCACTGTCTGTGTAGCAAACCCTTGAAACCGGCAAATGAGATACATTATGATGTGTCTGTATAAATTAGATGACAACAGATCGGAGGATTCAAGTGTGAGCTGAGCTTTAGTCGAGGAAGTTCAGGCAGAAGTGTTGCACACTGACTGTAATACATTAATGGCTTAATCCAGCCTCACCCAGTGGCTCAGAAACAAAACCATATTTATTGAAATTTTCTGCTTAATTAAAAATGAATTGAAATTAGCTTCCAATGGATAGGAGCTTATAATTCACAGTAATTTAGTATTGTATTTTTCATTTAACGCATCATATACCAAATGTTTTAATATGAGTGTTTCTCCTAATCTGCTAAGTAAATGTAAAGACTCTTTGTCTGAGAAATGACTTCAAGGAGCTAATAATCATTGTATATTCATTTAAAATTGCTTCCACCGATGTCCTCCCCTGTGATATAATTTCATTAGCTTTTAGCTTCATTAGTCAATAACCACAGGAGAAAAAAAATGCTGGTGTCAATTATGGGAACTCCAAGGGTCAGTGAGTATATGAATTTTTAACTGCACACTGCTGCATGTGATTATATTAAGTGGTCTTGTAACAATCATTAACCCTGTGTATGTGTGTGTGTGTGTGTATGTGTTGAGTATACTTGATCAACTGTGTTTGAAATGTGCATCCCTAAATGATAAGCAGCTACAACCAAAGAGGTTGAGGTGATGAAGTGAAAAACTATTCCCTTGGCTAAGTGAGATGGAGCAGAGAGCGTTGGGTGGTCACGCCTTGTCTGCTCATGACAGTGGCGGGTTAAAGAGATTACACTGGGTCTGTGTCAGCAGCCTTGGCCTTGCTCACACAAGAACATAATGAGGAAGGACATGCTTGGCCTGCCGGGGAGAAAAAGAGGCTGAAGTTTGAGGCATTCTTCCCAGACAGCCACAGGAGGCAAACAGCTTTTTTTGCATGTTGTTTTACAACCAGAGGTCAATAAGTAAGACGGTTACATTCCACAGAGCTGAACAAGGTGGTCGTGGAGTGCGGACATATCACGTTTGGGTCTCACTCCCCCCCCACCATCACCACCACCACAATGAAAACACAAATTACCGTGCAACAGTGGAGGTAAGAATGAATCGTTCTCCATTAGCCCCCGTGTCCTCCTGGCAGACATGCAACACTTCAGTAAAGCTCACTTAAAAAATCGATGCATCTGTCCTCTGAGTGTGTATTTTGGTTTCTTTTGAAGGTTTGAGTGACAGTCCCTTCCTTCACCTATAATGACTGAACTTAGACGCTTTCACTGCCTCAGATGGGCCCACAGTGGGAGATGATCCTCGGGGTTTGCGTCCCAACTTGTGGTGAGTTTACAAATCTGTCTGCGGGCGCGTAATCGCCGCGGGGGGCGTGACCTTCCCGCAACACCCCCACAATGTATGAAACATGGAAACCCCCCCACCTTCCCCACCCAATATTTGTAACTGAAACGACATCAGATTCGCCCAAAAGCTGAAAGAAAACTAATTTGTTTCCTCAATATTGTCTGAATTATTCACAGAAAGCCTCCTGCGTCTCATCTGTGTTTGTGTCAACAGCAACAGCGATTATAACAGCTGTGATCGCGGTGCCAAAGCTTTGGGTCCGTCCTGTAGGTCCTGAGGGCCCGCATATTTCTGGTCCTCAGAAGTGGTATTTTAATGTAATAGAGCGGAACTTAACGTGAAGCGACAGGAGGAGGGGGAGAAATATCGTGCTGCACATAACCAGAAGCTTACAGGCCATGGATGTGTTACAGGCAGTAAAGTTAAAAAAAAAAAAAGTGTTTCAGGCTTTCCTCCACATTTCAGCACACAGACTGGCTCATAATGAAAAGTGTAGAGAGCACAAAAGCCTCAAATTGCGTGTCTTTAATTAGAGGTGCGCACACACAGAGCTCTCCAAAATCACAAACCAACTTTCATGTATTTTGCTTCTTTTACGTCTGTAATATTTCGCATCTGTAACAATCTACTTAAACGTCAAATGTCAAAATACAGCTATTAATGTGACTCAAGCGGATCTGATAGATTAATGTCTGAATCTTACAATAATGTCGTTCAGGTGTCACTAAATGGATCAAGGATTTTGCAGAAACATCAGCACTGATACTCTGTTTGGTGCCCACAGCTGGCTGCGTGTCACAGCTGGCTGCAGCATCACACGGCAGCAGAAACGATAAGAGCATCTCCAAACTGAGAAAGAGGCTGTGCGCATTTACGCACGCGGCACAGCATTCACTCATTAACACCAGGTCAGTCAGGATCTGACGGTAATTAATGTTCTGTACACATCCACACAGGTCAGCTGCTACACACTGATTCCAACTATATATATGGCGGAATTGTTTGTAATAAAGCAGCTTTATAGATGAATCCTGAGCTCCATCAGAGCTGTGAGGATATTTTTTATTTTAAGTAGCTAAAAGTCCAAGATAAGCCTACTTCCCCATATCCACTTGTGCCCCCCCCCCCCCCCCCAATGTCTGACTGAAGATTTCGCCCTTGTCTGTCTGCTTCTTCCCCTCTTTCGTGATTACTGTGGACCAGACAACAACAACATGGTCTATATGTTGGAACAATCAAGTAAAATTGATGACACAGGGCAATACTTAAGAAAATCACATTTCTCTTAATCTTTTTTTTTTTTTTTTTTTGCTATTTCTTCACATTTTTGACATTTTGACAAATTGACTTATTAGTTATTTTGAGGAAAATATATAAATCTTGATTTTTTTTCATTGTGATGAAAAGTAAATCTCAGTAGGTGAAAAAAGTTTTTATTTATTTGATGTTTGCATCTCAAAGAGAGTTTATCTTTCCTGAGGACACATTTTTTAGTTAAACTGGACTTTCTTTATGCAGCATCAGAGTAAACAACAAATATTCTTACATTTTTATTTATGCCACGAGGATATAGAAATACTTTCATCCATTACTTTATTATTTCGAAGGAAGCTGCTATCAGATCTGGCATAAGATGTTATCAATAACTGATTTGATTTTGGCTTTATATGGTACCTGTTGCTATAGAGTAACTTATAATATAAATATATATTTTTTTAATTTCCCAACACTAAAAATGAATTTTGCAGAATTCTGTAGATTTACTGTTGCAACTTTAGTAAGAATTTCCTGACATGAAATATTGAATCATTGGGAAAACATTTGTAAAAAAAAATGTTAACGAGGTGATATAAAACATGTTATCAAATAAAAGAGAGAGAGAGAGAAAAGAAAAAAAAATCTAAGCACCGACAGAGTAAAAATATTTCCACAACCATGACTCTGCGTTACACACAGACATTAAACATATTAATATATACATATTAACTATTTTTGTTCAGTATTTTTTGTCAACGACATCTCTTATGGGTCAAATAAGTCAAATTAACGTCATCAGGAACACTATAGGCCTGCTTTGTGCAATAAAGAGGTGATAATAGCAGCACTTTTATTCCTTTAAATGACCCGTGAATATTATTTTACCTGTGTTGAACTGGGAGGACGCAACTATTCACGCCGACACAATGGGAACAGCAGACCGTGCGTAAATTGCATCGTCATTTGCATTCCTGGTCCAAAAATCATGCAAATCTTAATGAGACAGTCTCTATTGTGGCTGTAATTGAAAACCCATTCTTTCTTAATTACTTTTCTCAAAGGCCTTGTCCGCAGTCACTGAGCTGAAACAAAAAAAGTTATTGATTCTGGAGGTCGTGGGGTTTAAAATGGACACGTTAAAATAATGTTGTTTGTTATGAGTTTGAGATGCGATTTTCCATTATGAAAACGTCCCTTTTCTTTGGAGGAGTTATGAACAAAAAAAAAGGATAAAAACATAAAACTTGCAAACGTAGGCCTCAACAATCAAAAGCTGTAAACGACCATAAATTACAAGCTATTATCAGTTAGTTATTTGCAGCTGAAAGACAGACATGCAGCCTCTGCGCTTTGTTGTATATTATTAGAGTTGGAGCATTTTGTCTGTCGTGAATTCAAATTGTCTGACCATAAAGCTCTATTGACAGCCGAGCAAAGGATGCGGACATGCAGGGAAGTGAATTGTTTTCAAAGGTGGGATTAATGTCCTTTTGTGTCAATTAGTCCAACTGAATAGATTTTAATTCCCCTAAAGCTCTTGGCAAATATAACTGACATTTTTGGTTTTGTTTAGGCCACAATCCTTCAAAAAGAAAAAAAAAATCTGTGATTCCTGTCAAATTTAGTCACTAGATTTAAAGCTGTTAACTTTATTGTCCAATTTAAACAACATATTCCCTTTAAATAATCCGATATATATTTGTTGTAACGAAAAATAACTAAAATGCATTGAATTCCTTACAGGAAAACGATGATTTCCTGAGCAGGTTTTTTGTTTTCATTCACGGTGCACGCCACACGCACATGCGCAATTCATTCGTTTTTTAAACATTAAATTATGTACGATCAAGCTGATTGTGTGCAGGTTATATCCTCCCATCAGGACATCCACATATTTCCCAACATTCAACAGTGGGATCCAGCAGCCTCGCGCCCTGAGAGCCCTTTGGGCTGTCAGGCTTGTTGAGTCTGAATCAGAGCAGACTGCGCTGGTGGTCCTCCGTTCCTTAATTAGGAAATTAGCTGCACAGAGGCCCTCATTACCAAACCCCGGGTTACTCCTGGTGTTCTCTCTCTCTCTCTCTCTCTCTCTCTCTCTCTCTCTCTCTCTCTCTCTCTCTCTCTGCTACCGGTCAATTTCCATAAGAAGATTACAAGCGGATCAGTATTGAGATCTGCCCAGATAAACAAATAACTGGTCCCTGAGAATTAGATGACTGCTAATTGGACGTTAGTTTTATTGCTCCTGCTCTGTTTGTAACGCCCCATTGAACGTGGAAATTAAATTCATGAAGTGATGTCTCTTTTCAGTTGATTTACTACAACTATATGGCTGAGGGACTATAGGCTTTCCCTCCCTTTAAGATAAGAGACAATTTTATTTAAGTCATTTGTGCCTTTATGTGTCGTCTAATCCTACAAGTCATAAACATTATTTACACCCTTTTCTTTACTTCTGTTTTCGAGCCATAGTCATTATTGCTGCTTATATAAATATCTATATAAACATTAATGCAATACAATACGCTCTTATTGAAAACAGCCTCAGCTTTTTTTTTAGTTGTATCTTCAAAACAGAAACTTCAATCCCAGGGGAAAAAAATGGAGCAACATCTGGTTACTGACAGATGTCATCGGTTCATTGATAATTTAATAGGAGCAGCTCGTTAAACCCTTAAATTAGATGGAACACGTGATCTTGAAACAGTGTTTTCAACTAAATGACCAATTTTTCAAATCGATTTTGTTGTGTTTTTTATGTTGATCTTTTCTCTCCACATGAGTGATAAGTGATTAAATAAATATTTATATATAATGTAGATCCTTCAGGTGGACGCACTGCCCTGCATCTGTAAATGCAGGAGGCTGCATTTTAAAGTTTGAACACTCCAGGAGGTGAAACGCTCTAAAATGCACATACCACAACGATCCCCGCAGAGCCCATCTAAATACTGAGGTGTTAATAGTGGTTTTCGATGGGCGATTCGCGCGTAATCATTAGCAGGTGTGAGTTTTGCCCCGTTGGGCAATTGGTTTCAATGGCGAAGCGGCGTTTTAGGTCGTTTGTAAGGACACACATGCAAATGAAGGCAACTCCACGGCGATCATTTTAATAACCATTAACACCGCAGAGAGAAAAACAAGTCAGCAAACATCAGCTGTGGATTTTAGGATGAGCACATGAGCGGGCGACTTGTTTGCCATGCGGCGTCTCAAACCAGACGTTTCCTCCGGGACTAAAGAGATAGCCCGTCCCCTCCACAAGAGGTCGTTGATGTATTAAAGTTTTGCGTTGGGTGCCTCAACACTGCAGAAACATTTAGAATTAAGTATCTTTGTCTTATTTTCCCAGTAAAAGAAGGAGGTCATTTGATGAGATAATAAGATCAGTTAATTTGCATCTGACACACATTAGTTATATTTTAAAAAAAATATGAATCATGAATCATCATTACTCTGTTTTATTTCAATACATTGATACTAACATAGAATTCTTCTACATGAGGTAAATTATATCTGGAAGAAATTATTCAGACAGGTTTTCACTCCAGTTTAAAGGAAATCCATATTGAGGAGTTTTTACTGCGCTGAAGGAGGCTACAAAAACTACCGAGCAGGTGGTCAAAATGGAGTTTAATGAAAAAAAATTAAGGCCATCTTAAAAAATATATACATATATATTTATCAGTCTGTTGAGGTTTTGCCTGCACTGAAATCCTGATATGAGACTGGATGAATGTTTGTGAAATTGTGATTGACGGCATGTTTGACAGCAGGTAGAGATGAAAGGCATAATTTCTGCGCCAAAGGCCTTTTTTATTCCAATATTCCACTTTTTACTTGAAGTATTTGCATCAAGTATTTGGTGTGTCGGTTTTAGCCTGTTGGGATCTGCCTCTGTAATTAGTATAGTGACATTTAGCCTAAGGATTTTTTTTTTACCCTTCAGCATGCACGGTTTCATATGAAACACACTATATTTCACACTTATTATTTGCATATTTGACTCTTGGTTCTATTCAACTTGAGTCACATATGTAGAAATGAATAAAATAGACAATTTGTGGATTTGATTTGTTAAAAAAAATATATATATATTGTATGCGATGAGGCAACAGCTGTTTCATTGTACAAAATAAACCGGCTGCATTTACCAAATTCTCATTCTCAGATTATAAATATTGTAAATCTCTCATGTTTTGCGTTCAGTTTGCAGAACTGCGCTGCTGTTTTAAAACTTTACCTCTCCTTCCTCCTCTAACCAAAACACAGCGCTGCCAGCTCTCATTGGTTAGGCGGTGGATATAGGGAGCTGCGCGCTGATTGGTCGCCTCCTCCTCATTGTCATGCTGTCAATCCACATCACATGGTTCGGCCACTAGGCCTATTAACAGATGAGCTTGGCGAACAAGTTTTCAGACTTCTGTTTCAGAGCCGAGGGGGACAGAGCAGCTGTAAACGGAAAGAAACCAGAAGCACCTGCAGACACATTTGCCTCTTTGGGCAGAACTTTTTTTCCAATCTTCTTATGAGACTGGTCAGTAGCTCTACCTCTTTGACTTTTGGTGGTGTTTTGTGAACTTTTTTTTTTTTTTTTTTAAATGTGCCTGTGAGTGAACACTTAAAGTCGCCCGAATGTATAACATGATGGAAACCGAGCTCAAGACCCCGCTCCCGCAGTCCAACTCGGGCTCGGCGCCGGGCGCAAAGAACAACAGTGTCAGCGACCAGGAGCGGGTGAAACGGCCGATGAACGCCTTCATGGTCTGGTCTCGGGGACAGCGGAGGAAGATGGCACAAGAAAATCCCAAAATGCACAACTCTGAAATCAGCAAGCGGCTTGGTGCTGACTGGAAACTTCTGACCGACGCTGAAAAGAGACCATTCATCGACGAGGCCAAGCGTCTGCGCGCTATGCACATGAAGGAGCATCCGGATTATAAATACCGTCCCCGCAGGAAGACCAAGACCTTGCTCAAGAAAGACAAGTATTCTTTGCCCGGGGGACTGTTGGCGCCAGGAGCCAATGCCGTCAACAACTCGGTGTCGGTGGGGCAGAGGATGGACGGCTATGCGCACATGAACGGGTGGACAAACAGCGCGTACTCCCTCATGCAGGACCAGTTGGCCTACCCTCAGCATCACAGCATGAACAGCCCCCAGATTCAGCAGATGCACCGATACGAGATGGCAGGGCTCCAGTACCCGATGATGTCCTCGGCACAGACCTACATGAATGCGGCTTCCACGTACAGCATGTCTCCAGCTTACACGCAGCAGACCACCAGCGCCATGGGACTGAGCTCCATGGCGTCCGTGTGCAAGACCGAGCCGAGCTCACCGCCGCCGGCCATCACGTCCCACTCTCAAAGGGCGTGTTTGGGGGACCTGAGGGATATGATAAGCATGTACCTGCCTCCCGGTGGGGACAGCGCAGAGCATTCCTCCCTGCAGAGCAGCCGGTTACACAGCGTCCATCCGCACTATCAGACCGCAGGGACTGGCGTCAATGGGACGCTACCTCTCACCCACATCTGAGAGCAACAGAAAGAAAAGACTTCAAACTTTAAAAAAAAAAAAAGTACTTGGATACTTGAACTTTTTGGTTGCTAAAGAAACAACGTTCATCAGTTTTGTTCAAAAACAATTTTATCTCAATATGTTTTGAGTTGTCCATTTAAAAAAAAGAAAAAAAAAGAAAAAGCATTTTAAATGGACCGAAACTGAACGTTGAGTCCATCAGAGTAAATTGCATTGCAAAGAGGCTTTTTATCACAAGCATAAGCAATCAACTTATGTAGAAGAATCGGACTTCTATATTTTAAATAATGCCATATTTTCTCTCTATGAAAAGGCATGTGGCCTCATGAAGAGGCTGGTGTATTTCAGAAAAGCTGGATGGAAAGTTGGTTCATAAATGTTTACACTTAATTTGTAGAATGTCAGTTGTCTCGACTGTGTCCAAATTTGTAGTCTCTCTCTCTCTCTCTCTCCCTCTCTCTCTCCCTCTCTCTCTCTCTCTTTCTTTTTTCCTCCCCCCTCATGATCTAGGTTAAAATATGTTAAGACTGTGCGGGTCGCAAACGCAAGTTTTATTTATAGTAAGATTTTGTTTTTCTTTTTTTTTTAGCTTGTGAACCCGATGTTCTTGTCACGTGAAATGTTCAAATTTTGTTTTGTAAAATGTTCTGTTCTGTGATGGTTTTTGACAGTGTCATGTTTACTCATTATTCTGAACGAAAAGGTTTATTTAAACTGACGTTTCTACATATTTTAAGACCATCCTCTATTCTTAAATGCTGAATAAATTTGTACGAAACATGATTTGTGACTCTGTGTTTTGTGTGTAATTTAAGGTTTGGAAATTTCGTGGGAATATTTAGTGTGTTTTGTTTTTAAAAATCTCTTTGAGTACATGGTATCTCCCAACAGTCAAGTGAGCATAAAAGTGATAACAAAATGTTATTGATGTTTAAAGATGTGCAGCTCACTGAATGAAAATCTGCTCCTAATATTTTCTCAAAGATAATATGGTGGAAATGACCAAACAATTGGTCCTCAATTCATTTTTTAAAAAATCCAGGCAAAATGGTTTATCTTTCTTGATTACTTTCTTGAGTATTTCTCTACAAACCTTGAAGAGTGATTGGATTATCATTTGCATTCAAAATTTATTTGTAACATTTTCAATATCCAGATGAAATTAAAAATATAATTAGACTTCTTCTTAGGCCTGCTGAATTTTGATATGATACACTTAATATTGATTGAATATAAATACACTTTTTACAGGTGCATTACTTTTTGAATTCATATTGTATAAAAAAGTTCTTTATTAGAAAAACATTCTCATTTTTTTTTTCTTAAAATAGTTGCTGATAAACTCGCTCTTTCCTTATCCAGGTACAATTTTCCTTTAAGTTCACCTTTCCTCACTTATTTCAGTATTTACTATATAGATCAAGGCATAATATCACTATTTTCTTCCATAGGCTGTCATCACTGTGTTGCCTCAGTATGAACGTGTTTCTTACAATTTATCACAAGAACTCAGGTTATTTCCACTTTTTAAAATAAATGTAAGAAACTCAATTTAAAATGGTGTAACTTCACACATTATTCTGATTTTTAAAAATTCAATTTATAAATTATAATCCACCCCCCCCCCCCCAATAAAACACAGGAGCTGTTATCTGAAATTTGCTCTGAAAAGCTTTATAAATGTAATTTACTTTGCATGTCAGTCTTGATGTGCCACATCTTATACAATTTGACAGTTATTTACGGGTGGTAAACATAAATCATGTAATAAATTATTTTAAAGGATCAAATCAGGTATTTAAATGATCAATAATGATGTTCTGCTTGTTGAGAAGGCATTTTCTAATTTTGACATTCTTGTGTATAATTTCTGATGTGCACAGCAGAACTTTTGTTGTGCTCATTTTCTCCTTCTGCACATTTAGAAATTTTTAAGCAATGCAGAAATCTGTCCACCTCTGAGCTGGTTTATTTAAAATGTATAATGTTGACTGAAGCAGTCTTTATATTGGATCTTATGTTTCAATATATTATACTGAACTTAACTGTCCCTTGTCCCTCAGCAAACGTACTGTAGCTGACACTCTTAAGGCAAAGGTGTTTGGAATAATGAACCGGCCCGCTGTTGCAGTGTACCTTGGAATGAATAAGCTCTGGCCACCAAGAGGGCCGAAGCAGTGGCGGTCCTGCTGGCCTTCCCACACTCCCTGTAGGACTTGATCCACAGCTCAGTACCGCGGCCTGGATTAGCCCCACGCACCTTTGTGGAGGGAAAGATTATCCAGACCTCCCTGCATTCACTGACAGGGTCTTAAGTCACTCCAGCGTGCCAGCAGCCACCCGTCACCTAATCACACTCTCCAACTCATTTTTTTGTAATTAAGCAGCTTTTCTCTTCCTGCTCCTTGGTGTCAGTGGTGTTTGCTGTGGGCTGGAGAGTGATGGTTTTTAGTCATTTATCAAACTAATATAACCTCAGGATGTCTTTCATCTGCACAACTCCTATGATAAATACGCAAAGTTTTCAACTAAAATGCCCAACTTTCTGCTTAAAATCTGATGCTAAATTTCTGTACAGTAAAATATTCCTTACTTAGAATTTCTGTTTGGAAAGCTGAGGTTTCCTGTGTGATTGCTGAGACTGGCACAGAAATTTCTTGCCGATTAATGATTTAGGAATGAAAATCTGTGCTCGGCGAAAGGTGTGTGGCTGGACACTGCGTGGCTATTGATTTTGTTTGAATGTTCTGGCAGTGAGGCCATCAGAGTTGGGCTCCCCTCCACCCCCACCCCCATCCCCCCTCACTCTCCCCCTGCTGAGCGCCCGGAGGGCCTCTCTCTCCTGTCATGTGGAGCTCTGTGCCCACTCAGCAAGTGCAGGCATATCCCACTTCCATCTGCCTATGACCTCACAGCCCCTGTTTGTTTAACCCCCTCTCCAAAAACTAACCTAATTATAGCCCTGTAGAACATGGATTCAGCAGATTCCCAGTGGATTCTGCCACCGTGCCTGTGTGTGCACCTATGTACGTGAGCGTCCGTGTGCTGCACATGCAAGGCTGCAGCTTAACAGCGGCAGTGCCATAGGCCATGTTTCAGTCAATCCTGTTTTTTCACATGCGTCTATCCCCATATTATGCCAGAACATGCCCTGCCAGTTGCATGTCTTGTGGGAGTATATGTGAAAAAGGTGGTAAAAGCAATAGGAGTGTGTTTTGACTGTCTCTTTTTTACGTCAGTGTGATGAGTGGAAAAGTCATTACACAAATCTGGCTGACAGACTGACGTTGGTGACATCACATCAGCCTGCTCGACTGGCTGGGCAACTTGCAGAGGGAACACACCTTCTGAACATACACCCGCCGTCATGTAATCTCAAACTCAAATCTGGAACCTCCTCTGATGCACAGATCAGACATCACCTAACAACATAGTCTGAGTGTAATGGGTGAATGGATGAGTGCAGTTTGGATTTGCACCTATGACACAGTCAGGCTGTATTGATTTGCTGTGGCTGGGATCTCCAGGAGGCCTTCTGAGCTGAGCCTGGAGGGGCTTAGAGTGGCCTGTCCAGCTTTGGCAGGCCTGTCCAGAGCGATGGGACTTGTGCGAGGTACTGAGATTGACAGCAGAGCGGTGTGTGTTTATGTGTGTGTGTGTGTGTGTGTGTGTGTGTGTGTGTGTAGAGGTGCGGGGGTTGGGGGTGGGGGTTAATCTCCCTGAACTGGGGCAGATGTTGTTAACGAGCTCCTCTCAGGTCGACTCCCTGCGTGGGAAAATGGCATCAAATCCTCCTGGGGTCAGGGCTTTTGGGCTGACCCACTGAGAGCCATCCCTCTCCACTGCACTGTCCTCTCAATCCCTCTCCATTCACTCTCCCACTCACTCACTCATTCACTGACAGCACTCAGAGAAAACACTAGAAAATCACATTTGACCATTTTTATACCTCTCCTCTTTTAAGTACATCCCCAATTTTCAGCTCCTTGTCTGAACGTATGTGAGCACCGACAGACTTGTTCCGTGATGCAAATGTCTCATTAATGATAGCTGTGGTTGGATCTCCATGCCTTACACAACCGCAAGGAATGCTGAGTGGGAAATGCTTCAAAGACAAGCATGCCGCCACTCAAGAAACTGCATCCGCCCAGCAGCAAGTTACTTGAGTTTATGTCAGTGGAAAGTAAATTGGTTGAATTAAGGCCTTATAGACTTTCTGGCGCCCAGGCTTTAGGGTAGGATACATAAAGAAATTGAGAGCGAAAATTACATCTGAACTACAAAAAATGACATTTGATATAATGTGAATGATTTGTTCAATCAGCATTAGTCAAAACTTTGGCTTTTATCTGATATAATAGACTGTTGAAGGATATGTTAGAAACACCTGACACCTGTATTACAATCTTGAGTCCAAGTCAAATTCAAGGAAATTAAACAACAGTCTATCTCAAATAACTAAAAGTAGGAAAGCGCACTGCGGAAACTGATAAACCTTCCAGCAGACTTTTATTTACTCACAGAGAGAAGGACCATGATATTGTTCGACCTATGTACACACTGTATACGCGACACAAGTTGGCTATGATGGTGATACTTCTCATCAGTCATATCCGGAATGGGCATGTCTCTGTACAATATCATGTCAACATTCCTGCTTTAGGATTTATCCTGACTTAGATTTTAATACGAGGGTCATCCATTAAGGTGTCTGCTTCTGAAGGTGTGTTTACTTTGTCCCGGCAGGTGTGTGTGAATATGAGACTCGTCAAATATGAGACAGGATTACCGCCTCTTTTGTCCCAAACAAAACAAATATAAATCACACGAACAGTTGAAATGGAAGGATTCTGCTTTTTTGCTGCCTGTGTTCTATGTTTAGAAAGTTTTTCTGATGAGGATCCTTTGACTTTTTGTTCAACTAAGCGCTGGTGAGGTTTACTTGAACTTGTTTTTGCTTGTAATTGTGGTTGGAAGAAGAGTGTAAAACCACACACACACACACACACACACACGCATATACACATATTTACACAAGCACACAACCTAAGAATGAAACTGGATTAAGAGGCCTCTTCCTGAATAACCTGTAAGGGCAATTACATACAAACGGTTGGTTCTAATGTGCATTAAGGAAAGTGCAGACACCAAAACGAGACTCTTGAGTGTGACTCTCGAGTGTGCCGCAGATGGTCCCTTTCTGTAACACACATTACTTTGTCTATGAACACTGGAGCATGTAGCGTTGCTTTTAATTTGCCGAACTACAGTTCTGACCCCACTTCTGACCTGTCTTGGGAGCCTAGAAAAATGGGGCCAAGTGTACGTGTGCAGACGTATATATGCCTAGGGACAGTGAAGTGAGTATGGAACTGCTGCAAGACAATGCAGAGGCCGGGGGGATAAGGAGTTAAGGGGGTGACAAGGGGGAAGATTAGGCTTCTCATCTAGGCCACAGCTATTGATTAGTGTTTGTTGAGGACAGTGAGAGGGAACACAGATTGACAGATACACAATGGTGGTGTGGTGACTCTGCTCCTTCAGAAGCCCTCTGATCATATCGCTATTGTCAGGAGCTGTGTTCATTCAACAGCACACACATAACCTGTGCCCAAGCGTGCCCCCGTCCCAACACACACACACACATACACACAAACACACACACTCCATGTGTGAAAAGCGCTCGCAAATGCTGAAAAAAAGGTGTGTTGTCAAGCGCACCCAAAGTATGAACAAAGATTTATTTTCCTGGGGGCACTGTTCAGGTTGATGGCATTTTGTCTTCTACCGTTGCCCAGTCTGTATGTGTGTGTGTGAGGTTTATGGGAGTGTAACCCTGGGAACATGGGGGGAGGTGGAACACACTCGGCTACGGGTCAGTCCTGACTGACTGTGTCACTTATTGATTAGTTGCCATGGAGAGTTAGTCAGGCCATCTCTCTTGGAGGTGTGTCCCCGAGGGCCAGCAGCACTGCCCAGATGAGCCTGTGGAGGCTTTGTCTGCAGGGGGTTAGTTTGTGTGTGTGTGTGCGTGTGTGTGTACATTTTGTGAGTGTGAGCGTGTGACCTCACTAACTCTTACTCGCGCTCCTCTCGTCCTTCCTCTTTTTGGCCCCCATTGGTACTTTTTCTTGTACTCGAGACACTTTTGTGTCACTGCTTGCGCAGGTCTCAAGTAGTGGACCGACTTGCAGCTAGTCTGCAATATCTAGTCTGAGAAAATGCATCAATGTTTATGCATACACCTACTCCCATGGGACCTGTAATAATGGGGATTGTAAACAGATTGTCCAAACTTATTGAGCTGTGAAATCCCCTCATAGTCCCTGGATTTGCCTACTCATATGATCCTCTCTCATCTCTGTTCTTGTATTGTCATTGTTCCCATCAAATGTTAAGAAGGAGGGGTAGCATGAGTGGGTGAAGGAGGGGAGATGGATGGTCAGGACTCAGTGGTGCCAGGGGTCCACCTGCAGTAGCTGACGACTCCACTGACAGCCCAGCAGGGGACAGTGAGGGTGGTGGTCTTCACACCTCTCTGGAATAATTAGTAGGTTTGGGACCACAAGTAAAGAACAAGGTATTTTATTTATTTGTGGAAACACTGTGGGAACAGAGAGATAAAGAAGCAAAAACATATACAGTTTTCCATGCTTTAAAGATATTTTGACTACAATTGTACACAGATTTTTATCAAGATCATCCAGCCTCACAGGATCATTTTCATTCATTGCAATATGGGCCTTTTTTGTAGTTTGCACAATCTTTCCTATTGGTTATGATAAGATCTGGAACCAGAGCAGCATTGCTAAAAAGAAGTCAGATGAAGCCAGAAACACAAGTACTCAGACCATCAGACAGGTGTTAAACTCCCAGGTTAGCCAATCTTATTTGGAAAACAAAAACTTAGGCAATACGTTTTTGCCTTGGGTCAAAGTTCAAATTTGGCCCATCGTACTTTCCCTGGTTGTACATACAGTTTTTCTCTGCAATGACATTTTATTACCAACATTTTGGATGCACTCACTCCTCCAAATAAAGTAGTTTAGATGATTTGGCTTAACTTTTGGCTTGTTTAAGCCAAGACAGTTCATCTAAACTAAACAACCTGTCTTGTCCCATTAGAATATAACTATCACCATTTTCCCAGATCTTAGCAGTTACTTTTCTCACTACAATGTTATCAATAACCAACAGAACAAAATGGCCCAAACTACAAAGTAAGACCCAAGTTGTTATGAAGTGAAGTTATCCTTTAATGCTTCTCCTATGCTTTGCCTTTATAGCTGGCTGTAAATTTTCTTTAAGTTTCAAGAATAGTCCAGAAAGAGACAAAGCAGCATTTTGGGCTCCATTTTCACTTAAAATTGTAAATTTAAGTGAAGATAAATTGTCCCAATTTATTGTCAGAATAATGTGAACTTCTCCTTTTAAGAAAATGCGCACAAACTTCTCAACCCGAAACTTGACGACGGGCCCCCACTATCCCTCCCTAATATCACACCTTGGATGCATAAACATGACTGTGCTCCACACATCACCCCAGCCCGGGGGGCCTGCATGGCTTTAGTGCCGCACTGTGACACCAATCAGGGGAGATGGCGGGCTCCTTTGTCATGCAAACACCAATCGCTTCTTGTCTTATTCAAATGTCTGCCCTCTCTCTTTTCTCCTCTCCCTCACTCTCACTCAAGCCCTACCCCGCTTCACCCCCTCATCCTCACCCCTCCTCCCCCACTTACCCCCGACTTCAGCCCTCTCTTCTGTCTCTCCCTCCTTCTCAAGTCCAAGTAAATCCTCGCTGAGAGAAGAGGGAGCCTCCAGGCCCGGGGCTGCTGAGGCAGGCCTCTCTCCTGGGGGTCAGCCTCTGTCTCAGTGCATGGGGCTGTTTCCAGGCCCAACCAAGTCTATTTCATATTCAAATGTTACAATCAGGCCTCTGACCCACAGGGGGCTCTTTATGGTTGCGGCCCCAGGTCGCAGGGTCAAGATGGTGATTTAATAGCTCAGGCGGAGGAAAGGAGCGGGTGAGCCAAGTGATTTAGGGGATGAATGAGTAATAAAAAAGCATTTTTCCTAAGTTGTCATGTAAATTTCAATCCGTATTCAATATGAGGCTCCCACCACACTAGAGGCCTTCCTCAATGGCTTTCTAGTGGACTTTAGTCATTCAAAATTAAGAAAGTCCATTTTCTACTTTTACTCTTGACTTGTGGTTGGTGTAAACAGTAGCTGATTTTGAAGCAGCCGAGGATTAGGGATGGAGATAAGAAGACGTTAAAGAGTCATCATGCTTGTATGGTGCCACTGTGTCTCAGATGTCCTCATGCTCTGGAGTGGCCTGTTATTCCTGTCCCTGAGGGTGTGTTCCCAGCACAGCAGCTCCAGTAACATAGGCAGGTTTGTCTGTTTATACATGTATATGTGACAAAGAGCAAGGTAGAGTGTTCTGGCATATTATATGTATGTATAGTAGTAGGTAAATCATGTGGCTTTTTGTCTACAGGTGGAATTTGGAGGCCCAGTCAACACTTGGACCTGGCATGCTAAGTTTTTAATTTGCCATTTGATTCGGTTTGGTGTTTCCTCATTGCTCTATAGGTGACTCATATGGTTTGTCCTGTTCGGAACTTCCCCTAACCTGACTCATTAAATGCGCAATATGTAATTTTCTGCCGCCAAGGGTCACTCAATCAAAACAATGACAAGGAGGGAGGTGTTATCTTCATTGTTAAACAACAACCATTGCCGTCGTTGCAGTCAGCTTCTCCCAATTAGGGTTTTCCTAGAGTGTTCATCGCTCAGGAGGTTTTTACCGGGAACCGAATTATCCACAAAGGTCCCCTTCTCTCCAAAACAAATGGACCCGGTGATTGAAACTGGTAAAAACACTGAATAAAGCAGTTTCATGTTAAAAATCAGTGTTTCTCTGATGCTGTTCAGTATACACAGGACATCCAGAGGGGCTGTGAGCTGAGCTACTGCTAATGTTTGCTCAGTTTGTTTCTCTGATAACTTAAGATCCAGACATATGATGACTAAAATCCTTCATCCAGTTAAAAGATATAGTTTAAAATGACCAAGATCTAAAACAGGTATCATAAAAATGTGGCTTGAAACTGGATAAAAAGTCAATTTATGTCAGCTTCTGGCAGACAACCACAACACTGACGCATGCGTGAAGATGATATGATGCTATTGACAGGCGACAAAATGAACATTAACTTGATTAAAATTATAGATTTCTCAGTGTGTGAACATTGTTGAAAACATTTGGCATAATATAACACAACTCAACAAAATATATAACACAGGTCTTGTTATTTTTAGACATTTTAATGTGAAAAAGTTACATTTTGGGCCTTTAAACATCAAACAAACTTTTCCATTTCACAGCCTCTTTGATGATGAGGTGGAGTTTGTATTTCTTTATGATCATTTTTTAAAACATTATGCTCCTGGATTTGAGGACAGTCCTCCTGATCTTTACATTTTCAGCTTAAAAAAATCATCAAAGAAATGCAGAGCACTAAATAATTATGGTTTAAAAATGATAAAAATTAATAAAGACATCTACTGAGTGGCATCAGAAATGAGTGAATGAATGAAAATTATTTTCAGGTCTTGTTGAATTGATAATACACCCATCAGGGTCATAGGACAACATCCAAAAAGCAAGTGTATCTAATCTATATAAACACATCACACGCACACTGTATATGCAAATGTAAATTCAAATAACCAATTAACATATGCTACCTCATTGTACCAACCTCCAAATGCTGCACTACACATAAAACAAAAAACAACAAAAATGTTATTTTCAACTAAAACTCACCTTTTTCCATCACAGATCACAATAATTTCCACTTGTTGAATTTCCTTAAACAATTTAACATGTAGGTCATAAAAGGGACAATAAACTAGTAAAACATGACTGTATTCATATTTGATTTCACCCACATTACAGTACAAATGTTCTTCAGCTCCACCCATAGGGATAGCACTCGGTTTTAGTTAGAACTGAAACAGTTTGTCAATGAATAAATTAGTCAATCAAAAAGATTCATCAGCAACAATTCTGGAAATTGATTCTTGATTCATTTTCTTCAAAAATGATTGGTTGAAGCCTCTCTAATGCAAATATTTGCACATTTCCCTGTTTTGTATAATTGAAAACAGATTATTTAATGGTTTTAGACTGGTTGAACAAAAAAAATGATGGTGATGGGTTTTTTTTTTTTTTTTTTTTACTGTTTTCTGACATTTGAAAGACCAAACAATTAATTGATTAATTGAGAAAATAATCTTTAAGTTAATTAATAATGAAAATAATAATTTGTTGCAGCTCCAGTTTCAATACATAAAAGCAGAACCATTGATCACAACTGTGTACTTAGTGATATATGTGTTTTTGAAAAGGTAAATTAATGCATTTTTACATGAGTAATTATATGCCAGAAAATGAAATGTGCAAAACTTTGATTCAGGCTAAATAAAGTTAGATAATTATTTTATATTCAATAAACATCATGATAATGGTTTATTATCTCTAATTTTTCATACATGTTGAGAAATGTCTTCAGTACCACTAACCTATGAAGTAGCCTTATAAGTGACCAAGATTTATCTCTTTTGAGAAATCCCACCTTGATTTCAGTGTAGAAAAACATTCATACTCTGTAGGTTGCACTAACAGTAGCGGGGGCCAGAAGCAGAGGGCAACATAGTGATATGAGGCTGAGGGGCCACTGCAGGGCAAGGTAGGGCAAGCCTCAGTGGGCACAGCTGTAGCTCATAGTCATTACTGCTCCTCTACTGGTTTAGAAGAAAAGGGCCGGTCCCGCCACATGGCCACTCTGCCACGCCTGCCCCCTGTCCCCTGCCACACACACACACACACATACACACAGACACAGACACACACACACACACACAGGAAGGCCTGGTAGCGCCAGGCGGCACCACTCGCAGTTTGCACTCCTCTCACGTGTGGCAAGGCAGTGGAGCAAAACAGAGAGGTGTTGCAGGGTAGGGATAGGGCCAGGGTAAGGGGAAGGATGGGTGGGTGTAGAGGTTAAACCAGGGTAGGGGGGCTCTGTTCCTTCCTCTCTTATCTCCCGACTGACCATTCTCTTTCCCATCCCCTCCTCCACCCCTACATCCCCTCCACTCCCCTCCTTCCCCCTTCTCTCTCTTTTGTGGCCTGTGCACCTGCAGCCCTTGAGTCTGGGCAATAAAGCCGAAGGATTTGTCTACTGGAGGTTGGAGGAAAAGTGGGGGAATCATTAGACAGCATGGGAAATACAAAAGCAACAGGTTCAAACTGTGGTTGTTTGATATGGTGCTATGCCATATTCCAGAATGATGGGCTTGATGTAATGCAGTTTGACATAGAAGGAGTGAGTTTAAGCAGATTTGCGTCCAGATTTACGCAGTGTTTGGGTTAGTGTCATTATGAATCAGTTTGATCTGACACATGATCAGCTTTCAACCCTTGGCATGCTTTACTTTCATTTTAGGAATACATGTATATAAAATGAACAAATCTAAGCTGTATGAAAACTGTGTATATCCAAAATGTCAACTTTTCATGAGCTATAAGAAAAGCAGGCCTGTTTGTCAGCATTGTGACAATGCATTTTTAAATAATCCAGTGAATAGTTTTTTAATGGTTTATTTAGCCTAAGAAGTAGAAGGAATTTATCCACCCATAAAGGAACACTTAATTCTTCAGCTTGAACATGATGAAATATGAAATGAACTGCAGTCACAATCAAGTATAACTAATGCGTCTTATAGTAAATCTGAACTGACATTTCAGACATTTCAGGGTCATTTCAACCCAAAGCACCTCAAATGATGACTTGAATGAAATTTTCAGCCTGAAAAAAACCCCAAACATTTCCAAACAATTACACTTAGGGGTCAAATGACGTAAGTTAAAGTAACAGGTGTACGTTTTACAAGTATATGTGTAGGTATTGAATATGCTGAAAACAAAATGGATCACTTTACTTTGTGTTTGTTTCTCATGTACATATGAAACCATGACCTCAATCAACAAATAGGTCATTTTCAGTAAGTTGAACATATTAAAAAACATGTTACTGGAAAAACAACACTTAGTGTATTCTTTTTAGCCTGATTTAGGTTCCCAAAATTAACACACAGCGATGGAGATATAGCACTGGTTCTGACAATGGTTCCCCAGGGAAGCTGGTTGTAAAATCATAAACCCACATGAGGGTAAGTGTGCCACAAAAATAAAACTGAAATAGCGGTTGAATGTAACGACAATGTATAGGTGAAGTAAAATTCTTCTCAGCCATGTTCTGTGGTGTCTCTGTTCAATTCCCCACCTGTTGTAATGTTATGTTCAGTCATGTAGAACTTTTCTCTCACCCGTTGCATGCCAGACCCCCCACATTGTAAATCGTCGCAAAGGGAAAAAGATTCAGCTCTTTCAGAGTGAGACCATGAAGGCAGAGGAAATCACTCTAAACGGTCTTAATTCTGCCATTAGATGAGAGGGAGTGCTGTGGGGATTGGCTGGCCCTGTGCTCCATATTCACAGAAGCAGGATGAGGCTGGGAAGCCTGCTGAGAAAATGGTGTCGTAATCAGGAGCCGGCAGTTCTGCCTGATCAGGTACACTAGCCCCTCTCCTCGTTTCCTCAAACCCCTCCTCCTCTTCTTACCCCCCTCATTTCTCTTCCCTTACCCTGCCCCGTAAGGAGATCCTAATAAGAGTTTGGACGTACTGAGCTCCTCTTATGTGAGGACCTGGCAGGAGGGAACAGAGATGAGGCCTGAGGTGGGGGGTTGAAGCTCGAGGTATGGAGTTGTGGTGGTGCGATGGTGGGGGGCTCGTTTTTTTGTTCCCACATTTGATTATTCAGGTTGGCTGAACTAAATTCTAAACCCATAAAATTCGTATCCCCTCTGGGGGACCATTTGCATATATTTCAGTACCCCCCTCCCTCACATCCCAATTCCCCTTTTTTCTCAGAAAGTGAAAGAGAGGGCGAAGCAACCAGGCCTGTCTAGGCTTTAAGATGTCACCGTGGTGTGAAATATGGGCGAACAAGCAGGGTCTTTGAAACTCAAACTAACCCCCCACCAGCCCCTGAGCTGCTGCCACACACACATATACAGACCCAGTCATGCTCTTGCACTCCACTGGTTGCTATCCTTAGATAGGAATTAAATTTCACGTCAGATTACAGTTACATATTCTGCTACTTTGCTCTAAACTTTTTCCACCTGTGACTCTTTCAAATGACATATGATCATGTCACACTGTTGTGTTTCTATTAAAAGGCCGTATCTGTACAGATTACAGACAACGCTACTCTTGTTACATGTTAGTGTGTTGCTATGTTTATATGTTTGGGTTCAGGAGATTCTATCACTTGTAGGCTTACTTTCACATATTTGGAGTGGAACTGTGTATGTGCAGCTATTTGTAAAATAACATAAGCCATGACATGTCAAACTCTTGCCATTATATCAGCAGGGCAAAACTGCTGGAGGCCAGGAAGAGTTCCAAATCTTTGATAAACATGTCAAAGTAGTAAAGCCTCGACTTGTAATTATGCCAATTTTACTCTTACTGTTGTCGATGTTGGGGATTAATTTTCAGACAAAAATGTTCCGAGGCCAGGTCTTAAAATTCCGTTTAGGATGTGTGCCCAGCAGCATAAAGATGAAGGGAACACACATGTAGCTGGGCACACAGACTCTGAGAGGCAAGCTGGGTGAAGGCAGGACTCCACATAGCCAGTCAGCCATAAGAGACACCTGTTCGTTTGTTTGGCTAGCGAAGTAGAGGTTTTGTTTTTCACCGTGCCAACCAGGCCCGCTGGCACTAGTTTTATTGCCCATCTGTATGGATGGTTGAAGTTAGACGATGGTCTTTGAAAAAGAGGAGGGGGGAGTTGATACTTGATGGCATTTTGGTCACATGGGGTGAGTTGCTGTCATCCTTTAACCCTCCCCCCTGGACCCCCTTTCCCTCCCCCTCTCCGTGCCCACTCCCTGGTGCACAGGCAGAATGCAGTGTCAGGAGGGTGAGCACTGAGCGTCCATTGTGTGTGCTAACCAAAGCGGAATGCCCGGGTGACAAAAGGGGGAGGAGTGGGCTCAGGGCACACAAAGCCAGGGGGAGGAGAGGGGTGGAGGAGGAGGGGAGGGAAGGAGAGGGGGGCAATCTGCTGGGGGCTAAATAGACCCACTCAGCCCCAGAAACTCCTAGGCACCCTAAAAATCTTCTCCACCCCCCACCCCCCATCCACCCCCTCTCCCCCCCCACTGCCTTCTCACCCTCACCAGGCCTCCCTGCCTCGGCTCTGGGGTATACTGTACGCTGGCTGCTGGAAGTTGCCTGTTTGTTCCCATCAGCATCAAAGAAGAGAACTAATAACAACTGAATCCTCAAACTATTAGGTGTTAGTTCTGGTGTTATGAGTCATGCCCCCAAGGTCTAACACAGGATGTATTTGCCAATGGTAGTCATGGTTTCCAATCTCTATTATCAGCCAATGATGTCCAATAAGCCATACATCACTGTCGTATGTTTACAAAACAGAGTGGGAATTCTTTGCTATGAGCACAAAACATTTTGGGGAACTTTTTGGTAAAATTATATTCAATTAATTAATTGATATAGGAACTTTTCCATATTGAAATCCACATTTGTCCTTGCACCCTCCTTAACACAGTAGATGAATGAGTTTGATCCCTACACGTCCTGTGACTTTGTATCCATTTTTCTGTGTGTGTTTGTGTGTGTATGTGTGTGTGTGTGTGTGTGTTTGTGTGTGTGTGTGGGGGGGTGCGGTGGGGGGGGGGGGGGGAGGCATGTGCATGTACTCACCTGCCTATTCTAGAAGCTGAGAGCAATCTCATGTAGTATTGCACGTCAAAGCCAGCCTCTCAACTCCCACACAGGACCTGGGGCAACAGTGCGGCCACTTTAAAACACACAAGGCAAACCCTGAATTAACTCTTTCTTAATACCACTATCTTCTCCAGATGCAAGTAAGAGCAGATCCACTTTAAATAGGCACCTCACAGCTGCAGGACCTTGACACTTTAATTGGCTGTAAAAATCGTATTTATTTGGCAAGCATTTTTAAATCTCCATAAAAATCTGTGAGCATAAGTTTGTTGCCACATGCTTTGACAGCTTAGTGTTGCAATCAATGACCAACTATTGAACAGTAAATACAGCAATATTGTTCAGGATCTATATCATTATTGGCAAGAAGGATTTTATTAAACTGGAAATCACTCAAGCATTCCCTTATGAACTTGGAGAAAAGTTTGTGTTGGCAAGATGAGCCAACAAATTTTATTCCAGTTTGAGAGCAATGATCCAAAACTTTAATCTTAGAAGACTTTATGGCAACACTTGAAGGGACTGATGTAGCAACTGATGTAGAGGGCAAGAGAAAGGGAGAAGTAATTGAATGTCAGATGGGCTGAATTTGTTTTAGAAAACAGATTATTTTTGCATTCGGTGCAATTTTGATTTGATTGAAGTTAAAGAATTTTGCAAACATGGCAGTCAAATCGAAGGGGAAGTATTCCTCCAAAATCTTCCAAACACCCAGACTTTGGTGACTCCTTGAGGGCATTAAATCTATTTGTTGTGGCCAGAATTTACCATAACTTCCAGGTGTGGATGCTGCCAGTGACAGTTTTGGTGACCTCCTCAGAAAGCCACAGGGTCACTTTGAAGTGACCTTTCGTCCCTTGTGGTCCTTCCTCTTTCCCCAGATGATGACTGGGAAGATCAAAGGGGATGCTCTAAAGAAAACTCTTGATGGTGATCCCCCCTCCCCTTCTCCTCCCTTACCTCTCTCTTTTTACTCCCCTCATATGCACACTTAACATCTGAACTCCCCCCTTCTTTCATTCATGCAAACCTCAGCCTTTCCCGTCGTATTTACATACGCCGCTGCAGGGCAAAGCTAGTTTCCCGTTTTATCTGTGCTTAGTTCATAGGAAGTAGCTTGCTGAGTTGTTTTGGTTTATGTGTTGTTAGTGAAATGCAGAGGGTCAAATGCAAGCCTTAGGGGCATGTTTAGGTCACAGAGTAAACCTGGCAGGGTCAGCCCCAGTACCTTTGTGACTAACACAAAGTGTGAGTATTTTTGCTGGCTGTGTATATGTGCGCCTGCACGTGTGCTCATGCATGTATGCACATCAGTCCATGAGTGTCAGGTGAGTTTGCGCTGTCTCTGCTGGTGCAGTCAGAGCCTCTCCATCAGTGCTGACCCAGGCAGCCATCATTGTTCTCTAGCTGCAAATCACCCCTGTTGCAATCAGGGGCCTGATCTAGGCTTCTCTGAACCCTCTCCACTCCAGATGATTCCCCTCCTGATTGGCCTAACTGGACTCCTGTCTGTGACGGCAGATTAGCATGGATTGTTTTTCTCTGTGGCATACAGATTGAGCCATGTTAGCATTCACACCTCCATACAGCACCCCAGGGTTCTGTGGAGGCTCCAAGATGCAGAAGAAAGCCAGACTTCATTCAAAGCTGCTAACTTTTATAAGAGCAGAAAAAAATACAGGTGGTGGACAAAAAAACAGGAACACCTGACAATATAATGCATTCCCATAACATCAGAGGAACTTTGTATTGCTGCCTTTCTGTTGATACCAGACAAGTATCAATTTAACTGTAAGTTAACTTTTGAACTTTTAAGCCTTATTTTGTTGTGGTGTTATCAAATTTGTTCACACCTTGTATGTATACAGGTTAACACACAACAACAATCATTTACATAGTGGTATATTGATAAAATAATTTCTCACTGGCACTTAGAATGCAGTCAGATAGTTAGTTTGTTACTCAGTTCAGTTTATTTAATTTCACCAGGATAATCCACTCAGTTTCAATGTATGCTTTCCGGGGAACCCTATATGTTAAAAACAAACAAATAAATCAGTAAGACAATTAAAACACAATTCATTTAATTCAGACATTCATTTGGAATTGCGAAATAACAAGGATCAGAAGAATATAATACTGTCTGTCTGTGACTTTTGGTATAATTTTCCTTTTTCACTTCACTGCCCTTTTCTCTTTGGTAATGATTCAGTTTTTAGTCATTTTTCTCATCCTGGTGATTCAGTCAGTCATGATACTAGTACATTCATGAGCTGATCAGGTGAGACTTCATGTACCTGCTAGTTCTCTGGAGTTTTTTGTTCCCCCAGTGGGGGCCCATTAGCCTGAGCACCTTGTCAACAGCAATCATGGAGTGACCAGTGGCTGGGAAGGCAAGGCCCATTCCCCCCTATGGAGAGAGACACCATTAACTATCTGTGTCTATGCAGTCGTTATAGGGAATGACAGCCGTTTGTGATGTGCTACCATGCCCAGTTTCGAGGTCAGAGATGCAGGTTATGAGTATGCTCAGGATCCCACAGTTGTGTTTTTATCTGGATATGTTAGGTAACTGGTGTTTCATGCTCATATGAAGTACTGTCTCTCTTGGGAGCTGCTGCAATGTGATTTTAGGGTCAGGCTTTAGTGAGTGTGTTTGGTTTATAGTCACTCCTCTCTCTCTCTCTCTCTCTCTCACACACACACACACACACACACACCCACACACACACATTCAAACCGATAGCTGGTTGAGTTATGTTGTTGTGGAGATGGTCATTGTGTAGGCCTCATGGAATCCTGATGACATCACAGTAATTCCAGGCTCTGTGTGTTCTGGGGGATCACAGGACTCAGGTCTGGATCCTTGTAGTCCATGAGAGAGAGAGAGTGAGAGAGAGTGACAAAAAGACACCAAAAGTAAGATTTCAGAGACACAGAGAGAATACCGTAAATGTTGGTGAATGATGAAACAGTTTAAAGTCAATATGGAGAAAGAAAAGCAGATTGCCCAGTGTACCATCTTAATAATAATGAAAATAAGTTTTGTTTTGTTTTTTTTTACTGGGAACCACACAATTAATTGTTTGGTAAGAAACAGAAATTGATTTTGTAAATACGGAGGAGACTGAGTTGTTGTCATGTTCAGAATGATTAAGTTAACTAGTTGAGAGAGGCTGAGAAGAAAAAAATACTTTATCAGATAAATTTGTGGCATTTCTGTTGTTTCAGCTGCTATTTAGTGTACAATTTATTTTTTATTTTACTTCACAACATGATTTGTGTTCCCTTGGAATACTTTCCCCCTGATCCATTGGAAGAGTTTGTGTTGGGCTAGTCCTTGAAAGGGTTATAATGCACTCCCATTTTAGGGTAACACAGATAGAAAGGATAGCTGATGTAACACATCTGATGTAACACATCGTTATACATTGAAAGGCTGAGCTCTGACAGTAGGCTATACATTCACTGGCTGTGATTGTAGCTGTGGCTGTGGATGGATATCGCAATAGCTGCAGTTGTGGTTGTTTCTATGGTGTTATGAACTTGGTCATGATACCTGTACTACAGCAACTCTTTACTGCTCCTATTACATTATCCGAGAGAGCATCCTAAAGCCAGACACTCAGGATTTGAACCTAGTGCTTCTAACAGATATGACATATATGTTGTAGTTCAGGAATAGCTTCACTGGAAAGACACAACCCTGCATGTAGTTACACCAATCAAAAACTAATCTAGTCATAGCTACAGCTTGTTACAATCATAGCTACAGCTGCAGTCAGTCATAAGTTCAGTGTAGAAAACTACTGTAGTTTAACTTGTCTCCACTAATTATCTTAATATCATCTGCAATGATACAGACTTGAGGCTGAGCTACAACCAGCAGCTATAGCTAATAGGCTACATAGTATATCTTAATATAGCTCAACTCTCTTGTATAGATCAGAGAGAATGCAAAAAATGGATTGGGAACGCAAAGTGGTTCTTAAAAAAATCCCACAATGACCATTTGAGGGCTCCGATTTGTTTACTTTTTCTCAGTCTGTGTTGCAAAAAAAGAAAAAAAGAAAGAGAAATCTCTATTATATCAAGTCTGTCAAAACTAAGCTCTAAAATCCCTGAAGTCAGTGAAAATTCTTAGTCATCCAGGTCATGGTGTATCTAAAAGTGCTGAGTCAAAGGCAGTTAAGCTAGAATCATCTTTTTAGTGACTAGCATGTTTTGCAACAAGAAAGGATGCAAGTAGCTGCACTAGAATCTAGAAAAATTAAACTTGATTTCACAACTTTGAACAAGTTTTTTTTATGATTTCTTTTATCAGAAACAAGTTGAAAGAAAGTTCCTACACTGACAATTTTTTTTTCTTTTTTGCAGTGCATGTAACTCTCAGAGTTGAAGTATATAATACAATTGGAAACTTGCCAAAAGAAGGAAGCAAAACGTAGAATAAACTATTTAAAATTTGAAATTACAATGTGCAGCACAGTGGTAGCAGGAATCTAGAAAGGAATTTGGACTCAGTTGCACCTTGACCCAGCGTTGACAGAGGATGCTAAAGACTAACATCTTGCTGACTTAAGTTATGAATCAGACAACGATCCTCTGGTGGAATTCTCCAAGAGGAAAGAGAGAGAGAGAAATTAAGAGGGAGAGAGGGAAGGAAATTGCCTCTGGTGTATATATCCTCATGTCTGATAATCCCGCCTCATGTCTGTGAGTGAGGCTCTCTTGACATGGGCGTAATGATAATTATGGTGATTTACGACTCGTTTCTCTGGTTGCTACCATTATGTCGCATGGGCTGTACGTTTTTTTTCAAGGAAAGGCTCTGAGTGGCTCATAATAATTTTCTCTAATAATAAAGGCCTCGCTTTGATTTGGACCAACTATACATTATTTACCAATTTGGTTGGAGCAGTTTTGCTTGTCCTTACATAAAGGTGAGTTTCTCAGGCTTGAGCATGTACTCTTGTGTTTACCTAATGCTCGCATGTGTATGTGTTGACATACTATGCATGTGTTTGCTTATTGTGTGTGTGTTTACCTTTGCAGGGTGGGGTGAGGGGTCCGAGGAGTAGATGGGTGAGGTTGTGTGTGGGTGGTGATGCTTGGACCTCAGCTCCCAGGAAGCTCTCTGTGCTCCAGAAACCTGAGCTTCAGCCTGTTAAGACAATGAGGGGAACACGTGAGACTCTGGCACATGGTGGCTAGGGTTACCTGCTCGCTCTGCCTCACTCTGAACTTTTGGCCCAGGGAGCAAAACCTCCCCACCCTTATGACTCCTGCCCTACTCCACCTTCTCCGCCCTGCTCGCTGTCTTCCCTTCTTTCGGTCCCTCCCTTTATCTTGCGTGCTCTATTGCGATTCTCTAGAATCGTTTGTGTCTGACAGGTTTGTGTCCTTCACATTGCAACGCCTTATTTCAATCGCTTATACCGTTGAGCCCCCTCACTCCTACTCTTTCACTGCGTAACAGGTCATTATGACTAATGATCTCTTGAGTGAATCGCTCACTAACAAGATTTTTCTGTTTTTGTATGTTTGTGTGTTTGCTGTCTGTCTCTCCAGACAAAAGGCTGGCTGGGCCCCTGCCATCTGATCTCCATCCATCCACAGGTGAACTCCTTCCACCAGCCAGGCAAACCTGACTTTCAAGTCTCCCACCCACACCTATTGGACTGCTGTCCTCTCACCTGTGCAAATATGAAAGAGAGATGGAGAGAGAGGGTGGGTGGAAAAGAGTGAAATGGAAAGATATCCCAGCCTTTGGTTACTGGGTGGGGCGCAGAAAAGAATACCGCACAGCTGAGCAAACCTCCATAGCCATAGGACTTCACCTGTACACTCTCCACTTTTCTCCTCTCTGTTTTCTCTCTTAATCCATTCTCTCTTTCTGTAACCGGCCCCACAGCGATAGTTGGCTAAGGCGTTCTTTTATGGAAACTGAATAGAGATTTCCTTTGAGGTTATGGAGTTGATACACTCTCCAACGTCACTTTTATGCCGTGGTCACAATGTAGAGTGATTTACTGCCTTAGGAGACACATAACTCTCTTTAGAAGTCTTCCCATGTAGGTGAAGGTATTATCTGGATATTATTCAGGAAATCCTTTTATCTAATGATATCCGCAGCAGAGGTTTGACTTAATTTGGAAATGTAACGTATAATCTTAGTCACACTGCACTAAACCACCTTGATGACTGAGGAGCCCAGCTGGTGGATGGTAGCGCACAATGTTTAATATACTAATCTAACATTGAATCTGTAAAGGCTGCAATTAAAACGACAATCAGAGGGGAAACTCACTTAAATTTAAAAATAAGCTGCAAATAGATTTTGTACACATTCCTGACATGAGTGACTGCTGAAATACAATGTGTTCATCAACAGCGATGCGCCTGGTTGAAATGCCAAAGCAAAACAACGATCCCCCACCTGCTGGCTTATTGCTCTTGGTAACAGAAATGTGTAGATATGAATCTAAACATAAATATAAAAGGGAAAATCATAAAACTGTATCAAGTGGAAACCATGCAGCTGGACGCAAACAAGAAGTTGGTGTGTTTAGAGATATATTAGAAGTTGTTTTCGGGGTGTACACATGTAAATTAACCAAAAGTGATGTACTTCATGTAATGCTTTTCAGTGTATTAGTGACTGTACACTTTAAATTGACTGGACCTATATCTGATTTGATTGTGCTTTAAGGAGCTTGAAGTGATGGTGAGGTGTAAGTGAAGCATATCACATGAAGTCAGGCAGACTCTCACACCTATTTGCTTTCTGCCTCTTTTCTCTCTCTCCTCTGCAGGTTTGGGCCTGAAAGACGTGCCAGACCTGCTGCCAAAGCATCGGCCTCCACCTCACCCTGCAGACATGGCTGAACACACACACGCATGCATACACACACAAATACACACACACACACACACACACACGCAATCAGGAATCACGCATATCTATCAGATTATTTTATTTTTATTATATTATTTTATTATTTTCTAGCATTTAAGCTTATTCTACTTCCTCATATTTCCACACACCTACCACGCAACCCTGCCCAAGACCCTTAACTGTACAAACACTCACACAAACACACACATTCTTGCCATCTCTTCATTCTGCATATCTCTGTTTCTGATGATGGAGCTGTCACACACTCTCATGCAACATGTCAGACGTAGACACAATCAGGCAACATTCACACGGTCTTCCTTGACAAAAACATAAACACACACATGCGTTCAGTTTGTCAGTTGTCTCTCAGGCATGCCCTATTTTTAAAACTGTAAGCACACCTACACACATTCTCCCATGCTTGGGCACACCCACTGCGGCCCATGTCATGCTGTGAGATGGTCCTCGTCTGAGAGAGCACCCTGCGCAGTTGCGAGGCAGGGAAAATTAGTCAGGTGAAGTAAATCTCGACACCTGACACTAGTGGTCTCTCTTTAAAGTTGTTTGCACCACCGCCCCCATACTTAATGGAACAGCACCTACTGATTATTGCATGCTCTGAGCTAGTCTGATAATTGCATGGTACATACCTGTCCAGGGTGTAAGCCCATCCGCTGAACACGGGGCCCCTGTGTTACATGGCTCACGGTATTGTTGTAACATAGAGAGGGAGCCTCCTGTCATTCAGTATCAGTCATTGTCAGTGTGCATCCCCACTCTGTGGTGCATGTGTGTCCTAAAATTGAAAAGGTGAATTCATACACAGTTTCTCAGAGTCCTTAACTTGCCCTCACACTGATATCCTGTTCAAGAAAGTTATGGAGAAAAATAATACGAGGGAAGGTGCATACATTTACGCTCTGTGCTTTAATCATAATCTGTTTGTGAACAGGCATCTAAAATAGCCAATAACCACAACTCAGAAGCTGAAGATAACACAAGGAAATAGAATCACCCCTTTAAATAGAAGTCATGAAGGTTTTCAACAGCCATTTGGCATGTGAATCAGTACGCAGTTCTTAAACCTGCGGTTATTTTCATGACATCTGAATGAGTCAGACTCTGTGGGCATGTGTTTAGCTGTTGGTGACGTCTGTGGTAGTACAGTGTGTAGTTTGTAACCAGAAAAGCATTGCAAATATTATATCGGAAGACTCTTTTGAAGTTATTTTGGGTGGTTTGTTATCTCAACATCAGTCTCATTTCTTAACTTTAAATCAGAGACGCTGCTTATCTTTGTGTCCAATAAGATTATATCAGTGGCTGGTTTTGACTCTTTCTTATCTTGCAGTTGCAAAACTACTTTAAAACGCCTACCCTTTATTTTTTATCCGCTTGTCTAGTTGCTAATATATTGTCTTTGTATCACAAAATGAAGATTTTAACCTTTATGTAACCAATATAAGTCAATTATGAGCAATTTCTTACTAATGGCTTAGTAAAACGTCTCTTAATGAGGAAGTGTAGGGAAAGAGGAGTAATCTGTCGCTATTAATAGGGAAAAATAGATGACAAGGTTAGCAGTAAATGAAGGCTTGCACAGGAATCAAACTGTGTAATTTCAGAGTATTTGACAGCTTGTTCCTGGGAGAAGCAAACTGGAATGAGGAGTGGCCACAGAAGTTTGTCACATAAGCTCTGTCTGAAAACACAGTGAATGCACTTAGTGCATTACTGACAATTTCAGCCTTATATTGGAGGTAAACAATGGAAACATACCAGTACTAAAATGTTAAGAATGGAAGTAACTTTTTTTTTTTAACCATCCACCAACCACTGTTTTATGTTCCACTGTATTATTTTTTTCATTTTGATGTAAGGCCACATATGAACATCACATGGCACTAAGTGTAACCCTCATTAACTCACATATGTAGATCCTTTAATTTTTATCTAGCATTTCTAAATCAGCATTTCTCATTGTCTGCTCACTCAAAATAAGAAACATGTACATAATTTTATATAAGCTAATAATTAAATTAAATTTGACATTACAATATACTGAAAATGCTCTTTAATCATACCTAGAATCAAGGTTCTAAGAAAAAACATAATCAGCAGTGGAGCCTTTATTCTTTTAATGGATATTATAGGATGAAAAGAAAATTACATTTAGAAATACTCTAAAGCTATTTATATATGCATATGTGATGTATGAGCAATTGTAGGTTGAAAAAAGTTATCTCTGGCAGGAGCTTTTAGTGGTACATTAAACTAAAAGTGTTATGTATGGATATTAGAAGTCACAAGCTGATGGTAAAGAGTAAAAATAGCACGCATATAAGCTTTTAATAGACCATTGAGAGGTTAATGTGTATGACAGACTTACAGCTCAAGATCCATTTAATGCAGCTTTTTTTTAAACAGCATTTGCATGTGCATTACCCCTGTCCTACAAATCTCAAGCAGTTGTGAGGTGGTGTAGTGCTGGTTAAGAGGTGGTTGTTGTTGTTGTTATTGATAGCCACAGGCTTGTGGCTCTTCCTGGGTGACAGTAACAGGAGTTAAAACCTGTAAATCTTCAGGAGACCTCCTTCCTCCCCTCTAATTCCTCATTACCTCACGGTAGGTTGTCTCAGGGGAGATTTAAAAGGCCTTCAGGGCTGCTTCAGCGGCAGAGAGTGTTTTACTGACTGTGTGTTAACCTGCATGGTGAGTATGTTGGACCACAGGGAAGGACTGTGGGCCGTGGCTTTAAGCCAGGTGTATGACCACGGACCACAGGCAGGTAACACCATATGGGTTTCCAGTCACTGGTTTGTGTGTCTAAGTGTGTGTGGTTTCACACTCAACTGACACAACAATCTCAACCTAATTTAAGACGAAAGAAAACCTGAGAGGCAAAAAGTTCAAATCGGATTTCTCTTCAGTCATTTCTGTCACAGCTCAGTATCTCAGGGCAAGTGTCACATCTTATCCACCCTGCTAATTCTGCCTAAATGTTTACAGACTAATGAAAAGATTTAGGGTTTGCTCATCCTTTCAGTCTACATCAGTGTAACTTTACACCCAGCCCCTTCAAATTCATCTATCTGTTTATCTACCTGGCTGTCTGTGTCTTAACCTGTGTCTTTAAACAAACCTATAAAATCACTGTTGGTTCCCAACATTGTTCAAACAAGAACTTTTTCAGAGTTGGAGCCTGCAGGGGAACCTAGGAGCTTCATGTCATCTGTTTACTAGCTCCCACTAGTGGCAAAAAGCAGTACTGTGAGAGCAAAACTCTGATAAGTCTGTGTATAATACCTGCAATATCTAATAAGAAAGAGGTGTTTAATTGGTATTAATTCAAGTTAGATATGTGCAGATTACTTTACATACCCCTGAGATACCAGTTTTATTGCTACAAAGGTATTAATAAGTCAAGCCAAAATCAAATGGGCTATTTTATCTTAGTGTACATTTCTTATCTTTTATCACACAACAAGAATGTACTGAGGTGTAATGACTTTTTCCATTCTTCACATGGCTATCCTCTCTGTGAAAGTATGTTGTTGTGGTGTTGAAGTGAATCATTCAGCGGTCCGTGTGATCCCCTCTACGGCATTGTGTCTCCTGCGACAGTGTTTACTGATAATTGAGTAATTACCTGTAAAAGATAGCACTCCCGTGGTTCTGTTCAGCTGTAATCTTCCCCAGTCTGCTTCCATTGCAGATCAGGTTTTAGCTTGGGAAGAAGCTAAATGCAACAGTTTAGCACTACTCTGTGAGTAAATGTGTGTCTGTGAGCTTACATTACTGTATGTGGATTACCACTCGTTTGCTTTCACTAAACCGGCCTCAGAGACTGTGAAATCACAGGAAACAAGAAAGTGTTTAACATTCATTTTCCAACTCTGACAAGATGATGGTTGGATATTTGAAATTGCACAAAATCATGGAGGGTAATTTGACATTCCTTTGTGAGTTTCACAATCCCACAGTGAATGGAAAGTTGTAACAGGCACTTTGTGCGTACACTAGTGGCCTCACCCACAATGGCATTTGAAAGACAAACAGGAGTGCGTGCTGCTGGCCGGGGCTCCACAGCAGTGAAAGTGGTCGTTCTTTTTGAGTTACGGCAGCCAAAGTTCAGCATAATGTCCGTGTCATTACAGTGTAAAGAAACCTTTGTTAGTCAGCCCTGTCCTTTTCCTGGTCTACTTAGGCTATTCTCTAAAATTCTCAAAAGTTTTTGAACTTGCTCTCTCTCTCCTCTTTTCTTTCTTTCTCTCTCTCTCTCTCTCTCTTTCTCTCTCTCTCTTTCTTTCTTTCTTTCTTTCTCTCTCTCTATCTTTCTTGCTTTTCCTCCTTTCCTTCTCAAACTCTCTGTTTCTCCCTCAATAAAAAAGCAGCTCATCATACTCCCTCCTCACCTCTGGCATAGGAAGCCAGCACAATGGCAAACCTTGCCATGTCTGTTTCCATACACACACGTAACCTACTTTCTTTTCCTCTTCCTTCAGTTTTTTTCCACATACCACCAAGTCCAAACTGGGCCTCAAACCAGAAATGAGTGGTACAGGTTGGAATATTTGGTTACGGATGCATTTCCATTCGATTGTCCTAAAAGGGGACGAGAAGAAGTAAGCGATATGACTTAAGGGGATCATATTAATGTAACGCACACACACACAATAATCCCACAGGACTTCCTTCCCATTCCCATTAGAAACCACACCCAGGAGGACAGGTAACAGGAGAACACCTTTCACAGGGTCAGATTGGAAGAGGTGGGAAAAACAGACAAGGTTGCTCTCTGATTAGTTTCACCTCTTCGTATCTCTCACTTCTTCTTTTTCATATTTTCTTTTTCTCTCTTTTACTTTTAAACTCTCTCTTTCTTACCAGCTAAGTATCTGATTCATTTAAATACTGGTATTGGCTGATAATTTGAAGTGCCTCATGCATGCCATTTGCCCAAACTGATCAGCCAGTCACTTTTTTTCTCCCTCCAGTGTTTGCCTGAGAGTTGGCGCTCTCAAAGGGACAGTAATATGCACTGATGTAATGTGTGAGATAGGGATCTTTTGTGGGGTGCGTTATAAATTGTCATCGTAATGCGAGTGCGCAGGGAGCTGGGTTGGGGGGGGAGGCGGGTGGGGGAGGAGGGCCTGAGAGGAGGGGTGGGTGGATCAAGCAGTGTCACTGGAATCCACAGTGTTGTGAGAGCCCCATACCTTTCAGCTTCATTAAACCAATTTCACGCCGAGGTGAGCTAAGAGAGGAAGCTCTGAATCTCAGCAGCGGCAACAATGGTGCATTGAAGGGATGAGGCGAAAGTAAATTAGGTACCACTTCACAGACGGCAAATTAAAATCTGAAAGTTGGATAGGAAAAGTTGAGGGTAGATGATTATGTCTTTATTGTGCCCTCCCTCCTCAATCTAGAAAACCCTCCCTTCCTTTTAGCAACCACCTTTGCCCCCCCACATCCCCACAAGCCAATCCTCTAAGAAAAAATAATGATCTATTTCTTGTCTGGTAATTGGTTTCTAAGATGCTCCAACTCAAAGACCCGATCTCAAATACCAAACTGCTTATGGCCCTCTTTTCAGCTACTTAATTTGCTTGAGCTTATCAGTAAGATTTCATATCCAGGAAAATCATATAAATTAAACATTAATGTGGGGCTTATTTCTGTGCAATCATTGACCTCCCACGGCCATTGAACTGCTTTATCTGGCTTGAGACTCAGTGTTTGTCACTCAAACTGATACGAGGGTTTCCACAAGCCCTCTTAGACGCAGACTGTAGCCTTACACTTGAAAAGTACTTACTAAAATATATTTGGATGTATGTTGTTACAAAACCTTAAAAGCAAAAGCATTCCCTGTGTTTACACTCAGATTATTATTATCATCAGTGGTGCAAGACAATCTCAGATCCGTTACTACTTTATCTTTTACTTACTTAAGTAAAAGTAGAAAAATACACAAGATGGAAAAATACTTCATTACAAATGAAAAACCTGAATTCCAAAGTGAAATTACACAAGTATTATTTCAAAAGTAAAAGTACCATCAAGGCGATCATACTGTTATATTATTATAGTACATATACTGTATTAGATGATTGTTTTATTGTTTTAAAATCAAGGCAAATCTAATTCATTTTTACTTTTATACTGTGTACCGGTAGTTTGATATATAACGATACACATATTGTAGGCTATATATGGATGATTGTATATGTTTTGTTTGCAAAATCCTAATCTGCAGTGTAATTAGTAATTGTTTACTATACCTGACAAATAAATATGGTGGAGTAAAAAGTAAAATATTTGCCTCTGAAATGTAGTGAAGTTCAGAGTATGTATGTAGTCAGTTGCTTTCCTCCACTGAATATTACCATCTTTTTTTTTTTGATTACTTGTAAAATAAGATGCTCATCTCTAGAAAGTAGCTGTTTGACCTTTTGCAGTAGATATGTATGTTTTCTACAGTACAATGCAAGACTAAAGAGAAAACAAGGAAAAGTGACAGAGAGGCAGCAGTACACAGACTGTTGTTTTTGTTTTGAAATGGGACACCAGGAGGAGTGATCATTATATGACTCTGGGGACCCCGTCTGTATGTCTCCATGTATATACATTCCCATATGCACATGCATGTTTTGAATGCGTGTGTTTGTCCTAATGTAAATGCCCATATGGGTGCATGTGTGTCAGTTGTGGTGGGCGCTAAAACGGGCTCTGTGGCTGGTTGGTGGGGTCACTCTGGGAGCCATGGGGGCCCCACACAATGCCCTGGCAGCAGTGTGGCTTTTACTAGGCCTCGCACCGCTGGCTTTACGAGAGCCAGACAGACGGATCCCCTTCACGCCATAAAGCCATCAACAAGGGAACAAAGAGGGCAGGTGCTGAGGGCTGCATTGAGAGCTCACCTGCACCCAGCGGGGGAACAGACTGTGTCCAGCCAAGCCAAGAGGCCCTCCACATCCCCACTCACCAGGCACTAACGGGCTAGCGTGGGTCCACCGCCAGAGAGAATCCATCTCTCTTTACAGACAGCAGCAGATCAGTTGCTAAAGTGTAGATAAAGACATACAGATATATGCTGTGGTAAATGATTTTTATTCAATGAATGTTGGCTGCTGTAGGATCCAAAAACACGTTACAACAGGTTGCTGCTAAACTGTAATTATCAGCATTTGACAGGTAGTGAGAGTGAGGGTTTTGGGAGCCATCCAATTAGGACTGCGTTCCAGATTTTTTTTCAAGAGGTAATTTTAGAGGAGGATTTAAGATCAGGTGTTTTTGTGTGTGTTGTGGTGGTGGTGGGGTTTTTATAATAAGAAAATAAATTGAAATAGAATGGGAAAGGTTAAGATGGGGAATTAGATAGACATGTAGGGGATGAGGCAAACAGAGACCCCAAAGGAGAGGCAGATGGTAAAGCTTAGCAACAGACCAAAGCCCAGCCACAGGTAGGCATGGCGTCAGGCAGACAGGCAGGCAGGCAGGCAGGCAGGCTGTCAGCGGGGGCAGACTACCAGTTGCCGCCCCGGCTGAAGTGACAGATGTGTGGTGAATCTTTAACTCCACTAGTTCCCCACTGTCACCGCATCTGTCCCTACACTCCACAAGGTTGGTTCAGCCGCCTCCTGTGTGAAAGAGGTGACTGAAAGAGAGAGCTATCACTGGACTTATTGATTAGTCCAGCCTGCCCTGGCTGGCTTCATTTAATGACCTCTGGGAGTCATTATTGAAAAGTCATTGTCTTTGTGATTAGTTCACACTTTCTCCCACCATATGGGAATCCTCCTGTTGCAACCTCAAGGGTGAGATTCATAATCCTGCTCAGTAAAACAAAAGTGCACTTGTTGACTGATAAAAAAAAAAAAAAAAAAAAATCTTGAGATATTTGATTTTTGTTTACATATCTAATCCGCTTTCAAAAATGAGGTCATGCTGGGGGACATGTCTAACAACAATAACATAAATAAGAGGCCAGCGTATGCTCTCAACTGAAACGGCAACCTCTTCCATTGTCCCCATTTAAATCCTACTATACAAAAACATATCACTGACAGTATAAATGATACTTCCCACTTTATTCTCATTTATACATTCGGTCTAATCTCCTCAGACGGCCCAAATGGCAGGGACAGTGTCCCTCTCTCTTTCCCCACTCAGCCATGGCACTGGCGAGAGATGGTTTATTTTAATTGAAAATTAGCAAAACAAAACAAGGGCAAGAGGATCCCTGAATGGGGCCCCTTTCTCCGGGAGCTCCTGTGCCGTTGAATAATGCATATGGGAGAAAGTAAACAGCAGCCGCGGGCCTTGCTGGGGGAACAATGGGCCGCACACAGCCCAACCAGGGCGCCTGATTTTATTACTGGCCTGTCAATCCCCCCAGCCTGGGAACTGTGGGACCTAGGCCAGGCAGCAGCTGCTGACCGCTCAACACTGACCCAACACACCCAACAACCTGCAGGATAAAACTCTCACACCGCTGCATACCTCCACTGACTCCACTGTCCACTCCGTAACTGGCTATTCACACACTTAATACAGGTGCAGATCAAACTGGAAGAGGACTGAATTGAATCCATTTCCTGTTTGATGGGATAATCCATGCGGCCTTGTTTATCTAAACCAATCAGAAATTTATTTTGAAGACTGAAATGGTGGAAAATATGATGTGAAAATGTATTTAAACATTTGATTAAAATTGAGTTGTGCTTTCACACTTTTTTGTGAATGCCCTGTGAAAATTTAATTTGCAGTTGAGTGAGCAACTTATTTCGAACTTCTTTTAATAAGTTTTTCTGTAAAAAAAATAATATTTTCATTTAATTTGTTGGCTTTTAGATCAACTCTATCACATCTCCAAGGCAGTGGTCTGGGGTCACCGTGGCCACTTGTAAACTTTTTCCTTCCTCTAGAACATTCTTTGTGTGTGTGTTCTCTCTCCAGGCATTGAGATTCTGGTCTTGCTTCTGGCTTCAGCCAAGTCCCGGTTGCCATGCCGACTGGCAACTGGTCTCCCAGGATGAGTAATGATGTGATGTGGCTGTGCTCTAAAGTCCCAACAAAGACCTTATTACCGCTGCAGCACCTCATAACACACCATTGTTGTCAAGTGCTCCTGATATTAACCTGCCTGCACCGGGGCTTCCTCCCTTCACAGAGGAGATATGTGTGTGTGTGTGTGTGTGAGTGCAATCGTGTAAGCATTTTGAGGGCTAGTGCTGATGAAAGTTGGTCAAAAAGCACCACCCTCCAGAATTTTACTCTGAGGAAGTTGATAAATTCTACACCATAATGAGAGCCATTATTTCAATTTTGCCAGTTGATTAATTAAGTTAAATTAACATTCTCCTGCCAGTTCTGAGCTTTCAACACCCATGATTGCAAAAGTGCTCTATTATTACACTCTTTGTTACTCATTTCTTCATAAAAAGTATCTTGTGGCTTTTCAATAATCTGTATTTAAACTTGTCTAAACTAGATGTGAGTATGATTCTGCCACACTCCAAATGTAACCCAAAAGAAACCCAGGATCTCCTCATATCATCCCTGGGCCCGTGAACCGTCCACAGTGGCCAGGCTCCAGCCAAGTGTGAACTGCTATAAAGGAGAGGCGTGTGTGTGTGTGTGTGTGTGTGTGTGTGTGTGTGTGTGTGAGTGTGGCAGGGGTGTGGGGCTGTGGGGTATATAGGCAGGGTGATGCCACAGGATGTTTGAGTGTTTGACTTGGTTTAACAACATCCTCTGACAGAGACACCACAGGCTGCAGATGAGGTGAGAGATAAGAAACAACTGTGATCCAGGCCTTCACCCCGGCCATTGTCCTGCTTATCTCTAATGTAGCGCTATCTGCTAATAATGGGGAGGAGAGAGGAGGAGATAGAGGGAGGGGTTGTCATTGATAAAGAACAGAAACATAATTTTTTGTTAATTAAGGTGTGGTTTGGAGGCACTTTACATTATTAGAACAGACCTTAATCTCCTCACAATGGACTTTAGAGTTGTGTGCAAGCAGTAAACTTTCTTTAGTTATGCTAAATCAGGTTATGAACAGTTGTATGATTTCATATATTGTGAAATAAGTTGGCAAAATTCCTAGAAAGTGAATAATAGTCATATAGATATCTGCACACAAATTAACACACAAAAGCTGTACTCATTTATTACACAGTCACTAAGTATGTTATTTTGATGTGTGCAGATGTCTTAATGGGCTGGTTTTCGAATGGAGTCCTCTTTGTTTCAGCCTGATGAGGCGTACACTCAGGTGCGTCACACAGGATGTCTTGTCCTCTCCAGTTTCCCTCGCCCCAGCCGAAAAGGGGTGCGCCAAGGAGGTTATCAGCACAAAATCACCACTCTAGCTCCAGACTCCACCAGAGGGAGGGGGGGGGGGGGGGAGGGGCTTCTGGCCCTGCGTACATCACTGTCGCCGTGGGAAACCGCATCCATCAAATAAAGTCAAGCATTTACCTGTGTGGCTCAGGTGACAGTGGAGGTGGGGCAGGGGGATTGGGAGAGGGAGAGGGGGATGTAGGTGGCCCAGGGGTGAGATAGTAACCCTGACCCTGTGGGGGTAGTGGTGGGGAGGTGGGTGGTGTTAGAGTGGGAGGGGTGGCCATGATGGGCTGGGCTGGCAGCGCCCTGTGGCTGGGCCTCTGTCCTGGAGGCAGACATGAGATTGTGGGAATCCTGCCTCCTTCTAAGAGGGCCAGCTGTCCCTTGGGAGACGGTCCCCTTTCCGGGAGTATCAGAGGCAGCCGCCCCGCCCTCCTCCTCATCTTCCCAGCAATACCACTGCCAGGACAACAAGTTCAAACACACACCACTCACATTTCCTTTTTGTGGTGCGATAAATTCTGCATATTTTTGTTGCTGTACTTGCCTTTATTTCGATAAATAAGAAAAGCAAAGTTTTTGTTTAGCAATGTTAGGGAGTGTTTATTTCCATCTTTATCAGTCTGCAGCTATTTCAAAAACATTAGTGACCAACAACAATGTCTGACATACATGTGTGCATATTTATTTGGGTGTCGAATTGTATGCAAATGTATGTGTCATTTGTAAAATGAGCGGCGTGTGGCATTGGCTCCGTTATGATCACTTACTATGTCATTTTTCAGAGAAAAACTCTTATTTCAAAATTCTTAAGGAAGTAATTAAAAATAAATCACCACCCCCACATTTATTAGAAACTCTGTTATAGATACTGTAGAGGGATTAATTACACTCCAAAGTCATTAAAAGTAGACTACGTCTCCATTTTAATTACAATCATTCTTTAATGTGATCACTTTGAAAATTCATCATATTTCTCAGACTCTAATGAAGCCAACTTTCATCGCAAATGCCGCGCGATTCTTGTGACATATGACATATTATTTATATTCAGTTTCCTTGAATAAATCACTCCTCTGACAGTGCAAAACAGAGCTGATGACACCTCAGTTGATAAGAGGGATATTTGGTTACACCTGGTGATAAGTAGATAAGATTAAATTTGAGACAGAGGGATGCGGAGATGGAGGAGGAGGAGGAGGAGGTGGAGGGGAAAAAAGGTTTCCTCGCTGGTGCATGAAGAACAACATCTAAGGTGGTTGGGGCAGGGGCCACAGGGTTGTCAGAGGACCCCGTCTGAACGCACAATCAGAGCTGCGTGCGGAGGTTTGGCTCAGAGCTGGGCGTTAGGGTTTGTGGTAGGGCTAATCCTTGGATTTGGACCGAGACAGGCTCCAAGACAGGGACAGGGGCGGCTGAGTGTGGATGGCCGAAGGGTCGAAGGGTCGTGTTTACCTGCAGCAGGTATTTCCTCTGGGAACTGATAAGACCCAGGGAGGGGAAGTGCTCTGTTCCAGGTGAGTGCAGAGGGGCCCGCAAAATGACACCATACACAATCCTCACCTTAACCCCCCCTCCCCCTCCCTCCCCTTCAGGCTCCACCCCTGCACACACACAAACAGGTCATCTTTTGGCCTCATGCTCTGACCTGCTTTTTTTTTACATGGTTGCCACAGAAGACATGTATTTTGCCAGATATATTTGGGCTTTCCCTCACATCTGATGGCTACTCATGACCCTTGAATTTTTTGGTTCATTCCACTGTCTTGTCAAAATTATGTGTTGAAACAGAAGGATTAAAACTTTGCGTTGAAACTGACTTTCATTTGTCACTTTCACCTGCTTCTGGAGGATATTTTGTGTCACTTAATCTGTTCATGCCTCCTCTCAAACAAGTTTTAGAAGTTTTCTTCCTCACATGAGAAAAATATTATTCCTTTCGATGATGTACTATCATGTATGGACTTGACATTTTTCCAAGTTTGTTGACTGAATAAAATGAGTCGGGTGGTTGGGCAGGACATCTTTCAAGTCTGTCACAGAAGTAGGCAGCTGTGATATGGCTGAGGTGTCACCTGAGGTGTTTGTTTTTTTCCTTCTCTCTTTCCTCTTCCTCTTCCTCACCTGGCTTAGCACTGAGGCCCTTCCCCCGGGTGCTGAGAGGAGTCAGTGAGCTAGAACATGTTAACAAGCACAGCCTCGACCACTGCATTGAAAGACACACACGCGCTCGCTGCACAAGGGTAAAACAGTCCAGAGTGGGGGGTGACTCAGGGCTGGTATTGATGAATTGTATTAATCATATAAAAATTTAAAGTTTAGGCAAAGTTTTGGCTGCCTCATTTTGAAGCTTGAGCATGAAAATCAACAAGTTTCTGTGGTTAAAGATATACTCATGACAGGATTTGAAAATTCTCAAAGTAATCCTCTTTTTGTCAAACATTTTTTTCATTGAAGACATTTATGTATGTTAGATAAACAGTAATTAACATCTCTCTTCAATTGTTTTAATATATTTTAGGTATTACAATGTACTAAAAAACAGTACATGCCAGCCACACACAACTATTAGTTTGTTAAATGTAAGGTGGAAATATCAAGTAATCCAAAGATGGTTATGTGAGTCTTGACACCTGCGCGTGTGCATGTTACAGAATATCTTTGCTGTGTATCTTTAAGAGGTAGCTTAGCTGTTGTGAGCAGAGGAGGTGAGAGTGGTGTGTGAGGTAGGTGTGTAGTGGTACACTCCTCTGTTCTCCTCTTCTCCACCTCCTCAGGCCCTCTCCTCTCCTCCTCCATCTCTGCAGAAAGCCTCATTAGTGCCAAGGAGCTTGCTGAGGTAGCACACGGCTGCCATTGTGGCCAATCCAAACATCAGGTCCTCTCCATCCGAGCCCCCCACTTCAGAACCCCCAACCAAATCCCATTTTCAGGCTCCGCAGCTGCCCTGCTCTGCCAGAGCACTTAGCCGTGTCATTCTATCCGGCTCTCCAGGCCTCCGAGGAAACAGGCCTGTTTTGTGCTTGGCAGTCTCTGATATGACTCCAGAAATGGAAATGAAGCCATGGATCTTCATTAGGAGAGGCAGGTGTCCACAGAGACCCAGCCCAGGTGAAGGACTGGGAGGGGGCGACTCGGCGAGTGAGGGCGATGCTGGGAGAGGGGGAATTGGATTGGTAGGGGGGTTTCAATTCTTCAAACTCGACCCAATGATGGGCCTCCGTTACCCCCTCATACACTTACACACACACGCACATACACACTTCTTTACCATTGCCCCCAGCCCCCCACCCCACCCCACCCTACTCCTCCACCCCAGCCCTTAATTGCCCATGTAATGAGCCGCAGTGAATGGGATTACTTGTGTGGAGGCACTTGAGGACCCTGTGCATCAGGGGCACCTCCTGCAGGCCCTCATCTCCAGGGAATACATTTAGGATGATATTTTCTATGAAGCGCAAGGGCAAAAAACTCGGCTCTCCTCGCTGCATCTGGTCTTGTTGCATTAGGCACTCCACACCCACACCCCCGCGTCCCCCCACTCTCTCACTCCTCGGGGCCTTTTGTTTCCTTAATTATTCATTACAGAGAGGTGGCCTTCGCTTTGAAACCTGTGGAGGTGGATGAGGCTTGGCACTGACCCACGAAGCACCAGAGCATCCTGGAGCCTGAAACGTGTCTTTGTGACAGGACACCTGTTATTTCTCCATCTTCGATCAAATTCACCCCCGCGCCTCTAACCGCGCATTAACAAATCAGAGGAGAAAATAATACCAACACATCTTTGTGTATTCGTTAATGTATTACATATGACATTATTGTAATGGCTGTATGTCCTTTATATGTGCTAAGAGATTTTGCACTCATTGCAATGAAGGAACAAGATTAGTATTAATAATTACTTATTGAATTATGCGCATAATGCTAACTAAAGTAACTGAGGCAAGAGCAGCTGTTTGATCAATATCATGTAAATCAGCGACACGCTCATAAAGCCTCTACTTTGTAGGCTATGCAAATGTTATTTTGTGAGTTTAAGTATAACAGACTGTACTTTCCTGCTAATGTGTGTGTGTGTGCAAAGTGTGAGGGAGCGCTCTCCATGGTGCCCAGGGCCGCTTCTCTTCTCACGCTGTTTTTGGTAAAATATTAGCCCCCGCAACCCTGTGCAGGGCGGCTGACAAATAGAGGGCTGTTGTCCCCCTTCTCTCACAGGGCTGAGGGTTAATGATCCCAGTTTCGGGGGGTTAAAGCTTGCCAGTAGGCCTTTCTCCTGCACCCCAACAGATGTTGCTAGGACTTTAATGTGGTTATCAAATCGGAGTGCCCTCTGAGCCCCAGGAGCTCATTGTGTGTCGGTGCATTCCAGGGCCTCGCCGTGGTGACAAGGCATCCTGGGGGCCAAGCTGGGCTCCCGCTGAGTCTTCCAGCAGCCCCTCAGAGCTGACAGCTAGGGCTGCCCCTCTCCCCACACCACCTCCACCTCCACCAGGCCCTCTCTTTTTCTGCTCCTGATCCTGTCCCCTCAGTGTCATAAAGTCATCCTGCATCTCCCCTCTATCCCACAGTGGCCCTCTCAGTCACGCTGTTCCCACAAATAGGCCCACTCACTCACGCTAGCCCCCTCACATTTTTGGTCACACACATTCACCCGACTCAGACACAGATGTGCCCACTTTGATTGCAAACACACATATGTGTTCTTTAAGCAAATATTAAATCTATTTTTTATACATTTGTAGAGCTACAGGTGAGAAACATTACATGCACCAAATATTCTAGACCTTAAACCCGCTGACCTGCAAGTGGCTCAGTATTTACAAACTCATTCTGTGCACCTAAACTTTGTTCAAACCCACAGAGTTTTAAATTGCATTCAAGTGGAGATCCTAAAGTTGAAAACTCTATTTGGGAATCTGTAATTTGAGGAAATGTGTATAAAATGATCAAATGAACATCTAGAATATTTATATTTGATAGGACGGTGCAGCTATAAAAACATGAAATCTAATGTTGGATAGCTTCAATGAAGAACTGGAAGAAGTTGATACAGAAGATATATGATACTGTTAAATAATGTTGATAAGATTTCCAGCCTTAAAGCTATTGAAGAGGTAAAACGGGGAAACTGTATTTTAAGGAGTTAAAGGTGTAAGAAAACTTCAAAGCTTTCGTGGGTAGACTGCATCCTTCTCTGATAACTAACTCTTAAAGAGGTGCCAAATTACACTTGCGTGAATAGAATATTTAGGGCAAGAGGGAGTTTATATTTTAGACGTGCTACAGCAGGCACCTAATAATTTCTGTTTCCATCCTTTTGCATAATGATACAAACATTTATACAGCACTGTATTTACACAAAGAGCACACACTGTGGTAAACAGTATGTGACAGCTCATTTAAAATTGTAAACAGGTCGAGTGTTCATAGGTGTCACAAATACCTCTCGGATGAATAGGTCACGGTCTTGGAGGTGACACTGGAGCCCTAGGGTTAACCTAGGCTTTCTCTGCTCTTCTCTGCATATACAGTATCAATGCCAGCAGCTGTGGGATTGTTTGTACACAGATGCAGGGGTGCTTGATGATAATTGCCTCGCAGCTGCACTCCGGGGCTGGAACTGGGTGTTTTTTGTTTTTTTTTCCCTTGGTGGCTCATATTGTGTGTGAAGCGTTAAGAGCAGGAATGTGGGAAACAGTCGTAATTAAAGTATTCTGTAACTCAATTAAGGACGCTTCCCCCACAGTCCCTCCAAGCCCTAACTGTTATCCCACACCTATCCTCTGCCAGGGGATATCAGCATCTGTCTATACGGCCTCTGCAGCTTCTCTTGCCTGGCCCGGGGCCTTTAGTGTTTAACCAATGTCATGACTGGTTGCGCTGAGAAAAAAAAAAAAGGATTTGTTTCGTGAAAATTTGAAGGTAAAGGGGTATATGAGGTGGAGAAAAGACAGTGGAGTGGAATAAATGGGGAATTGCTGTTCCACGGAAGGCTGTGAACCAGGTTACCACTCACAGGTGAGACACTCATTATAGCTATGAGTCATTTTTCATAGGCTGTTATCAACTCACTGTGCACAGAAGATGGATGAATGACAATTACGCTGATGAAAACCTCACATAGCCTTATTGGCAGGAATAGAGCACTCAACAAAATCATTATACCGTTATTTTTGTTACTTCTTCAAAAAGTAGCTGCAATTTTATGAGATGTGTAAATTTTAAAAACACCTTTTGCTTTGTAATGTTTTCTAAATATTTGGAAATGTGATATAACACAATTGTATGGAAACAAAATTCATCTCTTTTGTTCTAATTCCCCCCAAAACTGCAGCGGGCTGGTTGCCGGGCAATGTATCTAAGTACTTGGAACAATGACAGGCAACAATCAAGGTGCTCAATTAACTGTATAATGATTAAGACATCAATTACCAAATTGATTGATGAGGCCAAATGATCCGATTCATTTTCTCCATCCAGCGTAAAAATTGGGAGCAGCAATATGAGAAAATTTGTTGATTAATGGTTTGGATGTGCAGAAAGCCCTCTACCATAATGATATGTGCAATTTCATGTGATAGACATACTCTGTACACACATATTTTAAACATTTAAAACAGAATATGTAACAAATCAAATATAAGAGCTATATATTAAAGCGACAGTAATCAGACGTCTATATAGTGGTTATTAAAAAAACTAACAGGAAATATATTTTACAAGTACTCCACTATAGTTTTCCTTTAATTTTCTTTAGTTTTTCCTCAATGAATACTTTTATATATAAACAACGTTAATGTATCAGATGAATGTATTTCTTTTCTCTGTTCCCATTGATGCTGATGATGTTCCTCTGCCCCTCTAACAATAGCCAAAACAATGTTTGAAGAGTGCCTTGAGACCAGCTTGGACTAAGGCTTTAGTTTTTATTCTGTCCATGTTGTCAATGTGTAGAGGGATAATTGAAGCGATCCTTGACTATGGGATCTATTTATACAGAGCATAATTCCCTCTGTATTCAGGCATTATCATGGTGTCAGAACAAGCACAATGGCACAATAAGGTCAATATAATGAAACTCCAAAACAATATGGTGACATTCGTATAATAAAAAGTGAGCCAGTCCCGATTGTTTGGTTTTGTAACAGTGGTTGGGTTATATTGGACCCTTTGCAAAATGATCATTATGATATTGTGATAAATATGGAGTCAAATAAAAGTGCATTTTATGATAAGATCTCACCAATAATACGTATATGTCTTAAAACTCTTAAAAATTTAACTTTTTTTTTAAACATTAAAGTATTTTGACTTCAAGTTTTTAAATGTAGGAAAATGATACTTTTGCGGTTTGCTGTATTTCTCTTTTATTTTTTTAGTTTCAATTGTTTTACAGAAAAAAATTTAAAAGGTGTGTTTATTGATTTATTAAAGCTAATATTTTGTGGCATTTGTTTTGCTCCCAAAAATATGTCATCTTAAAATGATCATTATGACATATTATAATTATTAGAAGTAGTAGTGGCAGTTGTAATGGTAGTAGTAGTAGTAATAGTAGTAGTAGTAGTTACTCGTTTTTGTATTTGTATTGTATTATTGTCATACAATTATAATTACCATTCTATTACTTGTACTAAATGGTTCTTTGAACCTAATTTTATTTGTGCCGCAATGACTTCACTTCTTTATTTTCAGTTTTCTGTTATATTCAACAGCATCTGCAGCCAAAATTACACCAGTTATCCGCTTTTTCCCATTAGCAATTTGACAAATACCCCCTTTATAACAGCCCCATATCATTCTGCTTGACTTTCCCCTGGGCCTGAATTCAGTTATTGATTGCCTGTTCAGTTTCACTTGGAAAAGGTTGATAAAAGGAGGTTTTCACTTTCTCAATTCGATGTGACAGCTCCCTAACAAGAATAATGGAGAGCGCCCATTCACAGGCAAATCAAGCTAATCCAGCGTGCCCCTCCACTCTCAATGGAGAAGTCACAGTCCTTCCCGGCCCATTCCATCACAAGCCTCTCTCTTCAGAAACCTTCAAAGTTAGCCCAACTCCTCCAAGAGACAACATTGCTCTTTGTGTGCCCCTCTCACTCACCATCAAATGGATAAATAGGTCGATAAATGTATACAAAGTCAGAGGGGAAACAAAACTCAAGCATATAATCGGTTTGTTTTATGTGTAATCTGATTTCACTGATTCCCGCTCCTCATTCTGTTTGTTGTCAGCGGCTGATGGATAGATATGATCAGACTTGTTGGTTTGAAAACAAGGTGGTATTAAATTAACAAAGCTGATTTTACAACCACATGATAAAAAGAAATGCACCAGTATTTGTTTTTTTTTTCTTTGCATGAATATTTTTTTAAGAGTTACTCATCCTCAAAACTAGAAAGTTTTCATTCAGCAAAAATGCCTTTGCACAGCAGTATTTAGGGTGTTAGTAACAGGTTCCACTCTCCTCCCCTGTTCCTCATTGGAATGAGCTGTGGTTTTCCACCTAATCCTTTTTCTGGGTAGAAACCAGGTGACAGGGCAAAGGTGCGTGACTGTCTGTGTGAGTCACCCTGAGTGAGTAAGCATATAGGCTTGCCTGAATGTATATTTGAGCTTTTTGCATGCCATACATGTACAAGAGGATATAACCCAACGCAGATGTGCTGGTAGTGACGTATCATTGAGAATAAAACTACACTACATGAGCTATTTTTAGCTCCTCACGTAGGCACTATGAATCTTACCTCACACCATCAGCTGTAATTGCAGGAACAATGAAAAAAAAAACGTTGGAAAGCTTCACATCAGAATTCACTGGATCCTTTGTAAAGTACCATCTATATGGCGTCCAAATCGGGTTCATTAAGAGATTCTTTTGATAACTCTTTTGAAAAGCGCACAAGAATAGGAGAAAATAACATAAACAAACTCTATGTAATGTTTTTTTTGTAGTGCTTCTATTTGCATTTTTAAAGAATGGTTCAACTTGTCTTCTGTCTTGGGTCAAGAGACTGCAGAGGTCTCATTCACATTTGACTTTACAAGACTGAACAATGACTTTGTAAGACTTTGGTTAGAGCATTAAAGTGCCACAGGTTCACTCCCATTCTGCTTTTAGATGAGAGAAAAGGGAGATTAACATGATTTTGCTTTATCCACCACATACAGGCCTCAAAACCATAAAACACAACCCAAAGGCATCCCCGTCCTGCTCTGAATGTGCACTTGTTACTGCTCTCAATTCGGCTTTCAGCCCCCTCTAAAGAGACAAGGCCCAATCACAATATTGTCAAGGCTCTGTTGGTTTTCTGGTTCAAATCCTTGTTCACGCTGTTTGCTGAGTACTCATCTGCTGTGACAGCCTTCAGACAAACAGTGAGTCCTGAAAGAGGTCTCCCACAACCAGATCTTTCCTGCTGGGCAGCGGCTGAAACGCTCCTTTCTCTCTCCATCAAGTGGAACCCAGGCTATTGAGTTGGCCCCTGGGATCCCTCCATTGAGGTGGGCTATGGGCCAGTGCTTCGCCCCTCCTTGCCCCGGGCCACCCTCATTCTCCCAGGACACCTGTACCCCTAAACCCCATCGTGGGAACCTCCTCGCTGCCTCTGCCACCTGAGCTACTCACTGTGCCAGCTGGGCACGACTGACAACACCATCAGGAGTCAAAGCACACAGAGACCAAAGATAGTCACAGCGTGCCAGCTTGATTGAGCTCTTAGAACTTTTTACTGGCAAACTGTCGTACTCATTGAAGTCAAAAAGATTAAGGAATCTCTGCATAAGTATGAATCAAACTTGTGTCAGTTTGTGATCTATAGCAAACCATTAAAGATATCCATATCTGAAAAATGCATGCATTTCTAGCCTCAGACCAGAGTTCTCTCTGCTTACACACAACCTCCCTCATGCGCCCTTACCCGCTAAATCTCCATGGCACACTGCAAAAAATGGCATCAATTAATCAACATTCATGAACCGTTTACTTGAGCTCCCCTTTGTGTGCTGCAGGGCCTAATCCAGACAGAGACCAGGCTGTTCTGCAGCAGTGCAGACTGCGTCACTCCACCCTTTGTGGGAGAAACCCATCAACTGGTGTTTCAGGGAAATGTCTCCCCCCACTGAGAGCCTAACCTTCCCCCTCTCTCACCCTCTTCCTCTTGTGCCCCCTCAGCACTCAGGGGCAGGAAGCTCTATCTCTTAGAGGAGGCCATCCATCTATCCTGCCTCTTCCAATCCAATTCACAGCCGCTCCACATGTATGAAGACATCTGTCCATATTTGATCAGATATTCCATTTTGCTGCAAATGATCCCACCCTCCATCCCCACCCATGAAGGAGGCAGCTATTTAAATGTGCTGATACTTTCCTGCATAATAACCTGCCAATTCTTTGCCTTGCAGAAGAAGCAAGTTTAATTGGGCTGTGCATTTAGAGCTCTTCTACAATTACACAATTACAGCGGAGATGCATTTCTGCACGTTGCGATGTTTGCCCCAATTTACTGCACTTTTCATACAGTTTAACTCTGGTTCCCTTTTCAGGGGATGCAAATTTGGCTCATTTGGCTTCAAATGAAGCATAATTGCTCATATTGAAATCTACACCTTTCTACAAGAGGTTCCTGCCAGTTAGTTCTCATTAAACCTAAGGAGAACAAAAATTCCCAATTCCATTTCAGCACACATGCCATCTGCATCATCTTGTGTTAAAAGCAAGGAAATTGGAGACAAAATGGATGCTGAGTGCATGGATGGAAAACTTAAAAAATCAGTTTGTTCAAGTTAGTCAGTGCAGAATAACCCTTTTCCCCTCTCTGAAGTCTGTTTTCTAAATCCGTCACAAGTAGCATGAATTGTAAATTTAGTAGGAATGTTTTAGTGGGAAAAAAAATGTAAGGGACATTGCTGATTGAAATTAAAGCTATTTTCATTGTTTTCAAATACAGAATGTGTTTACTGTGTATAACCTGAAAAAGCATTCAATTAAGTGCAGCCTAATTAGTTCGAAAGGCATGCACGGCTGGCCTCTCTACATTCAAAAAACAGAATGGTGTGTCAACCCCGACATGTGATCACCATCAAAGTGTTTTCCACTCCTTCCTCTTCTTTTATATCACTGTCTTGAAAGTTATAGAAAAAAACTCTTTTTCTAAAAGGCCCTCTGAGCCTGAAGTGGTGGCCTGAGCCCTCTCCAAACAATGCCTTACAAGATACTGTTTAAATTCATATCCGCTCTTCCTTTCTTACAGGGGGACAACACAACAAACCACTGACCCACTGATACACAATTAGAAGTGATGCGGCAGTTAAGGCTACAAGCAACTCTGTTTAACAGTCTGTCTTTGACCCTCTACCATTGAATAAATATAATGCCCCCAATGAGAGTAAGACACTGAGGTGGAGTGAAAAGGGAGCTGGGGAAGATTTTAAGCCACAGATAAGTAGTTAAAGACCTTTATAGAGTATAACACCATTATCCCTGCTGAATAAAAATAGGATTTAGTGTTTTTTCCACTTAATTTAAATCAAAAGAGTCCCCACCTTACATATTGCACTGGTAATGTAATGGAGAGAGACCCACAAAAAAGGCTTTGTGGCTCTGACACCTCCTATAGTGGCACTGTGTTGTCCTGTGAGCAAAAGGGAGAGAAAGGTTTTTCTTCCCTGCGTTGCTATCTGCTAACACATTCTAATTGATGCTGCTGCATTCCTCCACTGGATGCATTCAGTGAATAACGAGCCTTGGACTGAATACCCATGAATTGGTCCCCACCAAGCAAAGCAGTAAAGCCTTTGGCCCCCCATCCCTTAGTTTCCCCACACCACCACCACCACCACCCCCTCCATCGCAACCACTACCAAGCACCACCTCCCCTCCAAACCTTCCCCAAAGCTCTTCTCTAGCTTCACCGCCCATTAAAGCACGACCATTGTGCGGAGATGCAGTCCACAAAAGCTGTCAATCTCTCTGGGTCCTCCAAAGCTTGGACTCACACAGACTGGAGTGACAGACCTCCCCCTTCACCCCAACCCACCCCTGGTCCCCCGAAAATCCTCTCCCTGAAAACTTCTCAGCTAACTATCCCCCACCACCCTCTCTCTCTCTCTTTCTCTCTCTCTCTCTGTCCCTCTCGCTCTTGCTCTCTCTCCCTCTCTCGCTCTCTCCAGTCCCAGCGCACAAAGCATCAATCTGTCTTCAGCCTCAGCACCCTTGGCCCTTTGTCCTATCTGCAGGTGCCTCTGAAAGCACCCACGGTCGCCCCAGCCTCTGCGCACGCCACGCCTAGTCCAGGGACAGGAACTGCTGACAAAGGCCCAGTGTGGGAATGAGGGATGCGTGGAGGGAGGGAAGGGGGTGTCGAAGGGGGGCTGCTCTAAGACAGATGGCTGGGGAAGTCTCCCAACTCCTCCACAGGGGCTGTCAGTTTAAATTCAGAACTACGAATGAGACACACGGGGGAAGAACCAGTAAAGGAATGCCCACTAAATTCAGCAGCTACTGTACACTTAACTCAGGACGAGAACACAGAAGCAGCAACTCTCTCTGGATATCAGATACATCTGTCTGATATAATTCACATATTGAAAAATAAATTATTTTAACTGGAAACATTAAGCATGATAAAAAAAAGCCTTATATGTTACTCTCCAATACATGTCAAGTGTTTCTGAAATAGTTTTTGGTTGTATTTAACTATTAGTACTGATAAAATACTTACAATCAGGAGAAAAAGAAAGAAAACAAATAAATACTCTTATTATTTCCATATAATGCTTATTATCTCTTGACCTTCCCTTTCATTATAAATACAATACAATTGCTTTGTGATACTAAATACATATTTATTACTAGCACACAGCTGACTGTACTGAAACAGAAGACATACTTTGATATTATTTAATCATTCTTTTTTAACATGAATGAAACTTTTTGTCATGTATTTTATTAGGTTTATTCTTCATTCACATAGGCACAAATCTTATCAAACTCAACCTTTTTAAGACAAGCCCCCATAGATGCTTTGATAGTGCAGATGGCACAATATCAAATCATTCTTTGATTTCAAATCTCTAACAACATATACAATTATAATCATTTTAGTCCTCAAAAAAAACAAAACAAAAATCCAAGATTTTTGACTGCAATGAACTTCATAAAAATGTAACTTCAGACAAACTGTATTCAGCTCTGCAGCCTGCTCCAGTTTTCTTTCCTCAGTGCAACAGGTTTGTGACATCTCATTGATGTTACTGGGCTGCCACTGTGTGGACATGTATTGAATTACAGCAACCAGTTGATCGGGGGTTAAGGTTACCATTGGTATGCATGCTGTAGAATGGTAAAAAAGTGGCCAAGTTGTCATAAAATAACACTGTTCTCTGTTAATATTTGCTCATGTATGAATATATCATGTCTCTGTCTTTTTTCTTTGTTGTTGTTGTTTGTTTGTTTTATGCCCTTTCTTTCTCTTAAATATATGTATTTATTTAGTCACAGGAAAAATGATCCTCTTGTTAGAATAACCCAGACAGAATTACAACTCTGAATCAGCACAAGGTTGAATGTAACTTAACTATAACATATAACACAGTTTATATGTTATATACTATATATATATTTATATGGTATATATCTGATTCCTGTAGATTACTGCAAATGGCTTTACCCTGCTTGAAATCAAGTCACCCGAGCTACATTGCAGCTGACACATTGTTTGAACTTTATGTAAAGGACTAAATGGAAAAGAAGGCAGCTGTTGTCAAGATTCAACAAATAGTAAAATAAAATAAAAAAAATTCTTCATTTGGCCACATGGTGGAGATAGAGTCCAACTAACAGCCACGCATCTATCGTGGTGTGATGTGACACTTCCTCTTTTGCAATTTCTCTGACTGCCTCTCTAATTATGACATTGTAAAAATATGTTTATCCTTTAGTCTGCAGTAAATGACCACTGGTTGACAGTAGAAATTCTCTAAAACAGCCAGAAAATCCTTTTGCATTTTGACAGCAGTATGACATAAAATGCTCATGACCGATCTGCAGATTGTAAACTTAAATTTTTAAAAGTTTATACACGCCTTATATTTATATCTCCTGTCTCCCAGCTGTATAGCAGTATATAGGCTGTGGTTTTCTCTCATTTTATTTCTCACATCTCACCATGCAGCTGGCACACACACGCTCACACACACAGACACACAGATACAGACAGACACACACACACGTTGATCTAGATCAGTTTTGGGGACAATACACAGACACTCATTTCCTGGACACTTACCCTAACCCTAACCTTAACCACTGACCTAAAAATCAGCTTTTCCCCTATTGTGGACACAGCTGTTGTCCCCAATTAACTGGTCTTTAGCCTGAAATGTGTCCCTGAAAGTATCCTATGACACACACACACACACACACACACACACACACACACACACACACACACACACACACACACACACATGTGCACGCACCCACACACAGAGAGACACACATACACATCTCCTGTTCCCCAGCTGTATAGTAGTATATAGTATATAGTATAGGTATTGAACCATGTTTGAGCTGTTGACTCTGTACCATATTGTCTATGTAAAAACTAATAAAATGGAAAAATCCTAATGAACAACCTTTAAGGAAATATCTACTAAGTCGATTTAACTAAGGGGAAGTCTTGATTGATGATACTTGTAATACTTTAATGTTTGTTTTTTGGTAACTTAAAAAAGATGTCAAGCTGTACTCTTCTCGTCAGGGCTGACCATTAGTTTCCATTGAAAACAAACCACAAACCACATTGACTGTGCAACCGATTCAAAGCATTAATTCACACACAAAAACACCCTCACAAAACCACAGGAACCCTAGCTCGCTGGTGTCCTTGACAGCATGAATGATATCTGAAAGCTGCATGTGATAGGCAGACTTCAGAGCGACATATGATTTGCATGAGTCAAAGCAACAGGGCACAGAGTGAAATGTCAGGGACTGTTTCAGCACTGGTGTCCTTGATACTATGAATAATATCTGAAAGTTATGTGCAACCTAACTACACTTACTCTTCGACACCACTGTCTCAGTTTCAAAATGACCACGTTTCATTTCCAACATGGAGGTCACGAGGAAGAAGTGCAAATCAGTTGCCACATTCAAATAGTTACTACGTTCAGTCATGCTATGACACAATCAAAAACAGAAATTGGCTTCTAAGAAGAGTTTCGCTTTTCCATTTGAGAACAACATGCACTTTAATCCACGGCATGTGGTTTGAACATGGTTTTGGTTTAACTTTGCATTTATTGTTTTTGTTGTTGTTTGAAGGTTCAGATAAATCCAGGTAGTTTTATGACTCAAAATAATAGCTTTTAGAAATACCTCAGTACTTTTTGAGAGCATCATAGAACAATACTGATTTCCTAAAAGAGATCACAATGTAACCAAACGGCTCTGTAGTCGCAGCTGACTTTTCGTCTAATTTCTCAGTATGGCCTTTGATGACACATCACAAGAACCGAGAAGTTGTTAGCTTTGTATGTTTGGGGAATAGTTCTTCCCTGTTCCCCTTTTCCACAGAATTGTAGCATATTTTGCATTTCTACGCATTTCAACTTGTCCCACAATAGCATAACTTTTCACCACATCTGCACATTCAAACTTTGTGACAAACCCAAGCTTTTTAGTCTACCAAGGGTCACATGGTGTTCTTTCTGTCACTACAAGCTAGTAGCAAAAAGTGAGACCTTTGAAGCAAATGTGACTTTTGGCAAGCGAGTTAAGAGGTTTGCAGTCTTGCATAGCTTTATTTACTGTAATACTATTCCCAAAAGTACAGTTTGTTTAACCTGCTTGATTCTCTCCTGAGATGTGTTGACCTTAGACCTTTAACTGCACAGTCAGAAAGCAGTTACAGGTCTGTGTTAGCTGGACATTACTCAGGATAACCTTTCAATTAGTGATGTTTTATGTCATGGTATTTTGACCCACCTTTAATGGTTTTACTTTTATAGTTACACTGCGGTCATTTCCTGCCTTGGTTTTATTGTTTTATTGTCAGTGTTATGCGACGTTGCCCAAAAACATTCTCAAATAAAAATGATAAAGTTGCAGTTGTTAATTATGAGAGCACACTCGGAGCAAATCATTTAAAATCAAGATGGTACAATTGTTATTTTTGATATTTTCAGAACATTTCCTCCTCTGAGAAAAAAACATATTTAGCAACTAAATGTTAACATATATGCAGGAGGCTGTCAAGCATGAGATGCATGAGATATTAGACTATCTGTTAGTAGACTATAGCTCAAACTGAGAAGTCCAATGTAAGTTCTATTTGAACAATCTAAATGTTATGGAAAATATTCCCAGTGTTAAAGAATAATTATTGTTATACCCTGCATATATACTGACTTTATTGCTAGTAACATGTTTTTAAGCTATTTTAAAAAAACGTCTGTGGTATATATATATTTTCCAGCATCAGCTACATCAGCAACAGCTGCATCTAAGGCTTTTGCTGGGATATTGTGTAACATCCAACTAACACTTATTAACTATCATTCTATTATAAGGTTTAGTTCAGCACTCTAGAAAATCCCCCATGCACAGTCTATCCAGAGAAGAGGTTTCTATTAAGTGCTCTGTGATCCTCAGAGCGCAGTCACAAATTAACACCTCTCCATGCCACTACAGACCATGCAGGGAAAAAAAGAAGGACGATTGTAGTTCGCACTTCAACAACATTACCCATAATGCAGTGTGGGCTAAAGTCGCCGCACCTTCGCCGGGTGGAGCTTATGAACGTGGGAACGTCTGTGCTGCTGCTGGTTGCCGTGGAGTGAAAATTGTTTCAGGGGAGGTGATGAGACCTGTGCGCGGGGATTGATTAAGAGAAGTTAGTTGATAGTGTGTCGGCGGCAGTTTCTGAATCACCCGGGAGGCAGACTTGAGAGCGACAAATGATTTGCATGAGTCTCAGCAACAGGGCACAGAGCGAAATGTCAGGGACTGTTTCAGCCCTGAGCAGAGGGACGCGCGACTAGTACACCGCAACGCGGAAAATATTCAAGGGGGGAGAGAATGCGAATGGTGGGAAGATACCGAAATCAAACAAAATGGAAACGATGTAGCGTCGCTGCGGCATTTCATATAGCTAGAACTAACGTTAGAGTAGAGACTAGATAGCTAAGGAGCTAGCAGGTTAACTAACATACATGTAAAGTTATTCCCCGGAGAAGCTGAAAAGGAGCCCGGAGGCGTCTGTTGAATCAGAAGAGTTCATCAGTACTGCGAAATCCAAGAAGATAAACTAGAAGATGCTACGGAGAAGAATTAACCGTTTGGTATGTGTGACTAATATAAACATTACACACCCACATATACACACACATTGTTAGCTTCTGGCATCCTGCCTCTCCGGCTAACGTTCTAACCGCCGTGATTCTGCCCTGAAATAATGTAAGTTCCTCTTGACATTTTTCCCCGTAAATGCGTGAGAGGGCTGGCTTGTGTCAAGCCGTTACTTCACACTGAATGACAACACGAAACAGCTGTTGTCTCATATGATTGCTCTTGTTGCGGAAGCTTTTTCAGCCAGTTAGCTAACTGCTAGGTAAGTTCTTCCCTGCCAGGAAGTCACGACAGATGTTAAGTTGGTAGCTACACTCAGAGTCATTTAACTACACTTTGGGGTCACACACACAGTCAGACAGGGATTTCTATAAAGCAATTTTGTTTTCTGCCACGTAAACTTGCAACTGTACGTACATGAACAGTGAACAGAAGTCCCACCTGTGTACTGTTGTACGTTAAAAAGACTCGAGTCTAAATCTCAATTAGAAGAGCATAGTCTATCTGTCTCCAGAGACATGGCTGCTTTTCTCTGAGGACCCAAGTGCTAAAAATATGCTCTCTTATGAGGAGCAAAGCCATACTTCAAACGTTATGTCTCTTTTAAACCTTCATGGTTAGAAGTGTAACAATTGGTCAGTGAACATGAAAATTAATCAGCAACAATATTGATAATCATGTCAGTTAAGCTGTACTAGTAAAACACACTTTTCATAGTTTCATATCCTTTTAAATAGAATATCTTTGGATTTTGAATCCTTGCTGAGACAAAATAAGACATGAAGTTGTCACCTTGACCTCACAAAACTTGTGATGGACATTTTGTATAATTTATTTGACTTTTCAAAGACTAAATCAATTAATTGATAAAGAAAATAAATGTTGGTTGCAGCTCTTGGTAGGATGCCTAATAGTAGTTCTGTATTGTGCTACAGTTGCTTTCTGCTATAATGTTACTTTGTGTCCAGCTTTTGTTCAATATAAGTTGGTATTTTGCCAACCTGAACTGCCTTGACATCATATTTCCAGACTGGTCAATTTAATTCTTACCCTTTTAAAGTTCATCCATTGGTTTCATTGCCCTTCTTCCGCGTTAATCAGTCATGAGTGGACTAGTTGAAAGTGGAGTAACTATCTGCAAGGCCAGGTTTATAAATGCTAAGCCGTCTTTACGGCCTCTTTATCATCCCCTTATGCACCGGTAACCTGTTGTCAGCAGTGGGTTGAATCCCCCACAGGCTATGTGAGCAGTATAGATATCGACAGTGAATAAGGGGAAGCAATATAATAATTATAGTGCCTGACCCTCCTCCTGGCCTCTCTCTAAGTGTTGCCAGGTCAGCTGATTTTCCTGCTTCTGGAGAGGATTGCTGCTGTAATTTCTCTTCAGTGTGAGCTGTAAATAATATTTTGTGCGAAGCAGCCAGCCACACTGTCACTGATGCACACAGTGCTGTTATCTCAGGCGCGGGCTCGCTGCCTCCTGATTCACACACCCTCCCCTTGCCCACGGGAGGTACATGTACATCATAAAGAGAGAGAAGGATGGAGAGGAGGGGGGGGGGGGGGGGGGGGGGGGGGGGGGCAAGTGACTGCTCATACCAAAAGGCACTGAGGTGGCCTCATATGCCTCACTTGACTCCCCCACTATGATGCACTGTACCACTAAACCCTGAGTGTGTCTTTGGAAAATCATTAAAAATGGCTGTTAGAATGAGTGAGATTGGGCTTTTTCATGAGGGGGGAGGCTCCAGAGGTTGTAAAGCTCTGACAGGAATGCAGAATCACAGAGTTGCCTTTGATGTTTGTTCAAGCCCTTGAAGGCAGCAGTGTGATCTGTGAGAGGTGGAGCCTGGTGGAAATGTGATAGTATTCATTGAGAACACAGGAGACGCATGAAAACACCATCGCCAAGGCGGCACCTCAGTACGGTTTTTGCACCATGGTAACCAGTAGGCCCCTGCCTACTCACACAGTCGAAATCACACTAGTGAAGTTTATGCTCTATATTTTGACTCTGTTACAGTAGCTGATAGTCCTTCTGCTCAGTAGTGAAGTACACACAAGCTTCTGTAAAATGGTCCAGCCCTGCACAACCCAGTTAGACGATGGAAGCTTGACAGGTTCTCTTATTATGTGCACAAAGGCAGGAAATGGTCATACTGACACTAACTGAATTGCTTTGTGTCAGGCTTATATAACAATAGGACTTAGTGCTAACAATTATCACTTATTGTATAACAGATTAATTAAGAATAACAGTGTTGATAATCAATCACTTAAGTAATTTGTCAAGCAAAATTGCCTAATTGCTATTTCTGATGTCTCACATGCAAAGATTTGCTGTTTTTCGCAGCTTTATGTAATTGTAAATTGAACACGCTTTGGTTTTAGACTCTTGGTCAGACAAAACAAGCAATTGGGAGATGTGGACTCTGGATCAGTAATGAAAATTAATAATTAGTAGCAGCCCTAATATGATTGACAAATTTTAAGAAGGGGGAAAAAAGGTGAAATTAGCTGGACTGTTCCACGGCTGCAGTTCACATTTCCTGTGTGAAATATATTATATTTTGTCTTGGTAGCATGTTAAACTACCATGTGAAAATGTACTCTCATCAAATGATGATGAGAAGTTTCTAGCCTACATGTTCACACTGTGGTTTACATTCTGAGTGATAAGTGCTACACTTATGTAACATGACGTTTACACATTTATTTTTTCATACATAGAACATCCATCTTTTGATGCTATGAGTGTGTCTTTTTCTTGTTGCCAGATACATGTTGTGAAAATCCGATTTGAAGTAACTGAGGTTTCCCCCCATAACTAATGTATTAAAACTCTATCATGCAGATTCAATTGTGATTTGAGTCCTACGAATTGAATTATCAAATATTTTCTGTCATCACCTTTAATACTCAGGTTTGTTTGCTCAGAGTGCAGCACCACTTTGGTTCTCCGTTACCCCAGTAAGGGTTTTCCCCCTCACCCTTCTGCCATCCCTCTCTCTTCAATCTGTCCAACAGGCTGCAGGATGATGCACTGAGGCTTGCTTGTCTTAGATCTATCTCTACTCGACTGTGACCCAAGCACTAGTAGGCAGGCCCTTGCCTGGCAGGAGATGTTGTTATGAGTGAAGGATTGAAGGCTTGCATGTTGAATGTGTTTGGAAGCCCCAGGGCTCTGCAGACCTGTTTCTCAGGTCAGGTCAGCTCAGAGTACCCGCAGGTCTGCGATGTACACACAAACCTGCAAGCAGATACTCACCCACCAACACCAACAAGTGCAGACAATGTTGACATGCCTGCAGATTACACACAACAACACAGTAAGATCGTTGTTTTTAGAAACATCTTTTTGCTAATGTGACCACACATGGTTAAGTATATTATAAGAGGCTTTTGCTGCCTTCAAGGATGGTCCCTTTTCCAGAGTTGAGAAGTCGTTCTTTCGACTACGGTGTGTTTATGAGCTTTTAATTCATAATGTGGAAACAACATGGACGCTACAAAAAGATGTGTTGTAATTTGTCCCAGACTTGTTGCTGCATCAGCACGTTCCCTAAAAGCACTAAAATATTGCTTAAGCTGACCTGTTATCAGGGTTAATACTAATAAATACATTTTCTAACTATTAGATCATTCTATGTGGACAGCAACGGTTACAACTTAATACCATATTACAAATTACATGTGAGCAAAAAATTGATATGCAATACGTGAACTAGTAAAAAGTTTTTTTGCCATCAACCAAACGTTTACTTTCGTCCGCCATGTTTCTGTGTACATGACGTCAACTTTCAGCAAGTCGTTTACCAAAATATTCCTGTTGTTGTTGTTCTGACTTGAGGGGGCATACATGTGAATTTTCCTGTCAGGAACACATTTTTCTGATTATTCCAACACCACATGAATGCCACATATATCTGGTATCACTTTTTCTGGGGGTTATTTGTTCCACAATAAAAGAGGATGTTTTTTTTTACCCGCTGCTGTACAGTACTTTCATCTAAATTGCAAGTACTAGGATAATGAGTCTGATTTGCAGCATTATAAGCACTCAGTGATGTCAAATGTACCTCATGCTTTTTTCATTACTGTATTTTGGTCTTGCTGCATTATCTACCATGCTTCATAATGCTCCAAATGTATTTTTTTATATTGCATTCAGATCAGTCTTGCTTTTATACACTTGTCTGTGAGCAGCTTGTAGCACCTGTTGGAAACATATTAAGGGCTTTTATTAACCGATGAGTCCTCAAACAGAGTTTTCTCTCTTGGGTGAGCAGTTAGAGTAAGAGTGCATCTGAAGGCCACATACCATACAAGGCATGTAGCTGCCATTTGATTTATTAGGCCTGTTTGATTAGGAGAGATGCGTATTGATTAGAGCTGTGCTCAGTTTTGCCGCCATTAGTCTTGCACCGTGCGCTGCCTGGCGAACAGAATTGCTTACTCTCATTTCTTTCTCTTCCTTCCTCTCTCCGTCTGTTCTCCTGCACTCTGCCCAGTAATGGAAACCCAGCCAAAGGAGCTCATCTGCAACACACAGCAGGATAATAAATATATTTAGTGTGGGGAGGGAGGCGGTGTGAGGGAATAAGCGGCCGGCTGTGGGATAGCGGGGTGATAAAATATAGTGAGGGAGTCCAGAAAGCCCTGCGTGACTCAAAGTGGAGTGAAACCAGGGGGTGGACCTGTAGCCTCTTTGCACCTGTCCATCTCTCTCTCCGCTGTGCTTACCTAATGGATGCACTCCTTCAGGGTTTCTGTGGTGATTAACATCGGAGTGGGTGGGTCGGGTTGGATACAAGGGGACCGCGGATGGCTTTTTGTGGCAATCTTCCACTTCCTTTTAAAAGCTAGGTTGAATTCTCAGTTTGTACCTCTAAATAATTCAGGTTGCTTCATTTATTTTGAATTCTCTTCACATCGCTCCTCCCTCTCCTGACCCACGTATCCTCGCCAGGCTAGCGGCACTCAAAATGCATCCTCGTCATCCATATATGTATAAAGGCTCATCCAGAGATTTTCTGTGCCATGCTCCAGCTCTAGCATTACCCAGAGAGCATTCGCAGTGAGATGTGAAGAGAATGCTGAGATGTGTGGGGGGATGTTTTTTTTTTTTTTTTTTTTTTTTTGGTGTGTGTGTGTGTGTCTATGTCTCACTCTGTGTCTGAGCACGGAGGGAGGAGGAGAGAAGACGGCATCTTCTTGATGTTTCATCATCCCAGTTTTTCATTGTCACCTGAAATGATAGGGTACTCACTGACACAGAGAAGAGGAACAGCAAAGCCCATGTGAGGATTTAACGAGTGCTGGAAGACATACGAACATGTCCCCTCCCACACACACACACGAACACACACGCACACACATAAACACCTAGGTTAAGTTACAGCCTACAATGATTATCTCCACTGCAACCCTCCAGCTAGGAAGGTAGTTTTTCTGAGTTGCAGTGAGGAAAAATGAGGCTTTTTAATGTGGTCACACTTCAGTGGGAGGAAACGCTTGGTGCGAAAACCCAAATCGACCATGCCCTCTGAGCAGAGGAAGACAAGAACCACATTGAGTTTTGTCATTAGTCTCATTGGCCCCCTATGCAGTGTCTAAAGATAATTAATTGAATAGCAATTACAGCCAGTGTAGCCTCGTATATTATTAAAGATAATGTCATCAGTAGGGCTGTAGCTGAGATGGAGATTTTTTTTAAAGCTTGTCAGCATTAGTATATACTGTAAATTCCTTTTGTTAGTATTGCATGGCTTTCTGCCAGACACAGTGGGTGGGGGGAGTTAAGTTAAATTACAACCCATACGCTACACAGAAACCCCCCCCCCCCCCCCCCCCCCCCCCCCCCCCCAGCTGGATCAAACACCTTCATCTAGGTAGCTGAATCTGGTGATATGTCGCACACACGCACACAAAAACAGCAGAAAGAGCATGTGCACTTGGCTGGAAAAACCATACTCCATTTATGGCTTCGCTACTTTAAATTCTCTTTAATTATAGATTAAAGTGTGACTAGGCTGCAGCTCAAAATGTGCTCACTTTTCCTGGTCTTAAAACATTAAGTGTGGCGATTTTCTATATAAGAACCCTTGAAAATAATTCACTTTTGTCATTTTCTCTAATAGTCAGGGAGCTAACTTGTCTAGAGCATGGTACAGTGGTTACGGGGACAAAGTTCAAGCAGGAGAAGGTGGAGTAACATATAATCTTAAAACCAAAGCCTAAGTAAATGAATGCTTTGAGACTGTGAGCCGGTTAAAAAATAACTTGCCTAGTGAATATGAAAGGCTTGTGAGGTGCAGCCCTCTGTTCAGTCGAAGGTTGTGTTTTGAGGAACAGCGTGTGACGGATAAACAAATGACCACAGACCTCTGTCAGCATTGTTTTTTGAGGCTACCAAATGATTGAGGAAGCAGCTCCCATTGCGAGGTCTAGATGAGTTTCCCCTCCTCCCCATTGTCGAGGGACACAGTGTAATGTAGGCCAGTACCAGCCTATGGTACAGTACACTCTGTGTCTTGTACAGCTGCAGCGATGCTAGTAGAACAATGAGCCTTTGCCTATCCACAACAGCTCCTTAGGATCAGCCCTCAGTTCAAGTTGGACTATTATTACTCTGTGAGGCTATTCATCACTGTGTGCAAACACTGGACAGAGGAGAGAGTAGCCTCTGGTATGGGGTCTTTATACTATGCCATAGGCCAAGTGTTGGTGAAGCCATGATGGAGGTAACTCCTGTTTCACTATGGGGTAATGGCTCTGCTTTTCATTTTGATTTAGTAGGCTAATACTCATAACATTAATGTGGATTTTTTTGAGAGAGATAGTCTATTTGTTAATTTAATCGTTATATATTATGGTCTCCTGCATCGCGCCCATATCCTTTCAACTAACAAAATACTACTTATGCTGTGGCAAAGTACATGGAAATTGGGAAATTTGGCAACAGCAATGTTAACAGTAAGTCTGGTCGTTCTTTTCTTACCCATCCAGAGTGATTTTTACATTTACATTTTTTTACAAGTTTCAGGTGTATAGTCAACTGAAATTGTTTTAGTCGGCCATTATTTTTTTCCTTTTTATTTTGAGTTTAAGCTGACCTGCTTGCTCGCTCCTTTTCAGCAACACCCTGCTTCACATTAACATCATTTTCCCTCATTTAAAAAAAAAAAAAAATGTTGTGATGTTCCACTCATTTTAAGGAAGGAAAGTGACTAATATTTGTAACACAGTGGTAATAAACAAGTGGGTAATTTAGGAATTGGCATATGGACAAAACATGAAGACTACTTTTCCATATATGAGGAAAATATTTGTTATCATTGCTTTTCGTAGATTGCTGAAAATGATAAAAGCATAAACAAACTGTAGCCACACGACTCAAAAACAAATTTTAAGACGTGCTGAAGAGACCTGTAATGATATTTCTTAGATATTTGGAGATATAGAGGGTACACTAAGAAGTTAAAGTAGTTAAATTTAACAAAGGATCTTTGTGTTGAAATTTGACAAATCAGCCCGCGGGAAACAGCCATATTAAGAACTTGTTTGTTGCACAGGAAATGCAACAAAGGGGCGCTTATTAAAGTCCTTGTAGTGACAGTGACTGCGTTTACATGCACAAAATATTCTGGTTTTTGCCCTTATTCTGATATTCCTACTAAGCTGTTTACATGGCTAATGAATATTCCACTAATATTCCTGTTAACATGCAGAGGGTTTTCAGGGTTTTCCTCTGCTCCAGTGGGAACACGAATCACAACATCTCAGCAGGCAGTCAAGTAAACCAGCGAGGTGAAAAACATGAGTGAGCCGCTGCCTGATGTGTATAAGTGATATTGATATGAATGATATTATAAATTTATGGTTACAGGTACATCCAGTACAAAGGTTGTCCCATGATGTTTACTACACTGCTGAGTGTTTTTTTCCGTGCATCACACCGAGTCATCACCGTTTATCCATGGCTGCATGTCAGGTTAATAACCAAAAACCCTCCATCCTCGTTATGGAGAAAACGTGCTCTGCTTTTCCAGCCCGTCCTGAGCAACTCTCCACTCATTCCTCTCCTCTGTCTGCCTTCTTGCTCCAGTGTATGTCATTTTACCTGCACAGAGGTAAACAGGCAAGCGGGCCGTGTGTCACAAACTGCAGTAAAAACACCAATTGTGACGCATTTTCTGAATGCGCTGTATATATGTCCAAAGACTGCTCCTAAAACTAGAATAATACCTGCATATCCCACATGTCTTAATCAGAAAATGCTACTTCTGGAACATCCAAATGAAATATGCCTTTTACATGAAATGTAAAGTTCAGAATATTGTCATATTCATAATAATAATAGAATATTTAGTGTGCATGTAAATGTACCCAGTGACAAACCTTTAATTCAGGTTTGATGTTAATGTGCGTTTGTGCTATATTAACTTCAAAAGATGATGTAGGCTCTGTAAATTCACTGCAGCCAATGCAAGGAGCACTCGGATGTGTAATCAAAACTGAGAGAGTTACAATTAGTGATAGAGTGAGCATGCTGGAAGAGGACATGCAAGTGGGCTGACAAGAAAGAAAGAGAGAGAGAATAAAAGAGAGGTGAGATACAGTACCGCAGTGACTAACAGCACTGACTCAACGTGTGGATCTTTCTCCTTGTATTCAAATATTAATAACACTATTCAGCCTGTCATAATAGAAACTTTATGTTGCAGTTAGGCTGTTGTCATCAACATTTTTGAAACGGTTTACTTGAGTTAAGGCGTTTGCGCTGACATTTATTTATTCCATCACTCTCAGAATACCATTTGATATAGAGGCCTAGACTCTAATGTAATAGATCTTCTCTTGGGGCTTTTCCTTCTTAAGGTTTCTCCTCTTTGTGCTGAGAGGAAAAAACTGATGATGATGAGGTACTGCACTAAATGGCTGATAAGGTTGACCTGCGATGAATCCACTTACCTTAGAGCAACATCATAAAACCTGACAGAGTAGATAAGATGCATTTGGAGTAGATGTTGTTAAGTTGTTGAATGTGATAAAGGAGTGAGGCATGCACACACGCGCAGAGCCTTCCTTTTTCTGTTTTTCATGTGCTAGTACAACTGTGTAAGAAATTAGAGTTATGCAACTTGGTTCATTTTCACCCAGGGAATTACATGAAACGGATACCAAGGTCAAATGGGAACATGGAGTTTACAACAAATCTGTCGTTCTCAGTATAGTTCAGAGTGCTATTAGTACACGCGCAGGACATAAAGAAGTACAAGCGTAGGTCCCCAGTGCTCTCTCTCCTTCGCACAGCTCCCTCACACCTCATTAAATGTGTTTAAGTAGATTTTCTAAGTGGATTTTTTTTTTTAAGCTTAATGGCACAGCTCCTGCATTCCTTACTGACTGAGCTTGTTGTTTTTGTCCCTTTTACTGTTACAAAACCACAACAGCAGACTGATCTTCTGATTCCTAACTGATTCTCTCAGGCTTACTTTTTTTCCATTTGCTTCAGCACTTTAATAAGAAAATATTACAGCATTGATTTTGTTTGACCACAAAATCTATTTGTGTCAGGGTAAATACTTACTGTGCCACTGTCATGCCTGCTGTCACTAGCCTTTTTTTTCTTCTGTGCATGACGGCGTCTTTATTTGCTGTTTGCATAGAGGTGCTTGTGAAATTAAGTTGCTTGACACCTAACAGACCTCGTCTGGAGATTCAGTGCATATGTATGCTGACTTGGCCGCGCTTCAGTTAAATGTTAACGGTGGGCTTAACAACTAATCAGAAGACACTTTGCTGTCTAAGGCAGCCCTAAAAGCCAGCACCACTTCTCTGTCAGACTTGCAGGCCATAAATGGCAACATGTAGAAACACTATGTGAAAGGAAACTGAAGTTACCATTTCATTTTTGGATGACTCACTTGTTGATATCACAGGGGTTATGCGTGACAGTATGTGACCACTGAATGATAAATGATTAAAATGTAATGGACTCCCCACCAGTGAGGAGCACTTAGGAAACTTCTTGGATGAGAGGCAAGTGGTGAAATGTCTTAAAGAATAAAAACCGTAAATCCAATTGCCTTTAACTTTAGCCGTATTCAGACCAAATCAGGCAGTGCGGCGAAAAACGCCGCATCTCCCATTCATTTGAATGAGGGTAGTGCGTTTAAGCTGCAGGGGTTTTGGTTGCAGTGGTGCCACACCGGCCTGCGGCGAGAAAGTCGATCCAGGATCAACTTTTGGAGAAACACAACCCGGCGTCATGCTGCGGTGGCCAATCACAGCTGGTGATCAGAGCTAAACCGTGCCATGAGGGAGGACAGAGATGTTGTTTCACAGCGGTTATGTTCTAGAGCACATCCACACCTCTGCTCAACCCTGCGGTGGACCACTGTAATGCCTGATTTGGTCTGAATACAGCCTTAGTTTTTATAGGTTGCAATAGCCGTTTGTGTCTTATGGCATCAATTGATAAGTTGATCAACAGAAGTTTATTGGCAACTACGTGGATAAATTGATAAATCGTAATTCTCAGCTTCTGAAATGTGTGAAATTGCTGCTGTGATGGAAATTTTTTCCCTGTCTTCTGACATTTTATAAAATAAATGATTAATGTAAATTAATTTACAAATAACCAGCGGATTAACTGATAATGAAAATGATTGTCGGTTGCAGACCATATAATATTGCATTAACTATCCACTATCCCCATAGTGCTCGTAGTGGAGTTAACTAAGATTATGTTTGACAGGGTGGGATTGCTGTGTGGTCGAAGTGATGCACTGACCCACTCATCTGCAGAAGAGCCCCAGCCCAGCCTACTTACATCAGTGGAGCCGACAGGTTTCCTAGCTGAGATGATGTGCCATCATCTGCACCATACAACAACACAGACTGCAGCATCATAAAGCAGTTAAAAAACCTTTTAAAAAATTTTTACAAATTTTTTAAAGGTTTTACTGTCTAAATTTTATTTGTTTGTACTGGATTGCAAAACAGTGTACAGGGTTACTCAGTATGCATCTGCTCAACTAACAGCAGGCAGATTGTGACAAAGTGGATAGTCACTGAATAGTAAGATGCTGTGACAGGACGCAGCATCATCAGACCCGAGTCATCATTGTGAGTTTGGCAGTAGCTGAATGCAGCCTTATATTTCCCCAGCTCTCAGTGGAGCACCTTACCCCCCCGCCCCATCCCAACCTCTGCTCATTTCACAATGTGTGCATAATTTAATTTAGAGCGTAATTTAATGTAAAGTTTCAGGCTCACTCAATTCTCTAATGCACCATTTATTTCTGACCGAGCAATTACACCTCAGCTCAATCGAGCATTGGATGTTTGCTTTATTGATCTCTATTCACGTTTTGCAGCTGATGCCTTTTCATCAAGGAAGAATCTACTGTGTGGTATTGACATGCTGGCACTTGACTCTTGGCCACTTTTGCTTTACTTGCTAACATCATTGGCATTGAATGGCTTTGTTTGACCTTTGACAATGAGGCAAAGATGATGCAATCAGTTCTATATTTCCTTACATTAGCATTTCTTGTGCGGCCTTCGGCTCACTATTTTGGAGTTGAGCATTGAAATCACGTAACCGCTCAAAAATGAAGTGGGCCCCGTGGTCCGACCCTCATTATATTTAACAGTGAAATCGCCACCAAATCAATGGCCATTCAGTAGTTCTTTTCTTATCTTTAAGACCCCAGGACATGGACTACTTCCTCATTTTATATAGAATCTAATTTCCAGCTTGAATTATGTGTGCTTAGGTGCCAACGTTTCTTTTTGTGAATCAGCACTGAGGCCCACAGCTCGCTTATGTAGGTTGTGTTGTGGCAGTAACAATGTTTGTTCAGTCTACATCAAAACTAGCGTTTGTTTATCTGATAGGACTGCGACCTTGAAACTGTGTGCATTACTGTGGTTCTTGTGCATGATCAGTCCTAAAGAGATGGGCACAGGTGAAAGATTGGCACTTGCAGAAGCCGCCAACTAATACTGTTGACTGTCTGACCTGTAACCCTCAAGTACAAGCCAGAGCCCTTTCCTGGTCCTTTGACTCGAGGCTAATTTGTTTTGTAAATTGTTCCTGACTTGCATTTTTTTTTTATTTTGTCTGCGCAGCGCTTTGTACATGATTGCTTTTCCTGGCCCTACATTGTTTTCTAATGTTATATTAGTGATTTGCAGTATAGCGTATCTGAAATGCTGATATTACATTTGTAGATGACATTTTCAGAGTACAGAGAGGAGGGATAAGTGCCAGAAACACTGCATCTGATTCAAATAAATGAACAAGGGTAGTACATGGTGGTGCTCTTGGTTTATTGCTCCTCCTGGGGGCTAGTTGTTGTTTGATATAGAAAACCTGGATGTACTCGTGTCCTTGGATCCTGTTGTACTTCCTCTCTCTTGTACTCTTTCTCCCTCTCTCTCTCTCTCTCCCTTCATCCTCTGGCAGCCATGTCCGTCCGGTCCTGCTGAAGGAAATGTCAGTGTGAGCTGAGCGGGAAGTGGATGGTAGATTTGACAGCCATACTGAGGTGTGAACATTGCTGCTCATGCATAAGGGAGCATAATCTAAGCCTGTTGGCTCCCTTCTTTAGTCTGGACTGGAGAGAAGATGGGAAATATTTCATAATTAAGACGTGCAATTTGATTCAGATTCAGACAACTTTATTTATCCCAGAAGGGCAATTCAGTTTCAGAGCCTACCCAGTTCACATAAATAAATAAAATAAAATAAAATAAATACAACTCGGTCAAGCAGCAGCACTCCAACATACACATCAACATGTCAGTGACAACAGATCAACAAATTTTACGGTTTATAGTTTACACGTTTGCAAGGACTGGTCCACATTTCACTTACTGCTGTCAGTATTTAGCAGCCTGATAGCAGAAGGAATTAACAAATTTGAATTAGTTTTCCTAGGGGGCGCATTAAAGAGAATTCACCAGAAAGAACATGGTCGGATTGACTAATGATACCGTTTGCTTTCTGGACCACACGTTTCTTCCAGAGGGAGCACAGGTATTTCTGCTGGACTCCAATGAGCTTGGAGCAGACTATTCTTGTCCTTCACAGACAGTCCATTGAACCAGCATATGAAATAAAATGTTAAAAGACTTTCAATAAAAGATTGATAGAAGTTACATAAAATATTATCAGAGACACTAAAAGAGTTCAACTTTCGCATCAGGTGGCCTTTTATTTTATGTTATTTGACCATTAACGAGAAGCAAATGATTGCATAAACTGGTGTTGCTGTATGTAGGCTATGTTTTTGTCCTCCCATGCATAAATTAGACCCTCAAGTGTTTGAGGCTATTCTCTGATCTACCCTCTTGTCAGAAACAGACTTTGGGCAGCTTGCTGTCCAGGTGGCCGACGTAATTCTCACATTCCCTGGCACTGGTCCAGGATCAGATGTTCATGGTAATCTGTCCCCTCAACCCACATGTTGCTAGCTTTTATATGAGATAAAGCAGATCCCCTGCCTGCATAACCTTAATAATTTACAGGCACAGTAATAGCTGCACAACTTGTACTTATGCAGAGAACTCAACCACATTGAAAAAAACTGGTGGATAGAGGTCTTAATTTTATAATGTTTTTCACCCTCAGAGGCGAAAAGAACAGAGAGAATGGTACAAGTTTATTTTCCACAGGCTGATTCTGAGTGTTAGTTTGTAACTTTATTTTAAGTGTGATGAACATGATACAATTTGAAATAATGCGTTTACCTTAGGTTCTTAGGTTAAAAGTGTCACATCATGTGAAATTATACAACATTAATAAACAGGAACAAAACATGTATATTTGTGTTGCAAGTGGCTTCTAGGGCTGCGTACCATAGCTGTGAAATTTCAGTCTTATGCTTAAACACAGCTCAAGAAAAATTAAAACTGAAGAGAGCAATAAACAAAGACTTGAATACATTTGTACACTGTAATATATGTTCAAATATGGTACTCACTCAAAACCCAGTGTCGATTAAAAATGCGCTCTTCAAGCATGCACAGACTTGCTGATTGAGTTACATTTACGTAAATGCCTCACAGTGGCTAAGACATGCTTCATTGAAAGCCATGTCCCAATTCCTGAACGTAATTTAAACCTTGATGCTGGAACTGTGGGAAAAGTGGAACACTAGTTACCATCACAAAATTGTGTGTTCAGGTGTTTGCTGTCACACACACACAAGCATTTCCCCTTTGCTGCATGAGTGAGAGAAAAAAGAGAGAAAGTGCTTGAGTGAAAAACCTTAATAAAAACTGGGACTTTACATGTTAACATTGTTATGCAAATTATTTTTTCCATCTTCAAACTCCAGCAGGTCAGACCCTCCTTCAGTCTTGTGTGATCTCAAGGATCCACAGTCTGTAGGCTCAGACTGTCCATGATAAAGTCATTATGGATAAAAAAAAAAGCATTGTCAGGTTCATGTATGATTCCATTTTTCAGCCTGACCATAAATCTGCCATGGCTTCAAAATGATGCATTTTTTGCATTTCCGGCTCGTCTGCTGCTCGACACTTAATGTTATAACATTTGAGCAGAAAGCACCAATACAAATAGAGATGTTCCAATACCATGTTTTCCTTCACAGTACCAATTCTGATACCTGAATTTGCGTATCGGCCAATAGCGAGTACTGATCCAATACTGTTGCATTAAAAAAAAATAAAAAATTAACAGCTGTATACCACTAACCTTGTATGGATGTAATATGATTGCTGTCTTTCATGTGATGCATCTTCAAATGCTTTAGAAGATTGCTGGTGTTCAAATTGGCAACACTATAGTGCCACAACTTGAAACTAAAGCCTTGCATACTGTGCTATTACACGATGCCTTTTTACTGGTGGGACTTTCCAGTGTAAAATATTGCCAAATTGCTGACATTTTGCTGACGGCTAACATTACACTATTAACTGGAGATCAGTTCTAAAACAGTAGTTGCCATTGGCTGCACAGCGCAGCTTGCTGTGTAGGCTGCTGTTTTGGAGTGAAGAAGAAGAACTGATTTCTGGGAAAATTGCTGTTTTATCTGGATGTGAAACTACTTTTAAGTTTGTTAATAAATTACTATTGGATCAGTGTATAGACTCCCGTACTTGCAGATACCACATCCAGCATTATATACAGTATCGGAGACATTTACGATACTTGTATCGGAACAACTCTAAAGAACAGTTGCGGGAGGGCACTGATGATTAGTGTCTAGGAAAGCATTAATGGCTTGTTTTGCAGTGGTGACCAAAGCTGTATCTTTGGCTTAGGCCAGTTTAGGCTTAAGTTCTAGGCTACACTTGCCCTCCTCCGGATAGAAAAAAAAATGGTGTGCAGTTGTTTATCATTAAAGAGCCCATTTAATGGCAGTCATTCTAAATGGTAGTGACGCACTAATGTGATATGCTGGATTAATATTTATACTGACCTTATTAAACTGACTGTTGAGGCATGACTGAACCACATGAAATACTGTCTCTTAGCCACCGTCATTATAGATTGATTCATTGATTTACAATATAACATTTGTAGGACAACATAATAAAAATTTGCATGAGCATAAAAAGAATGTGGTTTATCAACATCTCTACTTATAGATGAGAGGGGATGTGTGGTTACAGCCTCAGGTTACTTCACACACTCAATTCCATACAGTTTAAAAAACCAGAAAGGAGAAGACCTCTCTGACTATTAATCACTTCAATTCCTTGTCTGGGTCTACTCAGTTCCTTTTTGGGTCATCATTTACAGTATACATTTGTTCTTGAAATGTCCCCAGGCAGAGTTCCTGGAAAGCAAGGTCATGACTACAACCTTGCTTCCCTGCCTTGCTCTGTGAGTCACCCTACCAGCCTTTTATGGAAGAGGAATGCCCAGGCCACCTCATGTTGAGGGGAGACCAGAGTGTCTCTGGCTCCTGACCTGGTTCTTTCCTCTTTAATACATTTATACATTAGGCTTGTGTGTGTGTGTGTGTGTGTGTGTGTGTTTGTGTGGGTGTGTATAGATATCACCCTGCCATCTGCATCACGACAAGTCAGCTCAACCCATAAATCTGAGCACAGCACCTTTTCTCCTCGCTGCCCACATTTATTACTCGTTTATCATCGATGAGTGACCACCTGGGAGAGAAGAAATTCAGTTATAGTCCCTGCACAGTTACTATTTTGGCCTGTTGACCCTTGTCATACTTTTCCTTTGTCCCCTCTCTGAATTATTGGCTTGTGCAACACAGTTTTTCAGAAGAATGCTTTTAAGATTTTTTTTTTTTTTTTAATTTTCTGCACCACGGTAGAAACTGTAATCTCTTAATTCTTGCCCTCCAAGTGGAATTCAGGCCTTACCAGACTTGATTTTTTTTTTTATGGCCACAACAAATCCTTTGTGATCATTGTGGATTTGCTCCATCTGAAATAACACTGCACCATAAAATAGCTCTTTTGTTTTCATTGATTTATTCTATAGTCGCCATGCCTCAGATGGGAGAGTCAAATTCCCTTTTATCCGTAGATAATTCTTGTTTCCTGCATGATGTTCATTTTTTTTTATGAGCTTGATTTAATTGAGATTGGTCCATGTCTAAAATGACTAATATGTCATGTATTTCCTTTTCTCTTTTCATCTTTATCTCCTCCCCTCTTCACTGCTTCCTCCTCTAGCTTGGCGGTGATGAGAGAAGAGTAGACAGTAGGACTATCTATATTGGTCATCGGCAGTGTTCTGCCAGTGAAGCTTTCATCCCACCCAAGTTCTGTGATAACAGGATTGTGTCCTCCAAGGTAAGAAGCACATTCACATTCATAAGGCAGGGCTCCTGTCTGGCCATACACCAAACTGAAATTCATACACCTCCGTTTGTTTCTCAGCTCCTCTGCGTATTATGTTGCACCTGCCCTCGGGCTTTCCTTCTCTCTTATCTAACACTTGGAATGCGAAATGAACTCTTGCACAGTCCCGACTCCTGAGCATTCCCATGTTTTCCTTTCTTTATCCCTCCTCCCACTGCCTCTCTACATGCTTGTCTTCACTCCCAGCGGAAGGCGATTATTTGTCTGTCAGGGGAGCACTGGCTGTGGCAGTGAAATACATGGCTGCTATTAATGTACTGGCAGGGTGGGCAATTCAGTGGTTTCCCCCTGGGCTCTGATAGACCGCAACCCCCCCCCTCCTCCCCCATTAAATCTCACCCCGCAGTCCTGTGTCAGTGGCAGGCTCACGCAGGTGCAGGCTGGCTGGCTTATGGATATGAAGGGTTGAAAATGATGGGGAGGGGGAGGAAGCCGGAGTGAGAGTAAGACGGCAGTGGGATTTATAGTGGTGCAGAGGGTCCCAGTGAGGATGGGCCAATCAATTGCCTCCTGCCAGTATGTCAGGGTAAACAGTCTTTAATTACCCCGGCTGTAGTGTTTATGCTCCTCCATGCCTCTGCCCTCCATCATCCTGTTGCTTTTGCACTCTGCAATGACCAATCTCCACCTCTCCTCTCCTGCTCTCCTTGCTGCTGCTGCTGCTGCACCATCACACTCAGCCACCCTCACCGCTAACACCCCGCCCCCTCCACCCCCTACCCCCCTCCCCTTTTCTCATTACTTTCACTCTCTTTTCTCTCTGGCAAAATGAGATGGGCCATTCTGCTGCGGCTGCATTTCAACACTCTCCCCATGCAGACATTCCCCTTCATAAACAGCGGCTTATTGCTGTTTCTGTGTGAGTGAGTGTGTGTGTGTGTGTGTGTAAGTGTGTATGCCTGCATGCTTATGCATTTGTGTTTTTCACCCGGATACTTTGTTGTGTGGTCCAAAGTTACCAGCAGGGTATTGTTGAGCTGTCTCTTAAGGATTTTAAGCAGATAAAAGTCTTGCTTTAACCCTGATGGTATCAGCAGTCACGGCCACTTCAAAACATACAAAAGATACAGAAACCGTTGCCAACTTGATAACTTCATTGGCTCTCCATTCAAGAGAAGCTGGATCAAGGGAATAAATCTCTAATTTGAATCAATACAATACCTGTGGTTCCCTAAGGGTTGTCTCCCTAGGCTGTACCAAGAAGAGAGACTACAAGCTATTGAAGTTGCCTTTTCTCTTTCCCCTTCCCCTGCGCAGACAGAATACACAAATGCTAGAGCCTATTAATATTGACTGCTTCCCTAATATCTCTCCCCTTGCCTTTCTCTAACCTCCCACTGTAAGTTAGGTTGAAAAAGGTCATGCTTGAATGGGGGAATAACACAGCAAAGAGCAGTATCAAAGATCAGATCTCTGTTTCTCTGTGACTCACAGTACATACATGTTTTTTCTTTTTCTTTTTCCTTCTGCAGTATACAGTGTGGAACTTTCTACCAAAGAACCTGTTTGAGCAGTTTAGAAGAATTGCCAATTTCTACTTCCTTATCATCTTCCTGGTGCAGGTAAGGACAGGCTTTGTTAGTGTGCCAAACCAAACAAAGTGAAGAGTTTTGTTAATCATTTTTCAAATAATACTGCATGGATGTCTGCTCTGTCTGGGACTGTGCTGTTGTCAAACAAGTTCATGTAGTCAGGTCCTGTGTGTGCATCTGACCTTATCAGACCAACACCTTAAAGTTGAATCATGTTGATGATCAATCTGATTGGGTAAATGCATCTCATCCACCTTGGCCTTATTTGGTAGACCTACAGTACTGATGCTTTCAAAAATAATGCCATGAATAGTTTTTATTTATCAATGAACTTCATACAAAGTGCAGTAAACAGAAGAAACCTAAATTAAATCAATATTGGTATAAGTGGCTTTGCCTTCAAAACAGCAACAGTTCTTCTCGGTACACTTGTTTTTCAAGGTAAGGTCGGTTGTTCCTGCATCTTGGAGAACTTGCCACAGTTCCTCTGTTGATTTAGCCGTCTCAGTTGCTTCTGTCTCTTCATGTGATCCCAGACTGACCCGATGATGTTGAAATCAGGGCTGTGTTGGAGACATATCATCTGTTGCATGACTCCTTGTTCTTCTTGTCACTGAAGATAGATCTTTATGACTCTACAAACATACTCTTGTATGTTTGTAGTTTCACAATAAATTCTGGACCAATCAGATGCTTTTAATATCTGATGTGCCTTAAATGTTTGCACAGGATGTACATGATATATATATCCACTGTATAAAACGGGGTGAGGAAGTGTTTGTCTATTTGCATATGGCCAACACAGATGTGGAAACAGTCACTTGAGAGGAACTGTTTGCATGAACTGTTTGCATGTTTTAAATGGTGTGAAATTGCTATGGCTTCCCTTTAGGCTTGTGCAATGTGGTTTGAATTGCAGTAGTTTGAACCCTTGCTCACACTTCTAATCTATGTAAAGAAAAAAAATATCACACTAACTTTACTCTTTCACTTGTATGTTTTACAATCAAAAGTTTCTCACCACCTTTTTGCTATCGTTGGTCTCGCGTATATGTCATTGTTAACTTGTGTTGTGTGTGCTGCTTTATGCTCATAAGTGGAAACTGTCAGCTGGCCAAGAGCGCTGACTAAATTGCAGCGACTGGCATCCTTATTCCCCTGCTCTGTGCTCTTAAGTGACCTCTCTCCTCTCCTCCCCTCATGAATGTGGAGAACATAAAAGAAAAGACCATTTGCTCCCTCCATCTGCTCTTGCTCTTCCATCACCCCTTTTTCTGATCCACGGAGAACCTCTTTCCATCCAGCCATAACCTAAACTATGGCTGCAAACAGCCCTTTTGTGTAAACAGGTGCTGGTGTTGGACTTGCTCTGGAGAGATGTGCTTTCTCCAGTCACATACTGACTGAATGAGCTCACAGAGTGACTGCTCCCAGAAGCCCAGAACTGTACTAAATTGGGAAATATCTCTTTGTAAAGTAATTCCATCATTCTCGTGTCAATAGCAGTTCAATTGCACTGTTTATTTTTCCTCCAGCCCTTGCTTCCACAGTTGACACTCCAGCCTTTATTTTCCAGTTTGTGTAGTTCGACTCTATATCATCCTCAGCTAAAGGACATAAGTGCCGAATTCTGAACAGTTGTGAGCTTATGTGTGAAATTATCGTGAGCTAATGCAGTACACTTATGTGGGAGTAAACCATCAGGCATGTTTGCATCACTCACACAAATTGCCTATTGCTGCGTGTATGCGCCAGGATTATCCGAGCGTGATGTATACAGTGGAGGCTGTTTGTTTGTGTGTAAATACATTGCATGTATGTGTATGTGATTGCGTGTGTGATGTATGACTCAGTGGGTGTCCCGGGTTTGCTGACGGTGTTTACCCAGGCTGCAGCGTGGTTGGCGTTTCTCCTCTAATCCAGCCTCTCTTGAGGGGTTCCTTATCCGAACCACTCAGTTTACCCGTGCAGCCTGCTATTATATCAGAGCGAGAGAGAGGATGAGAGAGAAACAGGTACACAGACCCTGTGTGCACTCATTTTGCACTTGCATCTCACAGATGAAAATAAACCTTTTCACTTCCCGAGAGAGGTTTCATGCAAATGCTTTACCAACTGCCAAATGTCATGCATCCTCCAACTCTCTCTTTTTTTTTTTTTTCTTTCCCTTTGTCATCTGGTCTCCTTTTTTCTGTCTTTCTTTCTCCCTGTCTGTCTCTCTCCCTCACACATTCCCCCCATTTCTCTGCAGCGCTGCACTGCTGACGTCAGGAGCCAGGAAGCCCTCTGTGCTTCTGAGTGCCACAAATAGACACAGGCTGATAAAAAAGCACCACTCTCCTATAAATAGCCCTGCATGTCTTTGCTTGAATTTGATCGAATGGGAATAGAGTGAGAGAGTAAGAGAAATGGCGACGGGAGAGCAAGAGAGAAAAGCTGAGAAAGAGAGAGAGAGAGAGAGAGAGAGAGGAAGGGAGAACGAGAGGGTGAAAGGAATAGGACGCAAGGGCCCACAGCGTTGCCCTGGGACCCTGGGGACCTGCTGGCTGTCGCTCACTCTGACACACTTCCTGGCTCAGATGAAGGGCTTTGTGCTGCTCCACTCTGCTGCTCTGATATCACACCAGCACATCAGCATCCGCACACAGTTCACTCCTATTGCTGAGATTTTTGTCTTTGCATTTGGTGCAGAGGAGGAAAGGTATTTGGCCATTTGGAAGTTTGGTGGGGATTTTACGTAGGTTTTACGTTATTACTTCATTTTAACCCTCACCCTATTCCAAATATGGTCGTTGTCCTTGATACCGTTGCTATGAAACCTGTCAAGTCTGATTTCACATGGCATTGTAGAGAGAGAGATGAACAGTGTTTGTTTTTTTTAAGTCCCTTTTGAAGAACAGATACCGGAATGACACCATCATTTGTCTCTTTTTATAGTCCTCTTTTGAAAAGTTGTCGTCACAGTTGCCATAGAAGTGGCAAAGACAAATCAAACAACATTTTTGGCTGAAAGTTGGCTTTGTTGAGCGCTCTCTCTGTGCTGTGGTTGCCCTTTTTTCAAGTTTGACCATCTGGCTGGTGCATCAGAGGGACATGATGTCCTCAGTCCTTCCTGCAGTTGCTTTTTAGCTTTCTGTAATCAGCTAGCTTTCAATCCAAACATAGAGAATAAAAAATGTTTGCTGTCGACTTACTATAGGCAAAAATAAAGAGTGTCTAACGTTCATTGCATCTGTGCCGTTCTCCTTTGAGAACCTGGTCACGCCAAACATCGAAGGCTAACATGACCCCAGGGTAAACTGAGACCTTCTCAAGAGGTATTCAATAATCTACAAGCTACATAGACCCGAGGAATATGCCCTGGTTTAATGAGTTTCAAACAGAGAGCCCCATATACCATCCTCAAGTACACTCACTATTTGTCTGAAGCATTGAATAATCTCACCTCTAGCTCTCTACACCTGAGGCTACTGCGGCAGAATTATTACTTTCTCTTCTGTCTCACTGGAATCGCCAACTACTACAAATATAATGCAGACTCTCCTCTGAATCTGCACTCCTCCGAATGGTCGATGCACACTAGTCCATCTCTGCCTCGTAATTGATTTATCCTCCAGTTAATTGTAATCACAGTAAAGCTTGGGTAGGCTGGCAGCTCTGCTGTTGTATGGGTACAGAATGTGGCTGTGTGTTTGTGTTCGTAGTGATTACTGAGCGATCAGCAGGTTTGTTTTATTCTCAGTCAGAGCACAGGTGAGGAAAACACCGGAGACTGCTTCAAAACCCATCTCTTGCTCTTACTTGAGCTAATGTCTATCTGACAGCTTGTAATGCTCCTGGTCAGAATACCAACGAGCTGGATGTGTCGTGTCGCTGCGTGCTGTTAATGCTCACTCTGGCTCAGGGGGGGACCAGGATCAGAAATACCGGTTATGATGGTTTTAAGGGACAAGCGCAAACACACAAGGCCGTTTGTGTGTTGGGGTTTTAGCTGGGAGCTTTGGTCAGGTGGTGCTCCTAAACTGGCTGTTGGGGATTACCTGATCACTGGTCCCATGCTTATTCTCACTACACACATTCATAAAAATGAAACAGAAGGCTCACACACAGCTCAAACAGGTAAGGTGAGTCCAACAAAGCTTTGTCTTGGCCCTCTCCCATACCTTGGCAGAAACATAGAAGCGCTGGCATGCCTGCAGATTAAGCACTCTGTCTCTGGCCCACCTGATTAAAAGTCCCGTGGTCCAGAATCTCCCTTGTTCTCTTCCAAAATGTAAATGTCTCCCATGTTTCTTACTGATGACCAAATTTGGGGAATAGTAGAAATGCCTCACGGAAACAGACTACACCCTGTATTTAGAAGACTAGCCCCACCTTCGAAACCATCACCACTCATTCCTCCCCCTGCAACCACACACACATGTGGTGCAGTATGGGTTTTGTAATGATGTATAGTATTCAAAGCATATCTTCTCAGTCTGAATGTTTATTGTTGGGTGTTAGCATTCAATTTCTCTGAAGTATTTTTTTTTCTCCTCCCCAATAGGTGATAGTGGACACCCCCACCAGCCCAGTCACCAGTGGCCTACCCTTATTTTTTGTGATTACAGTGACCGCTATCAAGCAGGTAAGACACTGCCTAATGAGGCTGATGAGTGTTAATATAATTGTTATTGTGATTTCCCATTGCCATGTCCTCATTTTCTCATTGTCTCTCACATTACATCCTTCCTCCTTCTGCATATAACATAATAAGTCCCTCTGCCTTCATAGCTCCCTTGCTGTGATTTTTGTGTAAAGTACGTGACTAATGCTCTCTTGGGTTTTATATTAATATGCTCTGCTGGCGAATTCTGATTCGGGAGGAAAATGGGCTCTCTGGGAGCGTGAGCAAATGGAGAGAGGAAGTCTATTACAAAAATACAAATTATCAAGGGGAGTGTCTGTTTCTTTGATTCTGTTGTTGCCATGTCCCAGCCTTAGATGTATTGTTTCGGATTGGCTTTTTAGCTAATCTGCTGCTGGGGCTTTGAAATGCACAATAGCGGGAGGACTTCCTTCCGAAAATATATGGGACGCACTGATAGCGCTGGACCGCCTTCAGCCATGCTTTGAAGTGGGACACCACAGCAGTCCGCCGGACTCTCTTAGTCAGGTTGAGGTGAACTGTATAGTTCACCCGACCATCCGTGGAATGCCTGTCCTCCCTCTCCGACCCCGTTTTCATCCACCTGGAATCATTTCCCTGCATCACTCAACAAGACTTTCTCTCTCTTCCTATCACCTTTCCCTGTAATCCCGCTTTCTGGCTCGAGCGCTGCCTTGGCACACACTCTGGTTTCCCTCTCTACCCTCTGCATCTCTGCGCCATCTCCTCTATCTCCATCACTATCTTAAAGTACTTAAAAAGTCTACTCTAGGCTTTGTGCCTTATACTGCTGCAGCCCCAGGAATGATATTTTTATCCGACTCAGTATTCTTTCATGGTATACTGTTCCAACTCACTGCTGGACAATCGCTATCCCATTCTGCTGCTGCAGGCACTTTTATGCATATAATTATGGAATACTAAATGTAATTATTATACTGCACATACGGAACTTTCTTTATATCTTACTTCTCTTGATTGGTGAGAGGTCCTGACGAACCTATACTGTGTTTCAGTAGAGTACTTATGTTATTGTGTGATTTGCTAATGTTCCATTGGTGCAAATGTCACAAAGACAGTTTTGTACTTTTTTTGTGTAATAAGGAAATAATAAAATTCTGATTTTGATATGTTGCCATAGGGCTATGAGGACTGGCTACGGCACAAGGCTGACAATGAGGTGAATAAGCACCAAGTGACAGTGCTAGAGGACAGCCGGAGGATACAGAAGGAGAGTGAGAAGATCAAGGTACCTTTCAGCAGCTACATCTTAGCTAAGATCCAGCGTAACAAACATTTCCTTAGAGACGTGGCCTGAGAGAAGCTGCTGGCAGGTTGGCATGACTGTGTTTAGAACGTATGCACGGGGGAGAACATCCTCTGTCTGCTCAACTGCTTAGTTGTTCAAACATGTTTGTGTTGGTAACAAATGTATCCAGGATGTTGTGTGCAGGTGTTTTTTTTGCAGCATATTTTTATCTGTCTGCTATGGTCCTTGTAGTATTTTCAAAGATTTATTTGTGTTCTCAAAAGTGTAACATTCATCAGGCAATATTTGAACCAACTTCTGGTTATTTTAAATGGTTGTTACTGCTGCTGACACCACTGAGAATCAACACCCAGCTGTCAAAACCAAAACATTATTGTTAGGTCTAAAACTGTGGGCAGCTGCTCTCAGCGCAGGAGCTCACACAAGTTAACTGTCAGCTACCTCCTGCTGCAAAATGGAAGAGAGTTAAAGTAAACATTTAGCGAGCCAAAGAGAGACAGTTGTCTTTTCTCACTAGTTGGCAGACTAATCCAGAATTAAAAGGTGAGTGAATATTGAACTAAAATGTGTCTGGTGTTACTCATGTTGCTCTGTTTATGCTATACTATTTGTAAGCAGGCAGCTTGTTTGCAAACACATTAGCCACAGAAACTTGATAAAAAAAATTGGTCATTGGTATGTGGTTTCTTTTTGGAGTCCTTCTGCTCCCTAGTGGTAAAATTACTTGAAGCACCTTTAAATGTGATTGTTTAAACCTTTGTCACTTATCCTGTCCAGTGCTGAATCCTTCTGATCTGGTACAAACGGAGAGAGAAACAATCATGGAATGTATTTACAATTGTTTTTGGTTGTGTTTCTTTGACCAGGTTGGAGATGTTGTGGAGGTAGAGGAAGATGGGACCTTTCCCTGTGATTTAATACTGCTGAAATCTAGCCGAGATGACGATACATGTTTCGTTACCACAGCAAGTCTGGATGGAGAGTCCAACCATAAGGTAATGTGGACCTCTTTGCAGTTCCCCACATTATTTGCAAATTTTGTTGGTATTTTTACCATTTTGTAAAAGTTATATTGGTTTTACTGTACATATTTGTGAATATAATGCTTATTAGGTTTTTGGGAAGGAAGTAGGCATTCATTTTCAACAATTTTTGCAATTTTCTACCTGCACTTTCTTGTACATTGGAACCTGTTGCTTCTGAAAAAAATCTGCAAGTTTCTCTTGTCTAATTCCTCAAAAATATATGTTTGTTCCTTTTTGTGCTCAACTGTGAGTCACAGTATCTGGGTATCATTTGTCTTCCTGTGGTACCCATGTGTGAGGGGTAGAGGAAGGCTAAAAGGATCTCTTGACCTGACCCAGTCAGCGCTCACACTCTGTGTCTCTCTCTCTCTCTCTGCCTCTTCCACTTGCCCAGACACACTACACAGTGCCAGACACAGAGAAGGATCTGGAATCTCTCAATGCCACCATCGAGTGTGAACAGCCACAGCCTGACCTTTACAAGTAGGCACTTCATCATGTGGCCCCAACAGATTTACACTACAAGCATGCATTGCTCAACTCAACTGCCAGTTGGAAATGTCTTGAACTTCTCAAGAAATGAAAGTCAAATTCAAGCAGTTTTGTTCTGACCAGCTCAGAATTGATTATTACTCATTAGTAGGAATCTTAGCGCAGTCAACAAAAAGCCTTTAGCTCCCCCTTGGGGCAAGGAGTAGAAATATTGTCATTTAGCCACACATCAAAGTGGTGTTTTAGATGTGCTAAGTGCCAAATGCTTACTATTCAGGGTCAATAAAACTGACAGCATGCTGCTGGCTAATCACCTATAATTAGCTGGCTCCTAAACCTCTGCTCCTGATTTTAGGTCAATGAGTACTTACAGTTTTTTAAAGTAAATCAACTCTGCATAGATTTGGATACCCCAAGTTCAAATCCACTCTAGTATAGACAGATTGAATGATATGCAAAACAAACATCACACATACTTTTTATACTTTTTACAAATGACCTCAGATTCTAAGCGTGTATGTATTTTTGTTCTAGGTTCGTCGGTCGTATGCACATCTACAAAAGCAATCAGGAGCCTGCAGTGAGGTGAGAGTGCTCATGCACGACCATGTCAGCTCAGAGAGCTAAATCAAAACACAGTTGCTTAAGCACTCATTTGTTTCCCTTTGCATCACCAACAAATCATTATTCCATTGATCCTTTTATTGCAGACAAGCATTAAAATTAAAACAGGCTGGCATGGCTTCAGCTACTCCTTCCAAACCTCTGCCACAGGCATTTATCATTGACTGCTTTGTAATAGCCATATAAACAAATACCAGTGTCCTTCTCAAGAAAACTGGAGCTGGTGTAAGCCCAGACTGCAGTCATACCGTGTACTGTCCCTGCATATTTTAGAGTGGATGCCAGCTTGGCTGCCAGGTTTCCATTTAGAGAATGGAGGAGTGTGTGGATTACACAGCTTCTGTGTGACTGAACTGTTTGATGTACTGATGTGTTTGTGCAGGTCTTTAGGCCCAGAAAACCTACTGTTGAAAGGGGCAACTTTAAAGAACACTAAGAAAATTTGTGGTGAGTCAAATGTTATTGACAGTAACTATATTAGTGTATTAATATTACTGAAGATAGTTCAGTATTTAAAAAGAGCATCCTTTTTCTGCTCCTTTTCTTTTTTAAGGTGTTGCTGTTTACACTGGCATGGAGACAAAAATGGCTCTCAACTACCAGGGCAAGTCTCAGAAACGCTCTGCTGTGGAGAAGTAAGTTTAGAGAAAACGGTGTAAACAAGCTTTAACTATGTGACATACCTCTGGTACTCACATATTTGATTTATTTTATTTTCAGGTCCATCAATGCCTTCCTTCTGGTTTACCTTTGTATATTGGTGAGCAAGGCCCTAGTGTGCACTATACTGAAGTATGTATGGCAGAGCAAGCCTGGGCAGGATGAGCCTTGGTACAATGAGAAGACGAAAAGAGAGAAGGAAACCAATCTGGTGAGTATGCATTTTAGCAACCTGCCTGTCCTTGTTGTCGAAGCAGTCGAACTGTGACACACCACAACGACATTGCATTGATGTTATAGAAAGCACAGTCCAACAATGTGAAATTTCTTAATTAGTATCACTCATCAGTACTTGCATCATGCACATTTTGAAAGTGAAATATCTGCAGTTACATGTCTAGAGAGCCACACAGGAAAAAGTCCTATCACAGCATCAGTATATTATCATGTATAGCAAATATTATTGTAGCTAGAAGCGCTCAGTAAATACTTACCCATCTGTAGGATTGCAGTTGTAACTTCAGCTGAGCTCCATCCATCGTATTAAAACGTTTTACAAGCCCTAGCCTCTTCTGGTCCACACTAGTAAAACTCCTCTCAGAAAAATGGCCGCTGCAGATCTACACTTTGACACAGTCCATTTCACTAGCTGTTAACCTTCTGCCCTAGCACTCAGTGAACTGTGAACATCACGATACAACATTGCAATTGCCATCATGTCTTCATATTTGTTGTTTGGATACTCAAGGACTACTGGTACTTAACTGAGGCACGCAATGTATGTTATTAACATAGAGTACAGTGCAGTCAGACTGTGATAAATCACCTGCCCAGCAATGTCTGGTGACAAAATAAAATGTACATTTTAAATTTGTGTTCTCCTTTTCCCCCCAACAGTATCTAAAGATGTTCACTGACTTCCTGTCCTTCATGGTGCTCTTCAACTTCATCATTCCGGTGTCCATGTACGTGACGGTTGAGATGCAGAAGTTTTTGGGATCCTTTTTCATCGCCTGGGACAAGGATTTTTTTGACCCTGAAATCCAGGAAGGGGCACTGGTCAACACCTCAGACCTCAATGAGGAGCTGGGACAGGTCAGACAGATGGATAATATCAATTAAACCATATTTGAATCGAATAAATGTGTGTCATTGGGGAATTCCTCTCTGCAGACTCAGGGTTCCCGTGTCTTCTGAAAGACCTGGAATGCATAGTTCATCTTTCCAGATTTAAAAAAGAAAGGAAAGACAGATCAAAATGTTCTGGAAAACACTGAATTGAGCTGTATGTACATTGAAACCAAGAGCAGAAGATTTGGAGTCTTTATGTACAGTAGAGCATGACCATAAATATGTGTGCCTATTCTTTATTTACATTACAAGTGAAACAGTTTAAGTAAAATACAAGGAGACATACTGTACAAGAGCTAGTACCTTATAATTCCCTGACTTTGAAAAAACTCAAAACAGGTAAAATAATAAATTATATAAATAAATTAAATAAAACACTACTGCTGTACAGAAATTGTATTGTTTAAAATGTAAAAGAAAATAATTTTACACCAAATTCCTCAGGTCCAGTGCAGTGAAGTGATGGTTCATTATTCATGGAAAAAAGCTTCTACATTATAATGCTTTTGTTTCACAAACACCTATCTACTAAACTAAAATATTTGTTTGTTTTTGTAAAATTTTAAAAAGTAAAATCTAAAGTTACGAGTGAGTCCAAGGCAAGACTGATGTCCATCATCAAAATGTGGTCTTGAGACTGATCTGTACAGCGCTACTGTAAAATACGAGCTCTTGATAATTACACCAGACTGGCACTCTTCTGACTTCTGTTTTTTCTTTATGGCATTTCTAACTCCGCAGTCAGAAATGAGTCACACTTGGTTTGCCAGATGATTACTTCAATTAAAAGTGACGCTTCATAAATCTGATTAATGCAATGTTATTCTTCAAGGGAGTAATTGCCTAATCTTATTGTTGGAATCTGTTTAAATGGGCAACTGAATATTTATGGGTTTGGAAGAGTCATGGTCTTTTATCACATTGTTTACAGGTGGAGTATGTCTTCACAGACAAGACGGGCACCCTTACTCAGAACAACATGGAGTTCATAGAGTGCTGTATCGACGGCTTCCAGTACAAGTACAGGGACACAAGCTCAGAGTTGGATGTGTTCTGTGTCACAGATGGACCTGTGAGCAAACTACAGCAGAAAGCTGGCAAGGTGGGTGTTGTGGTGTCCCTCCATCTGTTGTAAAAGTCACACAAGCAGCAACATATGGCCATTACATAGCTCGTTGCTCAGAAAGACCCTTTACAGGTCAACCTCATACAATCTCCTTGACATGTCAACGTATGCACTCAACATGGAGAGGCAGCAGAGTGGCTGTGTGCTCTTGACATGAGCACCTGATAACACTTTACAGATGGTTGCACCTCAACATGTCCAGTATGGTCCAAAAGTCTGAGACCACTTTCCCATATCTGTTGATAAGAAGTCAATTTAGACAAGTCTTTATCTCAACTCCAGCTACTGTATATGGCTCGGTGTGTGGCTGCAAATTAGTGCAAGTAAAATTGTTGATTGATGCACCATTTAAAAAAAATGATTTCATAATTAATTTAAGAGAAATTGAGTTTGTTATTTAATTGTATTAATTCACATTCATGTTGTGTTGTCAGGAGAAGGAAGAGCTGTTTCTACGTGCCCTGTGTCTGTGCCACACAGTTCAGGTGAAGGAGTCTACAGAGCAAGATCAGGTCCAAGGGGACGGACTGATGGACCAGGTGGATGGCTTAGGGGTGGATGGAGATATGCTCCATGAACCACTGAAGCAGAGAGGGTTTATAGCCTCTTCACCTGATGAGGTTGCTCTGGTCAAGGGTGCCATGAGGTAAGAGATGGGCTGTTATGAGTGAGTTAGACAAACGCACTAAGCGTTCGAATCATTTAAAAGTCAGTTAAATACGGATGAATATGAATGTGAAGTCTTTAGATGATATACAGTTTATTACACTCATTCACACTGTTCCTGAGTACACAATTACTCATTTGTGATGGTTTGTCTCCACCTGCAGGTATGGCTTCACATTTCTGGGTCTTGAAAGTAAAACCATGAAAATTCTGAACAGGAACAACGATGTTGAAATGTAAGTCTGTCATTTCGAAATTCAATTATACATTTTTCTTGATATTCATCTCTTTTTCAGTATTCACATTTACACCAAGGAACTCATTTTATTTCCATTTTAAAGGTATGACCTGCTTCACGTGTTGAACTTTGACCCAGTGAGAAGGCGAATGAGTGTAATCGTCAGATCCAAATTAGGTGAGATTACTTTTAGGCTTATTGCATTGACTGCTATTTAGTGATGGCCCTCAGCTCTGACCATGCTCTGTATTTGTGTGTATGTATGTTTGTGTGTGTTTTTGTCTCCAGGTGATACACTGCTCTTCTGTAAGGGAGCAGACTCTTCCATCTTTCCCCGTGTGAGACAGGAGGAGGTCGAAAGGATACGTATGCACGTGGAGCGTAATGCAACAGTGGGTTACAAAAGCAACATTGTCTTTCCAAATCTTCAGATCGCTGTAATGATTTCATAGCAGATTATTTTGTGTTTTCTTGCTGTAACAGTGTGTGTTTCACTGTGCAGGAGGGCTACAGGACGTTGTGTGTGGCCTATAAACATCTCAGTGCAGAGGAGTATGCCCAGGCAGATGCAGGACTGAGGGAAGCTAGACTGGCTCTGCAGGACAGAGAGGAGAAACTCATGGCTATTTACAATCAGGTGGAGACCGGCATGAGTCTAATAGGAGCTACCGCTGTAGAAGATCGGTGGGTACTCACAAAACATAATTGCATTTTGTTATTTTGCACGCTGCTGTTGTCCTTCCTCTCCCCTCCCTCTCGATAAAGACAAGTGCCAAGTATCTATGAGGCAAGAAATCTCACAACACACCTTGATAGAGGAGGTCAAAAGTTTGCTGAGGCTGGCAAAAAACATAGTGTCATAAACCAGCATCAGCCAAGTTAACATTACAGCTATTGCTGGCATTTGAGCCCCATCTAAATATACTGTAGCAGGTGGTGTCATTTGGAGCATTGTTTCACTTCTGATATACAGTACTGTTCTTATAACAGATCACTTCCCTTTTGCTCTAATGTAATGAAGTAATTTGTTCTTTGTAATATTGTTTATGCTAACTCTAAACTTCCTGCAGCTGCTTTATTGTAAGGGCTTTCAAGCATGTCCAGCAGCTTTTTCCTGCTTCTTGCCCTTTGTCAGATGTCACCAGACTCCTGCTAGTCTTTGTCCTGTATGACCTAGTAGTGACGGCTCAATGTCCCTCTTTTCAGAACTTTTTAATGTAAACTCACACTGCCATCTACTGGTTGACATGGGGTACTCTTCCAGAATCCAGCATTTAAAAACATGCTAATAGAAAGCATATATTGTCTTATAGTCATTATTGAAATTGTGTCTAATTTATTTATTTTTGTTCTTATCTCTCAGGCTTCAAGACGAGGCGGCAGAGACCATGGAGGCTCTGCAAGGGGCAGGAATTAAGATTTGGGTCCTAACAGGGGACAAGATGGAGACAGCAAAGTCCACCTGTTATGCTTGTAGATTATTTCAGAGGGGCACAGAGCTGTTGGAGCTAACTGTTCGCACTCTGGAAGATGGAGGGAAGAGGCGTGAGGAACGACTGCACGAGCTCTTGCTTGAATACCACAAGAAAGCTGTGCAGGATGCACCACCAGTCAAGACTGGCGTCACCAGGTTGGTACATAGATTACATGGTTTTTTACATGATTCTGGTTTGTATGTTGAAGTTATTATCTCTGCCAGGCGTAAACCTGGTAAGAGATCATGCGTTTGGTGGTGTGAGTCCATGTGTCAATGTGTGTATCTGTGGGCAGCTAATCTCGCATACAACTGGACCCATCAGCCTAATATTTTTTGTGCACATTTATGACCTAATGCTCAAGGACTTCTCGTGGTTGCGGTGATTAACAATTTTGTTAAAACCTATTTTCTAACACGGTTCCTTATGAGCCTTTAGTAAAGCTTAGACTTTCATCTTTTCATCAGTCCTCGCCATTTCATGCCATGCGGTACGACATAGCAAAAGGCATTTCCAGCAAAAAACTGGGCTAAAAACAAGCCTTACCTAGTCTGTTGCAGGCCACATTTTGGCCTTTGCCGTGGCTCAAAAACTGACATCCATAGAAAAGTTTGATCTCATCTTGAATTGGAGCTGCAGATTAATTCCATACCTGATATGATATGATCCAGTAAAGTTAGACACAATACGACATGAATAATATCCCCCTTTTTGTTAACTTTGCCACCATCTTGACTGTAAGGGAGCTGTTAGGGACGGTAGGAGTGAGAATCTCTCTTTTTTGTTTGGGAGGGGAGAGGGAGGGAGAAGTTTTGTTTTGTGTGGTGTGTTCCAACAAAATGTTCTAAATAAATAACATTTAAATTGAGAAGTTTGGACTTATCTTCCCATTTATTGTTTCCTTATTAAGTTTATACAGTAAGGCAAACCCAGGAGGACACTTGGTTAGAATACCATTACACTATTCTATGCATCTTAAAGAAAATTGAGACTAGACTATACAAAAAAAAAAAATTCAAAACTTTGCAAATCTCCGCTGGTTGCATCTGGCAGTTGTGGTGGTGTCGCAGTAGATGCTTCATCACCCACATGCCCCCAGACACACCTAGTTGAGATCTGCACTCCACTGAGTGCACTCTTATTCTCTAGTTTTCTTATGATTTGCTTTTGTATTAACATCATTTAACCAAACTCAGTCTTATTGATGATTTAAATTATTTTCCTTTTCTGTTTGCAGGACCTGGTCTTCGGCCAACCAAGACTATGGTTTTATTATAGATGGTGCCACTCTGTCGATGGTGCTCAACTCCTCCTCTGAATCCAATTCCAGTCGCTACAAGAATCTGTTCCTGCAGATTTGTCAAAACTGCACATCGGTGCTGTGCTGCCGTATGGCTCCTCTGCAAAAGGCACAGGTCAGAACAATCATTTGAGATGTGGAAAATATTTATTCATTAAAGATTTGAATTCATGATTTTCACAGTGAGCACTTATGTTCAGATTTTTTTTTAAAGTTGCCCCATGTCTTGCTCCATCTTTAGATAGTAAAAATGGTGAAGAACTCTAAAGGCAGCCCAATCACCCTTTCCATTGGAGATGGTGCCAATGATGTCAGTATGATTTTGGAAGCTCATGTTGGCATTGGTAAGAAATTTCGTGCTGAAGCTGACCAAGGACCTATAATTAAGTCTCAAGTAGAGTGACGGGCAACCTTTTGGTGAAGGCAGTGCATAATTATCTGTTCTTGGTGTTCCAGGTATTAAGGGTAAAGAGGGGCGGCAGGCGGTGAGGAACAGTGATTATGCCATCCCCAAACTCAAGCATCTCAAGAAACTTTTGTTGGCACATGGGCATCTCTACTATGTTCGCATTGCTCACCTTGTGCAATATTTCTTTTACAAGGTAGGAGGAGGAGACACTTCTGTCACATTGACCTCATGTCATTAGTCATGCGAAGAACTTGTTGCGGGTCTCAGCATAGCCTGCATTTCCCAAACAAACCCACAAACTTGATTTGAGGATTATGTGGCAAGGTGTTCTGAGAGAACAAGATTTGACAAGATCAGCCCTCTTAACAAAGTAAACAGATTTTTAGGTTGAACTCAGGTTAACGTGTTGTGTTTTTGTACCTACATAAGAAGCACATGAATGCATTTGATGTTCTTTGTTGTTTTTGTCCATCGGTGTGAGCCTGTTCTCTTTCTCTGTTTGCCTGCAGAACCTCTGCTTCATCTTACCTCAGTTTTTGTACCAGTTCTTCTGCGGCTATTCTCAGCAAGTGAGTATGTCCTGAGGCCCTTTTGAGGTTCAAAGATGTTCTGAACATGAAAGGAGGCAGTGTCCCTTGAATCCACACCACCTCGTCCTCCTGAATGCCGGACTCTATCCCTCAGATTGCCCCTCCCTCACTGCCCTTGGGATGTCTGAACTCTGATTGATATGTTTATGTACTGACACTAATTCACAGACAGATATGAAAGACATGTGTCCTGCTCTGCCACCATGGTACATTGTATGTGGATCTTATGTAATCATGGTGGCACCTATTCATGTCTGTGTGTGTGTGTAGCTACATTCTCATGAACACAGTGACTTAACAATAAGTTTTAGAGATTCAGGTCTGGGAAATGATGCAATTACAGATTGAGATCATTCGTTAATTAATGTATTAATTAGTAAAATTAATGACCTTTTAAAAATAATTGGTGTGTCCAGTTGTGAAAGGTGATGGAGAATATCTTATTCTTCCTCATGCCACATAGCCCTTACTCGGATCTTTCATAAGTAAATGAAAGATTTATATAAGCTTGCTTATATGATATACTATATGTGAAAGTATGACGGTGTGTATGAGTTTTGTCCTCTCCGTGATATTAACCCCTGGTTGCCCCATCCCTCCTGCTCCTCCTTACCAACCCCTTTCCCTTCACTTCCCCCCTCCTGCTCCCATCCTCCCCAGCCCCTGTATGACGCGGCCTATCTGACGATGTACAACATCTGCTTCACCTCTATGCCCATCCTGGCTTACAGCCTTTTTGAACAGCACATCTGCATTGAGGTTCTGCTGGACAATGCTACCCTCTACAGGTAAACCTGGGGATTTCCCGGATCTGCAGTATGCTGTTCCATTTTATTAAAGAGCAACAGCAGTCATACAAATGAAGATTTTTATCTTTTTTTTTAAATTTAGATCTAAGATCACTATTTCAAGCAATTGTAACTCTGCCAATGTGAAAAACTGTTGAACTTTTTTACTTAATCAAAGAGCCTAAGTGGCCTTTATTTGATGTTCATTAGGCTTTACTTTTTTGTCTACTTTTCATGTATTCAATTGAAATCTACCTCAGTCACTAATCAAGTCACCTTGATCTATGTGATGGAGCAGCTAAAGACTTCATGCATGATATTAAAATGTAGTTTTGATTTTCTGTGCTTTAATGAGATTGTATGCCAGCATGCATTAAAGAATGGCTCCGTGCATCTTTGTCTGTCATGATTTTCTTCAGAGAGATTGCTAAGAACGCCATGTTGCGATGGGGACCCTTCCTTTACTGGACTTTACTAGGAGTCTTCCATGGCTTGGTCTTCTTCTTTGGTGTTCGATTTTTGTTCAGTAACCCAGCACTGCAGGATAATGGCCAGGTTTGTCCTCTGACCTAGTGTGTTATCGGATTACACGATGAAGCATTGTCTCCTAAATATATCTCATGTGTCTTCTTCAAATCCAGGTTTTTGGAAACTGGTCATATGGAACGATTGTCTTCACTGTCCTTGTCTTTACTGTCACACTAAAGGTAAACTACGCCGCTGTTGTTTATTTATCTTTTAAGAAAGGGTGTATCATTAGAGCAGCTGTTTCAGGGGACAGATGTCTTGCAGAACATTGATTTCGATAAACAGTGTTGGATATTTGACATGTGCATTTAATCACTTTTCTCCGTCATTCTAGCTCGCGCTGGACACACGGCACTGGACATGGATCAACCACTTTGTAATCTGGGGCTCCCTGGCCTTCTATGTGTTCTTCAGCTTCTTCTGGGGAGGAATAATATGGTTAGAAAACAACCTATACAGTCATAGCTGTTGACCTTTTTTTATTTCTCATTTTCATCAGCTCTGTTCTTGGCTAGTCATCTCCTGTAGCTCTTCCAGCCAATGTAAACCAACATGTTCCTCTCCTGCAGGCCTTTCCTGAGGCAGCAGCGTTTGTACTTTGTGTTTGCCAACATGCTGAGTTCAGTGTCAGCCTGGCTGGTCATCATCTTGCTCATCCTGCTCAGCCTACTGCCAGAGATCCTGCTTGTGGTGTTCCGCAAGCCCCGCGGCCCCCACGCTCGACAGGTACAGCTGACCCACAAACACACACGCACACACTCGGCCTGACGCGCTCTACTACATTTACGCTCTCTCTCTTTCTGTCTTTCTCTCTCTCTCTCTCCCCCTCCCCCTACTGACTTCTCTATTTCTCTCTCTCTTTTGATGCGCAATCTTAACATATAATTGTTGTGACATTTTCACTTTTTTTTTGATCAAGGGTTCAGTTGTTGTTAATGGAGTCCATCCTTGATGTATTTCTGAGTGAAGTACAGTGATGGGATATAATTAGGAGTGGGACTAAAATAAGATTCAAAGTTGATCCGATCACTCCAAAGTGGGCATGATTTTGTGTATACAAAGTAGGGCCCGACCGATACTGGATTTTTGGGGCTGATACCTATATTAAAGAGTAAAAAAATTCTGATATCGATATAATAATCTTATTTATATATATGTATGTATATATATTTATATATATACACAATTTTTGCAGTGATCCCTTAAATGTGGTTATCAAACACAAATATATGTAATGGAGACATGATATTTTATAGTTTAACAATAAACTTTACTGTTTCAGTGCACTGATGTCACTTTATACAATAAACTTCACTGGGAATTTAATAATTATAAATAAAAAACAGAACAAAAAAAACATATATGTATATATAACTTGAATTGGGATTTGAAACGGGATCAAATATACATAAAATGCTGCCTATATAACTTTAAAAAAAAATATTGGTGCATATCAGACAACATATATGTTAATACTGATATATCTGTGATAGGCCAATATCGGCCGATAACATTGGCTGACCGATATATTGGTCGGGATGAGTCATCAAAAATATTTCTGCGTTTTATAGAAATGTTCATATATCAGAACAATTAACAAAGAACTATAGAAGAACTTTGAAAATGTATTTTCTTCATGTCACTGTGTCTCTATGATCAGTCTTGAATATCCATAACAGTTTATATGCGGGTTTTTATTATTTTATTGCATTTCAGAGGGACATTTTGATTTTCCTCCCAATTTATCCAGAAGACATATTTTGTCATTTCCATTAGCTCCACATGGGGCAAATGTGTTTTCCATGCTGCTGGAAATGTTTGGTGGTATGCGATGTGCTTTTGAGTGTGTTGTTTTTTTTTTTTAAATGATGTCTTGATGTTTTTTTAATTTGGAAAAAGTCATAAAACAAACCAAATGTTTTGGACATATTTGAGGGAAGTTTTACAGCAGTGATGTACAATATGAACATGGTATGCATTTCCAGGTTTTTTTTATTTTTGAGTGTGTATCTGTCAGTTGACAGACATACTGTGGAGTTTGCCGCCTAAAATAAAAGAAGACAGGTGGTGTAGTGTAACTATCCAGTACTTTTATTATAATTTAGAACACCCCCTTTAACCTTATTTTTACTCATTTTTCACCTTTCCAACATTGTTTTCCCAGCTATTACTCTCGCTTTTGCACTTTAACACATTCCTCTTACTCTGTCTCACCGTCTTCTTTGTTCTCTCTTCCTCTCGGGACCTGCCTCCCTAAAGATGAAGCATCGCCTTCCTTCCTCGGGGACATCTACCATCTTCATGCTGTCGCAGACCGCTAGCACTCACAGCTTCTCATGGAGTGACTGAGGTCTCTTTTTCTTTCTGTCAGCTCTTATGCTTAAGTCTCTTCTCACAGAGTTTCTCTGTCTACCAGTCTTGCTTGTTTTTCCTACCTGTTGTGTCCTTCCTCTCCCACTGTTCGACTCCTTCCTTACCCTCTTAAGTAACTCAGGGGTGGTGTTCTGTGGCTATTTATAGTCCCCGCTAGATTGGACAGACTAGAACAGATTAATCATTACATCAAGAATGCTATCCTTGGAAGGCTGCATCTTTAAATCTCGACTTGAGTGCTGTTCTTTACATATATGTATATTTAATTGGGAGGAATGTTAGTCAGTGGGCGGGTGTGTGCCCAACTCCGCCAGCGGTGTGGAGTAGGACCAGGTGTCCATGTTGGAAACGTGTAGTCAGTCTTCCATCCTTGTCTGTCCAGTTGGTATCAGTCAGTGTTTCCTCCCAGCTGCCTGTGCTGCTCCAATGCCTGCTGCCTCCGCATGTCCAGTCAGGTGAATGCAGCATGTCCAAGCACCCAAACCTGCATGAGGCTCAAGTCAACAACCTCATCCTGGACACTCACCACAACCCCCGCAGGCCACTGCATTCTGTCTGTCGTGCGTGTGTGTGCGTGTATTATCTCGTGCTTTCTTTTAAGAAACGTGCAAGGACAGTAGCTTCGTTAAGATCTCAACCAATTAATAGAATCAAAAATGATGGTCTTGTTTGGAGGTCTGACCAGGTTGTTACAGTGATTTTTTTTTTTTTTTTTCCTTTTTGAGGCTTCTGAAAATAATTATTGTGAGGAAACAGTGTTGGGGAAAAAAAAACGCACCTGGATTGATTTTCATTGTCCACCTGTCTCCCAGTTGTCTCTGTGTATGTATGTTCCCTGTGTTTATATGTGTGTGCAAGAGGGAGCACAAGACGGAGAGAGAGGCAAAGTGTGTGTGTGTGTGTGTGTCAGCGTAGTGATGTCATTGGTGTCTCTTGCCTCACCCCTCCAGAAGAAGCCGGTTCAGTCGAGTGTGGGGGGCCTCCAGTCTCCCCGGTCTTCAGCCAGGCCCCTGCTCATGAGAACCTTTTCAGATGAATCCAATACTGTCATTTAAACAGGTACCAGCCCACCTTCAGGACATTTAAGCCAATCAAAGACTCGCCCCCCCACCTACCCCCCCAGCAAACCTCTCCAGCAATTCTGGGCCCTAACTCTGAGCTTAACAAGCGAGTTTAAGGCGTAATGGCATACAGGCCACATCCAATAAGACCCAATGTGTTCCTATGTGTTGTGTAAGCTGATATTGGCTGGCTGAAGAGATGCACTTTTTCATGCCATGTTTTGTGTTAACTTCTTTTTTTTCTTTAAGGTGCAAACTCAACTGGTTATTTTTTTTTTGTATATACAGATGCTCCTTTCAGCCTCCCTTTGGAAGCTTTTATCACCGTCTGCATGCGCTTTTAAAAACCTAATTTTTGTTTTTAATTTTAGTCCATCTCATTTTTGTATTATGAATGTCTGTATATGTGTGTGTATGTGGGTGTGTGTGTGTGTGTGAAGTTGTCGGTGGTACTTTGGTTTACTTACCTTTCAGTGTGAAACAACAAAGTTGGTTTGTGACTTATGATTTCCCCAGTGTGACATTTGTAGAGTGATTGTAACGTGGTGGTCTGGTCACGGTGGTCATTTTGTCCTGTGTGCACGTCCAAACAATTGTGTTGCTGGTCGCCGTCTGCTCACCCTCTTTGCAAATAATCAATGCATCTGTGAGAGCTTGGCTCATTGCATGATGTGACTGCTGAAACCTCAGGTTGCATTACATACAGGGGGTAGACAACAGAATAAATGAAAACACCGCATCATAAAATATTTAAAGGATTTTCGTAGGTAAACATGGCAAAAACGATGTGTACAATATGAAATTGGATCCTGTTTCTTTTCACAATACAAGTTAAGAGTTCATTGCAGGTCATATTTATACAGTTCCCGTTTTTATGATAAAACGTTATTTATCTAAATTATTTTTTATTTCACAACATCACTTTTCATCACCAACATTATTTGTTTATTTATTTAATATTGAACACTCTGTCCTTTATATGGTAAATAACAATATTAAAGGAAATTTTACAGACTTCAGATAATAAATTAAACAATCATTATATTTAGAGTTAATTGGAATTGTTTAAACATGTCTGAGGCTAAAGAGAAAAGTAGTCCAAAAAGTGAAGAAATATTTATTATAATTACTATAAAGTCCTTTGATGACTTCACCAGGTCACTGAAATTTGATGAAGAGTTATGAAGAACAGAGCGTGAAGGATTTCCTATATGAAGAATGTTCCAACATCCTTCACTACATGTGGTTTAGGCCTGTAGGGCAGCAATATTAAGAGCGCTGGAGGTGTTTAGAGGTCAAAGGGCATCTCTATCTCTACACATTGTAGGGCATTTGATACTGTGTTGTCTTTAGGTGTTTTCATTTTTATTGTCAACCCCCTGTTGGTAGGTCTGAATGTCACTCCTCCCCATCGCTTTTGACCAGGGTCACCGAAATCTGTGACTTAGCAATAGCACCAAGCATTTTGCAAAAGCTGCTTAACCTGCGTTTTTATTCTGCATTTCTGTTCTCCCACTAGCTGTCAGAGGGCGGCCTCCTACAAACATCCAGGTAAACAAAAAGGAGAAAAACCTAACTTTCTGTGTCTGTTCAATGTCCCTGCTTGAGCCTCAACAGATCAATAAATTTGGATGAAATTGGGAACAGTTTCTTTACTAATTTCTGTTCGTCTCTGGAAGGGAAGGTGTTCTTTTATGTATGGTGGTATGTAGCCAATCGCAGCATTTTCTCTGATGATTTAGGATGATTTCAAGGTGTTTCTTTCTCTTGTTGGCAGAAGCTTTTAATGCCAACATTGGAGTAAAATCCGTCTGCTTGTGCTTTTTCAGATCGCAGCTGTCACACCACTATCCTACAAGCACCTGAAGGAGCGCGAGTGAAAGGCAGCAAGGACTCACAAACAACAGTGGCATCAGCCACATTCAGGGTCCCATGCCCATCAGGTCAGAGCTGTCTGCCATCATGCCTGATCTAAATCAAGGAGGTGATGAAGAAGAAGAGGAGGAGAGAAAAAAAAATCAGAAGAAAAAGAGAGATTTGCTGACTGGGGCGAAGGCATAAAAATGTGTCTCTCTGCTCTGTTCGTCTCTGCCCAAACCCCCCAACCCCCCCCCCCCCCCTCCCCACGCATGCCTGCAGAGCAGTGCCCTGCATTATTCTTAAAAATATCTACTCAGATGACAGGCATGAGTTTTCTTTCTTTTACTTCTTTTTTTAAAAAAATACTAGCTTACAGATGAATGCATACACGGCTGCCTTGTCAGTAGCTCTATTCAACTGCTGTGTTTTAACAAGCGGTTGTAATATCCACTCCAAGAATTGTTCACCTGCATGAAAGAAGGCTCAAAAGAATGCTTCACTCCACTGATGTTCAGTCACTGTATTCAGCAACGTTTTTTAATAAGACATGATAAACCCATTCTCAACGGTTATTCTACTTTACAGTTATTACGCTTTCCAACGGTTATTCTTTTAAATGATTATCATACATTCACTCGTTCACAGGTCCAAATTTTATAAGATGAAAAGTTACTGAACGTGACATCAGTTCAACTCAGTGCAGCAAACTGAGTGTTGGAACGGTTCTCTGGTTTCTAGTTGATTTGTTGTTTTTCATTGATTCTGAAATCTCTATTGAATACTAATTTAGGAGAGAAGTAAAGTGGGGCCATATCGCCGCTCGATCCCAAAAGAGTGTATACGTATGTAAGAATGAGAAATAGATTAGAGATGTAAAGGATATTCTGGCAATGCTTTGAGCATGACCTAAATCTTCCAGCCTCAGAGATAATTTAAGAGAGTCCAATTAAGATGAGAAAATTAATATATGTGCTGTACTGTATATAGCTTAGAGATGTATAACAGCATCTGCTCAAAGCCAAAAAAGATGAAGTCTGAAACAGACACGTAACGCGATCCGATACCGTCCACACAAGTGTGACCTGCAAGTGACAAGTCGGTGTGTGTGTGTGTCTGCGTGTTACATAATTGAGTGCAACTTTGCTGGATGAGAATAGTCAGAAATGCCTGTTTTTTTTGTGTGTGTGTGTGTGTGTGATGAAAAACCAGGATTACTTGAGCCTTGTTGATGTAGTACGGTTAGATATATCCTGCACTATTGAGGAAACTGGTTTGTTCATTGCGTAGATGGTCACTAAGGCACAAGAACGTACGAAAGATACACACACAGACATGCACGTATCGGATAGACGAGAGCGAGAAACACACATTAACAACACACATTGTATACAAATAAATGCGCACATGCACTAAAGCCTAAAATGAGGTATTTATGTTCATTACACATTATCTAGTTTGCATCATTTGTTTCAGTCAGGCTGAAGTTGGAAAGTAAAGAAATCCAACTCCAGACCTGCAGAGTCAACATAGTTAATGCCACTGAGGCTTTACCCTCCATCTCCTTCCTTCTGTTTTTCAGTCAAATCTGCTGACCAACAGGATGATAGAGTGAACTGTTTGGCCTTTTGTTCTTTCCTTTAACTTCTTATGTGTAGTGCTTCATACATTCCATTTAAACATGCAATGATTTCAAACACTTTTAGATACTCTTTGGAATATTTTTTCCTTTTCTTTTGTTTTTTTGTTTTTTTCCCACAAACAAGTATTGTCTGTTTGGCATATTTATTGTTAAGTGTGATTTTATTCACAAATGTTATATTTTTATTACATAAATCTTTTTTATTGTGGAGAGTGGTCAGCTTTGTGCCAGTTGAGTTAGCCTGTGTTATTACTCCAGCCCTGATATGAGCCTGTGCCAATCCCATTTGATAGTCTTTGTCATATGTGCAAAGACAGGCAGCCCCCCCACCACCACACTCCAACCCCCCCCCTAAAATGAACCTCTGAAGCAGTGCTGCTCCTTTTGCCATCATAGTTCTGGGTGATTTAACTTGTGGTTTAAACCAGCGAGTACCAGTCACTAATCAGTTACATCTAACTGTTTAAAAAAAGTAAATAAATTTGGCTAACATATCTGTCAGTGATTTTTAAAGTGAACTGATCCATATTCAAATCATAACTCCCATCTTTTTTCTAGTACTAGGTCTTTGTATTTGACCCCTCCTGACTGTAGCTTGACATATCTGTGTCATATCTATAGAATGGCACATGCAGTCATAATGCCAAATGGAGATTTTAAAAAAATAAGTTAATATTGATTTGTTCTTAACAAATGGAAAAATGTACATGCCTTTCAGTGTCATTTTGTACTAAAAATAGTGGGTTTTCTGATGCAAGGAAAGAGATGAGGCTGTTCTTTACTCTGTGACATGTTACCTCCAGACTGCACTGTGCCGGAGATTCGTGAGAGGACACACTGAGAGGGGCTGCCTGCTTTGTTTAAAAAATTAAAAACCTTTAAGTGACATCAGAGATGCTATTTTCAGATGCTTAAAAATATCTTGGAATCTAATGTTTTGCCTGTCTAAATGAAAAGTATAAAAGAATGGATTGTATTTTTAATGCAACCTTTTTCCAGCCACTTTTGTAAGAAAATCAAAATGTACAAAAAAAAAAAAAAAAAAAACCCACACGAGGCTCTGTGGTTATGGAAACTGTCCCTTTTCTGTGAGGGGTGGAGGTGGACACCTTCAGGCACATCAGCAGCCCTGCATCATGCAGCGGGGGCACCCTACCCCCTCCAGCCCTTTGGGTCTCCAACCTCAACACTCCAAACCTCCAAGCTGAATGTACCTCTTTGAAACTAGTATATTCAAAACCTGAAGATTTTCTGTAATAAAGCAGAATGTTTTGAAGATAAAAACTGCCTTGTGCTTTGTTACACCAGCAGTTATATCAGCAGGTTCCTGTCTGATGTAAGGATGAATGTATGTGTGGGCGTGTGTTGGGTGTGTGTGTGTTTATGTGTGCATTTGACCACACTAAGCAGATGCTGTGCAGTAATGAGATGGCTGAGAGGCTAAGCTGGATCAGCTGAGTGGCTGCGTATCAAGCCGGAGTACTGCTGCTCTCCTACTGCTCCGTGTGTGGCCTCACATCAAGCGCTGTGAGTCACTGACTAGAGGAGGGTTACACACATGAATACAGAGCTTGAAGTTCAGGCACCTGATTTCAGGCATAGAGCGGTTTTAAATTCATAAAATACTTCATTTAAAACATCGTACACGTTTCTTCCTGGACAACTTTCCAGGCTTACAAATCTTTTCTCGCTTTAATCCTTGTAATTCTTCTCCACTCTAGTCTCCACTGTTAATGAGTACTGATCCATTCAGAGCAGTTGTAGGCTGAGCAGTGCAGAGTTGAGTTGAGAAAGGCCCTGTGTATCAACGTGTACACAATGACACCCTTTCTTATTTGTTCTTCTGTTTGAATGTGATTGTTGTGTATTAAAGGCTGTGCTTCGCATGGGCCAAACTTGTTGGCTGAGGGTGCGGTAGATTTTCATTTTCTTTTTACAATAGATCTATTCTCCATTGTGCGTGCATGTATATTCTAGTAAATGTGTGTTTATAAGAGAGCTGGAGAAAGAGGGGACTTGAACATGGCAGCCAGACAGCCCTAACAATCCAGCCTACTGTAGTGCAGCGAGCATTATTCTGAAGGCACAAAAAACAGCAAAAGGGAGCATGAAGGAGTGTGAAGTGAGATAGAAAAGTTGGGAGGGGGTGGCGGTGCGCCAGGAGTAGACTCTTGAGCTCTGCTCGGTGCAGAGCTGACGCACTACAGCTCAGAGAGAGAGAGAGAGGGAGAGAGGGAGAGGGGAGGGGCAACAGGGAGACAGACAGCAGTGGCCAGCTGGACCCTGTTTGTTTTGAAGTAGCTGACTGCTGCTGAGAGCAGCCGGCAATAGTGTGTGTATGAGGGTGAAAGCACATCACACCCAGTCTGGGCAACAGTAGGACAGCAAACCACTGTTTTCTGCTTATGTGGGCAGGTTGTCTTCTTCTCTTGTAGCTGTGCTGCTCTGTTTGGAGGCACTCTATGCAGCTCAAGGTCAGGAAGATCCAGCAGCAGTCTCAGGGAACTGCCCCATCTGGATCCTGGGACCTGCAGAGGCAGGTGGGCCTAAGTTTCCCTGTTGTTGCTGCCAGCCTCTATATACAGACACTATGGAGGGCCGTAGGACTCTGAAGAGGATGTGAGGCCTGGACTACTGTCAATACCTCCCACTACAGCGTCAGTTGTGCCAGCCTGATACTGTGTCGGGGACGAGGGTAATGGGCCAAGCCTCACTGCCGGAGTATAGAGAGCCGGAAAAAGAGTCCAAGGAGGACATGGAGAGCTACCGCTGCCTTCTGCAGGCTGGCTCCCAGCTAGAGAGCACACTGCAGCGTGAGTACACAGGATGCTGACAGTCCTCATTTCACTTCTTGCAGCCACAAGCAGGCTTTTGAATGTATTCCTGTATCTGCACTTAAACTATTGCTACACTCCACATTAGTCTCCTCAGCACAGCAGACTGAGGTGCACTGAAGCAGAAGTGCATTTAGTTGGATTTACAGTGTTCATGTGTAACTTCGGAGAAGCATTACACTAGGCAACTGGAGAACTGCACCCTGTATCTTAGGTCGGTCATTATTATTGATGTGCCAGTTCCTGCAGCTTTGCTCCAAGAGTGGGCCATTGCAGGGATTATGTCAGCTATTTTAAGCCGTCACAGATGGAAAGATATTTATCCATAGTAATAATTTGTGGCCTGAATATCTTTTAGACTATGGGTTGTAGATCAGTGGATGAAAAGAGACAGTATGCTATTGCTGTCAACTATAGAATTAGTAAGAAAAATTGTATGCTCTCAGAGTACATATTGCAGCTTCCAGTGTTCAGGGTATGCTGATGTGTCATGTATTGAATTATGAGGTTAATAAACTGTCACATAGTGCAAATATACTGTATTAAACTCTTTATCATTATGCAGTTTAGCTGCATTTAAAACAGAAAAGGAAAAGGTTGTTATTTTTAATACAATAATGTAATTAACATGAAAAATACTTTTACTGATACATTGATTTTGAAAAACATCAAAAACAAGGTTACCCTCATGTATTCATTGGCCATCATTTTGAGTGTGGATTTGGAAAATGGCTAAATAAATAAATAAATAAGTAAAAATATGGAAGGATGATAAGATGATGGACAGAAATAGCGCCTGATGTGACTGACAGCTTCATGGAGGAGCTTCCTCCAAAGGATAATGTGATTACTTTGGGGATCTTGGCAGCCTTGAGTTATTGTTTAATTGATGGGCCTTTGCTTCTTTACATCTCCTGTGAATTCATTGCACCTGCGCTGGTGTATATAGGTAACAGAGACATGAGGGAAAAGGCCACAGTAAGTTTCTATTTATACCAGGTGAAGGTTTTTTTTTTTCCTCTATGTGAAATGTGAGCCTTGTACTCTGGGGTTTGTCCTAATCTGCTTATGGTGGATGCAGTAGTGAGCATAAAGAACACACTGCTCCATCAAACCAAGGATTGATCATTGATGATACTTCATTATTTACATAGCTCAGCTATTTCCCTCTCCCATCTACACCTGCAGAATATCATTTTTTTATATCTGATTTAAGCACGCCAGTTCCGACATTTATGCCATACGTGTGTTAGCACTCTTTGGGTCATTCAAAGAATGTGAGGATTTCAAGGTAAACCTAGAATTTACACAATACCCATGATACCGAATCTCATGACTGTGTTGTTGGACAACACTCAACAGAAGATTGATCTCCCCTGGAAGTACAATCTAAAGCTTCTGTTTGATGTTGTTCTGCTTATCAGTTAAAAATCTGTGTAAAACTGTAAACCAGTATTCCAGCTGGTACAGTATAGCATGGATAAATATAATTTTCTTTACATCGACAGCACTTAAATACAGGTAAGACAGAGAGTTTTACATTTCTCTGAAGTCTAAATACAGAATCCTGATGAATCTACAAAACATACACTTCAACTACTTCAACTGACATTTCAACTGCTACAAGTACGTACCAACTGACACGTCCACTGTTCACAGTGTACAACTACAAACTAACTTCAACTTCTGTCATTTCTTACTTTTCAACTTATAATTCAAATGCTTTCAGCACTTACTTTTCACCTTGTGTGGTAGCAAAACTACTTTCATGACTTGCATACAAACCAATAATTCATCTGCCTACAGAGCTTAAACTTGAAACTCAAATTTCAGATGCTCCAAAAAATTAAACCTCAAATTCTTTCAAAAAACTTTCAAAACATTCAACTGCAACTCCCACACTACATCTCACATGCAAACAATGAACACAGATTTTTTTCTTTAATTTTCTATTGTCTATACATTCACAGCAGTAGATGTCACACTCTGATAAAAATTATTATATAAGACAAAAAGCTGTGTGAATCATGACACAACAGCTCATAGAGCACTAAAAGCCAAATGTTCCTCATTCTAGAGCACAAAATACTTTAAATGAAGAGTGTCAAAATCACTCCAAAAGCTACCTGAAAATAAATACAGTGTTATAAATTTCTCATAACCAAATGCCCTCATTAGTGTTTGACCAAAGATTACTGGTCTTTGCGAGGCTATAGTGCAGGGTTTACCATCCTAGTCTGAACCAATCTCGTTTCCATGTATCCCAGATGATGGAATACACAATTTCCTTCAACCCTTTTCTATCAGAATGCAGCCACCCACCAGTCTAATCCCCTTAGCACTGAAAGCTTTGTTTGGCAAAATATCTCATGACCTAAAAGCAGCATGAGGTTTGGTCTCTGTGTGCTGTGAACATGTTTGTATGTGTAAGAGGGGATTTCTTGCTCTGCGAGGGATTACATGCTTTTTGGGGTCTCTATAATTTCAGATTGAATACAACATCCATGCTGGGTATGTGCACTCACTACAGTTAAACCAGCCTCTTTATGCTGTCCTTCTATATGATTTACATACATTTACTATGTGAGCAAGGCGTGGCATTGTACCATCAATTGGAAAAATTAAGTAAATTTAGGAACAAATCATGCTTACCCAGCCTCACCATGTTTAGGTTTAATATTTTAATATATGGGTTTAATATTATTAAGCGGCTGGCCTCTTAATATTAACATCTTATAGTGCCTATAAAATGTATACACACCTCTTGGACACCCCTCAGTTTGTATAGATTTAGTCCCATTTCAACATATGACTCTTTTTTTCTGTTGATCATTGTCATAAAGTAAATCGTAAAAAAGGTACAGAGGGTGATTGCTTTTTATATGAACTGTATGTAATGAAATCCGTGTAGATGGTTATCACTGTTTGGTCAACAGAGATAAACGCTTCACCTTCAGCTTTGTATGCAGACTGAAAGCAATGTTCGGAGTCTGGATCTGTTTGACTGGCGGCAAATCTGTTTCCATTCACACACTCGCTCTCCGTAAGAGCAGAAGAACAAACAGAGGTTATTTGAGTTTCGCCTGTGCACACTAGTCTGCATGTCGCCAGGAAAGATTGTGGCACAAGCTCAAAAAGATAACCACAGCATGTCCTAAACGAAAGAGCGAAGAAATATTGATCAAAAACCACATACTGTAGTGATTTGTTTATTTTTAACTTCATGTGTTGCACCTTTTCTATGGATTTTCGATTTCAGTGTTTGAAATATGTGATAAAATTTATTATTACACCTAAATTTCAAATTTAATTGAAAGTAAAATAAAACCTACAACCCCCTTTATTTCCTTTATTTTAATTTAGTTGTACATTGTTAGGCACGAGGCGTGATTGATTGGGCAACAGAATTTTGCGGTGTCTTCAAATTCATTTAGTCTTAGGAGGAGCTGGTAGTTGGGTAAGATGGAGGGAGAGTACGGTAGTTCCACAAACTGGCGAGTTTATTAAACAAACTGCAGTTTGCAGCACAGGCTACCCTCCCTGTGATCAAATACAGCAGAGATCTGCAGTGTGTGTGTTTGTGTATTCTGGGCTTGTTTTTTTTGCACCAACTTCAGTGCAGTCAGAGCTGCTTATCTTATATTTTTTATCGCCTTAAATTAAAAGATTTGAAAAATGTACACATTCACAATACATAGAGCCAGAGAATCAAGTGCTGTTTTACACCTCACTAGGTCAAAAATGGTTTTATATAACTAATTCACAGTTTAATAGATCTGCATATTGCTGTTATGGTAATGTACGTTTTTCATTGGTATGACATTACATCTATTCTATTCGAAACCTGTCTCAACTTAATGAAGGTCTTGCGGCACAGGGCAGAAATGGTTATATAACCATTCCAGCGTGACGGTAACTTTACCCTGCATTCGTGTGTGTGCACAGTCCAGTCCTGCGCTGGTCCAGCTTGGCTCAGCTCCTCTCTGTTACAGATATACATCAAATATTCAGCAGGTACCAGTAGAGCTCATTACTTGCTCCCTGAAAGCCTGACGGACACTATTACTGCTGTCAGCGTATGGAAAATAACACCTCCTTCCTTCCTTCTCTCTGTGTTTCTTTTGCCTTCTCTCATCATTTTGCGACTGCGTTTTCATCTTTCTGCTCCAATTCATTTTAAATGTATTTTATCTATTATGGATGAGGAAATGATGAATTGTGAACTAACCCGTTGATCTGTTGCATAAACCACAGTGGTGGAGACATTTAATTCAGTATGGTTTTAACAAGTTAGTATCTCAATACAGTGTTTAATGTTCCGTATGTCTGTGTTGACACAGAGCGGATGAAGATGTTGCCATTTTAAATGTCTCAAAATGATTTTTAAAAAGGCTATCCCCTAACTGAAAACTGTCAAGCCCAAAAGTGTCCTTTACTCGTAGTGTAAGACGCTTCTGAATTTCACTGACTGCTTCATAGAGACTTTGTGTATTTATTGGATATACTCAGGCTTGAACACTAATGGCATCCAGCATGAGATATGGGCCATCTGCCAGTAAACTTAACACTACATCAACATCAATTCAGTGGGTGTACAGTAAATGAGCTAATGCGTTTTAATGATGTCATTGTCTTATTTGCACCAGAAGCCGATGATTATCATGAAATATATTTAGTCGTACTGCATGTGTACAGAGTACTAGGCTCAAACTGACTACATTTCAGTAAATTACAGTCTCTTTTTGTTTTTTTTAAATAAAGCTGCAAGTTTCTACTTTTAAATGTGATGATTTTATATGAAGGCTTCAGGCTACAGTTTGGTTGTCATAGTGGAAAAGCTTTTAAAGCATCATTTAGGCCTGATGAGAGCTTTGATTAACAGACATACAACAGGAATTCTTATATTGTTGGTCTTGTAGGTTTTTAGAGACAATGAAAGATGGAAAAAAAAAATACCTGCACACCAGCGTCACATTTGCATTTTTTATTTATTTTATGTGGACACGACTGACAGTGTTTTGACCACAGAGGGTCATTTCAATATTTACAGACTGCCTTTCTTGAAGAAATTACTAAATAGAGAGAATCTCATTTAAATGCTGTAATTGTGGTAAATGACATTAACATCTGAATAAAACACTGCAGCAACTGATTCTTCTACTTTATGGATTCATATAGAGATCATTAGTTTTGTAATACACACCACTTCCCTCAGGCCATAGTTGTATTTTTTGTATCTCATTCCAGAGGTGACTGTTCCTGTGAGCATGAAGGAGATAGGAGGCTACATACAGAAACAGGTGGCGTACCTGTCAGGTGAGATCTTTTAATGTAACCATTTCCATCTAAAATCATATAACAGCAACTTTTTTTTACCTCTGCCCCATCCTTACATACCTCTGAGTTACTTCAAAGCACTTGCCACATATTTTATGATTACATATTTTCATTGATTGCTTATGTTTTTCTCCCCAGGGGGCCGTGGTGAAGACTCCAGCGTCATCATCACCCTCCCAGAATGCTCAGCTTTCAGTGACATTCCAGAGGAAGCTTTAGCCAAAGTCTTCACATACCTCACTCTCATCCCTCGGTGTGTGCTCCTTCATCTATCCCTCTCCCTTCCTGCAGTGCACCAAAAGCCCAGCGCTTGTATTCTGAGCACAGCTGGCCTTCACTGCTCCTGAGCTCACTATGTCAAATGTCCTACTGATGCCCTCTATGCCCAAAACCCCTCAGATTAAGGAACTTTAAATTGAAACTGAGGTGTTTCACTCACGTGCCATTGCAGTGAATTTCACCTGATAAATAACTGTAAATGTACAGAATAAATTATATGAAGTGTATTCTGATCAAATCGCTTGCTCTTGCCAGGTTATCTTTTCTCATTTTCATATTTGAAAGCTGCAACATCGATTGCCCAGAATGACATTATCTATATACAATTGCCTGATTTTGCTTGCAGAACGAGGCAACCCGGAGTGAAATTTATTATCATTTTAGACCGAAGACTGGATACATGGGCTTCTATCAAAACTGCACTTGCCAGGATAGCAGTGAGTTTCATATTTCATACTTCAATATCAACATCAGTATTCTTACTAGAAGGTTTAGACATCATGGACTGTATAGAGCAAATGCTCATCATTGTTGGTGAATACATTAGAGATGCTGCAGTGTGAATGTGTCTTAGCTGTTTTATTCATGAGTTGCTGTCCCTGTCCATGGTGCTGAAAACCTCAGCGCTATCCAGGCAGCATCCACAAGATTAAACTACTGTTTTTTTTTTTGCATAAACTTAACATTCTCTCAGCTTGTATATTTCCATGAAGTGCTTATTTTGAAGAGTAGCCTAAACATTTTGTCTGCACTGAATGTCCCCTTGCATACTGCTGCAAATGTATGAGTAAGCAGAATCTGTGTGATGACGCGGGGCGCTGAGGAGAGGAGAGGATGAGGAGGAAGGCGGGCGGGAGGGAAACATTGCAGTCAGCGCTGCCTCCCTCCGCCTGAGAGGCAGCAGCAGCAGCAGCAGCAGCAGCAGTGCTGCGGCTGTGGTCAGGCAGCCGGAGGGGAGCTGCACACTGGCACCGATTTCCCACGGACGAGGCTGGAACTTCTACTTAACTCGAGATGGCTTCTAACACCATGGCTGATAACTTTTACCGGCGAAGAATGCCGAAGGTCCGGAGGAGCCCGGTAACGTGATGCAGATGAGTTTTATTCACCGTCTGAAGAGTTGGGGTGAAGTTTTTGGGCGGGCAGGGTGAATGCGGCAGCGGCAGCGGCACCAGCTGTGGCTGCAGAGTGTAGCAGCATTGCGGTGCTGAGCCGCACCTCTGCTTAGTCATGCAATTAGCTGTGCGTGAAACCCGAATGAAACCGAAACAGACTCGTGTGTGGCGGTTTCATGCGTGTTTATCTTGAAAGCTTGAGTTATCAACCGCGGTCGAGCCAGGACAAATGAATGTCAAAAGTTGCGTCACATGCAAATTCATTGGTGGTTGTGCAAGAAACTACAAAATACATAGGAAACAATATTGCATATGCATTATAAGTCCTGCTGCAGAGCTGACTCCTGCTTTATTGTACACGCATGATAAATGTGCAAATCCTTGTCAAATTGGAATTTTTAAAGTATAGGAAAATATATATATTCATAGGCTATATGTTGCTTGTTATCTCTATCCGATGCGGTACAATATAGCATGCCACTGTAGCTTTTCACAGTTCTCATCATATTGACTTGACTAGAGATAAACTGTTGTGTGACAGTGACTGTGTTTGAGTATGATGCACACATTTCTACAGTCAGGTAACGACCTCAAACGAACTGAAGATGAAATGCATCATATGACGTGTGTAAGTGGTGTAGTGACAGAACCTTGAATCCACTAGGCTGACAGTAATCGCCTGAGTGACAGAACAGTTTAGACCTGAAGCCTCTCCTGTCAGATATGGAGGATGAGAGCTTGTTAATGCTTTCTTCCTTAACTTTCATCTCTTTCTGTGCTAGCATGCATAAAGGAGTTAAAGCAGCACTGATGTGTGAATGTTCTGATGCTGGAAATACTGATTTGTTATGTGTACGCTGCAGTCATTTAAAGTACAGAGTTTTTGTTTTATACTGATATCTCTGTGTGCTGCATCATCAATATAACTGTGATCTTATGTTCCCTCACTTCAAGGCTTCCTTTCCTGGGAACCTCCACCTAGTTTTGGTGCTCCGACCCACCAGCTTCTTCCACCGCACTGTTACCGATATTGGCTTTCGCTTCAGCCAAGAGGACTTCATGCTTAAGATGCCAGTAAGGCAGCTCCCCCTCAGTTACCAAACATGTCCCACATCACAACAAGGTACACCTCATTCTTTTTACAACCCTGATCTCCGTCACTCAAATGTTCTGTGGTGGACACAGCCAAGAACACACGTAGACCTCAGTTTTAACTTCTGAAACCATTATGAACATAAACGGGGAGATACAGTGCTGAGATATTTCTAATACTCCTGGTGAATTTAGTACTTTGATGTGTGAAATATGAACAGTAAAAATCTGGTTCTTGTCATGCAAATCATTTGTACATGTCAAATGGTTCTCATGACTCTATTTATTTTGGCGATAGATGATCAGGAGACTTACCCAAACTATTTTTAAAGTTAAAAAAATCACCTATCCCTAACACCAGGTTTATAGGGAAAAGTGAAACGTACAACTCCCATAAAGTCTGAGTTTTCTTTGAATTATTCTTGAAGTCTCAGATTTTTTTCTGCACCTTTAGGTGGTGATGCTGAGCTCTGTCACGGACCTGCTGCGGTACATTGACGAGAACCAGCTGACGTCGGAGTTTGGAGGCACTTTGGACTATTGTCACAGTGACTGGATTGTTTTACGAACGGTAGGTTACAGATACATTTTGAAACACACTATTAATTGCATGTACACTTTTACAGGATCATTATTCACCATCTCCTTATTATTGTTTTTTCTCTCATAACACAAATAATCTCTCCTCCAGAGTCCAATACATTATCTATGCAATGTTATTATAATGTTCCTGTATTTTCATGTGCTCTTTGCTCCCACTACAGGCTATTGAAAGTTTTGCTGTAACAGTCAAAGACATCGCACAGATGCTGCAGGCTTTTGGCACTGAGCTGGCAGAGACAGAACTGCCTAATGAAGGAAAAGCCATCGAGTATCTCCTGGAGTCTCACACTGACAAATACAGGAAACTCAAGGTAAGGTTTCAAATTTTTCTCATCTGAGAATCATTTATTTTATAAGCACAATGACATGCATGTTCTACTTATTCTACTTTTCTGTTAGAAACATCTAGTAGTATTTTATAAAGTCTTCTGAATGCTGTTCAATTATGATGTAAATTGACCTGCCTTGGATAGGATGCAATTAGATCTGTGTCAAAGGAGGGTCGTCATCTTCTTGCAAGCCTGGAAACCTCTGGGAAGGAGGATGACTCCCTCTGGGATGTGAAGGTGGACTTGGAAACTGTACAACGGTAAGATTTCTGAAAGAAGCCTTTTTCTTTCTCCTTTTGTATAATTTCTCAATTGCTCAGATACTTCAAAGTGTATTATTTGTAATTATGGATGTGAAATTGTAACCTACCATAAATCTACCCCTTTTGCATCAATTTCTTTGCTTGTAGTTGAAGTAAATCTTTTTTTATTGATTATATAACTTTACTGAGGGATTAACAGTGGAAACAAATGACTTGTTTTTAGGCTTCTTGCTCAGCTCAGAGACATGGAGTCAGCCTTTGACGGCTACTTTGAGAAGCATCATCTGAAACTCCATCAGTACATGCAGTTGCTCAAATATGAGCAAAGCTTCCAGGAGGTAAAGACTCCATGTATTTGCCTTATGTTTATGTCTTCATGCATGCCTGTTTGTTTTGTAATGTTATGTTCTAATGACCTTTCTCTAGTGCCATGAAAATCACTGAGTACATTGATGATAATATCTTTTCATTTTGGGCACTCCATGAAATATTGTCTTGTGTAAAGTTGTAATGACCATAGTAATCTCAAGGGGCCAGTGGGTCGGCTTCAGCCTATCTGTCTTTTTATTTTTTAAATCTTTTATTTTTTTATCTCTGTACATCTGATGGTGTATGTTTTCTGTTTAGATGGAGTTGTGTCTGGAGCATCTCATGGCTGAGGAGAGGGAGCTGTCCATATCTGTAGACACTCTTACTCAAACAGAACAGGCTCTTAAAAGGCTGGATGGTCTGGAATCAAATGCACAAGTCAGTGTTTCCCACAGAGACTGTAATGACTCAGTACTTGCCAATAGTGGCATTTTTTTTAACTTGTTTGTCGGCTCTATTAGGAGGTGATGGCTCGAGCCCAGATCATCATCCTTCATGGGCACCAGCTTTCAGCCGGTCACCACTATGCCATGGCTCTCATTATGCAGCGCTGCAACGAGCTTCGCCACCACTGTGATACACTCAATGCTGCTCTAAAGACCAAACACTCTCATCTTCTGCAAACACATCAGTTGCTGCTTTGTCTTGGACAGGTATTGAGACATGCACATACACACACACAGACCTCAGGACCCATATGTTTCTTTACAGTGATACTCTTGTGTTCACCACCTCCAGGCCCAGACCTGGTGTGATGATGGAGCATATCTGCTGGCCAATCAGCTGGTAGATAAGTTCCAGTCTAAGGAGGGGGCCCAGGCTGCTTTGAGGGATATTGAGAGGTTCCTGGAAGGGGCACCATCCATGTTGAGCTCAGGACCTGACATCCTGTCCATTGAGTACGAGGCTGTCATCACAACTCAGCTGCAGGTCAGCTGTAGTTCCATGAGGAACCTCATGTTAAATATTGATTTGAATACATCCAACATTTCCACGTATAGACTATTACTAAGTACTATCATTGAATATTTATATACATTTAGAGTTTGGCTCTTGTCTTTTAGTTTTAGTTCAGTTTCTAGTTAACGTTTCAGTGTTTTTATTTCTAATTTATCTACTTTGAGTGTCCCTTTGTTGGTTGTTTTATTTTTCATGTATGTAATATGGTTGCTGTAACTCTACAATTTCCCTTTAGGGTTAGTAAAGTACCTTCCTACCTCCTTCTCTACCATTTTTACAGGTGTCAGGTACACTGTACTGTATCATTCCCATGTGTATTTGTTCCTTAATATCAAGTATTACTTCATTTTATTCACAATTGAATATACTTTGTGTCCTTATCCCTCTCTGTCAGTCCCAGATAGGGAAAACCTTTGAGAAGCATGCAGCCGTGCAGCAGATGATCCAGAACCGACAGGCTTGTCTGAGGAAGCTGGCTGATAAACATGTCCGACCGGTCCAACTAGTGGCTCCCAGGCCTGAAAACCCACCACGCACCAAGTCCCCACTCTTCTCCCCTAAGCATGGTACAGTACAAACACACACATATGCATCATAGTATCATAGTATTTGTCTTTGGATAGCTACCCTGGTTTGCAACATATACAGTATAGTAAGCTTTCCTCAAATCAACCAAATCCCCACCAACCCTCCTCTTGTTTCCCAGGCTCAGTATGGGGTCTCATCTCAGCCCCTATGGCCTGCCACCAATCCCCCTCCCCTTGCATCTTTTCTTTAGGCACCCTGGTTAAATTAACACATCACAGGGTCCCTGAATAGCCCTAAGGTGTTCCTGAGCAGGCTTTGGGGTTAGCAGGCCACTTTTACAAACAAGCTGGAACAAGGGCAGAAGCTATAATCAGTCCACTGGGATGTACCTGACTGCTCTATTAGTCAGGATAGCTGCTATAGAGCCATATGTGGTTCATATACATTAAAGAACCTTTCATCTCCCTCCGCATCTCTAGGGAGGTTGCACAAAGCTAACCATGTACAGTAGTACCCAATTAATATTGTATGTGTTGTCTTTTATGTGTTTTTTTTTATCTGAATGTATCTATTGCTCTACTGAATGTGTCTCCATCCATAGCATGTGTGAATGTAAAGGGAAAACAGGCTTTTTTTCTGTGTTCATTCATGTCTTTAAAGGTCTTGTTCTCCGTGATATAATGCCATACTAATGAGAGTAATAACAAGAAAAAGAGTGATAGTGAATATGAACCACTCTGAGGCTCCCTGGATGCTCGGGAGAACAGCAATTTAAGAGAGGAGATGAAGGGGAAAGTGGCTGGCTTTGATTGATTTGATCCGTAACATGCGTACACACAGGCATGCGCATGCACACACAGGCACGTGTCCCACTGATGAATGCGACATGGCACATGCAAGGGCAACTCTCACATACACTCAGTTGAGCTTGGACTATCATGTAAGGATTCAGCTGCTAGGATCAAAAGGACACCGACAGTCTTGCCAAACGCTGCTTTAGATCTGCACATGCTGGTTCCAGGCTGCACCTTTAGTGGAGGCAATCTATTATCATTGATTACCTCGAATGTCCATCATGACTGATTAATGTTTTTTAAAATTACTGAGGAATAGGAAAAAAGGTCAAAGGGAGGGCGAGCAAATCCCTTTGAGGCTATCGTGTTCACACTGTGCACATGGCCATAAAAAAGTAATTGTGTTTGATTTACTGTAGGCTTTTAAATTAGCCATCTCCTGCATACGCCTCACATATGGAAATATACTGTATTTGAATTACACTTTAATGAGCTGCTGATCATCTGCCTTTTACAGGTGATGGTTTGAAGTTCACATTCGACCTCTCTCTTCCCGGGAAGAGGGCATCCCGAAAGAGCCCCAACGCTAGAAAAGTAAGAAATCAAGAACAGTACTTTTTTGACATTTCTTTCTTTCTTTTCACAATCAAATCTTCATTTAAATCCAAAAATGTCAGCAGAAAAAAAAAAGTTAATTATCTAATTTTTTTTCTGTCTAACTCTTCCAGTTTGGTACAATAAATTATTTGGTATAGTAATGTATTCTCTAAATTTTAAATGGAAGAGTCAGTGTTGTCCATCTGTGGTGTGTTCAGATAGAGGTGATTCACGACTACCAGGAGAGTCGGAGCTGTGTGTCGTACAGTCTGGAGGGAGAGGACAGCCCAGATCTCCTAAAACGGTGAGGAGGAGGCGTCTGTCCACCCGTCCACCCTCACTGCTGTTGATGTTGTTTACTTTGTGATTCTCTTTGTTCAGCACTAATGACACCCTCTGGCTCTCTCTGTCTACTTGTGTGTGTTTGTGTCACAGTCATGTGATGAGGGAACTCATAGAGACAGAGAGGATCTATGTAGAAGAACTGTTGTCGGTGCTGCTGGTTAGAAAAGACATTTTTTCTTGTCACACAAAAATTTATATCATTAACAATAAAATCTTGTCATGTCATATGTACTTATACCTGCATACGTGTGATGATGTGTGTGTGATTAAATGTTGCAGGGTTACAGGGCTGAGATGGACAATCCAGCTCTGTCGGGGCCTCTGCCCCCGATCCTACGCAGCAAGAGAGACATCCTCTTTGGAAACATGCCTGAGATCTACAATTTTCACAGCAGGCAAGTCATTAATGACTCACATCACACATAGACCTATTTACACATGATAAAAACAAACATGTACAGTATGTTAGGTATGTGAAAGATTGTTGCACACATTGTTGCAAAGAACTCCATTGCAAAATTCACTTTCTACCAACATGAAATCTGAGGTTAATTGATTGAAAATTGGTACCTTTTTACATGTACTTGGTATACCTAGATTTTCTGCCATAAAAAAATCCCACTTCCCTTTGAAAAATAGTTTTAACTCTTGTTTCATGTCACATGTACAAGCAATTGAAATCTTTTTCATTTTTTAGATGGAGGATTTTTTTCCACTTCTTAATATTATTATTATTATTATAGCAAGGACTGAAGAATCATCTTCTATTGATAAATTTTACATGCCACCTTTTATAAATCTGCTTTCCTTAAAATCTGGGAAATTGGTTTTGTTGATTTCCTGAATAAAAAATCCTTTGATGAAACCTTCATGAAAGAGTTCAGATTTTTTTTTTTTGGTTATAATCTAATGGAGGCTGAACTACATCTAGAGTATTCCATTTAATCTCTTTTTGCCAACTTAATTTCTGCCTTTAGAAAGCTTACAGTACCCTAAATGCAAATAACTCTTGTATCGCTAACGCTTGTATCTTTAGCATTACATGTGTTGTTAGCTTTGAGAGCCAAACATGTAATCATCTACATAAAAAGTGGAGTTTTTTTTAGTGTCAGTGTCTCTGCTCTTGCCTTTCAAGTCTGTGCTCCTGCTGAGCTTCATGGCTCATTTTGATGCATGAATTTGCAAATTCTAATAATTCTTGGTCCTTGATCTTTTTTGGGGGAATCCAGGGTTTTTCTTCAGGACCTGGAAGGATGCCTGGAGGCTCCTGAAAGTGTGGGAGCTTGTTTTCTGGAGAGGGTGAGATAATAAATATTTTTGTTATGTAGTTTGCTTACATTTTAACAGTCTGTATGTGATTTATTAGGATTATTTTTAAAACAGATTTTTCTTTCCTGTGTCCCCAGAAAGAGAATTTCCAAATGTATGAATGCTACTGTCAGAATAAGCCACGCTCTGAGGCCCTGTGGAGACAATTCTCAGATTGTGCCTTCTTTCAGGTCAGTTTGGCTCAATCAATCAGCAATTTAGTGATTCATTTACTGTTTTTGCAGTTTTCAACATTTCTGTAAACATTTGTTTCCAAAGTGAAACACTAAATCAAGATATATTTTGGCATTTTAATTTACAATTACAAATGTGGTTTAATTTGTCTCCCTTGTGAAGGAGTGTCAAAAGAAGCTGGAGCACAAACTGGGTCTGGATTCTTACCTGTTGAAACCAGTCCAACGCCTCACCAAATACCAGCTGCTGCTTAAGGTTAGACAGAGAGAAACGTCCTGTGACAGCCAGACACAAACACACAGTCAGTGATCCACAATGATGTATGCGTATGTCCATTTTACAATATGATTTTCATCTTAGTTACTCACTGGTAGTGTCTCTGATGTTTTGATATTAGTTGAAACCAATAGCAGCAAATAGGCCTTGTTACTAAAAATACTTTTGGCAGAAATAAGTTGCCACAAATGCTGCACATGTTTTTGATAACCCCAGATCATGTAGCAAGTGATTCAACTTTCACTCTTCACTGTACTTTTGTATTTTTACATTTTGAGTCTTTATTATTAATGGTTGACTAAATGGCTGTTTTAGCTATGGTACAACATGTGGAGTTACATCCCTGTTATTTCGTGTGTATGTGTGTGTGTTTTCAGGAGCTGTTGAAATACAGTACAGATTGCGAGGGGACCTCTGAACTGCAGGGGGCGCTAACAGCTATGCTGGACCTGCTAAAATCAGTCAATGACTCCATGCATCAAATAGCCATCACAGGATATGAGGTGAACCACATCTGTTCTGACCTGTGTTTGATAAGAACTGTATTTTCAGAATTTCTAAACTCAAATTAATTGGAGATAAATGTGTTTTAGAGTCTATTTTAGAGAGAAATTATTGAAAACAAAGGCTTATACTGTACCCTGTCACTTTATGCAGGGAGAAATTTGCGAGCTGGGCCGCGTGTTGATGCAGGGCTCTTTCAGCGTGTGGATCAGCCATAAGAAAGGTCCCACTCGCATGAAGGAGCTTGCTCGCTTCAAGCCAATGCAGAGACACCTCTTCTTGTATGAAAGAGCTCTGCTATTCTGCAAGCGGAGGGAGGAGCATGGAGACGGCTGTGACAAGACTCCCTCCTACAGCTTCAAGCACTGTCTCAAGGTTAGTTTGTGTCTGTGTATCTGTCTTAGAGGAATACACCAGTTTTTTGGAACATTGGTTAAAATACATTATAAATATGTTAAAATATGTTTTGACTATGAACAACAAAATCAAACATATGTTCTAAGTGGATCAATTATTCCAGTAGTCCATGCTACTAAGACCAGTAAGCATACTTTACATTATTTTGAGTGACAGCGAGTGACTAGCAGTGTCAGGAAATTACAACTTCTAGCAGCTCCAAAGAACATTGTAACTAATCTTATATTGCATGTTTCCGTGGCAGTTTTATGGAGGATGTTGGTAAAATTAATTAAATATCATGAAGATGCAAACTAATTTTCATTAGTAAAAGTCTCTCTTCTAAATAGACTCAGACTCTTTATTGGCCAATTAAGAATGTTTAGTGATGGGAAACTATTGATGTGCCTGAAATCATTCCCTATTTGCTACCTAGCGAACTACATTTACTTCCTGCTGTTTTATTAGAGTGTAAAATTTATGCCCTACGTAGTGTCCATACACTATGTTGGCTAAAAGGTCTTCAATGCAATGTTTTGTCTTTGATAAGAGTGTAAGTTACAGTTATACAACTGTCAAAATAATGATTTAAAAGTGTCAGAAATCAGATTTTGCAGTTTTACAATTGTTGACTAAATTATTGGGCATTTATTATGTAGCGAGCAGTGAATTAATATGCGGAAGTAATTTTAAATACAGCATTGTAAAGCTAAAAAATACAATGCCATGAATAAATACTGTCAGTGGTTTCTTACCTGACATAGTTCAAAAGAATCAAGTTCCCTTTGATGTAAACACTAATATTATATTCTTAATATAAGAAATGGTCTTTTACAATGGTTGAAGCTCATCAAATATAATCTCTATTACTGTCACTAACATGGTCTACTCAGGTTTGAGCATTGAAGTGAACGATACTGGGCGCACATAGTTGATATTGGTGTCTGTGTTGTCATCAGTTAACACGTGTAAGTTGCCCAGCTGGCCTCCGGACCTGATGTATTCCTTGAAGACGTCTTTTGTTGTATGTGTTGATGTTTGGAAGGTGTCACAGCTGGTGTCACACCAACAGCTGCTGCTGCTCTTGATTTATTATTGAGGATGTGGGGAGGAAGCAGTCACACAGCGGAGGTGTGTGCGAGTGTGAATGTTTGTGTTCTGACAGGACAGATGTGTTACATGATGTAAGTCTGATGTATGATGTGCTGTTTGTGCTGCTCATCTTAATGCTGCCTGTCTGCCGGTGTAAACACTTCATGTCTCTTGGCAGATGACTGCTGTGGGGATCACAGAGAACGTCAAGGGGGATGTGAAAAAGTTTGAGATCTGGTACAGTGGCAGGGAGGAAGTGTATGTGGTTCAGGTAAGGAGTATAAAAAAAGTTTAATGCCAGCATTTCCATTTGTTTAACTACAGTATCTCACTGATAATCGAGCTCTTACTTTTACTCTAATTTGAACCCTTTCAACATTATTCACAGCTACATATTACTAATCTACTAGTATAGGTCAAACAGAAGAAGCTAGTCTATGTTGTGAGAATGTTCAACCTGATGTTTCTATTGTCTCTCAGGCTCCTACGGTGGAGGTGAAGATGGCCTGGCTCAATGAACTGCGCAGAATCCTGACTAACCAGCAGAAGCTGCTTAGAGGTCTGTGAACAACTCAGGTAAATATGGTGAAGAGAATCTACATTCAAAAGGTCTACTCAATAGCTGAAGAGTTTTGAACCACCTCTCATAGGCCTCAGAGAGCATGAAATGTGGTTGAAAACTGAAGCTAGTAAGTGGACCTTTGTCCTTGATTCTCTTTACCATATACTGTTGCCAAAGGTAAATAAAGGAACATCCATGCTTAAAAATAAAGTTAATATTTAACTGAGAATCAACTGGAATCCTTCCCTGAGAATGAAACTTTACATTACCTGCTTCCTCTTCTCACAGATGAAGCATATCATCATGGCCAATTGGTTGAGCACATGCAGCTTTCTCCACCACATACAGAAAGGTCAGTGCCTTTGGCTGCTTACAGATATTTACAGTACTGTATTAAGGCATGACTGTAGACAATAGTTGCACAAACATATGAACACACACATGCAGTCACAAAAACTACTATCTGCATTTGCTGAGTTTTCATATTTGATCACAGCTTGAGTGAATGAGACAATATCATTTCACGTTGCCCTTGTAGAAGGCTTTGTGTGTGGCGGTGTGTGAGAAAGGGTACAGGCCCCACTCTGTCCACTCCTGTCTGGTTGCCTATCCCCACTCCTCCCATCCCCCACCTGCAGGGGCATGCGGCCGTCCAGAGGGGTTCCCATGGGCTGTCTGCCGGGGCTGAACTTTGTCTCGCTGTCGGCTGACATGTTTCTGTGCCTGCGTTCCCGGAGCCCCCGTCCCCGAAGCCCCCGGCAACGGCCCCGGCCGCGCCCCCGCCACCGCCCCCAGCGCCACTGACCTGCCCTAACGCTCAGTGGTAAACTCAGCCTGGCTCAACTCGCCTCGCCCTGGCATGACCCTCCTGGCCCAGCTTGGGAATAAAAACCCGGGGCTGCTGTGTTTGCATACTGATCGTCACCTGCACCCCCTTTTATAGCCTCCATTCTGATTCATAACTGACCCCCCACGCTCCCTTTCCACGCCCATGTTGAGAGGCTTCTTTCCCAGCAGCTCCTCCATAGTTTTTCTAACATGGTATAAAAAGTAATTGCTCTAACTTCTGCATCTCAGATTTGCTATTTTGCATGCAATGCAATGCAAAGGACAAAGAAAAAGAAAAATCAATTTTGGTTTCATTCCATGAATTTTCTTAATTTCCTCATGACGGCTTCTTTTGAAGATGGGACTCGTTTTTTGAGATCTATGAATATGCTCTAGAATTTGTTTTCCAGAAATATTCTTACTCAGTGTCTAATAATGTCTAAATGGATCTTGAGAACTCGAGACCAGATCTCCCCTCGTGATGACACATGCCTAACACTGTGTCACTCAGTGGTCTGTGAGTGCTACTGTACTTCCCACCCTCTACTGGGAAGCTTGCACATGGCTGCTCTGTGTTCTGCCCTGCTGTCTGGCTGGTGCCTGAATGGTCATGGCTCTGTGAGAAACAACAGGACAGAGTTGTTCCTTGACCCTGATCTGGGGCCAGCTTTAGTGTTTCCTCCTTTGATAGGTGTGGATCGGATTCAGGAAGTGCGAGCTGACCCTAGATTGTGTGGTTGAGAATAACATCTATCCTGAGGGTGTCTGCTAACTTTGCACAGGATTTGGTGACACTTTTTTTGTGTTGTTCCCCCCAGCAAGCAGCAGAGGGCGTCAGTGAGCTCAGAGGACACCGAGTCAGGGAGGAGCAGTCCAGATCCCCAGCCACACTCCCCTAAACACCAGCACAACCGCAGGAGTGCGTAAATCTCATCCACACATATTTCAGCCACAAATCAAGTAGATACTTAGTAACTATATCACAGAAAATGTTTTGAAAATTGATGCAAATCATACTTGCTTTGCTGCTGATTTTCTTCATAACCCCAAACTGATGTAGATGTTTGACTTTTGCCCCTCAGCAGTTCAGGTGTATTTTCACCTGAAGAACCAGGTACATCGAAGAATTTGGGGGAAAAAGCTACTGAGATTAGCTTTTGATTCTACGTTCTTGTTTATTGCCCAGTAAGTGACAAGGGGTCATTATGTTGCTGATAGAGTTACTAAGTATCTACATGGTGCCTTGTAGGTGTAGTATTCTACTGGATTAATGAATCAATGCCTTTAACAGCCAAAGTAACGTGTGTGCCACAGGTTGGCCCGGAGCTCATCACTCGGTAGACATCTGCGAGGGTCTGGAGGAGTGGCCTGGAGGTCAGGACACCTTCCACCCATCTGACACAGAGGAAGAGGTTTTGGTACAACTGGTGAGACCAAATACAGGCACATTAGATAAATGCAATACTTAAGATGATAAACAGTTAGATCCCCCAGCTTTTTTAGACCTCTGTGTATTATATCCTCATCTACTCAATCAACTAGAAATTACATAGAGGACAATCTACTGGTATTATAAAACACCACACAGCACAACACTTTAGTCCTGCAAAAACAGTTCTTAACCTCAAGGTCCATTTAGCAGCTTTCAGTCAGATAACAATTTTCCTCATCAGATGGAGTTGTCATGTAATTATAGATGTTCAAATTTCCATTTTTCCGAGCAATTTGGAAACCTTGGACACATAGAAGTCTCATCCATGTTGCCTTTAAAGTTGCGCTCCAGACAGCGCTTTACCTTGAAATCAAACAGTCTTATTTGAAAATGCTTAAAAATTAGTCAATGCTTTTGTATATTCACACCTAGATTATAATTCTTTATTCCGAACTGATGTTTTGCTCTTTTATCGTTTTGTTATTTCAGATATATTTTTATTTTGTGGTTCTTGTATTTGATATTTTGTGCTTAATTGCTCTTAATTAAGCACTTTGTAACTTTTGTTTTGAAACATGCTATATAGGTAAATCATAACTATATGAATAATTTTTCGACTTGCTGTTTTCCATCTGTGTTAGTCTCCGGGCAGATACAGGGCTTTGGCTGACTGTCTTCAAAACGGACCAGACAGCATCACCATCAAATGTGGAGATGTCATCCAACTGCAGTGTGAAGACAACAAAAGCCGCTGGTGAGTTTCTAGCATGTCATGGTACATGATGTGATGTAGAGTAGGGGACTGAAATAGTTACTTAAAGTGCAAAGTGTCGGGTGTCAGACAGGAGAATAATAAAAACATCCCAATCATTTTTTTTAGAGAAAACAAAGTATATATATGCACATAATTAGCAAGATAATCCTAGTTAGCCTGTTACCCTAGCTACAAAAATATACCACATGAGAAACAAAACACCATTTACCAGTGTCTTCATCAAGTAAATGTTATTGAAACCAGCTCATAGTCAAAATAATCAAAGCACTCAAATCATATAAAGGTCATAAGTCTAACTCAAAATCTGTCTTTCACACTCCCAAATCAAAACTTTTTCAGTTAAGTTTACCTAATTACATAGGCTAATTCAAACTATACATATACACCCAATATCCATATAAGAAACAGCAATCATATTCACAATCACATTTAAATTCAGTCCCTTTCTGTTATAGAGATTGCTGTGAGTTGTGTGTGTTAATGAGTGTGAATGGGTTAAATTCAGTTCAGTTGAATGGTGCAATGTGTGTAGGTGTGTGTGTGGTTTGGGGTGGGTGGCAGGGAAACAAGCCAAGCAGTCGAGTAGGTTCGATGTGGTCGAGGGGGAGGAAGGTTAAAGGGGAAAGAGTAGGAGAAGCCTGAAGAGTTACAGGCAGGCAGACTTAGCGCTTACTTTCTCTTTCTTGAGATCCAAGGGAACAGCTCCAAGCACATCCTAGGGAAGACAGACAAACTTTCCTCCCTAACATGCTCCAGGGATCAGCACACTTCCTTAGCCCAGGATGGTTCAGGGTGATCCAGAAAAACCCAGCTGGTTCTCTTTTACTACTGCCACTACTAATCTTTTACTTTTATGTAGTTCTTTAAGAGGTTAGGTAGGTTGTCCAGTAACTGGATTAAATTTAGTTATTTCCTTCTTTCTCCATGCTGCTTCTGTCAGTTTTCCCTTCCCCCGGCTCACAGGTGTGTCTCATTTATCTCCTCTCCTACCCCCCTTCCCTTCTAGGATGCAAAGGGCTATGCTGCTCTTTTTTCCTCATCCCCTTTCTGCCACAGTGAGGTACACTAGTTTGCCAGTGTAGTCTGGTTCAGAGATTACTGTAACTAATCCATATGTTAAAGGTACCAATTATGGCAAGAAAGTATCAACTGTATATGATGTATGTTTTTGAGTAAGACACTGAAACCTACTTAGTTAAATTCCAAAAATGTAAAAGCAAATGTAAAGCTAATGCTTTTTTTATTGAATACATATATTCAGAACTGGTACATTTATTTATCTAATCTCGCCTCGTCTTTCCCTCAATCTGAGCCCTTTCCACACTGTTCTTCATCCTTCAGGCTGGTGAAAAACCTGAGTCGGCGACAAGAGGGCTTCATCACTGCTGCCAGCCTGCAGCTGATTATAGAAGACAGCAGTCGAGGACACTCCTCCAGACTAGGGGGTAAAGAAAAGAAATGGGCTTCCAAGATGACAGTATAATGTTGAGCCATAGTATTTCTTTACTTTGATTTTCTTTTTAAAAGTCTGTGTATTTTCCCTTGTAGACCCAGGGAACCTGAAGGCGAGAAAGCTCAGCTCCCCGTAGAGAAGAAAGCACAGAATGTGAATCTAATATCTACCTGTGGATGATGAACAGACAGAACAAACAGATTGAGCCATAGCTGTCTCATAACTGATGCACAATCAGCCACCCACTCCTCACTCCCTGGTGCCATCTGCTTTCCTCAGCACAGTTCCGTCATTAAAAAGAAAAATGTGGGAATCTACACACCTGATTTTCTCCCAGATTTCGATCTCCTGGGCCGGGCCAGTGATTTGCCGCCACAGTGATTTCTGATAGTGAAGGCACAGGAACTGTAAAGCTTTCTTGGACAATCAACAGCTTATCCCTGGATCCTGTTTGGTCTTCCTCTTTTTCTGATAAGTGATTAATGTCTTGTCCTTCTGAGGCTCCATCTGCAACACATGTGCAGTGAGGATGTGAGGTTGCTGCTGCAGGACTTCACAATCTGAACATTTTTCAACCGTCTCTCATTCCAGCTATTACTTGAGATTACAGTATCTAAAGAGTGTGTGTGTTCTGTTTGTCTCAGTGTGTGCTGAATGGATGCTTACCCAGGATTTGCCTGAAATGTTTCTTAAAACAGAGAGTTTTGTACAGAAATGCTATCATTTTTAACATTTACTGTACCTCAGTGTTTCATCTTTGTGTAGTTAGTTGAAATTTTCCATTATATGACTTCACATTGTATTTTTCTTATATTTCATTCCTTGAGGCACCGCTCTTCTCTACAGTCTAGGAGTTAAAATGCCAAAATGTGCCATGCCATAATGCCTTTTTTATTCCTGCTCTATTGGAGTCGTTCCTCTCTTGTATGTACTGTTTGCAGTATTGAATATTCTGTTAATGCTTTAACCTGACCTCACAAATGTTCAACAGGCACTTTAATAAGGTGGAAGGACAATAGAGGGAAAAAAAAAATCCACCAATTGTCTAGTGAATGTGTTCTTTGCTTGCTGCGTTACCTCTTAACTGTGCGTTTCCCCTGATTCATGCTATTATTTCCTTTGTTTATTCTTGAATGTATAATATGTTAGGGAGGCAGGGGAGACATACCCCCCACATGCAGGCAGCAGTTGACATGTCAGTGACGTGATGGTAATGTATGACACAGGCGGACATGATGAAGATTGACGGCAGTGTATTCCTCAGTGTGTGCTGTAGACGAATAGGAGGCGCACTCCACAGAGCACCGAACACTGTCATTCTCCTCAGGATCTTTTGGGAGACATCTGTCAGTCACAGCGTTCAGAAGTGAAGGCGAGGCAGGGTAAGAGAAACAGAGAGATTATGGTCTATGTGCTCCTCCATCACAAAGGCAGATTGTTTCCTCCTCACCATTACGGCTCAGTTAATCTTGGGTTCCCCATTAAAAGGGATCATACGCCCAACATGAAATATACCCTCTGTGTCGAACGCTTAATTAAATATTGATTGCAGACTTATATGAATTTACCACATCAAATCGAGGCCCCAGTCGGAGGGCTGCCTTTGATACGCTGCGTTTGATATGGAAATGAGTCTAGAAAGCAGCAGGGGCCGCTTCGCACTACACATTTCCTATGTTGTTAATTTATTTATTTTGCTGTCATGTTGTTCCTTCATATTGTGAGGTATCTGTGCAGCCCCGGATGAAATTACGTCTCCATATATTTACAGGGGCCACATGTGACTGCGCAACAACATGGCCTTTATTTTGCTTTTATGCTTATATGACAAAATTAGATGCTTTTTTGTTGTGACTTCAATCCAAAATGCTGCAGATTTTGCACAGATTTTCCAAAGTGGAAAACAAACAAAACAATTGCTTGAAATATTATGTATCCCATTGAGCCAAGTAGCCTAAACTTGTTGCTGAATGTTTCTTTAAGATGAAAATGCATGGCAACTGAACAATGAGCAGGTTTGTATTGATAGATATCACTATTCTAAACTTTTTTGTTTGTTTGTTTTTTGTACAGCATCAGTTCTGTAAAAACTAATCAAGTAAAAGAAAATAAACTATTTATTGAAATTATTGAGATTTGTTTTGATAAATTAAAGTACTTAATAGTTGTTTTAACATGGTGATATGAAAACAAGGCTATACATTTGATAATTAGAAAGAAAATGGAAAAATGTCTGCACATTTGTTTTATACACCCTCCTTTAATCTATTACCCCAGTATTCTTGTTTTAATGAAGGCCCACTCATACAATAAAATCGTACAGATTATTCTCTTTTGGTGAGGTTTTGGTCAGCTCATACCTTCGGCTTTTTGTTTTTCTGCTATTGAATACCACTGCTTGTAAGACATTTATTTACCAGCAGATGGGAGTGATGCGTTTGGTGTAACTGTACACAGTCAGTGCATCGTAGGTATGACAGGAATTTGTTGTTATCATTTTAATCTTCATTGTTTATTTAATACATAATATAAAGTTATGTTAAATCATTAAAATGTCTTTCAAACTTTTTAAACATTCCCTGATATATATTTTTACTACTTCTATAGTTGTGGAATTCAATAACTGTAAATTATACAATAACAAATTGTATTTTACATATCTATTTTACACACACACACACACACACACACACACACACACACACACACACACACACACACACACACACACACACACACTGTCAGTGCAACAGCATCCAGAAGTTGCCACTCTGGCAGTGTTTTTAAAGGACACTGACAGGTATGGACACATTGGCTTTTGCAGAGTTTAAATTTGTGACCTTCCAGCTGTGTGAGTGTTTCACCATCAGATTCATGAATTGCTGGACAAATTATTTTTATAACAAACAATTCATCTTTCAATTTTTTAATATCCTATGAAATTAAAAGAGCATCAAGCAAAAAATGATATTTCATTTGACATGACACAACTCTTCTGTAAACTAGTTATATTTTTTTTTTAAATCTAGAATATTTAAATTCAAAGATCAGGGTCTTCCACATCAAATGCCAGCCTGTGTTTAGTTATTCCCATGACGTGGCGTATCCAGGGGTAGTAAAGGGACACTCGGGTGTATACACCATATTTCCCATCCTTTGCACATTCCTCCCCCCAGCTCACAATGCCCGTCAGAAACCATGTGTCATGAATACTGTTTGTGTGAGGACCTCCGCTGTCCCCCTGGCAGGCATCTTTGGCCACATTATAGTACCCTGCACAAAACATGAAGGGAGTGATCCTGGCACTACTGCTGCGCTTACACTCTGTCCGATCTGTGTAGGGAACCTCAACCTTCTGCAACATGTTAGACGTGGCTCCAAGATAGCGTGTTCGGCCCCAGCCGCTGACTGTCCCTGGGGAGAAGTTCTTCATTAGAGATTCAGTGAAGGCCCTTGGTCCTATGCAGATGGGCCGCACTGTTTTGGAGAAGGCGATAGGGCTTTTGAGGTACAGCAGGGCAATATCATGGTTGTACAAGCTTATGCTGGCGTTGTAGCGTGGGTGAATGTGCTGTTCCAACACTTCATAATCCCTCTCTGATTCCTCTTTGGTGTAGATGTTATGCTCCCCTGCAGGTAGACATGACACAGATATCAGCAATCCAATGATAGGTAATAAATTTGCTCTATAAAACAAAACATGAAGTGGAGTATCCCAAAGTAGATGTCCACCTTTGAATGAAATCAAGAATTACTTTAAAAACTATAATACTCCACCATGCTTCAGCAGAGCTAAAACTAGTCTGTGGCACTGTGTCTTACCCACTTTGATGAAGAAGGAGCCATGTGACTCCACCAAGCAATGAGCAGCAGTGATAATCCATTGTTCGCTGAGAATGGTGCCCCCACAGAACAAGTGACCACTGGGAAGCGATACCAAGGCCACCTGGAGAGAAAAGGGAGAACAGATCTGTGAATAGCTACGAGGAACTGAACATACTGCCCTCTCTTTTCCCTCTTGCATTCCTGTAACAATGCCCACATGCATTAACTAGGCCTACTTCTACTTCCATACAATACCTGCCAGGGGATCTCTCCTGGGATAACTACTTCACCGCCTACAATGCGTTTATATGGACTCTCATCGTCACTGTCCATCCACAGGGGCAGTTTCTTTCTGGGTTGGTTTTCTAGAGGGTCATTTGTGGCCGGAGGAGACGTTGTGGTACTGGCTGGAGTTGAAGGAGGGGATGTAGTGGTGGTGATGTTGGTCAGTGAATCTGTGTCGTTCAGGCTTGCACTCTCATTGGCGAGGATAACCCTTGTAGATATTGCACCAAATGTTGTCAACGCAGTTTGGCCACAAGGGAATTCAACTAGTAATGTGAGAGAAGAAGAGTAACATGAGAACATTCTGTGGAATTCAGGATCATTATTATAATATTTATCAGAAATGTCATTAAGAATATGTCGCTACCTTCTGGTTCACAGTTGATCCCATCCTCCGCCAGCTTGTATCCTGTTGCACAAGAGCATTTTGCTCCAAATGTTCCCATTGAATCGCAGAAGTGCATACAGTTTCCATTGTTCACATCACATCTTTTTGCTACAACTGAGAAAAAAATTATTATTAGATGTATACAATGACATGCATTACCATATATAAGTTCTTGTATGTTTTGTCAGATATTAAACCTGTATGATGTAACTGAATGGTTACTGGAACCTAGTGCACTGACAAATGAAAGTGTGTTCTGGTAAATGCAGTCACTTCTCACAGAGAGGGCACTTTGGCTGCTGTTTTTAGAAAATCCAAACAGAGAAACAATCTAATTTTAGAATCTAAAACCGAACTGATGCTGGATATGAGCCATTGATTTTCTTTATAAAAAAACAGGAAAAAGGCATCTGGCTGTTTATCCTGTGAAACTGAGATCTCATCAGATCTCATATTCTCAGCAAATTGAGGTCATGTAGCATTAAAATCTAATTTCTTTTAATCTCATTTTCAAACTTTCAACTTACTAATCTCACAGTCCCTGCCAGTGAAGCCAGACATGCATGCGCAGGTGTAGGTGCCAAGTTGGTCTTTACATGTACCCTGGTTCAGACATGGGTTCGATTGACACTGGTTGCCATCTGCGGAAATCCAGACACAGCACCTTAACACACAGCCAGATGATAACATTTTTGCCAGAGCAAAGTTTTCATAGAAGAAAGTTTTAGCAGAAATATCTCTTTTATACATAAAAGCTTGAGAAATGCAGGTATGTGTTAGAAGATGAACTACTCTGGAAGCAGGGGTCTCATCTTATTTAGTATTAAATTTAGGAATGGCAAGAAGTCCTTTGAGAAATTATTTGATGTGCAGGGGTCACTATTTTCAGGGGTTAGAAAATGATGGCAAGAAACATACAAATGAGACCAAAAAAGACACAACCTCCACTGCAACATTTCTGCTCACTTCTGTCTATTTTGGAAGAAGTCAATTATTAAACATTCTTACCTACATATCCTGCCCAGAACTCCATCTAAAATACAAAGTAAAGCCTTTGATGAATACACCCAACCAAGATAAGAATATGTATAAAGTAATAAAAAAATTAAAATACGCACTGTCTTTTCATCATCCTCAAAGGTCTCCCTGGCCTCCTCCAGGTCACATACTTCCTCCAGACACTCTCTCTCCAAGTTGCCTTCCAGCAGCTCCTCAAACAAACATGTGTTGTGGCGTTTGTGTCTCCGTAGAACACGGTCGGCTGCTTTACCAGACAGAAACACTGGGCCTGCGGGCCAAAGGGAAAATTAAATTACAGAGTCTGTGTTTAAGTAGCTGTCTTTTACTCACAAGTTATAACAAAATCTGTAAAAGTATATTAGTATTCTTTTGTATGTGAAAAAGTAAACAGAACAAACATCACATGCACTATTAGCACTCTTAGTGACAACTCAACAGCTGAAATAAACCCAAAGTCACAGAGAAATGATTTATAAGAGTCATAAAGAAATATATAATACCTCCAATACCCAGCTGAAAGTGTGAAAGCAGCAAATTTAGGCAAAACAAAAAGACTGGTGCCATTCGACAGCGCTGTGATATCCCGACGGTCACACACTCGGCCATCACTCCAAAGTACAGAGCTCTGTTTGCACATGTACACTCATAATAAGCTGCATGTTTGATCAGAGAAAAACATTCTGACTCTGTGGGGAAAAGCTACTGTGTCAACATCCACATGTTCAAGTGACTCCACGTTCAAGTGATTGCACGTATGTTTATTTGTATATTAACAAACAGTGGGGTAAACTAGTATAAAGGATTAGCCAGTTAAAAGCACATGTTAAATCTAAATTCACATTTTTCTACTCTAAGAACATAACTCAGAGAAAGGTCCCAATGGGTTTCCTAAAAGCCTTTTTGTTTCTATGACAACGTATGCCCTGATTTTAACCTTTCTGGGTCTGTTTTCATGCTCCAGTTCTTAACCATTAGGCTCAGCTGTTACCATCTTCTGAACAGACCAAAACAGGGCATTTTGTCATCACTATAAATAAGCTATAAACCAAACTACATGCATTATTTCTATGTAGTTATCACAGGTGGATTGCCTTGTTAAATACAGAGTACAGTTTTTGCAAAGAACTTTAGTCAACTTGTGTGATTTTACATAGAAAAATAATACAACATATTCTCTTCTTCATGTATCTTAAGTTATGCATTTTATTGTGATATCATATTTTAATAACATAAGAGAAGAATTGAGCTAAAAAGGCATTATTCTAAATTTGAAGTCCACACTGTCAATCCATGATATACAAGTAATGATTTGGTTTTGTTTGGTGTGTTTAAGATGTGCTGCTCTACGTTAATGTGGACATTAAATATGTCTCTTTAAATCTCAGGTTTCTCCATTGTGAATTTAAGTGGTCTGTGCTTAACATCTCAGATTAAACTGTGGATATGCAGCTATCTTGACTGTTATATCAGAATTGAATTAATCTGATCATGGTTGTGGAATGGTGTAAGTGAAATTAACTGAAGTCACTCTTTTCATGATAAATCCAACCTTTTTTGGGGGGGGGTTATTATTTTGCAATCCTGTCCAGAGCAGCGTAGAGCCCAGGCCAAAAGAAACAAGTTAATAAATGCACTTTGGCCTTTTCACCACAAGATGGTGTACACACACCTTTGTCATTCAACATAACACATCAGGATGGTAATGGAGATTGGTGAGGGGATCATATGGCTCATTATTTATTATTTCAGCAGAGAGAAAGCCCTCAGTCAGCGACTGGATGCATTACCAACAGTGCTGAGGAAAACAAATAAATCCAAATCTATGTTTAAAGAAAAAACTTCAAGAATCAGCGGCAATGAAGCAACAAACTGTTTATTAGGGTGTGTGTGTGCTATGTGAGACTTAGATATAGGCTATTTAATACATTCTTTCTTTAACTCTCCTCTATGTTTTACATTCAGTCTTAATTGAACTGGATACAAATGCTAGCAAAACACCAAGAAAACTTATGTAAGTGTTAAAGAAGATGGTGAACATACGGTTATGTCTTGAATGCCATTCAGTGTGCCATGCCAGTCTTACAAAATCCTAATGATGTAAGACGGATGCTTTGTCCAATAACAGTTCTCCTTAATGTATAAAAGTGTAAAATATTTATATGTCCCATATGCAGTGTTTCAAATCAACATGTATAAACAAAACAATACAAGCAAGACCAGCATGTACTTCATTTGAACTGATTTTCAACCTGTGGTTACTTTTGCAAACTTGGGACTGAGACTGACTTTTTTTTATACTCCCCAGACCCTTTCATAATTGCACAGTATTGTCAATCAATACCCAAGATGATACATTGGTCAAAGGTGAAGTGCAGCTCATGCTGATTCAGTGTGCCAGCCGAAGATTTAACTCTGGTGTCATTTTGTGGTTTGGCGTATAAGATGCAACCCATCACTGGCTCTGAAATCCCTCCAGAGGGAGTCCAAAGTCTTCTCGAGTGTTGGCAACTATTGACTGGAGACATTTATATTTCATTCAATCGTTCAAAGGCTGAATAATTCATACTTGAATAATTAACACTGTCTGCTCAATACAGGAGCTTCTCAATCATTTCCAACCAGGGTGAATATCAGAGTAAAGAATTTATTTGGCAGCTATATGTTACATCTCGATATTATGATTTGGTCTGATGACGCAAAATGACTTTCACTGCCTAGAAAAACAGAATTTTAGCAGTTTTCCAAATATACTTTTTCATAGGTATTCCAACTATAGTTCACTGGCTGGGTTATGAGTTGAGCATATTAACAAGACTACGGTGTGAGTGCCCAGATGGATAGACCGAACTAAAGCTGTCTGTGATTGGCTATTGATTTATGAAGATCTCCCTGACATCTCTGTCTGCTCTCTTTCTTGGACAGCACCACACAGCTGGGGAATCTGTGTCAACTCCAATTAGATTTGTCACTACAGTGGGGGATAGAGTCAGGGCCTTGCAGATAATAAAAACTCTGTCTTTCACCAGGGACACGTTGTCATTTGCAGAGGGCTTACGCTCTCCTGTGGTAAAACCTTCCTGTGGTTGTAAAACCTCACAAAATGCAGATTTCCTAGTCATACACTGTGTCAATCAGGGTTTACTGTGTCTGGCCTGCAAGCAGGTAGCTCCCGGTCTGAAAAGTGAAGCCAATGTGGAAGTGCTTTAAACCTGGCCAGCAGGTGGCGACTCCACTGGTTCCAAAAAGAAGTCCGATTGTATGGAAGTCTATGAGAAAATTACCCTATTTCTCACTTGATTTATTACCTCAGATAACAGTTTCATAATGAGTTTATGGTCTCAGTCGCTAGTTTTAAGTCTTCTTCAATACAGCATGATGTTCATTTTGTAAATTATGGTCCTATTTAATTTAAATTTGATGATAAAGCAGGGTATGCTTTAGGGCGTGACTACACTGTGATTGACAGGTCGCCACCACGGCGACAACGTAACGTAAACATGGCGCCACCCCAGATTCACAGAGTATAGGCATAGCCGTAGATGTCCTATCTGTGTGTTTTCAGTACATGAAAGTTAATTGTAACATTTCGGTCGCCTAAAAAAAGTCTTGTTTGGTTGTACTAAAAGACCCTCTAAGGAGTCAGATGTTCAATTTCTCCAGTAAGTACATTTTGTTTTAATTGTTTTAAGCCTGTTTTTCGCTAACGGAAATTAGCATTAGCATTAGCATTATCACAGTCAACCATAGACTGTAAATCGTAGACTGTAGCTGTACATGCACTGTGCCTACCATATAGCAGCCAGCGTTAGGGTCAGCTCCACCTTGTCATCCAAATATGATCCTTCTCACTTCTGGCTCCAAAAATCCAAGATGGCGACGGTCAAAATGCCAAACTCGAGGCTTCAAAACGCGAGTCCACAAAGCAATGGGTGACGTCATGGTGGCTACATGCATTATTTTTACTCAGTCTATGCTCTATCCTTCACAAAAAGTCATAGACACTGTTGTTGTCTTAATCCCTCTATGAAAGCTGATTAGATCTAGATTAGATCTTTGTTTTTAACTGACTACAGTGCTTGAAACAGCATATCTACAATATAAGTGTGTTAGTGAGTCTGTACATGATGACATTTGAATGACGTAATGTTTATGATAAGAAAATATCTTGGGGCAACAGGGAATGAGTTCTGTTTAATTAGATCAGTCATTCCTTCCAGGTTTTATGGTAGGAGTACATACACTCAGGGCTTCTGTGGGCCATAACATGTAAATGTTAATATTCTCATGTGTAGGCTTCTTTATATAGATGTAAAGAAAGGGAACAAAGTTTAGCTGTTTACATCCTCGGTGACATGCAAGCACTCTGCCTATCTAGGTTAGTTTACGATCACCTTTTATCCCTCTGAGCCAGTTTTGGAAAATCAGCCCGCTGGCGGTCTGAAGAAGAAGAGCTGCTGTCGAGCAGAATCATCACAGATTGTGTGCGCTTCAGAAGTGAGAACAGAATATCATCTGCAGATAGAGGCAAATGTATAGTTAGTTTCATGTGAAATCCTCATGAGACCCAGAAAGGAACCTGCTGCAAAACAGCAGCCGTTCTCTTGCAAAAGGGAATAAATTGAGATGATGGGGAGAGGGTGTAATTATATTGTGGGAACAGTATTCTTCTGGAAAAAAATATGAAGATAAAACAGGCAAATTAATTCACTGAAAACTCCTAGAATGAGGTTTGTTCAGAGGAATTGTTTGACATTTGGGAATACTAATCGATTTCTTCCGGAGAGATCAACGTCACTCATATGTTTGTCAGCATAATATGAGTTAAATATAGCCAGCAGGCACTTAGTTTAGCTTAGCTTAATTTAAAAGACTGGATAAAAATCTGAAGTGTAAGAATGACAATTTGTGGTTTAACTGGAGTTTGTGGACTGGACTACTTCTTGGCTGGGTGCAGTAACTTCTGGGGTTCCTGGCGGCCTCGTGGCAACAACAAAACTGGCCAGGCTAGCTGTTTCTCCCCAATTTCTAGTCTTAGTGCTAAGCTAAGATAACTGTCTCCAGTCCTGGCTGTAGTTTTATATTTAACAGACAGATATGAGTGATGTCGTTCTTCTCATCTAACTCTCGACAAGCAAACAAGTGAGTGTGGTTCCCAAAATGTTGAACTATTTCTTTAAAGCAACACTGATACTGACTACTTTGGTTTCTGTTTCTCAGGTTTTAGGAAGTAGAAGTGATTCATCTGCCTGAAATTATCTATTTTTCAACCACTTTCAGAGGGCAGATGAACTTTCTTCTCTGTAATGTACATCTCTGAAACTATGGCTGATATTGTCATTATTATGGCTGTTTCAGTGGCATTGAATCAGGGAGTTATAATGTAGTGATAATAAAAGAGAAATATGATATCTGTTTTATACTCAAAGACTGAATCTAGACTTCTGTTACTGGCCGTCTCTCACCACACTTGTGCAGTACAGTAATATCCACAGGGAGCTCCTATGATGTGAGCTGTAAGAGGAAGGACTGCGGGCCTCAAAGCGCTACCTCCCCCCTCCACCCCCATCACCCCCTCCTCTGGATAAAGTCATTGACATTAATGTGATATTTGAGAGCCTCGCTCTGTTAATTAGTACAGTCATTTCTGTAATTTGAAAGCCTGACGTTTCACACCCATTCCCCCGCTTGCCCACATGCGTCCCAACCAAGCCAAACACTCTGACATTTTAACAATTGGCTTGATATTTTGCCGAAGACGGAGAGGCAGTGTTTGCATTCAGACGCTCACAACACTAGTCACAGTCCAATAGTCTTAAATAGATCCTGCTGGAGGCCTTTCAGATGAAATCATGCCAGTAAAACATACAAAGAAAGGATATTTAAAACCCATAATGCATTTGTAATCGTATTGGAAAGGTAAACAGTCTGGCAATATTTCATTTTGACATTTTAAATTTCATATTTCGTGGATTGATTTGTTCCTGTATATCATTATTTAAAGTAAATTCATGTATTAAAATGTCAGTAAAATGCACTAAAGCTGTTTTTCCACTCTTGTATGGATTCCATACTGAGCTTTTAAAACAAGGTAAAGCTAAATGGGTCAGTGACCCAGTAATGCTTGGTTTAATTAGTTCACAAGTTTAGCTACATTTCTAAATGCATCATTTATGGGTGCATGTTTATCCAAAACTGTTTACAAGCTGCAGGTGTGGGATGAATGAAGACACATAATAAGCCAATGCTAAGGTAAAGGTTTAATGTGAGGTTAAATGTGGGTTATATGTAATTAGCCATCTTAGTTTTGCCAACAGTGACCCAGAAACAGCACTATTGTGAGTTCCCTGTGAAATAAGAGCTCAAATCCATTCCTGGCTCTGTGAGCCGTGATGCAGCCGAGCTGACAGACGCTGCCGGCTCAGGCATGTTCAGCCACCGTTAATGAAAAGTGGAGCTCCCATCCCTCCTGGTCAGAAAGTGCCCGCGAAGCTCACTGTTTTTCTGCTGAATGTCAAAAATGAGTTTGCAAAAAGCTACATTGGGCAGAGCCAATTAAGTGGAAATGGAATCAAATGAATTTTTCACAATAATAAATCAAATGAAACTACTTTAAAGGTAGTAAAACATGCCTCAGGTGCTATTAACTCATCTGCCAGCGGACTGATGAAGACTTCATCACCAGAGCTAAATGGCAGGGTATCAGCTGCTGTTATTCCTCTGCACTGAATACATGTAGATCATCTGTCCCACAGCTGAAATATACCCTGACTCTGTGTCATGAGAGATATAAAAATGCAATCTGGGCAGCAGCCAAGTCAATTATGTGGTGTGTTAAAGGGAGATGTGACAGAAATACGACATCATGTTGCACCTTTCGACCCTGACCTCTTTAGTTTTGAAATAACTTGCTGACCCAATTCTGACCTTTGAGACTGAGGTCAGTGCGCTTGAGCTCTGTGAGGCTCCCAGATAAATGAGTAGTGTTTGATGAAATCCATCACTTTTATGCGCGAGCCCGTGAACACACACACACACACACAGACACACACACAAATGCTCTAACACTTTTATAGTATGCATTATATTCATTTACAATTTCAACATGTGAATATTTCATTTGCTTTGCTTGAGGTCTAACACATATGACAATATAACTACTATAACAACTTGCCAAGTATTTTCAAATCTTTTTCCATAGTTTCCATGTCCCATATTAACTAAATGACCGGTAAACCTGCAATTCTCTGATAAGAGTGAATGTCATATAATGATTAATAAAACTTGAGGCACATTTTGACTGTGAGAGAAAAGATTTGTTGCGGTAAATCCCACCCACCACATTACACAAAATACAGACACAAATTCTATAAACACTCCCAGACCTCCAGCCTGTATCCACTGACAACAGCATCCCTGTAACAGACCCTGATTACCTTATCAGCCACATTCAGAGCTTGAATCAGGCAAACACCTACAATCAGAGGCAGACGACTAACCCTGCTGCACAATATTGGGGCATTAATCACCCTCCAACACCCCACCACCTGTCCCAGAGTATGAGTTTAGGACTTATTCCTCCCAGCATCCGCACCGGCCCCTCTACAAATATCACTTTGGGTGATTTTCAGTCCAGCTAAGTTACAAATCAAGCGGCTCCTTCACTATCGGTCTAGTGTTACTAAGTTATCCTATGCAACTGATTTATAAATCAGCTCTGTGTGCCGATGAGGTAGGAAATTGATTTTGAACTGACTGCCATGACAAATACACACTTTGTAAAAGAAGAGGGCCAAGAGTCTGAATTGCTTTTCAGATTCTATTCAGAAATATGAGGAGCTTCATGTACATAATTTCCATTGAGAGATATCTGATTAAAGACATGTAATGTCATTACCATTGTGACGAAGTAATGTCTATATTGTACATGGTGCATGGACAAAATAGCATGAATATTTGCCACTTTGCCACAGGAACACAACATGTTTTTTAAATCCAGTGCTAAAATAAGACAATATGTTAATTTTGTTTAATGTTTGCCTGACAAGCATAGAGTACATTGTGATTACATTACACTATATTACATGCAGTGTATGACCTCACTATCATGGCATTAATAATCTATGCTGTACAGTAATAGCTGTGACAAAGCTTAAATCAGCCTATTAAGAATCTGGGACAAATAAGGGTTTGTCAGAATTACTCTGATAGTAAAGATAACTAAAACACACCCAAATATAACAAATGTTGGAAGAAACCATGGCACCTGGAGTAGGGCTGTAACTAACAATTATTTTTTATTATTGATTAATCTGACAGTGATTTCAGAATTAATGGTTTTGTCTATAAAATGACAATGAGAAAAGAGTGAAAAATGCCTCTTTTGCCTTTGCACCCAAGGTGACATCTTTCAGTGTCTTTTTTTGTCCAATCAACAGTCCAAAATCCAAAGACACTTAGTTTATTATCATTTATGACACATAAAAGCTTAAATAAAAGCTTAAAAGCCAGCAAGTATTTTTAAACAAAATTACTAAAACGATTATTTGATTATCAGAATAGTTGCAGATTTGATCGATTCATCGACTAATCACTGCAGCTCTAATCTGGAGGAAATCCATGAGACTGCAGTCTCTTCAGTTCTCTTTTCAAAAATCTCTCTCACTCTGTATAAGAGTATGTTTAAGAATACATTTTCATGTAAGCCAGAATAATTCTTGTTTTAAAAGGATTTATGCAGTAGACTTATTATCAACTTTATGTAATTTACATAAATATCTTTCTGAGAATAGGTAGGCTACAAAAAAAACCCATTACATCTCTTGCCCCTTAACATTTTAATTGATGTTTCATAAAACATCAATAAAATTATAAAACAATATGATAATCAGTAACTTATCTACTACAGTAATCAGAGCTACTTATCTACTCAGTTCATAGTTTGCATATCTTGGAGCAACAACTGCTAAGCTTATTAGGTGCATGCATATCAGGGTCACATTTATCAAAGGAAACGGTTACACATGCCACTAAACAAGAACTAAAGCAGTTTGCTGACTGTGTGCATGTGTGTGGGGGGCAGCGTGAGTTTAAGATGATGATGCATTTTCATGCAGAAACCTTGCAATCAGCAAACAAACAAGTGATTCAGGGTTATTCTGTGGCATTAGTGGACACAGCCTATGATGTGACATCAGAGTTGACAGAGTGTGTGTCAGGGATTTGTTTGTGCTGTAGTAACTAGGCTGCAGGGCAGTGCTTTAAACAGGCTGGGGGTGAATGTAGCACTGTAGTGTGTTGCCCTGCTGGAAAGGTCAAAGGGGGCCACAGGCCATGGACACAGTGGGAACACAACCCGTTGACATTTACACTCTCTCTAACCCTCGCTGCTTATTCGTCATTCCCAACATACATGCCCATGGCCTGCTGGTGAACCAGAGCTCTACCTCAACTCATCAGTTCAGGGAGGAGTCACCAGCACTGCCATTCTGGGAGACTTGTGATGATATTATTCCAAAAAAATTTCTCAGTAAACATCTCGTCTTATCACCTAAACACAAAAAAAATGCCACATAAAACATTAAAAGTACATTTTTGGGCATGCATGCATAATTTAAAATATATTTTGTTACACTGTGTACCCCCATCCATCACTGCTTCTTCCTGAGTTCTTGTACATTTGTTCAGTCTGTGCATGATATTTTACTAGCTCAACAGTATATACAACACAAGGATTTGTTGTACATATTTTCATGGCTTTAATTATAGTATGCAATCCACAAAAAACTCACAATTCCATGAAAAGTGATGGCCCTACATGTTGAAACAATACCACTCATTTCTTTGCCAGAGAACCTTGAAACTGCTGTCTGTGTTTTGGCAAGTTTTGACTCAGTTTTTGAGGTTAAGCTTTGGTTTATATTATGGTTACATTTAAATTATTTAAATAATATTGTTTACATTTAGGTGAAAATGATTTCATTCATTTGTAGTCAGTGTTTCACTCACTATAACGTAAGTAAGTGCCCCAGCTCTGACTGTTTTTATGCGCAGGCTTTGTATACATATCATATGATGTTTTGGTAGGCTGAGAGATTGCATCACTAAGACAAGCAGTAACTGACCCCTCCTCTTCCCCCTCAGCGTGACCTCCCTGACCTCCAGCTCCAAGATAGCTTCTATCATAAATCATAACCCTTCTCTTTTGTCTGTGAATGCTAATGAGCTGTCAGATCTCATGATTTAAGATGAAGAAATGAATCAATACACTTAGTCCCAAAAAAATGCACAGCGTGTCTGAAACCAAAGGGACTGAAAGTAGTGAATGAAGTTGCTCCTGTTCACAAGAGATTATCATTTCAAATCTGTAACAAGAAAAAGGCTCATGGACAAGGACAGAGTTATTTCCATGAAAGAAAAATAGCATTAACCACTGGAACACTGTAAAGGGGCTAAAATAAAGCTGGAAGGAGAGGGTGAATTACTTGATCAGCATAAAACAAAAGTTTGAAGATAGTCAGTCTTATCATATAACAAAGATATTAAACATGAGATCTAAAACAAAAAATATGCACATAAAATAGGATATACAATGTTTTTATATTGTAAACCATTTTGGCCTCAGAATTGTTCAGGTTTCATATGAAATATATTTAAATCATTAAACACAATGGCCTGTGACAGAAAAAGTGACAATACAACAATAAAAAGATCAAGAATGCTATACGACTGCACCTCAACATGTTTTCAGTTATCCTCATATGTTAGACACTGAAGCGTAGTTTGAAGTAATGAGTAGACAGAGTGATAATAAAACTGAACTCAAAGTCAATGTGGTTTTAAAACCATAATGATTTGACCATTTGAGGCCAGAGCCACTCACTGAAACAGACCAAACAGACCACAGTGTGCCCCAGACGTCTCAGGAAGATTTGAGCATGTGAAGAAAGTTTGAAAGGAGTCCAATTTCTTCTAAAAATAGCAAGCATATACTCTAGATCCCGTAACCCTCAAGCCGCAGGTCTTTTTCCTCTGCTGCCACTGAGTGCTACAGGCTTTCAGGGCCAAGAAATGTAACATAAAGCCCGAAAAGATCGGACTGGGATTGGACCGGGGTTTCTCAATGAAAGAGGATAACAATAATACTCATTATTGTAAAAAGTATAGTGACCTTCGTGGATTAAGTGGCCTGAAAACAATTTGGATTTTCGTCCGTCAGCGAAGCTCACTCGCCATTTGGAACTGGACGCTTTGGTGAAAGTACAAATGAAGGATGAGGTGTCACTTTTAGACTTCATCTTATCAGATTTAAAGGTAAGGAGCCTGTATACTGTGTAATGTTTGATGTTGCGAATATACCGAGTCACACAAAGAAAACTTAAGCTTGCTGATATTGTTAATAAAGGATTATGTTAAAGTCATGTTTAAAAACAAACACATTTCTGGACAACATCCTACTGTACGTGTAATAGGTTTCATATTCAGTAAACAGGGTTGTCAGTATCAGTATAGTAACTCTGAAAAAAACATGTCATGATGGATAGCCTTTCACTACACCGATGTCTTGTGCAGGAACAGTTTGTTTACACATAAGAAAACACTGTTTTGTTGTAAAACTTTATTTTAGAATTGCACAGAGTAAATTTACTCTAGATAATCTGCACAACACAGTCAAAAGTTTTCACATTTTCTAAGGTGAAAGGTAGTTCTGATGAAAGCTGTTTACAGTGAAATCTGTGGATTATCCAAAGTAAGAAAGAGGATGTTTCTAGAAAAACATATTTCTATTGGATTTCAGTGCTCACAATGAAACTTTTACCGGAGTGGCAGCAGTAATCTTAGAGATATCTATTCCAAAACCGGGGCAAGAAACCTCAAAATGTTTTACATTGGCTAGAAAATAAAATGACTCACTGAATCTTACCTCTCTCAGTGTTATGTGATATACAGTCCTGATTTATTTTAAACAAAGTGAAGAAACAACAATGCAATGATGTTACTGTGAGGCTCCTTCAGTGTTAATATTTTGAAAAAGGCATGAGGTTTTTGTGCTGGTATCATAAAAATGATTTAATTTTCAGTGAAAACTGCAGTGACATACTGTGATGACTCATATTTTTTATTTTAGATATAAAAATGTTTACAATACTGGACTTCAATTTACAATATAAAGTTTTGTTAAGTTGGCTGTTGCTGAACCTTATCTGCTGATCCAAATGCCAGACATTGGAAATACTTTTAAACACCCAAATGTACAACAAGCTCAAAGAACAGATACTTTTAGAAAAAGTTATGACTGATTTGATGGCATTAACTGAACCAAGTTGTCATTTTCACAAAAATGACACTTATCAAGTTATTCTATTTTACATAACACTAGTATTAGTGGATATCATGTGCAATAAACACTTCATAACCTTACTGGGCAGCATAAATGAGTCTTATAGGCTAAGCCTTTTCAATTTTACTGAAATATTACGTTTTCAGTGCAACAAAGTTTTCCACTATAAACTGTCTCATTAATCTATATTATAAACCACAAAATACGATTTTCGTGTCATCCTTTTTCTCCTCAAGTTGCCCATTTGTTGCAAAAATAGTCAAACATCTCATGCACTTCATGAAGTCAGAAAGAAAACAACTCTGATCTTTTATGAGAGGAAAATGCGCAGCCTGCAGCCTGTGTGAATGGGAGAACGCAGAGCTCCGCAAAGGCTATTGAATGAGAGCAACAGCAAAGATGGTGTGCACCATGCAGCACAGCCTCCTGCTTTAATTCTCCACCGCGTCGACCACACACACACACACACACACACACACACAGCTTTTACACGGCCTCTGCATGAACGGATGGAGCGGCTTCGTTTTCGCCACAGCAGCGATAACTGAAGTCAAAAAAACCAAATGTCCACGGTGTGAATCGGCGCTGTAAGCGAGGGGAAGCGCTCTCACGTTGTGTATCCTGTTGATTCTGCCTGCCGAGCGTTTAGAGGAGCAGAGCTCGTCAGTGGACAAAAAAAAAAGCCTCAGACAAGAAAACCTGGTCGCAGGAGCAACACCGGATGGCATTTCTCCAGGGGTTTGTTTGTAGATAGGACAGTCCAGTGTTTTGACTTGTATTCTTTCTTTTCAACGTTGACTGAACCCCCTCTGGAAAAAACAACAACACAAAACCCTGCTCTCCATTTCGCAGCTTTTTTTGCTCCTCTCCTTTGTCACTGTAAAGCGGGTCGTGATTTTTTTTTGTATACAACATAACGGGATTCATGGTGTGAGCGTTTCCTTTCATCAATGTGCATTGATGTAGCGGAAAACGTGGAGGAGATAAGGTAGGTTAAAGCGTGCTTTTCTTTTTTTTTTTGTAAAGTGGAAAGGCAACGCTAGACATGCACCATAGGCTGATTCCTGGTGTTTATTATATGGGCTCTTTGTCGTGTGAATGTGTTCATAGAGAATTACTAGTTTTCATTGATATCCAATTGATAAACAGCTTGTAGCTCCCACAGCCCATTGTCTCGTCATTTGCCCCCCTCTCTAACATCAAACGCAGCTCTTGTGTTATTGAAGAAGAAAAAAATGTGATTATATGATGAATATTTCTCTCTTCACAGAACCCTTATCTCAGCACCTGGAACCTTTGGTAAGGATTTCATTGAGGACAGTCAGCAATTAAAAGGATTTCGATTCTTGTCTAAATCGGGAATTACACATCCAAACTGGGATCTATGAGCGGAAAAGTGGCGAAGCCTAAAGAAGACAAGGATGCTTCCAAGGGTAAGAGGCGAGCCTTGCCTTGCACAAAGACTGCTTTGCCCCTAAATCACAGGTTGTTGTTTTTTTTCCTCCCCCCTGACGCGGACCACGCACCCATTCATTCCCTGCATGGTGCTCAAATCACCCTTTGAGGTCATTGAAAACAATAGCAGCCACTGATGGTGAGCCATCTCCAGCACGGTGCATGTGGATACTGCTGTTTGAGATCTAAGCAGGTGCTGCTGTAGGCCTATATGCTGCACGATGTGTTGGTTTGAGATCACATGCTTTTACTTGCATTGACTTGGTAATCGTCAAAAACAAAGAGAGGCAATTACACACAAAGCGAAGCATCATTCTGTTGCATACCAGTATTCTACGGTGTCACAGATTGCGATGAAAAAGATATTTTTTACACTCAAAGTAACCATTAATGTTGAAATGATGACAGCGGTGTCCCATTGTGTGAATGGCATCCTGTTGAAATGTCCCTTTGTGTTTCTTGCTCGCACCTTATCCGCATACTGAGCAGCACAATTCTCAGCACATCTGTACAATCAGGGAGTCAGCCTCTTTCGCTCCAGTAGCCCGAGTTTATGACCTATATGGTGTACAAGAATCAGGCCCTTTTACCTCTCATAAAAAAAAGGAAGTAAACTGCCTATCCATTGCCATGGAGACAGAGCGGAGACAGGGTTGCCAGAGAAACCTGGCGGGACTGATCATCGTAACCGCTCCATACACCGGGGATGTGCACGACACTTTACGCACTGGCGCACACATTACAGCACCTTTGTCTTGATGTTCGGCTTTTCTATGAAACAATTAAGAGTAAATAAATAAATAAATAAATAAAGCATGTGGTGGTTGACAATAAAGCATTTGATTTGCGTCAGTAAATTTGTTTCTATAGGAGACAATTTTCACCTTCCAAAAATCCTACATTGTTCTGTTGTCTTTGTAGTCTTCATTGAAGTCAGGAATCATGACTTTCTATTGCCTGAAGATATTTTTTATGGTCAATGTACAAACAAGACTTTCCTGCGTGTATTATAATAACCTGTATTTACAATGTGGCAGCTCGCCCATTGCAGCCTTCCTGTTTATTTACAGTATAGCGATTCAATTGGATCTCCAGTGTTGTCAGGTTCTGGCTCTCTTTAAGATGCTCGCTACAAATCAATAACGCTAATTGGCTTATTTTGGCAGCACTGCTACAAGTGATGACGTGGCACGTTTATGTTACTATAAGTGGTACATACTGATGACACTACAGATACCACTACACACAGCCGGTGTGCAGAAACCTTTATTTAGTTGCTCTTTACATTTATTTCATTTATAGGTCATTCACGTTATCATCCTCCAGAATTACAGTACGAGCAGCTTAGAGGCCGATAATTCATGGATAATGAACTTTTGAGATACGATTACTTTATCTTTTTATAGCATCTTATTGATGCAGTGTTCACTCACCACCGTCATTCATCTATTGATTAATTGTAACACTCAGCCTTGACAAAACTACATGACCTAAAAAATAATAAAATATCATTTAAGCTCAGTTTAGTTTCATGTTTGTTTAAGTCACTTTTTCAAAAATATATACAGTACCAGTCAAAAGTTTGGACACACTTCCTCATTAAAGTGAATTTGAAGGTGTGTCCAAACTTTTGACTGGTACTGTTTGAGGTGAAGATTACAGAATAAGCCTTTATTTTATGTTTAGTTATCCCCCTTTTTATGTTAATGATGATGCATTTACTGTACCCCTCCATCAAACTTCTCAGTTTTAGAGATGACAATAATTATTTTATCATCTACCTATCATATACTTTTTAATATTCTACCAGTCCAGGAAGTGCAAAGCTAAATCTGGTGCAGAGCATCTCTTCTCTTTGTGTACCGTCTTTTGTACGTGATCCCTGACATATAAGTGTAATAAAACTAATAATGCAAAAACTAAATAAAACAGCACTGTCAGGATAGAGATACCAGCCTGGCATGTTGTGCTGACAATACAGTGAGAAAAAATATGCTCAAAAGAATTGATTCTAAGATTAACCTTCACAGCAACTTCCCTCTCATCTCCCTCTGGAAATCAATGGCATGTGTGAATGGCTGACTCATTTAAGCCCCGGGGCAGCACTATCTCCAAAACTCCCAGATGAGACAAAAAAACAACCCTTAACCAAGAAAATTCAACAAAGCACGGTTTAGTATCATAGATGCACAGCTGAAAGCCAAAAGCTGATGTGTCTCTGCTGCCTTCCAATTTTAGTGAAGGAAAAAAAAATAAAACTGCAGTTCACTATCCGCATCACAGAGAGGGTCACTCGGTGCCAGCGGCTCTCCATCAGAGACTTGAGTGGCACAGGAGCAGGGAATTGCGCAGGGAAAATCAGTACTGACCCTGCCAGCGCTGGCAACCACCTGTCCCACAAATTATTTCAGGGAAACAGTCCATTAAAGCTGGAACCACCTGCCATCTCCGCAGCTTTTTTTTTCTGAAAGCTGTTGGCTTACAGAAGCTTCTGACTGCCCTGCTTTTTCAGACCAGCGATACCCCCACTTCCTCTCATTTATTCGGATCATTTTGAAAAGACTTTTTTAGGACTTTTAGGAGAAACAGCGCTTCTTGGAAAGACTGAAATTGAACTACATTTTGAAACCCCCCCAAACATTTTTGACATTTTAAGAATGCTGATAAAGTAGTATCCCTTTTGCTGCCTCTCACCCAGTGCATGTTGGGACAGACTCCAGTTCTGAACAGAGCAAACAAAATAGAAATTAAATTTGATGGTTAGGAAACTCTCTAAAAGGTTTCTTTGAGAGAAGTTTAGAATATTATAATTAGAATAATATTGAATAGTTCCTTTCTGGTAGTCTTAGTAGTAATCATATTTAAAAATTGACATTTAAACTGTGCAGCCAAATACATTCTTACACTTTTTGTAATTTCATGACAGAGTATGACAGCAGTGTCCTGCAGTGCTTATAAAGTACAAAAATTGATGTGAGAAACAAATGTTAGTATGAGTGCAAAGACACAATAGAGCACAGAATACACGGTACTTTCTACTATGAAGAATTATATAGTGCTGCCATGAATACTAAGAGTTTCATGTGCAAGAATAATGTTGGCAAAAGTGTGTGTGCTCTTGCCCCCCAGTGCTGCAACTCATGCATGTGTGTTATAGAGTGCGATGGCAGATGGGATAAAGGACCTCCTGGCTCTGTTACTTTTGGAACTGGTGGCCTGAAGACGCCGGCCTGATAGACGGGCCTGAAGCTGCGCTGAACATGCAGTGCTGCGGATGAAGTAATCTGCTTTTCATTTTCCGAGGAGGGGCACACTTTTTTTTATAGATCTCACCAAGGCTGTCTTGCTTAGTGCTTATTATTTTGCCGGCAATATTCACAACTTTGCTGACCAAGTTCTTCTGGGCAACATTAGTATTATTATGCCAGCAGAGGATGAGGAGGTCTGACACTCAATAAAAAACTTTCAGAAATATCTCATAATAAAACACTCAGAGTGAAATGAGGATGGTTTTTCTAAGCCGTTCTCATCTTTAAAATAAAGTCAGCCTGACAGTTCCACTTCAATTTGTTGTCAGTGTAAATCCAAATGTATTTGATTCCTCAACAACCTGAATTTGCCGACTATTTATGACTTCCAGGTTGTGCTAGTGAGAAGATTGTGTGGATTTCTTTTGTTCTGTTAGTATTGATTGTAGCTGTGTCACTGTAAAGCTGTATCATCAGCATACTTTATCAAAAATCTGTTTGAATGATGACTGATACAGTTGTTGGTGTATAAAATAAATAAACCTGGAGACAGAATGCAGTCCTGAGGAAAGCACATGCTGGTGACTATCAGATCTGATAACTGTTTCACTTGTTGTGTTTGCTTGTTAGAATCTCTATGATCCAGGCACCAACAAAAGATGGCCGAGCCTTTCTGCTAGATTGGATATATCATATATCGTTAAAAGCCAATGAAAAATCAACAAATAATATTCTTGCTTTACACTTGGGTCTGTCCAGATGTTGGTAAAAGGTTAGAATTGCATACTGTTTTGCAGTTTTGTGCCAGTAATCTGTTTTCTCTTGCGTGGCACAGTCAGTAAGACCATAGCTCATCCTGTTGCCCTAAATGTTTAACAGAAAGTATGCAGAGACACAGAGAGACATGGTGGGGTGGAAGGAGAGGTGTGTGTAGCGGAGCTCCAGTATCAACACCAGTGAATCACGTTGTGTTATATTCACCCTGTCCTTGTGAAGCTAACTTGTTCAGACAAAGTGATGTGTCAAAGCTTGATGTACACACTCTCTCGGCTTTGAAACTCAGTATGATGAACTCTTGTTTACACCTATTAACAGTGCTGCATTAATGCATGGTGCATCAAGTTATTTCCACCTTAACTGGTTGAGGTTATAACAGTATATTGTAATACTCTCTATCTCATTTACAATCTCATTTTTAATAAATCCAACATGTAGTTTTATGAACACTTCTCTGCGTGCATTTCTTGCAGGTATTCCATAAATGTTGACAAAGAACTTTGCACTTGCGTCACTCTCCTCAGACTTGGTTTCAGTGCAGTGCATTGACAGACTCCCCTATTGGGTCGTGAGTGTCAGCCAGTGGATTCATGTCCTTCTCAAACTGCCTGTCCGAGCGGAGCAGAAGGCATAAGTCTTGCATATTTGCAGGCAGATTAATTCAGTGCTAGGCCGGCCACAGAACTGAATCAATAGATACCCAGAGAGGAGTTTGGAGCTGCTTCATTAATCACAATGCAGGCAGCTCCGTCCTCCACAACACCGACACCTGCTCTAATTTCGTCTGCAAAGCCGCACACTGCCTACTGTGTTAAAATCTTTCCATTTAATGGCACTGTCATGTTTTATTGTCGTCTCTCACTGAAAGTTTGAGAGATAAATGTAGTGGTGGAAAGAGTACATGCACAAGTACTTATACTTTACTGGCATTTTAGTTAAGTAGAAGCGAAGTTACCAGTGTGAAAAGATATAAAAATACATTGAAACTATATGCAGAGTAAAAGTTACTAAGTTTCTGTTTTTAGCTGTGACCAGCAGTTACTGTAGTAGTGGCTCTGTCATGCATCCTACTGTGCATACATTGACAAGTTACAGCAATACAGAGTGTTCAGTTTTCATGTGCAGACGCATTTTGTAGTAAGCCAGGAGATTTTCATGTGGGGGTCCTCAAATTCTAATCCCAGGGTTTTGGAAAATGATTCCGAATAAATCTTGAACCAAGTGAGAGGAGGATTTCCTACTATTTGACAGGGTCAGCTTAAAATCATTTCTTTCTCTAAGACACTAACACAAAATTCAGTTCAAGCTTTTTTTTCTTTTATATCCTTCTTAGTGACTGTGCTATCTAAACAGTGAACTTTTTTTGGACTACCGTGCGTACCAACCTGTACCAGTCTTGTCACATACATCATGATTTAGTATTTTTCCAGTGCAAAAAACAAGATTCTCAGTGTTAAGATTTAACTCAATAACATATTCTTTATAAGAAAATGTATAATTTTGGTCAGGTTATTTCCAATTAAATTCCAGGTTTAAACAGAAGTCAGGTATCCATATGTACATAGAAACAGGTTTTTCGTGCTGTAATCATTCCTCCTGTTCATACTGGCCATTAGGAGGGTTCAGCTGTCCGAGTTAGTCAAGTCAAATGGCTGTCTTCCAAAGCTACAGTGTGCTCCCTTATAATTCCATTTTCACAGTGTTTTCTTGTTGAGCTGTGTGTGTGTGTGTGTGCGTGTGTGTGCATGCGTGCGAGTGTGTGTGATATTCTCTTGATTTGACTAACCTCAATTGCTGAAGCCTCGTATTAGCTTCAGATCAACCTCAGAGTACATTTTGAAACAAAAGAAGTCTTGTGGATTTTTTCCCCCGTCACTTAGATTGAAACCGCATTAGGAAGGGATCTTTAAACGGCCAGTTGAACAGGAGGAGCAAAAAGGAGGAGGAGGAGCTGTTTCATTCTTCATGTGGGCACCTGACTATTGTTTTAAGACAAACTTTGAAATTTTGTGAGCCTATCCTTCAATAAACAGCTACAGTACAAGTCAATACCATATTCCTTGTAATGCATCCAACACAACTAAAAGAGTTTGCTCCAAGTAAACACTGGGTGTTTGTGAGGACATGTTCTGCTGGAAGTATTTGTGGTGTCAGAGTGGTGGAGTCGTTCCCTGTCAGATGCTTTCCTGGTACTGACGCAGATCCGGCCACACTGCCTGGAGGAAACTGGCTCGCCTCGCATCAGAGATCTGCCACTCTCCATTGCTGACTTGCACACTGATCTGTGTTTGGGAACGTTGAGAGCCCGTCTCTTCAATTCCTCTGTCAACTTGGGTTCCTGAGTGACACTGGTGCCCTGTGATTGGTTGTGATTGGCTTCTGGTTCTTGTTCGGGTCGTGTTCTCCGGGATTCTGTACAGTTTGTTTCTTTGAGAAGAAAGTTATGAAGAGGTGCTTCGATAATGGTCAGTTATTGGTGAAATATAATATTTGCAACGTATTTTCATCCTATCGTTATCTCTTGACTTTGAAATGGAATCATGCTCTGTCTTACGTCATCGCTGCCGAAGTGTTCTGCCACTAAAATCTCTAAATACCTGACTGCTCTGGTGCATTAGTCAGCTTGCTGCTGGTAATCCACAGAGCTGCATGTCTTCTGAGGTGAATGGATTTGTGAGCTGTTCCCTCAATGCCTACTGGAACATGCTGGTCTCTGAGAGTCATTTGCCAGGTCACAGAACCAGTGGACACATGCCACTGGTTCCTTGTATGTATAGGTGTCAGTCAGTGATTTCTTGATGTGGTAATACTCCTCAGTAGACACTAAATTCATCGTGTCGTTTGTCTTCCTCTCTAAATATCATCACTCAGAGGGACCGAAGGCTTTTAATCCTTGTTCACAAAATGGCTATGTATGTAAAAATATCTGTCTCTCTGCTGAATCTTACTGCTGTTTCACAAACACTGCAATAAGCAGACACAGTAGCAGACACAGTTATGTGTTTATAGTTATCACAGATGAGTGTAATCTCACAAAACCACCCACAAAATGCGTTTTCTTTCGACAAATTGAACTGGAAGTTATTGGGACCAAACACTGACGGCCTGCTTCAGATTTGTCTGTGGTCCACTGATGTTAAACATGGCTCATGATAATAATCTAATTTATACGCCCGAATTCTTTCATCAAAATAATGGTGCGGATCAGAACTCTGACAAATAGGTGTGGGATTATTACCTGTGGATTTTTGGATTACTGCAATTTTACTTTCAGAAATGCACTCTATGCTACAGTAGTTAATCCCATCTAAAGATAATCCCCCATAATTGTGGTTATGTGTGTCAAACTGCCCTGATAACAATAAATGATGTCTCTCCACAGGGCCAGAACACTGGAATATTTCAAAGTGGGATCGCTGTATTTTTCACTGCACATTCAAAACTATGTCACATAAGGCTTTACGGTGACATCAGCTATATGGGCATTGCTAACCCTTTTCCTATGAATGCTAATACCTGGAAGCCAAATCGAGGTTAGCAGTCCTCATCTTGGCTCAGGGCTTTAATGGGACGAGAAAGTAGAAGGCTTGACGGTTTTTCCAATGGCTTATTATCTGCTAAATTAGATAAAGATGACATCAGCAGAAAATGGCTCTTAAATGTGTGTTTTTATCTTGTCTGCTTTCTATTGCTGCTCTGTGCAGAGTGCACTTTAATGACATTGTCTTTTTTGACAATGATTGTATAGAGGAGATGACAAACGGCAAACAGAATCAATTGGTCCCCATATAATACCTTTGCCAGGTGTGTGACAATCCAACTCTGAGTGCTAATGGGCTCACCGCAGATCAAATGCCGTTAGCCCAACTGAGACGAAGGGAAGGGCTCATCAGTTCAACTGAGCATGTGGCAGCACTGAGTCATTTGTCTGTAAGCTTTCACACCCTAAGCTCACTTTCAGACCTTGTGCAGTATGTGCCACACGCAGTTCTGCAGGAGCTGAATACCACAGATGTCATCTTCATTTATCTCCAAACAGAATGAAGCTCCACTTAAGGTCTGGAAAACTTGAAGTGGATATTTTTGGAAAGGCCCGTGTGGTTCTTATAGATGTAGCAAGTCCTTCAAGAAAATTTCATCATGTTTGCCTCAGACTACTCAGGCTCAGACAAATATGTTTTTGAAAAACATATTGCAAAAAAAAGAAGTAACTAACTCATACTTAACGTCAATATATGATAGTTTTTAGTTTTTTTTCCATGCAGAACTACGTTATCACAGAGAGCTGTGAAGGCAGAGAGAGTTCACAGAAGCAATTACAGTATCCCAAGGTTACCATAGATGCTGTCGTCATCCAAGACAACCTGCACAGAGCCTGTTGGAACTGCAGCACCCTTGTGCACAATCATTGTGAGCTAAAGATTGAAGGGAGGGACATTTTGTGGTCAGAGTGTCACCGGTGAAATATTTCTGAGCAAAGTCAAGGTCTCAAAATCATGTAGTGTACAAAGGTTTTATGGCTCGCCGAAGTCTATACTTTAAATCATGCTCAGGATTAATAGTTGCTCTGGACATGAACTAATTAAAGTTGGTGAAAACTATAAAGGGGATTAAGGCGATGTAAGAAAGGGAGGTGATAAGGTTGGACCAGTGGTAATAAACAGGAGCTACAGGCTGGAACACAGCAGGCCTTGGTATCTAACTGGCCAGCAAGCCTATGTAGTGCTAATGGTAAGGGCAGATGCTTCTATTTTGAGCAGGATGTAGATGGTGATTGGTAGTTTCTTAACTTTGAGCACAGCCCTAAAGTCTGTAGCCATAATTCACCAGGAAGACAACAGAACCTCAGACCACCTTCCCCTCTGCACACATGCAGAGAATAATTAACAGGATTACCCCTTTCCTGCTCTCGCCCAATCTAGCAGCTTATTTCACAAGGAAGTTACGAATAAGGCCTCACATCTGCTTGCGTCAGTGTTCCACCTCAGCAGCTCACTGGTTATGAGGAGAAGCATCAGTGTGGAAAGCAGAAGGGAAGTCCTGAGCTGACCTGGTATTGGGCAAATCAAGGTCATTTTTTAGGAGACTGGTAATGGCTTCATAGGTCTGATCCATTGTTTCCTGTAACTCATGTTGCTTTGGGTAAGCTAAACCTGTTCCTTAATGTGCAATATTGCATGGAAGTGACGTGTGTGGCAGCACAAACAAAATAGCAGCCAGAAGTTTCAGTTAACGATATCCACACTAACAATGAGCAGGAAGGCGAGGTTCCAGCAGGTTCAGGTTTAAAGATACAGTAGTTTTGAATTAACTTTAACGACTTTGTGCTGATGCACCACATTGGCTGAAAACTGCTTTTGAATTTTGTTCATACAAGAGATAAAGAGAGAACATATCTGTCCTGTCTCCATGGATATTATACAAAAATAATTGGACACTGTACTATAGGAAACAATTAAAGGAAAGCTGTGATACAAGCTATATTTTCCTAATGCAGAGCTGTTCAGTCGTCAGACATACTTTATATAAATCTGACTGCTTTTACCAAAATTTTAGGCTGGATGTGCACTGTATGCAGGAAAATGGGATTGGATATTAATACTTCTGAACACCTGAATCTTAATGTGGATGTTACTTAAATCATGACCACACTTGTTTGTTGTAACACGTAACAATTGCAAGAATATCCAACTGAAAAACACCGGCAGTGAGCACTTTGCAGAGACACTGAGGAGAATGTTGTTGCTATAACACCAAATAGTTGCATACGAAAGTCGTTCATGTATGAGGTAACGTTTAGAGTTGCTATGTAACAAGCTGGCGAGTTTGGCTGAGATGAGAAGATGTAATCGCTTTATATGGCAGCAGATGGAACTATGAGGAAGAGTAAGCAATATCAGTCTCTGATCATTAATTAAGTTCTTGACTGACCCGCTACCTTCACCAGGCTGCCATGCACTCTGAAGGTTAATACTATTGACCATATTGATCTCTTGGTCACTCACTCAAAATAGCTGTTTCATTAGACTGGAGATGTAGACAGTCTCAAGAGTGATGGCAGAGGATTCAGGGTAGTAGCGTGTGTTTGTTCGACTTCCACGTGTCTTGGCTGATGGGAAGGAGGGGTCGACACAAACTAAATATTGTTGTGCATTAGCGCAGTAATGAAGATTGACATTATTACTGACGTCTTCAGAGATGGCTGAATGGCTGTTATGACTATTATACAGATACTGAGATGGGGACAAAAGAAAGAACCACGCCTAATTTGAAGGCATATATATGTACTGTATAGGTTCATGTCTTTGGGTCATGTTTAATGTCTGGAGTGACCGGGGCACTTAGTATTGGCTTCTCTTGAGCTGGAATATGAAAGATGATTTAAAGCAGAAAGCCATTAGTACCATTCCTCAGAGAAAGCTCATTCATTCAGCATTGATGAGGACAGAGGATGGAAGGGTAATACATTCAGAGTGATATATTCAACAGGGAGAAAAAGATAAAAGAAATTCAGATAAAATGGCGGACAGTTAAAAGCACAATATATGAAACCCTGAAGTAGTAAACCTCTCCATTGGAATGTTGGTGTGTGCCTTAGCGTGCGTTTGTGTGCTAATTTCAGTAATATTTTAGCACTCACTGTGTGAAAATGATGAAGCAAGTGTTAAATGTGAGTGGGCTTTCTATTTCGAGGATGTTAGAAAGAATAGGGAAGAAAGGCATTGTTAAGAAGACTGCTAAATATAGCAGCAATCCTTCACTGGTCCCTGAAGCCAATTTTACACAGTCTGGAGCAGTGAACATCACGGCTGCGCCTGCCTCCTTCTCATCAGGGAGACATCATTTACATAATGAGACGCTGCCACGGCAACAAAGCCCCAATAAGCACGGGAGTCGTCAGTCGTGGGGGTGGATACCAGGGGGGTGGATACCAAGGTGCCTTCCTAACATGCACACTTGATGCGCTGGGGGGCTACATCACTGTGAACGTTGTCACAAATGCACACACACACGAACATACACTTGGAGCCTGGGAGACAGAGTCCGTATGGAGAGACACACTTAGATAATAAAGGGTGGGAAGGCAGTAAATGAGTGGTCCACTGGGATGGGGTTGGAGGTGTGTGTGCCTGTTTTGGGGGGTGTGAATATGTGATATGTATATTACACAGTGCTATGTGTGGAAATGTTTTGGCGTGTTGGCATAATAGATAGTTTTGAGACCTCCTACCTGATGTGTGTGACAGCACTCAGTCACTAGTTGTTGTCTTAAGAACAATTACAGGGTCATACAATGGTTTATATCTTATTTATATGATATTTAATGGGTTCCACTGGATTGTAAATGACCTTTTCTGATGCACCAACTTTCCCTCACCTTCCATATATTTCATATACTTTCCCCAGACCAAGATTTAGCTTGCTGTATATACGTACAGTAAGTGGGTAGAGAGACCAAGAGAAACAGTGATAGTGATAGCACTGTAGAAGCAAAAGGAAAAGCTTATTCCAGTGTGCGTGTTTTGTAGCAAGATTGCATTCTGTCTTTTGGTGCTACTGTCAGCATGAAATTTGTATCTCTGCCTTTTCTGTGATGGATTTCTGTCTGTATGATTGCACAGTGTCAAAGTAAAACCTATCACGAAGAGGGAATAAGACTGAAAGCTGAATTTTCGGCATCATGTTTCACTCAGTAGAACTCCAATTTAATTCTAGTATTTTCTAGTTGTGCTTGCAATTAATACTAGTTTGAGGAAAACTATCGTTTCTTGACCAATATCGAGTTTTACTATTATAAATACAGGCAGCATTCAAGATTGACTGTACAGATGGTAAAGTTGCTCTGTACATTTTTTTTTACACACATTGGTGCTGTAGTTCCATAAACCTTAACTTCGCCTCACAGTCAGAAGAACTTTGGCTAGACTTCAGCTTGATTCAGTTTCCTACCTGACAAACTTTTCTTTTTGTTTTGTCAGATGTCACCAGAGATTCTCTGTGGTGAATGATCACATCATTTTCAATATAATTAGATGAGACAAGTCACTGCCTACACTGCAGTACAGAGAGGGGAAGATAAAGAGATGAAGAGAGAAGCAAAGGAACGAAGAGACGGCGCAAGAGAGAGAGAAAGAGAGATGGCAGCCAGTGATCTAACAGTAATCTATGACAGCAGAACTGGCCACCATAAAGAAGATGAACAGTGCTGTGGGCGAGATGAAAAGGTTACACGCAATAACGACAAAACACTTCAGCTTTGCTTAAAGGTTACAGTGGAAAATTAGGACATGGACGATGTTAAATTGCTTCAATTCCTTCACTTACTGTGGTTACTTTGAATAATACCTTCTAAAGTAATCATAGCAGTTTCATTTCTGACTTTTATTCATCAGTCGTCATTTTAGAACAGCAGATGAGCTACACTTCACTGGTATAAATGACATAGTGCTAAAAACTCATTAATAGTGAGTAGTCGACCCTTGCTTTCTGACCTTTACAGTATGTCATGTCCCTGTGTTGAGTGTGCTGTGCAGTCATTACACAGCCAACACATTCTATATATTCTTTGTTTGTGCGCTCTGTTGTACTATTCATAGTACAAAGACCTTTGTATCTCAGCAACCTTTAGTACATGTCTGACAGTGAAGGAAATACACTGTGACCCCTAACCAGCCGAGTCTGAGATGGGTCCTCATTTTCACATGATGGTCTGTTTGTACATGTCTATATATGTGTGTGTGTGTTTGTGTTTGTGTGTTCTCTGTCTGGTCTGCCAGTGTTATCTCAGGATTTTGCAGAGCTCTCTCTGTCTTTGGCTGTACTCTGTGAATCAGAATGGGAGGCATCTGGTGTTTGTTTATAGCCCAGATTAGATTTTTCTTTCATGTTTGTGTATTGTCATAGTCCTTTGTGTGCTGCATATTGTGTTGTACGTGTGGATCTATATGTGCATGTCTATATACAATTATCGGCATGTTGTCTGGGGCTAGTAAAGCATTGCAGATGTTTACAACTGGAAAATTAGCACCACCAGCTGCTATCTTGACAACCCAACTCCAAATATTTGCATAACAGCAGTGGATGGAAACGTGCATTAATTTGAAATTTCATATGCTTATTTTCTAGAAATTCAATTCACATTTGTGCTATATTTGAATGGAAATCTATCTAGGCTTAAAGACTGGTGGAGCAGGCAGCATATTGATATGCAAAACAGTGATTAAGGGTGTGTCTACATCCATTTGTGGCTAATTGTGAGAGTGGAAATAAGGCTTGTACATGTGCGTCTAGTACCACAAGGACAGAGCCACATGTACGCATGGCTTCATAAATCTGGTGAAAAGAATGCATTTACATATTTCTAGGTTTGTGCGTACACACAGTTTTAGTCATAAGAATCTACACAGAGATTTATGCATTTGGCCCTAGCTTTCCTTTTCTTGCCTGTCTTAAGTTGTACATACACTGACCAGAAAGAAGAGGGACACTCTGCTATCTGCTTTATGCATCTACACAAATAGTATTGTGTAATCTTGCCCATAATACACTTCAGTGCACTTGAAATCTAACATTCACACTGGAGCATGAATAATGAAGGACACACGAATGCACTCACTCATTTCCATATAATTACTGTACATGCTTTGGTGCTCATGTTACCAGTGAAAACATCCTTATAACAGGTAGACTCTTTATATTTGAATACATTTTGGTTTTTGATTCAAAGTGCTGTAGGACTTAGGGGGTTTTGGACTGTTTGTCAGAGAAAACAAGCAAATTGAAGACATCACCGTAGCCTCTGAGAAATTGTAGATGCCATACCACACAATTTTTTTCACATTTCATAGACTAAACAATGAATTGATAAATTGACCAAATAATCAGCAGATTTTTCCACAATGAGAATAATTGTTACTCGCAGCCCCGAAGTGTTGAGTTAAGCAGTCCTGTAACAATAACAATCCACTGAATGGCATTACCTCTACACACTCATGCTGCTGCAGCAATTTTTATCATAAGTGTGTCTGCTAAGAAACTGTATTTGGACCCTGTGGGCATTTTTGATAGGATGAACAGAATGTGTTGTTAACACTGTGTGGAGGCAGTCCTCACACTTGCTCCAGAATCAGTCATCACATCCATTAAAAAAAAAGCACTTGCATGGCTGCTTTGTTGTGACACACAGGAAAGTGAAAATATTATTTTTTGTCTCTCAGGTCAGTGAACTTTATTCTTTGTGTATTATATTTGCCTTCTTGTTGTAATTTTAAAGAGAAGAAAGAAAAAAAGTCAACCCCTGGCAATTTGATACTCTTCCATAACAAGCTAGTGGTGCACAATTCCGTCCTCTACCATCCCCCGACTACGCACAACATCCTTTTTTGATGCAGATGAAAATGGCTATGATGCATCAACATTCTTCACTTTGGTAGTAGATTGCCTAAAGCTCTTATGGTCCAAACAAAGTATGCATAGTACAGTACATTGATTTCACATTTTCAACTGTATTCATTCATTCAGCCATTCATGGAGTCTGTGGGTTGCTCATTTTCAGAGTAGGACATCATGCAGTAACCAGTCCTGTGGTTTCAGGAAGTGTTTAAGTATGATGCTTACAACATGTTACCATAAAAATGCATAGTGTCCATCAGCTAAATGTGTTGTAATCATGGGAGGTTGTGCATAGTGTGTGTGTGTGTGTGTGTTTGTGTGTGTGTGTGTGTGTGTGTAAGGGTTGTGTGGGTTGGTGGGTGCTCAGCACTCCATGCTGTAAAGCTCTGAGGGACAGATGGCTGCTCAGTCTTAATATGAGTTGTTCTACCGGTCTCTTGTCTTTGGCTCCGGGTCTCCATCCTGTCTTGGCTGCAGCATTACAGCATTACATAGATACCCAACCACCCATACAGTACACACACACACACACACACACATACACACACACACACTTGGAAGTATCTGGGCTCCTTTTACCTTCAGGGTAACCAAGCTGCCTACTCTGCAATAACCACTAACCCTGCTGCTGCAAGTGACCTGACCCATGCTGGAATCCAAACCAACACGCTAATCGCTGCGACAGGCTACTGGCTCAGCAGGTTTTTTCATTAAACTTAATGGTACCATGTTACTTTACAAGCTTATGAAAGCCTATGGAATATTTTCAATGTTGAAACGTCATAATATAGTTAATGAAAATTTAACACTTTATTATGCAAGATGTGTATACTGCTGACATAAAACGGTCTGAACTGTTTTACTAAAACACAAATGAATCATGAATTTTTACTTAAACACTTTGTGAGTTGCTCTTCACTGGAGTCATTAGAGTTTGCAGGTACTGTACATTAAAGAGTGGCACAAGTCTTGTGAACATGAAAGATTGTGATGTGGGAGAAAAACTCTATAAGATGTGTTCTTCCGAAATCTCATTTAGGATTTTGCAATAAAAATAATACTTTATATACAATTTTTCAGATTTTTCAATGCTGTTTATAGCATGGTAACTGTCCCTTTAATATCTCTGGTAATATTTTGGGCAGTGTTGAAAATCAATTAGCAGTACTGCTTCAGGACAAATCTTTGCATGATTTTGGCATCAATTATGTGTTGAAATAATTAATTAAAAATGTTTATTTCACTAGATTATCCGAAAAGAGACCATTTTGTTTTTGTTTTTTCTTATTTTGACACAGTTTCTCAACTGAATTTTCAAATTAGTCAAAAAGAAAAGGAGAAAAAAACAATAATGAAAAAGAAAATATAGCCACATAATAAATTAAATCAATAGAGTTCGACAATAAAGTTTGACATGAACTTACAGTCTTTTGATTAAGCAACTTGCTTGTTGGTTAAGAAATGTGTTTTTTGTAAATTATTATGCAAGTCCTTTTCAATCTCATTTTAAAATGAATACAATAGCTGTTAGTGCATTAATTTTACTATAATTTAATGAGTAATACATGCCCAAATTTTTCTCAGGTGCAGCTTTGTATGTAAAAGCTTTGGAATCTTGATTAGCGTCTCTATGCAGCATCACTACTTTGTACAGCCATTTGTTGTTCTCAGAAAAAAAAAATCACCCCACTGAACTGCATGTTAGAAGGCAGTCCAGTAATTAGCTGCTACCTTAATAATCAGGCACTAATTACCACCAGATCATGAGCACAAATTGAATGAAAGACGCAGTGCAAATTTGCTCGGCGTAAAAAATCTTGCCCAAGTGATCTCCAATTTACAGTATAGAGACAGTGGAATGATGGGAAATGGTTATATTCCCAAGTTGCGGTGAAATTAATGACTGCTGCTCCAGCTCTTTTCACCCTGCTCTGAATAAATCTAAAAACCCTGGAACACTGCGTATACATTTGCATGTGTGTGTAGGTGTGTTAGGGTGCAGAAGTATTTTCATTCAATCATCTCTGTGCTCTGTAGCAGATTTTGAGACAGATAAAAAGCTTGGGAGTATATACATGAGGTACAGCACTTTTCTCTCTTTGCTCCTAACAGTCTTAGTATGAACACATGCACAAAAAAAACACAGACAAACCCAGCAGAGGATATGGGTTGACATGCAGGTGTGTACCTCATCCTTTGATTCTTACACGTTTACGATGTAAAGCAAGTCACGCGTTATGAGGAGTAACTTTAAGGGTTTTAAGTGTGTGCACGTGCTCAGTATAGATACATGTCATATAACTGAAAACTAAACGTCATTTTATTACAATATAAACAGCCGCATCACTTGTTGGCTTGTTGACACCACATCCAGGAGAATACCAACAATACAGTAAAGCCTCAGTAAACCTCAGCCGCAATAATCGTACCCTCCCTTTTAAAATGTGAAATCCAAATCGAGCCCAGACATAATTACAGTGCTGGTGATGTTATGTTTCTCACCCGCTTTTCAAAACTATTTTGAGCTGAACTTATTAAAGCTGTGCCGCCACTAATTAAGTTGTTTGTCTTTGCAAAGCGATCTCCGCCTGCCCACTGCTGCTTACTAATGAGTAGTTGTGTCACGGCACCCTGCCTGCTGATTGAAGGGGAGATGAAAGCAGAAATATGGAAGAAAAATGACCCGTTGGTGGCAGATTTTTCTAACAGGCAGCGCTGAGGCTATCGTACAAGTCGCTAAATTGTGCCAGTTTAGGCTTGTTAACAGGCAGTTGTGTGGGTGTTCTGAAGGTTCCCGTGGAGGTTGTAGACAACACAGGTTTTCTTTCTATTGAGAAGCACTGAAGTTCAAGGAGAAATTGAGCAATGCTGTTGCTCACTGGAGTCTTATTCATTAAAATTATACAATTAGGAGTAAGAAAAAGTATACTAGTATAAGAGATACTCTGCTCAAAATCTTTTGATTAACAAACACTCATTCCCTGTGGGCTTGAAACATAGCTTTAAAAAGTTAGTAGATTGCCTCTTTAAGGACAGTGACTGTGAACAGCTTAAATTAGATTCCATTGGCAGCAAGTTTTCATTGTGGAAAAGTTTACAAAACATCATAAAATGTTCATAAAAATCTCTCATAACACTCCTGCAGCCTAATCCACTTCTTCACTCTCCATCTGTATGCTCAGTATGTTGCAAAGACTCATAGTTTTACTAAAATATGGCTAAAGACTGGTGGGGCTTTATGGAGGCCAATAAAGGGACACTAAAGCAGTGTATTTACTCATATTTTGGCTAAACAGGCAGAGCGCACAGATGGAGAATGGAAAAGTGTTTTGTGCTGCAGGAGTAGTTTGAAAAGTTTCTAAGGACATTTTAATACTTTTTTCTACCCAGAAACTTGTCAATTTTGGAATCTAATTGACTTTAGTTAAGCAAGTTAAGCAGTTCTTCATAGTAGAGTAAACTTCATAAAGTCCAATGAGAGTTCAAAAAAAAAACAGAACCTACTATAATTATACAATGATAAGGTTAAATGTTTTTCTAGTTGATTTGAATTTCCTAAACCAAACAGAATCATCAAATTGTGCTAGGTGTACAATAACCTGCCGTTTGGGTCAGTTTTTGTTATTACCATAGGACTGACTGGCTTCAGTGCTTGTTATTGTAGTTTCCTGTGGGAACTTTTTTTGGGAAGTATTTTGGCACTGATCTCTATCCAAGTCCTTTAATATTGGGTATCTGCTGATACCAAGGCTGATAATATTCTTACATTTATCTGCAGTAAATGACACATCTGCTAAGCTAGAACCATTTTAACTGGCGAACGTGACGACAAAATGCTACTGGAATGCCTTGTACACTGCTCTTTGCGAAACGCAAAGAGCCCTGATACTAAGCTGAGGATTGGCTCAGGACATCTCTAGTGGAAGTCTGAGCTTTTCTTTTGAAGTATCAGTGTTTGAACCTTTACCTCAGACCGTGTAAAAGCAAACCCTCAGAGGCCGGGGTTGTGTGAGCTTGTATAGACCTAATGGCTTTCCCATCTGCTGTGTCTGGGTAGCGCTGGGCTGAAGGGGGGGGGGCCCGTTTTCCTTCATGTCATCTAATACACAACATGGAGGGAGAAGGAGAGCAGGCAGGTAATTTTAGCTTATTTTAAAAGACATTACTGGAAAACAAAGTGTGAGTGTGTGCATGTCTGATTGAGTCCTCGATAAGTTCTCTGTGTGACTGTGTGTGTTCTGATATAAATTAACGTTTGCAGGCAGTTGCATGTATGTGATCTAGCGTGAATATTCTAGCGTGAATGAAGTCACAGCGTGTGGTTACACGCAGAATTATCTACTCACGCTCATTCTTATTCTCAGAATCTGGAGGCACAGTGTCACCTCTCGGGTTACTACAGATGAATGCTGCTTCTGTTAAATGAGAACAGAGGGACATGCTCGCAATCAGTTCAAATAATTGTAATTTTACTGATTTCTGAGATTCTACATTTAATTTTTTTGTCAGTGGAAAAGATAAGCTATGGCTGCTGGATTGACTGAACTCAAAGTGAGCCTGCATAGGATTAATTTTGCTCTTTTAAGACAGTAAACTGTGTATAAAGGGGATAACAATGTTTTTTTTTACACACGTAGCAGAAATTTCACGTGAGTAGCCCCCAGTTACTGTGCACAGCTGTATGACTGCTAGCGTCTGCTAATGTATGGTCAGGGTTTGCATGACAGAGGCCTGTGCATGTGGTCTTGCAAGGTTACTTCATGTGACTCTTTTGGCTGGAGGCCTCTCTCTCTCTCCTCTCGCTTCTCCCCGTCTCTCCCACTTTGAAGCGTGCTGTGCTGTAGGATGCTGTCTGAGCCAGCAGCAGTCTGAATGCTGATGAATGTCTGCACAGATAACCTGCGACTGATCTCACTGTCTCCTGTCAAATTTAACCCTTCTTTAGCCAGGCAATTTTGAAAAAGAAATGAAGAACCTTAGCAGGGTGATGGAAGGCAACACGTGTAGCACTTAATAGCTGCTCAGAATAACAGCAAGTCTTGCAGTTTTGGCAAATGAATAGTTTCAGTTTGGGGATAATGCCTTGTTAAAGAGCATTTCAGTGATAGTCTCTTGACAGAGAAAGAAGTAACTCACACTGATTTTTCAATAAATGCTTCAGTAACAGTCCCACTTCTATAATCCTCAGAAAACTCTTCTAGACTTTCTGTCCTCATCTTTCCTTTCTCCTCACACACCACGTACTTCTTTTTCATCACTCCAAACAACTTCTAGCAGCAAATTAGTACTTTCTTTTTTAAATCTTTCTGCATGTCTACTTTACTTCTATCACTTCCATTTCAACTCGCTCTCTTTACATCGGACTCAGAATAACACTCAGCTCAACGGCTCCTCTTCCTCCTTCAGCCACACTTAGATTTCACGTTGCCAAATTTTATGTCGCTCTGGTGGCCAACGAGCTTGCGACATCCCAGGCCAGAATTTTTACAGTGTCCTCTCTTTGCTGTTTACATCGGCGCTGGTTGTCTGAGTGCAGGGTGAGCAGTAGTAACTGCGTCTGGCGTGCAGTCATTATGCCTGCTGTTAAAATATCAGCTCACGTAATAAAGCAGGACTGGCTGACAGTTCACGCCATGAACCCTGTTAACCTCTTACATTGACTCTGCATAGCATGTCATGACCTGACATTGTAGAAACTATTGTAATAGTTTTCCAAAAACAAGGGTAGAGCAGCTGTACACAAATGCGATCCAGTTTATGGACAAATAAAATTCTTTATATTGAATTTTACTTGTTTGGGTAGTTTTTTTTAGCCATGCTATTGGCCTGGCTCTGAAAAAGGCAATGTCCATCGGTCGGTCTAACACTTTGGTCCAGACTAAACAACTGAACTTGAACAACTTTTGACTGGATTGCCATGAAATTTGTTATCCATGGTGCCATGAAGATGAATCTTAATGACTTTGGTGATCCTCTGACTTGTCCTCTAGTGCCACCATAAGATTCATATTTGTGTTTTTGAGTGAAATGTCTCAACAACTATTAGATGGAAATTTGGCACTGGCATTCATGTCCCTTTCAGGACGAATCGTCGTAACTTTTCACCGTGTTTCATCATTCCCATCAGCCTCAGCTGTACTTTGTGTATAGTGTGAAGTAGCTTGTTAGCATGCTAACATGCTAAATTGAAATTATTTAGAGCCTACATGGCAAACATTATACCTGCTCAACATCAGCTAGTTTACGTTAGCATTTAGCTACGTATAAACTCTTGTTTTTCTGTTGTCTACTTGTTGTCGATTGCAGGCACGTTGCCCCGTATAATGTAGGAGACAAAATTAGCATCAAAAACAAAAACCTCACATGCACATGAAGTGATGTGATTTACATGAACAAAAGCAGCATTTGTTTCCAATATATTAAAGAACTGGGCCGTTAGAATCAGTGATAGCCAACATGGCTGAACATGCAATTAGAATAGCATCAAAAATTTTATTTAAGCTGTGGTAAAAGTTGAGCATCACATTCCTGCACATTTCTTCCAATGCATATTCTTTTGCCAAAGAATGGGAAACTAATGGGAACTTCAGCTAAATTACTAAGCTTTAAAATTTGATGCTTGAAGAGAAACACACTCCTTTCCAACACTAGAAACTATTATGTAGAACAATATATCATATTATTTAAACACTGGATATCTGCTCCCGGCCAGTGTACTTAGAGAAGGGGCTCTCTCTCTCTCTCTCACACACACACACACACGCACACACACACTCATCCCTCCATCACCTCACCGCTGTGTCACCGTCTAAAGTGTTGTGGGATTCTGTCATTTTTAAGCCTCACTGACTTTTCCTGCTGTTTTGCACTCTGCTTGATCCCCACACATTCATCAGGTAGTCACATGCTTCCCTGTGACATCACTCCATACAACTGTTGCCCAAACAAACAAAAAAAAGTTTTTTCTTTGAAGGGTTTGCTTGTTCACACGCAATCAGTGCATGTGGAGCAACAGTGACAGTAGCAACACAAGGGTGTAGATCCCAGGGTGCACTGGGAGTGCTTGAGGAAATGTAAGCAGCTTAAGCAGTCCATGATGTTGTCATCTCTTCTCAGCTGAGCTCCCAAAATAACAGGCCCTCTGGGTACAGACTGGCAGAGCTGAGCAGGGGACAGTCAACAGACAGACCCAGAACAACTCGGCCCAGATTAGACCAGATCAGACTACCCCAGTTACTCAGTCCACTTAAGCTCAAACTGGTCAATCTAACCTTGCAAAACTGAAGTTATTCCAGCAGAGTATGCCTTCATCTGGTATGATAACTCTCAGAAACCTGCACCTCTCAGCCCGTTTTCTGAATGCCTGAATGCAGCAGGCAATTTTCCGTAAAGCCCTGTCTTGCGCCAAATCACTAGGGCTCACGTGTTGGGCAATTGTCTTTAATGAGCATGCTCTCTGCCCGGGCCTAGTAGCTGGTGAGGTGGTCGTGTTGCCGGTGGCAGGGGAGATAGGATTAACGTCTCTCTCTTTCTCTTTCACAAACACCCACATACACACCAACTAGGCCCCATTAAGTGGCTAAGTGTGTCGGAGAAGGAGGGCCTTACACTTCCACTGAGACGGCAGACAGAGAAAAGTGTTTAAGTCTCCTTGCTGCCCCCCTTTCTCCCATCTAGGTCATAATGTAGGCTAGTATAGGCTAGCCTATGGATACATTCTAAGTATGGAAATGCACAGCGTGTGTGTGTGTGTAAATGGGGGATTGGCATGGAATGATTTACTCCATGTGTGTCACCTGTGTATGTGATGCAACACGTGTAGTGTATATGAGTCCCGGTGTTTGATGTCATGTGCGGTTGTGGAAGTATGAATAGTGTGTTATGTTTTAGCATCTTTGTCACCTCTGATGCAGCACTGGAGGGGTATGTGGATGAACTCATTCTCACCTGTAAATTTTTCGCTGAATTATTCATGACTGAGAGCTAAACTGGATGGAGCTGACAACAAGCTATTTCTGGAAAGTCACATTCAAATATTACAAAGAAAAAAGAAATCTCTTTCATATCTGTTGCCATGCTTTTTTTTGAGGTATTTTGTTCTTTATTTGGCAAATTTACTACATATAACATGTAAGGAGGAGAGTAAGAAATATTATTGGGGCTTTTGATTCTTGTTGCCTCTATTAGTAAATCATGTCCTTGGTGTTGAGAGCTAACCTGTGAATATCTCTCTCATCTCTGCAACTGATGGTGAAAAATACATACAGAGTGTGTGATCATGGGTACAGATGAGGACTGGAGGCCTGATCATATCTGTCCTTTCCCTATTTCTGTGTCTCTAATGGAGAATGACATATAGCAGTGAAGGAAGAAGATGAGATAAAGCAATTGAGTGACAATTTCAGATCTATATCAGACCTGGTTGGCTGTCATGCAAAAAACATGTTGACATATGTTGCCAAAAACATTGGTAACGCTTTATTTTACTTTTAATTTTATACCAATTTCCTGGAAATGTTCTGAGTAACTTGCAGGTATTTAACGATTAATTTTTAGGGTATTTTACAGAGATGGTGCTGCAATTTGATACAAATTATGATTAAAAAAAACGGCAGTATGTAGCTCTGTGTGTGAAACTACATATTAGCATATTAAGTTGTCTCTAATAAACTCTGTAACAGTCACAAAAAAACATTAGATACATTTTGGGGCACCATGGATGGCACAGTGGTGACATTTTCACCTCTGGTAGAGGTTAAACTCCCAGCAGGGCTGTTTCTAGCTTGGCCAGACACCCTATCAAACACTATTGGCAAGTTTTGTGTTGCCATTCAGGAATCATATGTGTATCCATGTGTATCAGAAGAGACACTTGGCAGTTTACTCCTTACCCTGGCTAACAGGTTAACAGTGGGAAAAAGACTGTAGTTCAGGGAGATTCAGTCATTCTCAATTTGGACAAAAAGGGAAAGAACAAGTAAATACGCGTATTTTTTAATGAAAAATGCTTTTGACAGCAAAAAAGAAAAGTTTTTGACTTTAGTGTTTGACACTTTTGTGTTTGACTTTCAACATCAGCATTACGTAAAGTATACTATGTCTTTTCTTGTCTCTATACATTTCCCCAAGGTGAGAAGCCTAATTGCAACCATCTCATCAGCTCACACAGTCCCTCTGGCCTGTTGAAAAACTCAGCTCTCTTGTTGCCAGCATTCAAAGTCTACCATCCATTTTAGTTGTCAAACCCAAGGTTGTGGTCAGCTGTTGCACTGCAGAACCAGATTTATTTAAGGCATTGATTGGTCGCTAAGTTATCAACATGCTCCCAGCCTTGGAGGGCCATGTTCACAGTTTTGCTCCTTCAGAGTGTCATTACACCTGTTTACAGCACAGGTCAGGGGGCAGGGCACTGAGGAGGCCTGGAGGAATGCGAAGGATGAGGAGAATGTCGATGGATGACGTGATACTGTGTTGATTGCTCCTGCGGTATTTGACTTATCTTTGGGTTGTAGTGCTTTTTTTGTGGGTGACCTCTGAGGTGCTAGGGTGTGACAGGTGGAGGGAGAAAGAAGTGGGTTCCCACGACTTGGCAGAAAAGGTTGTGGTTGTCATTGTGGTTACATAGCCCGACTTTGCTATATTTAGTCCTCCTTGGCTGCCAAAGGTCATTTGTCTGTAAGAAGAATGGCCTTTCAAATATTTTTAAACAGCAGGCTCTTTGAATCTGAATTTGGTATAAAGATATTTTAAGTGTAGTTTGCAGAGACTAAAGTCAGCATGCTGTCTTTTTTCAGTCTGTCTCTGTGTCTCTCCCATACTATAACTTCTACAGGTCTCCTTGTCTTTCTCTGCCTTTCTCTGTCAGTCAGTCTGCCTCCTCCTCTCTCAGAATGGTGCTATCCTGAAAGACACCCACCATCATCTCTTGCTGCTTTACCCACAATCCCCTGTGGATAGCGAAACTGCAGGCCAGCAGTAGCAAAGGTCATGGAAAACCACTACTGCTCTCTTTGTTGGTTCCTAACCCTCATTATTAAACCTTGCGTCTAGGCTAACCCAACATGCAGTATGTTTAAATCATAGAGAGATAATCCATTTTTACCACAATTTTACCTTTGTCCAATTTCATGTTCTTTCTAGGCTCAATGACTGTCATTGCAAGCTAGTCAGAATGAGAAGCTCACAGAAAGCTCACTGCGTAGAATGGCTACTTGACCCTAATGGATTTTTGACGTATCCTGGTAACCAGAGTTACGCTGGAAAAGTTCAGTTCAGGGAATTGCACCGGACCAGAGGTGCTTTATGTACTGAACTACAGTCCCTCTGGATTTTATGGCCTCGAGCCATAATGGAGTGTTTGTGGTTAGGTCATATGAAGGACAAAGGCTAATCCAGTCTGTATTAGATTTAAACTTGATAGACTGTGGAGAGGGCACCAGCTGTAAGTCTGTGAGCATGATGTTGACATTTTTTAAGCTTCTACATATTGTCACCAGTGGTAGCATGTTGATGGTTGCTGCGTGGCTGAGGTCGAGTGCTCTGACATTAATTGGGGTCGTGATCTAAAGCTTCCACACGGGGAACAGCAGAAAAACAACAACCCCTACCCAAAACAATTTAATGGATCCCTGACTCCAGATTGCCGGCAGACACCTGCGATGTGAAAGTGGGACACTTGGCCTTTTCTCACTCTTTTTTAAATTTCTATCATTTACTGTAGTTGTAGAACCAAAGATCAATTGAAATGTCATGAAAACAGGGGGGACTTTAGTTCTGTGACAACTTATAAATCCAACTTATATTTGAGCATCAAGGATCCAAATGTTGTTTCTTAGGTCATTGATTAACAAAATCTCAAATAAATTTGTTTCAATTGGCACTTTTCCTTTTTCAGCATACATCTAATGTAATAATTTTGTATTCTGAGGTTAAGATAAACCTTCCTATGGTCATACACTATAATAAAATATATTCAATAAATTCTTAGCCTTTGAGAACAATGGACCTGGAAGTGATAATGTTCATGTGTCATGGATGAGGTTAAATTCTGGCTGTGATTCAAAACAAGAACTGCTGCTATTGGTCATCACATGCGACATGAGCAGTGCAACACTTTATTTTTCAGATGCTACACCCCGCATGTGTTTGCATGCTGTAATATTATGAAGCACTAAGGATATTGGGTTTATTCTTAGTATCTCTTCATCTCAGCTGAATAGGACATCTGCCCCTGTAGCAATACAACCATAATAACATGAGGAAATGGATGCTGTATCAAGAATCTCTCTCTCTCTCTCTCATTGCCATTTTCAGCGGTCTGGTGCAGCAGTGTGACATTTGTTTCTAGTGTGCTGCTAGGTTTTGTGTTAAAACAAAAGGGCAGCGCTGTTAGTGCAAACTGACCTATGAAACCGACTAGCAAGCTCATTACCTTCACAAAATGGCTGCGCAGAGACATAAAACAATTGCCATCATTTTACAGTAAAGTGCAATGCTTTTACATCGGGCAGTAAATCTTACTGTAAATTAAAACATAAGAGAGCAGCAGAAACTTTTAAGTATTTTTAAGCCTCTGTATGCTAAGTGAGACATTAACAAAATGTCTGTTGTCATTACTTTAAATTTATTACAAACAGCATACAGTAAAAATGCACTTTGCAGTGATTGAGTCATGGCCGGCCTTCCTTGCTGCAAATAGCACTTAGCTGCACATACATGTATATGCCCATCAAATATTTAACATCGCCTAACATAGTGTAGTTGACAAGGATCTCTACTGCAGAGGAGCGGCAGACAAACAAGTATTTTATTTCAGGAGTGTTTACTGAAGGGCCATCTATGATTTGTTTTGCAAAATTCAAGTTAGCAGTACAGGCAAGAACACACACACACGCTGTTTTCTTCCACTGACAGCATATGGATCCTGACACGCATACTAATTCACCGTTGCTTGTTTTGAATGATGGTTGACTGCATGTTGAAGAGAATCAACTCTGACACTAATCAGTAGGTGAAGACCACTCACAATCTACTCAGCAATATAGGCATCAAGGCAGATGACTGTGCTGTAGCAATTAATGCTTAATTGTTACAATTGTTCCTCATTAAACAGGTATCGACCACACTAACAGCCCGCATCCCATGGGGAACAACCGCTTCATTTGACAGATTTCTGTAACATCGCATTGTGTGTTTCTACTCCAACCATTCTGTCTTTCAACCCGTGGATGTTGTCATGGTAATTATCTGCAACATTGTGGAGCAGTTTAGTGTTTTGTGGCCGTGGCTGCTACTCATCATTGCTGGCTGTTCAAATACACACAAACAAAAACACATGCGCCCCAACAGCTGTGGGACCACTAATGAGGAAAGAACACACTAATCTCTCTGTGCAGGTGGAGAAGGATGCACGCACTGGCTAGGTATCTGCTGATGGATGAATGAATAGCCGAAATGAATGAATCAATCAATGAGTAAATAAATGAATGAATGAAATCAGCAAAGTCATATCAAAAAACTGAGCTAAACCTGAGACTTCGCATTTTGATCTGGTTCTGCAGCTGCTCCGTTTGCCTCTCGTCTCGACTGTTCTGGAATAGCGTGGCAGGGTAACAAGCGGTTTTCAGTTACACTCCCATTTTCACACGGAGATCATCAGCAACTGGTCCTTTCCTTCACCTCGCGCCGTCCCTTCTTTTGGCTGTTGTTCACTCTCACATGATATCAATAAATATTTGGCAGCTCTTGTCTCATCCCAGGTGTTAAGGATTAAGTTTTTGTTGTGTTTAGTTGCCGGGACAACCTGAAACCCCCATCATTTTGTTTTATTTTGCGATGTCTCATTATTTCACCAGGTTTTTTTCTAGTGGTTTGGGCTAGGATTTAAGTCAGTTTTCCTCATGCCAGAACAGATTAAAGTGATAACCTATTGACTAAGCTACAGACTTAATAGTTGTTGAGCTAAGCTAAGCCGTTTAAAACTGAAAATCTTTTTCTTGTTTTACATGCAGCAGATACATGCTTTGCTAGTTTTAGATTGAGTTGGTGTACTATGACAATCAGAATAAGAACTAAATTTTAGAAGAAGACCATTCAAGCTAACCTAAAGAAGCTATAATCATTATTTTTTATATTAACAATGTATCACTTGATACTGTGTAATGTAAGAATCGTGGCTCGTAGTGATGAACCAACAGAGAATTATCACCCGACTCTGCGTCAAGGACTTTACGGAGCTTAATAGGGAGTTTCAGCTCATTGTTTATCTGTCCGGCTGAAACTTAACTGTTTTCACCGCTCTTGTAGTTTTGTTTTCAGCCACAGCAAGCAGCTGTTTTCAGAGAAAAAACTATAAAATCCCACGCACTTGAAAGCACTTCTGGCCTACGACTATTCAGCTGCTAGAAGATGTCGCTATGGCTTACTCAGAGTCTAGCGACCCCGATGCCTGCAATCTAAGAGCTCCGTTACTTTCAGGCCCTGGGGAGAAATCAATACATCAGGAGTGGAGTGGTTTGCTATGAGTTTCATGCTAGTGATAGCTTGATTTCCAGAACTTGCATATTGTAGCTTTAAGCCAGTTAAAGAAGCAAACACTCTATATATTTTCTGAAAACCAAAGTGTGATAAATTCTTTTATTGAAACACATTTTTTCATGGTGTGTTTTAGCCTATTTAGATATCCTTTGATGGTCTTTGTCATAAAGACTACCTATTAAAGCCTAAAAATTTCAAATACTTATAGGAAACTGTAATGTGGCAGTATGAACTGTTCTTTTGATACTCCATGCAGAATAATAAAAGAAATGCTATTTGCAGACACCGCTGGACTTGCCTGTTGTTAGGAATGTCTTGATGCCAATAAATCCTGGAGAAATATTTTCAGTAAAACTACCAGCACTCTGGGTAGTCACCTGTTGCTAGTCCAAGTGCCTGTAAATACCGGGAAGGGTGTAGATTTTCATTTGCCACTTGTTGTGTGTGTGTGTGTGTGTGTGTGTGTGTGTGTGCGTGTGTGTTGTCGAGTGTCAGCGTCTGGTGAGCGTGGGTGGTTTGATAACGCTGAGTAAAGCAGCTGTCTTAAGCAGTTCCTGTGTAATTGTAATCCCTCTGATCAGGCTTTCTGTAAACACCAGATAGTAAACCTAGCCTGGAGCTCGACTCATCGTTGGACACACACACACACACACACACACACACACACACACACACACACACACACACACACACACACACACACACACACAGAGTCTCTCTATTTTCTTTTCCCTCACTGTTTCGAACCCCTTCTCATTCCCAGGGCGTCAAATAGTGCCGCTTTATCACACCTTTGGTGTCTGATACTGACGCACAAGGCATCCTTTAGTGTCTATATGAGACACACTGGGTTTTCACTTACTCCAGTGTAAACCCATCCATGTCATTATTAGATGCATTTCACAACCATTACAAATCACGTTTAAAAAATTAATTATGTTTTATGGTGTGGTTAAGGTCTGGTTAGGTTTACACACCATTAAAGTTTAGGGAAAGGTCATGGTTTGGGTTAAAACAATCACTAGAAACGTGATTTGAAGTGGAAAGCAAACACCTCCAAATAAGGTCATTTGTTACCTAACATAGACATCATCGGTCTCATGGTATCTATTTCAGACGTTGAAGGAGTTCTATGTAAGGACTACCCTGCATGTTGAAAAATGATGCTAATAGTGGAGACACACAGGATCCGTTGATGGATGTCATGTCAATGGATCCTATTCATTTTCTGCGGGGAGCAGGAGATCTGGCTGCGCGGTGCATGATGGATACGGCACGGCGACTTGACAGACCAATTCCCGTATCTGAATTTGCATAAACATGACCTGACCTCAACTTTATCCAGCGCAACGCACCTAGCTCATGAAACTCAGATCAAACTGTCAAACTAAGCAGCGCTGATCAAATATGCATTGCCTGGTTCTCGTCTCAAATGTTTTCAGAAACATATTTTAGTGTACCGTTTAGCTGTAATTTGAGAAAGTTTGTGACCCGGTTGCAATGTTGAAAACAGGCGAGGCAAAACCAAGCACCGCCCCGCTCGCAGTATGTCACCAACAGCTGGAGTGTTTAGTGGTCCAGTGCGTCCAGATGCGTCCTTGCTGGAGTCTGTGTATCTGCACCATAAGGGATACCCAGCACGTTAAAAAGTGATGCCGAGGGACATGAGAAAGCTGCACTATTTGACGCTCTGGGACTGAGAACAGGCTGCTGTTTCACGTACACTTCTCACACGCCAGGATAAAGACACCTGGGCTTATACTGTAGAGCTGCGGAGCTCTTCTATGTGAATTGTCCTTAAAATCCCAGGGTATAACGCTTGAAAAAATGAGTGGCCACTTACAGCACTTGTGTTTTTGATTGGTCGCCATCTGCGGGGCTTAACATGATGACCCCCTCATCCATCCCAAATTCATGCAGATGGTGCCCCTTGCCCTATTTATGCTTATGACAGAGTGCGATTCTTGTAAAACCCTCACTCAGGATCAAAGCGAGAGGGAGGGAGAACCGTACTCCATGTATCATTTTTAAATCCTTCAAGTGCAGTGCCCGCGTAAGAGGGATGGAATGAACTCTTTTTGCTGCATCGCTCTTGGATGTCAGTTTATATCATGGGTGGTGCCAGAAGCTTCTGCTGACATACCCTCCCTCCCCTTTTCTTCTCTCTCTATCTCTCTCTCACTCTCTCTCTCTTCTCAATGTGTAGCGCTGAGTGGCGGGAGGAAATGTTAGCTAAACTTGCTTTGCTTCTGTAAGGCATTTATAAAAGATACACAGCTACATGTCTGGATGGCCCGACTGCATAATTCATGTCTTGGTGTAGAGCTAAATCCTCCCCCCTCCTCCTCCCCCCCCCTCTCCCTCTGCTGTACTCCTCAACTGTGTAAAGGGTTCTGTATAGTCATAAAATGCTGCTAGCATCAACTAATGCCTGCCATACCCCTTCCACACACACACATACAAGGAAAACACACACTAGCAACCTGGTACAGAGTCAGAACCACAACTGCACTCAATTCAGAATTGCAGCTCTTTGTCGCCATACTTTATTTATCACACTGTCCTTCAGTCCTAACATTTGTTTGCTTTTAAAGTTAGTGACACGATTTTTTGGTTTATCCCCAAAAATACACACGGGAGGATACAGAATTTGTCGGGCACCCTTTTCTGTGTACCCTTTAAGAGGACTGTTAATTTATTTGCCTGTTCTTACACTTTAATTCTAATGGGACAGCTAATCAATTAACATCTTGAGCTATTACTGTAGCTGAAGCCAGAAATAAGCAAAGAAGTGAGATCTGTTCCCCGGGGTTGGTGGTGTATGGGCTTGTTTCCACACATGTTTGGACCACGTTTGCTGTAGTGAATTAGTAGTAAGTTTCACAGGGGCTGATGGAGGAAAGGTAGGTTAAACACACAAAAACACACACATTACCCAGAGAATATTACTCACAACCTTTACACTAACAGACAAGAATACATTCAATTCATGTCTGCTCACAAACATGTTCATGCTTGTGCAAACAAACACAATAAAAAATACCCTACAAGAAATTCACCGTCCTTTGACGTTAAGTGCTTAATTTAGTGAGCTTTTTTCTTTCTCCGCCTGGAATTATATAGTATGCATCCTAATCACTAAGCCAACAGCGCAGGCCGGTGATTTAGGGTTAGTAAGCAGTTACAGACACTTTGTAACCAGATATTTGCAGGATAAATCTCAAGAAAGACAGAAAGAGAATGAAAGAGAAATGAGATGTGTGAAGGTGTGCAGTATAAAAAAGTATAAAATAATGCTGGTATTCAAAGTTATGGATAAAGATATACAGTATATACTGTAGCTGCAACTAACAATTCTTTTCATTATCGATTGTTTTCCACATTGGCATTGATCATTATCAATCAGTCAATGAATCATTTCGACTATTAAATGTTAAAAAATGGTGAAAAAATGATTATTCGATTATCAAAATAGTTGCTGAGTAATTTTCTGAAGATTGACTAATCGATTAATCAGCTAATCATTGCAGTCAAAATAAATATAGGGCCGTGCTGGCATCAATAAGATGTGCAAACTGTAATTGTGCTAATTGTTATGAACAGTATACTGTACATTGTACTATATAAATGCATCAAGACATCAACAGATTAAAAGCAAAATAAAATATTAGTACCAGATAAGAAATGGTCTATGAATAAGTTGTGCACATCCTTCCTGGTGAGTGTTTGAGCAAAACATACACGTTTGGTTCAGTGGCCATACTGGTAACAAGTGAGATGACAAATTGCCCTGGGCAATCAATGTTACCATTGATGTATTGGAAAAAAATGACATCATCAAATAAAGTATGGCTATGATGTTTCAAACCTTAAATCGATCAATTCGTAATATTAATTTATTATTTTTTATTATTTTTATATTATTAATTAATATAAAAATTCCTTGTATTCAACTGTCAGTTCTTAAAAGAAGATTTTGTATCTGCTTTTTTATGTATACATGTAAACATCCAACAGCACAATGTAAAGATGTTACTACAGTGTTACTGACAGTGTGCATTCAGTAACATAGTGGTCTAATGGTTACTCTTTTCCTCTAGTTTTTTGGTGGCTTTTAGTAAATCTCCTTTACTCATAAATGGCATTAATTTCTGTTACATGTAATCCATTAAACACGTCACGGTTGATTGTTTAGTTATGTTGATTTCACGCTACAGGTTATGACATTGTAAAATCTGAATCGTTGTTTTGCACACAGTGTACAGTATATGTGCGTATACATTCTCACACACATGCATGTAGGCTACATGCACTGTCTCTCTTGGGCAGTTGACTCCCCAGACAAGCCCGCCCACACACGCTGCCATGTGCACTGTGATATTTGTTATACAAGCATTTTAGAGACACCGCACACACACACACATGCGCGCGCACACACACACACACACACACACACACACACACACACACACACACACACACACACACACACACACACACACACACACACAGACTCACATGCACTTGTGTGAGTCTGTTTTTGAGAAACATGAAAAGCAAGATGACCAGAGACTATGACCTCACCGTAAACAGCAGGGCGGATATTGTAAGCAGTGCTGTCGTGCTGTGACGTGAGTCGCTTCAGCTCTGGTTTGATTTCTTCAAAGTGACAGAGCACACAGAACAGGTTGTTGTTTTCATGGTACTGACATTCTGCCTTCAGTGGTTGTGTAGTATTTGGACAGGATGACAAAATGAGACAGTCACCTTTTTTATGGACATCTTGCATTGGGCACTAAAAGATTCATGCATACAAAAGTCATACAAAAGTTATGAGTTTGGTAGAAACCACGTGACGTTTCAACACAGAACAGTCAAACAGAGGAACATAGTGGACCTGGATTTGTTCTTAGCTCTGCATAAACATACATGCATAAAGACACACACACACAAAGAATAATAGTGGTCATCCTGCCTCAGTGGACTGCATTGTAGAAAAGGGAGTTAGATTTTTCTGTGTAGCTGTTTGGCAGTGGCATGGTGGCTGATACAGTAAGCATCTCTTTCTTTCCTGACACACTCCCACTTCGACTGCATAATATGATGACGACTTTTCTGGCAGTAATATCACTGATTACCGCCACTGGCACCACCCTTCATTATCCCTATGCATATGGGTGTGTGTGTGTGTGTGTGTTCGGGACAGTATGTTGAGTACATGATAGGTTAACAGCTGGGATGACTTGGCTGATGAGTCAGGAAATGTTCAGACTGAGGAACAGCTGCATGTGAACAAGATCCATCCGGTGTCAGACCACAGGACTTGGAAAAGGACCAATCTGTAAATTTGCAAAACAAAAACACTACATAATCTCAATTTCAAACTTCCCAGAGTGCATCATGCATCTATTTACAAAGCTGTCTGGGTCAAATTAACTGCAATTCTGGGTTGTTTTTTTTGTCTTTGCTTGAAATTGTCCAAAAGTGTACTTTTGTAATTTGATGTATCAAGAATTAGCATCTTCATTTATAAAATAATTTCACAGTAGTGAACTTTAAAGAGTCCCTCCACACATGTTGTAAGAAATATAAAAAATACTTGGCTTGGTATAATAATATGCGGTAATATGTTTTTTCCTCAAAAAAGTACAATCATCTCATTAAAAACTTTAAAATTCCTTCTCTCTCATTAAAAAATCCAGAATCGATAAATATACAAATATTGTTCAATTCAAAAGGTTAACTGCTGGACAAAAGATCGATGTCTCTTCCTACACTGAAAAGTTAATTCTCAGTGTATGTTCACTGGTGGCTTCAAGTTTCCACGTTATACTTGTTTAAGTTGTTATTGGACCACAACTGGCTCCAAACTAGCTGTGATGTCACAAATCATACTTATAGGCCCACCCCTTAACTCAGATTTTCAGTGAGCACAGAGAAACTTCCCACTTTCAGCAGGTGAATGTGAAAACAGAAAACACACATCATTCTGCACAGTGAAGCTCAAACATCCAAGTGAAGGAACAAGAGGAAAACCACGTTTTTGAGTGGAGGGGTTAAACATGAGTGAAAATCATTAAATCACAAAGTTACCGCACATGCAGTTGGCACATATCGAGGATGGAAGAAGAAGAGTTTGTCTGATTGGTGAATTCTCCTGTCACTGAAGTTCAGAAAGACCACTGTTCTCAGACAATGACTATTGTTCTGGAATAACATTATTTGTTCCAGTTCAGCTCTCAGAGCAGAGACAGAAAGACAAAACTTGGTCCTCTGCTTTTTTTTTCCCTCGCTCTTGCTGTGTGTCCCATCACTAAGCGTAAAAAAAAGCCTGAATGTTTCTTGACACAAGCAAAACAACTAAGTGATACGTGTACGTATGTGGATTTTGTCCCTCTTAAAATGCATCATCAGGAAACTGAGCCATCAAACACTAATCCCATATATTTGATGATTCAGATAGCATTGGCGTTAGCTGTTCCTAAATCTCGTCTCTCTCAATGCCTGGATTTGAATCCTTTGAATCCTGCATCAAGGCCGAGCTAGTTGGGTCAATTGTCAGTGTGTTCGTCACTTGTTAATATAGCAGAAGGGTTAGCCATAAAACCAGTATAATCTCTTTCTCTGATAGCGTATTTTATATTTTATTCACTTATGCTATAATGCAAGGAGCTATTGTTTAATCCTCCTGCTCTCATTTTTATTTGGGCCAGTTCTCTTTCTTCACATTGTCTCCCTTTAGTATTTAACCTGATTATAACCTTCACTCTATACTGAGACACATAAAAGATGTGTCTAATCTATGTTTGCATAGAGAAAATCACCAACATTATGAAGACTTAATCAAAAATTCACAAATCATCATTTAAAAGTCACATATAAAAGTCAGGGATTGCAGGTCATATGGAACAATGTTTATCTATCTTATAACATTTCTTATCAATTTATTGATTTCATTAATGTATCTCTTAGTGATGCAATAACAAGACAAGACAATAAAAAATCAAAGGGCTGAACGAACACTCTAACCAACTGGAAACCAGTTCGGCTTCATTGTTATTTTAACATTTTAATTCTGTATTGTTCTACTCGCCAAGCTTCATGAAGTCAGTGTTAAATGCTACAGAGTTGGTCAAGAGTTTTATTGGTGGTTATTAGCGGTTCATCCAGGGGATTTATTGCTCATTGGAATTTATCAGCAGCTAGAAACAAAGATAAAATATAATCGTGGAGTTAATAAGCCATAAAATTCTACAAAATTTTGGAGCACATCTTCATACAAGCCAACACAAATAGAAACTGATTCACACAAACACAACAAATCTAATAAGTTCCAGTATACTGTATGTTCCAAGTTTAAAGTTTCCGTAAGGCTTAAAAACAACAAAATGGCAATGTTTGTAGAAATGTAGATGGATTATATTTTATTTAGTAATATTGAGAATGTATAGGAACCTCAAATATGATGACTTTAAAGCTCAATGCTCTATTTTAAAATTAACCAAACACAACATCAGTGTTTATAAAAGTACTTTTTAATTGTTTGAACAAATGCTTTTATTGTCCACTTTAACTTAAAATCTAAGATTTAAGGTCTCTCTTGTCCCTTCTTCCTACTGTTGCTCTGTAAAATATTGGTCATTAAGGACAGATTTTCAAACTCTGCAACGTTAAAGATTACAGTAGACATTCAGTAAAATCTCTGCAGTGCTGAGACTCACATGGCGTTTTAAGGTCATCCTCCTTTTCTCTGCTCCATCTCTTACTCCTGTTCTTTGAAACGGTACACATGCCTTCACTCCTCCCCTGTCTCTTCTCTACCACCCCCTCTCCCTCTGCTACCTCTCCTCCTCTAAAGAACAGGCAGGGCTGTAAATGTGCATTAAGAAACTGCAAGTGTGTGTGGTTTCGATGCGTATCTGGGATCTGATCCGGTTGGCAGAGGGCAGAGGAAGACGCTGCCCTCCATATCTGCTCTGCCAAAGACTGAGTTCTTGGCAGAGAGGCTTGGATCAAGGAGTTTTTTTGGTAAAGTAATTAATAAAGAAGCTTGTCACAACTTGCAAAGGCTTAGTGTTGCTATGATCATACGGTGCTCGCAAGTGATTACATTACTGCTCAAAACCTAAAACCATTACACTGAATGTTTTGAATCGGCGTGTTATTTTGTATCTGTGTTGTTCCTCACCTTGATTAATATTGCCTGGTAAAGTCATGGCATAGATGGAAACCATATTGATATTTATGGCACATAAAGAAGATGTCAAAAGACAACATTTTAAACAGAGAACATTTTCAGTGTCTGACATTTTCAGTGTTACAGAGGACTGAGCCAAGACCTGATGACCCCGCATTAACTTAAAGCGATGGATGGATGTGGAATGGGCCTTTGCACTTAGTCAGCCATGCACTGAGACATCAGTAAGTGCACCGAGGGGTTGTGGCAGAACAGAAGGTTGGGGACGGTCACTGCTGCCCCTGCAAAATAACTACAAGAAATAATGTACTGTATACTGTTCCCATTATATAACACTATTTTACCCAGAAAAGAACAAAGTACACATCTAACATAGCATCGATTGGGTTAAATAATTGATTTTACAGTACTTAATCTCAAATGTTAGTGACAGCTTGTAATTTCTTGACAGGTCTGTTCCTTGATTGGATTCCACAGCAGATTTATAGCTGATATGCGACAGAGAGTTAATGCTCAGCAGCTCAGACTCTCCGTCTCTGAGCTGCAGGTCTCACACAGAGATTGCCTCCTGTTACGCAACTCACTAGACTACATCGTTTTGTTGGCAGAGAACATTTTCTGTTTGCTTTTATGTGTGTGTGTGTGTGTGTGTGTGTGTGTGTGTGTATGTTGAGCGTCTGTGGCCACTCCTACTACAGGGCCAATGAAGGACACATTTGTGACTTTTGCTAAGTTTCTACATGACTGCAATGCAGTTTTTTTATGGAAACTGTAAATTATTTTGCGCTCCTTTTGCTCATCTGTAGCTGACTAAAGCCACGTACTGTGAGGCTAATTATTTTAATGCCGTGTGGTCAAGTGTGCTTTCATAGTGACAGGAGCCAGTTTGATTCAAGGGAGAGATATTTAATCTGGGTAGTAAACGTAATACTATAACCCAAAGTAATTCACATATTTTACTTTTTATCCCTTGGCTGGAAGATAATCTAATATTAGCCTGTACAGTTATGTGCTGCTTGGAGCCAAGTCGAGTCACTTAGCTGCTAGGTTGTGTAATTTCACCTTTAACAAAATATAGTACGTAGTTTGAAAGCAAATGTCTCTTTCTTTTAGGCTTTTGGCAATTTTCTTACATTGTTACAAATAATAGAGGCTTAGCTCAATAAAAAAGAAGATCTCAAATGTTTTGATTTCACATTCTGAATTGTTGAAGTGTATTTAAAGTAATTATATGAATGCATGAAGCTTCTTCCGTTATTATTGGGTATTTCTAGAGAATTCATAGGCCAGGACAAAGTTTCCAAACAAATTTCAAACAAGATTTACATTAAATGTTTTGAAATGATCTAAAACATACTGTACTTTTCAGACTTGTATGACAGTAAATCATTTACCTTTCAGTTAAATATGTAACTGATTGATGATTTATAAATCCACTGTGTTGTTTTAGGTTTTTTAAGGCTGCAATCAACTTCCAATACTTGTTTTATCACAATAAACAGTATTAGATATTAGCAATGTATTTTAGTGTATTAGCAGTTGATACTGAAGCACACTATACAGTATGTTTTGTATATTTTTTATATGAATCATGTGTCTACATTAGGGTGAGTCATATTATTTTGCACTATTAACTGCACACACTTAATCAACTTAACCCACAGTGAACTGAGCCCAGGTGTATTTAGTTCACTGGTTCATGATAAATTTGTGGAGGAGGTAGTCAGCACTGTGCTAATCGCATTATGCATAAAAGAAGACAGATGTTCCCTATTAAAATCTCTGACTGGAGATGAACCGCACCTCATAAAACATACTTTCAATAGCGGGCTAACGATAACACAGCCTTTCATCCTTGTACCTCATTGTGTCTGACAGCAGGCACAGATTCAATGTGAATAGAACATATATGAATCATGTGTGACTTTGGAGCGGATTTGACATACGATACACATCATAAGCTACTTGGTGTCACTCACTGCTCAGGCTTTGTTGATCCTATTACACTTGAACCCCCCTCCTACACTTCTTCAGTCTCCTCGATCTCAAGGGGCTAATGATCAGCAGGCAGTAGTATATGCTTAACAATCCTATTTGCTCTTGTCAGTTGTTAATTGCCGTAAAAGAGATCCTTAGCATTAATCCGCCTTAGCAGGAGTGTGTGTTTGATCCCTGTCTGTTGACATGATATCCATGAAACGTTCGAATCAACTGTATGCTAGGGATGGGGGTTGTGTGCGTGATAATATTTTATTGGGTCATTTGTGTAACTGTGTGTGCACATGCTCACTTGCAGGTCTTTTGTCAGCAGGTCATACAGCAGTACTGATAGTAGTATTATACAATTTCTGTGCACTTTCGAAAGAAAAGAGAGTTTGGTGCTATAATATGACTGGAATTAGTTGTGTTTTTTGTTGTCTTTATGTCCATTTTTTTTCTTTGCATCTGTGTTTTTTTCATGTGTGTTTTATCTGCTGTCACTCTACCGTTAAGATCCAGAGCGGCATATTGAAGTAAAACTAAAAAAAGGCAGAAAAAGAGTTTAAATGTTTGTGTGTGTGTGTGTGTGTGTGTGTGTGTGTGTGTGTGTGTGTGTGTGTGGCAGACAGACAGACAGACAGAGAGAGAGACAGAGTGAGTGAGTTTGGACCCAAATAGTCTCTTCATATTGATTTTTCTCAACTTGGCATATTTTCAAGCCAACTGATACATTCCAGGGATTTAAACCTCCGTTATAAAAGTATTGGATGCAAAAAACTGTTTTCAGCGTAGAAAGGTGATACAAGGATAGTTTTTATAAACGTGTGTTCACTTGCAATGGAGGTGTGTTATTACAAATGCATTTGAGTGAATCAGAGAGCGAAAAACACAAAAGTGAAGTATTCAGATGGAGATAGGTTTAAATTTCAAAGTAAAATGTTGTAAATGTTAGGGCCACACAGGTAAAAATAACTCTTTGATAGATATATGCAACCCAGGCTGTGGTGTTGCAAGTACTGTAAACACTGCTTCAGTCTTTACTGCTTTTTTTTTAAAGGGTGGAAATTAATGTATATCACATCACTTGTTCTGTTCTTGAAAGAGGACTCATTTTCACACCATTTTGACAATGTTAACTGACCATTGACTGCGTGTTTCCATTCCATTTACAGTTTCACAAAGAATAGTGAAATGGTGTGTTCAGAGTCACACAAAGTCAATGCAAAGATGCGAATAGGCCCAAATTCACAAGGTTTCAACTTGAGCGAAAGATTGGTATGTATCGTGACAGTTTATGACTGTATTTCATGAATGTACAGAGAGGAGAGAGGAAAAAAGAAGAGAGACTGGAGGGAAATAACAGAAAAAGCCAGAGTTCCTGGTGAGTTCTGAGTTCAGTCAGAGGCTGAACTGAATACAAACACACAGACACACTCCCACAGACATGGCTGTTGCCTTCCGTTACTAACTAGCTTACAGCTAATGTGCAGTAATGTATTTTGGCTGTTTGGGGTGCATCAATACAAATAATCCTGCGGTCAAACTCGTGCAAGTAACGCAAGGCGAAAATTCGCTTTGCGTTTGGTGTGAACAGACCATAAGAGTGGCCCTCTAACCATTCTGGAAACGTACATTCAACTAGAGGCCAGGAGATTTTATGCAGACATGTTTGCCTTTGGTGTTTCTTATCAGAGTGAGCCTCTATTTTTGGATCATTGTGATATTCCACGTTTTAGGGGTGTAATGGTACACAAAATTCACAGTTCGGAAAATAACCTTGATTTTGGGGTCACAGTTCGGTACGATTTACAGCAGAAAAAAAAGAAAAATAGAAAATAACATTTTGGTCTTTTATTTTGAAAAAAATTAAACATCCAACAATGGCTCACTGGCCAAAACTATTACTGACACAGTTTAGTTGCTGCAGTGGAAGAGGAAAACAAGCTTTCTGTTTCTGCAAGGAGTCAGGACACCCGCTGACAGCTGTTTTATGCTGATTTATCTAACTGTATATAAAGTAGTTGAAGCTATCTCCACCTCCAGCCGCTACAACAGTAACATGCTGCTCTAACACTGATGATTCAGTATTAATAATCTAATGATGTCATATATAATAATATATCAGTCAGAGGGACAAAATCACCACGTTTACTTTTACTTTAACTACATTTTTCTCTCTCAGAACTGGTTCTTATGACGTGCTGTCTGACCACATCAGAAATCAAATGTGTTTATCGTTGTGCTGAATGGCTCACTCAAAGGCGGAGTGAAAAGCCGACTGTCACAGAGAGGGGAGGGGGACGGGAGATGCGGTATTGTTTCACTACAGAGATAATGGAGCATATTTTAATAATAGTCAGGGATGTGAACAGGTAAGGGGTAAAACTTTTAAATATATTTGCATCTGCATGAAAACTAATTATACCAGCCATTATAGGGTAAAAAAAAAAAAACCATAGAAAAAAACCACATAAAAAAACATATAAAAGGAATCAACAGATGTGGGAGCTGAACATAACAACAAGACAAAAACAAGAAGGCAGCAATAAGATAAAAAACTATGTTGTAAATCAGTTTATAGTAGCTTCTAAATAAATGCAAATGTGAATTCAAACATTTGTCTTTGTTTGCAATAATAAAACTATCAAGGAGGAAACAACAGAATATTACTGTAATACTCTGTTGTTTAAAATACGTATCAAATAAACTAAGGTGTCCGTTACTGTAAGAACATCCCGCTTGTCCAGAGAAAGACACCAAACAATATATGCAGAGCAGAACTTGGCCCATTCCCCCTCATACATGATTAAAATGTCTCCACAATCTGCCTTTACAGAGAGATTGTTAGTATCGTACTACAGTGCACATTGTATCAGTTCAGCTCCGTGATGGAGCACAGTCTGCCATCAGGAGGATAACGGGTAACAGCACCAACATGGTGAGTTCCTCATTTAAGGGACAAACATTTCCCAAATATAGCCAAAATATATCTTGAATTTGAATTAAAAACAGATGCAGAAACTCCCCTATTTACTGGGAGAAATCCCCAAATGTGAAACGATTGCAGCAAAATTCATCTCCTCTTACCTCCTCACGAGAACAACCAGTGGAAACTCAGGAAATACAGTTCCTATGTCTTTCTGCCTTGATACGTACACTGCTAACATAGACCCCAAACAGTGAGTAGTCTATGCCCACTGAATAAAGAAATTAATCAATTATTTCGAACATGGTTTTATTGAACAAATTGCACATGAATACCCAACCAATTAAACAGAACATTAAATTAAATAAGGCATTATAACTATAAGAAATTAAAGTCTAATTTCCCCTGTTCCCTTTAAAATCATTTCTTCTAAACTCAACAAAAACATCTCTTACCATACAGTGTTGAAATAAAAAATATCTGGGGGAAAAAAAACTTAAATAATTAAATAAATATAAATTAAACATGGCAATTTAAATAACTGTAATGACTCCCATTACAATCATTAAGGCCCCTGATTCTGCCTGACAAGGTGCAGGGATCTATGAGTATGGGAAAATTGAAATAGAGTAGGGCCACTAAATTGAGATAAAATTATATAAAATTAGGAAAAACATCTATCCGTTAAGGCAAGTTTCGTTTCACAAATGTAGAAAATCGATTTTCTAAATTAGTTAATAACGTGATGTTGGCGAAACTCAACTGTGAGGGCAGTGCAGTCCTCAGACAGTCTACAGCACGCACATGCTAGAGTTCATCTTCTAAAAAAGGCAGCAGTTGCAAGCACTTTTTGATTTAATGGCTAAATAATTACCTTTGCGAGATGAATGTGAAGTATACTGTGAAATTTATGAGTGTGAATGCATGGCGTGTGTAAATAAAAATCATTTTATTATTCATCACGTTCCAGGCAGCCTTTTACAATGTGTTTATCGGACATGTTCATATGAATTATAGGCTGTCCAGCCAATCAGTGTGCCAGACTGCTGCTGTGGTCATAGTCACACACAAGACGCCCTTCAAGATGCGCATTAGAGGTTCTCGGGGTTTACATGAGTGGAAGGCTCCAAACCACATAATTGGAATTCTGTGCTCCAAACCAAGGATTTGTATTGCTGCATTAAACTATTTTGACAGTAATTGTATGAGTCACAGAGCGTATTCTTCATACGACTGCGTGCATCGAACCATAACATCCGCACTGTGACAGTTCAGGTTGAATACACATACCGTTACACCCCTACCGCATTTCTAACCCACACCACTACTGTCACAAACAAACATGCTCAAAAACAGATGGCATACGACATATATCATATATGGCATACTGACTCATCAAGTGGGAGTCACATGAGTGTGTGCACAGACCCTCAGGCTAAGGAAGCTGTCATACTGAGGCAAAACAGGCTCTCTGCAAGGCCACTCGTTGATGCTGGATCAATACTTTTTCATCTGAGCTCTATATGTGTCTATCATTGGGCCTTCACCAACAGTTTCATCACATCCATCTCTGCAGACATGCTGATATTGGCAGGCGGTAGTATTACTCTTGCTCTCACCCACCTGCTCAGTCCCCTTTTCTGCAGGCAGACACACTTACTCAAAAACACCAAACCAACAAAGCAAGTCTCTGATGATGGGGCTCATACTGTAAGTGACAGTCTGTCAAAGTAGAGGCGACTCTGCTCCATGCCCATAACTTCCCCTCATTATACAACCTGCTGTTGCGTCAAAGGTCAGCGCTTCACACCTGAATATATCCCAGGCTCTGAAAAACAAATATAAAATTGGACTATAGACTTATGTAATGTTTAGTTATGCCTTTGCAATGATGTCTTAGTGCCCCCGCACCAATTGTTTGTGATGCAGTTTGAAGCGTCATGATGTACATTGGATGGAGGGTCAGATTAAGATGAGACCCCTCCATATAGCTTTTTTCTAGATGAACAACTAGAATAAGAAGGCCGGCTGCCTTCTGAGGCAGATTCATAGCTCCTTTACATACGGCGTATTGGTGTACAGTAAATGAATTGCTTTGCTTATGGCCATATTGTGTTGCTTCTGAGTAATTGCCAGCATTAATGGAAATTGTTTCCTGTACTATGTTATATATCATACCCTCTGTATACTAATGGAATTAGACTCAAGTCTTAATACATTATCTATAGAAACATACATGTTATTTTACAATTTTGCTGCTGTATCATTGCTCTATGTTATAGAGTGTAATACAGTCATTATGAAAGATAATAATGTAGGTATACTAAAGCCTTGACTAAGGTGTAGTCATGGATACAGTGAGACCTAAAATTGAGTTTGACGATATTGACTTTGCAGTTTCATATTTATTTTAATCGTCATCACTCTATCCAGCGATTCATGTGTTGATAGCAAAAGGCTATGATATTTGTCCCGACCTATCATGTCAAGCTTTAGAGCCTCTGTTTATAGCAAAAAGACAGAGTAACAAAGAAAAAGAGGGAAAATGAGACAAAGAAAGAGATCGAGAAAGTGACACGCAACGAGCTGAGAGGGATGAAAGAGCATGAATAAAAATGCAAGCTCATCCTGCGTTTCAAAGAAAACCTCAAGTTCAACTCGACTCACTCTCATTCTCTGCTGCCTGCAAGGTGACTTACAACCAAAATAAAACTATTCTTTTCTTGAGATGGAGCCACACTGAACCATAGGCATCCCAGAAGACAATGTGCTAGATTCTGCTCCCTGTAAAACCACATTGAGGACAGGCTATTTTAGAAACACAAACCTCAGGCTACAGACCCATTCCTGTGCTTAATTCTGATTCTAATTTAGTGAGTACGCTATTTGTCAAGTCATGATGAATGTATTCCACCTTCTTGATGGATATAGACCATGGCTTGAGTAAACTGTGCAGATTGCATATATGGAGGTGTAGCTCATTCCTCTGGACCTGCCAGTGCTTCAGTTGATAAGACACGTCCTTGAACCCTATTTGAACATGGTGACATTTGTGAGCCTGGGTGTTACTGATGATGCTTTGTCAAATAAAGCCTGTTCTCATGTTCTATTGACACAAGCACCCGGACCTGAACATAAGCACAACATGGTTAATGCTTTATGCCCCATACGGTAAATACTGTCCTCACAGATAGCACATCTAACATACAGTTGCCATAAAACCGTAAGATGCCAAGTCATTCATAAGGGGTTTAAATAGATGAGCAACTAACCGAAGCAAGATACATCTCGTCCCCCCTCTCCGATTTGTACCCACTTCTCCTTACTATGAGATTTATTCCTGTCAGAGGGGCAAGGACATCTATTGCAGTTTGCTGAAGGTTCAGTGTGGCAACACTGGTGCCTGTAGATCACGGACTATCATGAACCTGGGTGACAGCTCACTCTTAGTGGCTGGTCTGATAGAGAGTGAGGTCCCAAGCCCTATTGTGTCATCCATCACACATCCTTCAATCCCAATATGCACTCTTCATCAAGGCTGGGGCAAGGATGAAGGAGACAGGCTGTAAAAGATGGTGGCCGCCCCCTCCCCTGTTCGTCCTCTTAGCCCCACCGTCACTCATTTTTATTACCTCTGATGAGCCGGCAGTTAGCAGGCTCATTAATAAACGCCGGCTGGAATTAGACATTTGTTGGAGTACCTGAGAGTCTATTCTCTCAGTCTGTTTCACACACAAAAATCTTCTACCTCAGTTATGAGTTCAGTTTGGAATATTTAAACACGAGCGGGCAGGATAGTGAGGATGACAGAGACAAAACAGCTGCAGAGTGTGTTAATGTTTGTGCCAGTAAGCAGTTCGAAGTTTGACCAAAGATGCTCTATAAAAATAGAGGATGCATTACAAGCTGCGCCAATGGTATGAAATGGTATACACCTCCTGCCTCCTAAGTGGGCGCGGTCGCCTCTCGCCCCTCATCTCCCCACCTTGTTTGAAAGTGTTGTGAACATTGTGTGGACGGATGAAAGCATATCGGGTTGTGTGTCACATGATGTTATCGGTTATTGTGTGATATTATTCTGTTTATCCGGTTGAAAAACGACGTCAGCAGCACTGCAGTGAAACCAGAGACGGTTCAGCACCAACACAGAGAGGAGATACAAGCCGCTAGTCTCCTAAAGGGGCGGGGCCGTGGCAGAACTCACGTGAAACAGATACAGAAAATGACTCTTCTCCTTTCGGAACTGTCTCTGGTTTAACCCTTTAGCAACTAACCTGTGGATGTGTCTCAGTGCACCTCAATGCCTTTCTTGTGATGAAACAAACCCTTCATTCTTCGTTTTGGGAGAGAAAAACTCATCGGGCAGAAATTGTCAGGATCTCACAGGCTTAAAAGGTACACTCTGTATTATAGGGAATTTAGCTATTTTTCTACAAAATAATGCTATTTTATTTATTGCCTTGTGTGCAATCTAAATGTATTAGAAAAGGGCAGATTATGTTAGTGTAGCTGAATGTCTATTGGATCAAGTACAGTAGCAGCACCTCTGTGTCTCAGGACCAGAGAATGGGGTCACATTCCTGGAAGGAATCTTAGACTTTCTCTCTGTCAATCCAAAACACCATTAAAGTTTCAGTAGCGCTGTGGTTCTCTTGGCTAAGGGTTGCGATAGATATCTGTGGGGTTTCCAGGACCTTCTGCTGGTGCAGAGGTGTTAGTGTAGGAGGTTATTCAAGAGCCTGATGGAGGCACAGAGATACTGATAAGTCTCATAGGAGAAAAGGCATGTGGTGATTAATTGCACTGGGTGTGGAACACTGATTATCTGCTGCCTTTTAGTGTGTGTATGTGTGTGTGTGTGTGTGTGTTTATGTGTCTGTGTTTTATGGGGTAAACATACAAGGGAGGCTTGTATCAAGCAATGGCTGGACTACTGGACAGCGGACCTGGTTTTGTGGGCGTATGAGGATTCAGGTTTGGATCACTCTCTTTTTTGGAAGACATACAGAGTGCAGAAAGTCACTGTAGGTCTCCCTTTCAAGGCTAAATCAGTTGTATCTGCTGAACATGGTGTCTCACAGTTCAGTGAATATAACTTATATATTAAAGCAGTGAAGATAGAAAAGAAAAAATATATTTTGTTGGAAGGTTCTGGAGAAAAGCTATTATGTTTTTTTCAGTTTTATTTTAAATTAAGTTTAATCAATAATTAATTAGGCTAATTCTGTTCTAAGTTAAAGTTAAATTCTCCAATTCTTTATTTATATGTCTGCAAGGCATGCCCCTGTTTTGGTTAGTCAGGGGAAATGTTGGGTATACATACTGTATGCTGAAATAAAATACTTGGAACCCTAAAGTTCAGTTTTCTGTGATTGTACTGTACAACTGGGGGTCATTCTCTCTCCTTAATCAATTATTTCTGATATTATTTATTAATTTGCCTTATACATGCTCTCCATTTAGCCACCACACCCCCCATTAAGACCGATTTGGCAAGAACAGTTCACTGAATTGAAATACACTTATTATCTCTGCCAGGCATAAGCCTGGAGGGGATCATGCGTTTGGTCGTGTGTGTCTGTGTGTGTATCTGTCCGCAGCTAATCTCGCATACTACGGGACCCATCAATCTAATATTTTTTGTCCACATTTATGGCTATATGCTCAAGGACCTTTCGTGGTTGCAGTGATTCACAATTTTTGAAAAACCTATTTTATAACACCATTGACTGCTCTGTTTTATACAGCCATTGACTACTGACTCCTCACTCCTCTTGACCCACTGGGGGGCCACAAGTGATCAATAACTGCTTCAGTTTGGAAGTCTTTTTTCCGCTAGGGACAACGAATCATTCCTTATGAGCCTATCATAAAGCTTAGACTTTTGTCTTTTCAGCAGTCCTTGTCGTTTTATGATATACATTATGACATAGCAAAAGGCATTTCCAGCAATCGGCTAGGCTAAAAACAACTTTTACCCAGTCTGTTGCAGGCCACATTTTGGCCTTTGCTGTGGCTCAAAAACGGACATCCATAGAAAAGTTTGGTCTCATTGTGACTGGAGCTGCAGATTAAATCCATACCTGATATGTTATGATCCACTAAAGTAAGGCACTATATGAGATGAATAAATTCCTGTATTTGTTATTTGCACCACCATCTTGACTGTAAAATGGTTCAATGAATGGAAGTGAACCAAGAGCCAATTATCAGTAGTAAATGTTTGGCTTTGGCTGCTTTTTCTGAGTTGGCTCCAACAAGGGTGAGTGTGTCAGGTTTATGAATACAGAACAGAAATTTATTGTAGTGTGCTGGTGGTAACTTTGCACCCACTCAGATGTGACTATTACTCAGTAGTCAATAGAGTAGTATGGTCAAATAGTTTCAAGATTCATTCAAACAACATTTCGGTTTTTGTTTGTGTTTGAGACACAAAGAGAGAGAAACATTTGCCTCTTAGTCTTATTTGTGTGAAAAAGACACTTGGTGCATTCTGTGTGGAAACACATGGAAGTCAGTGTGTGGGAGTCTATGTAATGTTTTAGTTTATATTTAGTAGTCTAGTGTATCTTTACTTGAAATAGAAACTGAGGCAACACTGTAATCATTCATGTTTTCAAATTTTAGCTGGTGGAGGGTTACATGTGATACAAGACTGTGATATTCTCACAGCATGAAAAGAATGGATATTAGGTCAAAGAATTCATCAAGAACAACTGTGTGTGTGACGGGAAAATGGGTCATGAGTTACATGTGTACATTTTTAACGTAATTCATAATGCCATTTTTTTTCGAGTGAGTTTAGTTAAAATGAAAATTGAAAATGATCATGTCAGTCACACATGTCATAAATTGAGGGGGGGGATTAAGCATTATGGTGGTTCGATAGTGGAAACTGATTAATAGCTTCCTCTGTAGTCATTTTCATTAAGTAGTAAATGTGTCAGAGAGAGGCATGGTACTCAAATCCATTAGGAAAAGGAGATACCATTTATTTGGGATGATTCGCTTGTAGCTAATCCATCAGCACAGAGAAAATGGGTCAATGATCGAAGACAAGCAGGAACTGTGTCCATAAGAGCACAGATGCAATAGGTCCAGTACAGAAACACAGGGTTTTACACAGGATCCCAGTACAGAATTACTGTAGACACATAGACAGAGTGCTACACTGTAGAAGTTCTTCTTAACTTAACTTACAGTAAGCATGACTCCATGAAAACAACCCGGCCACCCTCTGCTGCACCATAGGCAGTATGACCCGGGGGCTTGTGCATGCCTTTGCATCTGCTTGCCTGCTCACAAATGGGGTAGATATGCAATGAACAAGGGGGCCATAATCACCAACCACCTGACCCCAGTTTCAGTGATGCTGACTTGGTATATACAGTAGCAGACTGCACGCTTGCCTTGCAATCTCACAACCTTTGAACCTCTACCAGCCCTACAATCACCTCATTTAAATGCAGAAGCTCCTGCCTGCCAAAAGCCTGCCATAACACTAATATTGAACATTTAGCCGTTCATGTTTCCTTTTACCTTTTCTTTGTGTTATGTCCTCACTTTTCCTTTTCAGCGACCAAGGAAATATTTTAAAGAGTCCCCACTGTTGTTTATTTGGTGTTTAATTTTAGTTGTTGTGTGACCTTGGTGTTCCTGATCTCAGCCTGTCTCTTTCTCTCTAATTCTCCTCTGTCCCTGTCTCCTCTCTCTTCCCTTTCTCTCTCTCTCTCTCACTACGAGCTATAGTACTATTATAAAAAGCTATAACTGTTGCTAATGTTTTATGTCTTTTTATTTGCCTGTGATTCTGCCTTGTGTTTTTGTTGTTTTCTTTTCTTTTTGTGTGTGGTGAGCCTTCTAACCCCAGTTCATTCTGTTATGGCACCACCGCAGTCCAGGATGACGCTGCCCCAGGTACCCAGGAGTACATTATGTTACGGCAGGACTCCATCCACTCTGCGGATATAAGGAGTAAAGGGTCCCCCTTTCGTGCTAAGTGTCACGAAATCTTCTGCTGCCCGCTGAAGCAAGTCGTCCACAAAGAGAGCGCAGAGCCCGAAGGTTTGTTCGCACCCCCTCCTTGTTTTGATTTGTTGATGCTCCTCGCCTACCCCTGCCCACTCCCGTCTTGTTTTCCCTTCTCTCTCGTATTCTGTGTGAACTGATACAGTAGTTCTCCACCCCTCTAAGTTCTCTTTCATTTCTGTCCCATTTTTTAGAGAGCATCTGGTGCGCTTCTACCCCTCTCTAGCATGCGTGTGTTTGTACACGAATGCGCGCATATGTGAGCGTGTTTGAGCATAGTATAAAACTGTCTGAATGCTTAGGACATGTTTGCTTGTAGAAAACCTGTAGGAGGGCATCTTTTCCTGTGCCTCTCTGCTCCTGTCTAGCTTAGTGTGTTTGTATGTGTGTGAGTGTGTATGTGCGTCTGCCTGCACACCCCTTATGTTGGACTAAGGAGCATAGCATCTGTAGCTCCTTCCCACCCCTCCCTACCCCAAACCATTAACTCGGTCATTGCCACCCTGAGGCGCATGCACAGACCAAAACAAAGTGCAAAAAGAAAGGGGTCATAGATGGAGGCAGCTGCCACCCTAATGAGTTCAATGACTAGGCAATTTTAATATGTGCTTCCACTTCCACTAGCCTCATGGAACAAAAAAAAGGTGTTATCCCCCTGTCCTGAAGACTATGTGAGATTGAAGTGTTTCATATTCATGACTACATAGGGATCTACTCAGCTACAGACTGCAAGTCCCCTGCTCTTGTTCCTTGTGTTCCCTATGCTTCTGCCATGTGGCTCAATGGTCCTAGTTGCTGCACTCTACCCTGTCAGTCCTTCCTTCCTTCCCTCCTTCCCTCCTTCCCTCCTTCCTTCCTTCCTTCCTTCCTTCCGTTCTTCCTTCCTTCCTTCCTTCCTTCCGTTCTTCCTTCCGTTCTTCCTTCCTTCTTTCCTTCCTTCCTTCCTTCCTTTACATTACTTTTTCCTTTCCACAACCTTGTTAATCTTTTCCCCTTCATCTCTTTCTTTTCCTCCCTTGTGCTTGTAGCAGCATGAGGAAATGTCTGCGTACTGTATACGTACTGTAAAGTAAAAAATAAAAAAAATCCCTTTGCACTCCAAGCATGCTACCATACCCTGCAATGTCTGGCACTCAGGTTCTATGACTGCCCTCATTTATCATCTGTCCCACAATAGAGTGCTAAGATTGTAGAAATTGCTTTCCTTCGCAGACTTCCTGATAGGTAAGATATGAATTATCTCACTACTGATGTGTTTTCTGCAATGCACCACTCTGTCGTCTCTTGTATCTGAAAGAGGTCCATGATATTTCTGCGCTTAGATATCAGTTAACCTAGTGATGGCGGTCTGTTTAACCGCTGAAGGACTCAAGCACACCTTCTAGAAGGCATAGACCTTTCCAGTTGCCTCTCTGTCAGCTCCGCTCAATTTGTGCACTTTTGTGAACTTTTTGTGAATAATATTGGATAATATTGGATACTGATAACATGACTCTACGAGTCACTCATCGGGATAGGGAAATGGTCAACTCACCACTTTGGAAACTCTCCTCCTGCCAACCCTGCTACTTGGCTGGATGAGGTTTTCAAATGTAAAAATCGGAGTAAACAATGTAAATATTGAGGAAAATGTGGAGAGGATAAACACCAGCTTCGATCCCAACCACATAGACAAGCAAGACCATCTCTGCGTCCATCTCAACATCAGAGGAAGCACTGGAGAAAACGTGGAGGGATTAAATACCAACTGTGTTCACGGCCTTACAGATCTTCTCTGCCAAGCATCGTGCTAGCCAATACACAGGCATTGGATAATAAACTGGACAATCTCCTCACCTGCATCAGTTTCCGAGGGGATATCAGGAACTGTAATGTCCTTTGTTTCACAGAAACTTGGCTAAATCCTGGACTACTGGACACCAGAATTCAACAAGTTTGCTCTATTCAGGATATCAGTCAGACAGGAAAAAAGGAGAAAAAAGAAAAAAGGAAGAGGCGTGTGTTTTATAGTGAATAAGGATTAGTGTGACAGTGGGAGTATTACAGTGCTATCCCGTTCCTGCTCACCTGATCTGGATTTATTGTCAATCAAATGCAGACCGTACTTTCTACCAATGGAATTTACATCAGTCATTATCACAGCAGTCTACATCCTACCACAGGTGAGTACAGAGGCTGCCCTGTTGGCTCTTTGTAAAGACTTGAAATGCTCACAGATCACTAATCCTGATGCTGCGCTCTTTGAAGCTTGAGACTTCAGTCAGGCTAACCTTAAGAAGGTTATTGCTGACTTCCATTAACATACTGACTGTGCCACAAGAGGAATAAACACTATGGACCACTGTTACATGCCATTCAAAAAAAGTTAGAGAGCGAAATCACTACCTGCGGTCAGGAAGAGTGACCATGCGCCCATCTTGCTGAGGTCAAAGTATGTAAACAAACTATGACGTATGCCCCCAGTGACATGAAAGGTCAGGAAATGGCCAGGCCAATCAGAGGCTGCCCTACAGTCTGCACTATATGATGCAGTCTGGAGCCAGTTCCAGGACATTACCATTGATGTTACAGATGACATAAATAGATTAATTGATTCTGTGGTGGATTTATTTGTAAAACAATAGAAGCAACTGTACCCAAAACTACAGTTAAATCATTCCACAACCAGAAACCATGGATTACCAGAACCATGCCATAAACACATACACTACAGCCTACAACTTAGGGTTGTAGTCTGGAAACATTGGACAATTACAAAGCAGCAGCCTACAATGTAAGGAGGGCAGCAAAGGAGGAAAAAAGGGACAATGAGAAGAAAGTGGAACTACAATTCGAGGAGCACAACTCCAGAAGCCTGTGGCAAGGTCTAAGAACTATGACAGATTACAAGACCACTCGCCCCCACCTCCTTGTCAAGTGTTGATGTGTCTCTAGCAAGTGAGCTAAACAACTTTTATGCTTGTTTTGAGATCATCAGCAGCTAGTAAGCAAAAACAGCTGAAGAAGAGGTTAACGGATGGGTGGGTACACCTTTCACACCTATCACCCTCTCTGAGCATGACATCAGGGGGCTTTCAAACATGTGAACACCAAGAAAGCAGCAGGACCAGTTGGTATCAGTGGGCAGATCCTCAAACTATGTGCTGACCAACTAGTGCCGGTGTTCACAATGATATTCAACCTCTCCCTGGCTCAGTCTGCCATACCCATGTGCTTCAAGAAGTCCACCATCATTCCTGTTCCCAATAAAACAAGACCAGCCTGCCTGAATAACTACCGCCCAGTGGCACTCACCTCTGTAGTGATAAATGCTTTGAATGGCTGGTCAAGGGTTACATCTGCTCCTCACTACTCAGCACACTGGACCCACTACAGTTTGGCTACTGTCCCAACCAATCAATGGAAGATGCCATAGCACATATCCTCCACACCAACCTATCTCACCTGGACAAGAAAGGGAACTATGTGAGATTGCTGTTCACTGACTACAGTTCAGCGTTCAACACCATAGTTCCCTCCAGGCTTGTCACAAAGCTCAAGGATCTGGGATTGAACACCTCATTATGCATGCAGATCATTGACTTCCTGACCCCAGGTGGTGAGGGCAAGCGGGCACACCTCCTCTACCCTCATCCTTTGTAGCCACTTTTGACTCCAACTCCATTGTCAAGTTTGCTGACAACACAGCTGTTGTTGGCCTGATCACAGATAACAATGAAAAGGCCTACCTGAAGGAAGTAGAGGATCTGACCTGCTGGTGTCAGGACAATAACCTACTCCTGAACGTCAGCAAGACTAAGGAGCTGATAGTGGACAAGAAAGAAGCAGGGAAGAAACTACGCCCCTCTTAATATCAACGAGTCCTCAATGGAGAGTGTAGACATCCTCAAGTACCTTGGTGTCCACATCACCAAGGGCCTGACCTGGGAGGTCAGCATACTGACTTGGTGGTGAGAAAGGCAAGGCAGAGACTGTTTTACCTCAGATGCTTGAGGAATTTCCGGGTATCCTCTCAAATGCTGAGGAATTTTTGCACCATCAAGAGCGTCCTGGGGAACGTCACTACCTGGTATAGAAACAGCACCAAGCAGGACCGCAAGGCCCTGCAAAGAGTGGTTAATTCAGCTGAATATACGATATTCGGTGCTCTACCCTGTCTAAAGGATATTTACAGCAGGCGCTGCAAGAATAAGGTTAAGAGAATCATTAAAGATACACCAGGCCAGCACAGGCCCTGCCCTCAGGCCCCTAGGATCCTAACTGCATCACTGCCTAAGACTGCCCCCCTCCAATCATACAAATATATTATTACTAATTAGTTTCAATTATTACTAATCATTAATTAGTTAATCTATTTTTATTGCACAATTTGAAGGAACTGATGGGCGCTGCGATTGTGCCTGAATGATTGCACGTGGCAAATAAACTTGATTGATTGATTGATTGACATGCACTACTCTTGTATGAGAGAGATAAAGAAGTGGTATACTAGCGGAGGTCTGGCTAGAGCAGTATAGATGTATTATTCAGTTTGGCTGCAGCTCCAGTTGGACGTGACTAAATTTACAAAGGAAGGAGGGGAGACTACAGCTGTTGCGTAAGCTCTTCATGAGGACGTCATTAATGTTGATGCATGATGCGGATAGAAACTGTGTGAAACCATGTGTGGAGTAGGCCACACACACACACACAACTGACAATACAGAGCTCTTTGCTTACATCCTTCACCAAAAGGTATGAATAACACATAAATACCTACAATACTTGAGAGATACAGAAGATGTGGATATATTTGCACTTACCTTTTTGGGTGTTATTTGGTCTAAAAAGTAAAAACAGGAAGGTTGTATGTTTTGAGAGATCTAAGCCTTGTCACATTGTCACATTGTTACCATGACAAAAGCATTCCAGCTGCTTTTTGATGCACTTATTAATGATTTTTGGATTCTAGAATGAAACAACCCTTGAATAGAGTTTGTAAGTCACACCGGATTGCAGCAGATACTGTTTAGTCAGGAATGCTGGTTGTCTATGTTCCATACATGGTTAGATTATATCAAATAGTTAATGACATGATCTAAAAGATTTTATTGATGTTTGTTTAAATGAGATGCTGGAGTGTGTGTGCCGTATTTGCTGTATCTGTTGTACCTGTTGCTGACAGTAACAAGTCCTCTGAAAGGTACAGTGAGGGGAGATCTAATGAGACTTTGACAAAGTTTGGTAATCTACAGTATTATTTCCTCTGAGTCTAATTCTTCTGATGCATATCCCAGCACCACATTGAGGTGGCTGATAGAAACTCCAAGATATTGCTTTCACATGTCACTGGAGACATGCTTAACAGAGCAACATATCAGCAGCATATGGGCTTGGACTATAGCACCCCAGAGGATGAGTTCAAATCATATCAGTTCATCTCAGTAGAGCTGCAGGGAGCACGAGAACACAGACGTACAGAGTGCACTGGACTCTCTTTCTCCATTCTCAGGCTTGCTGTCAATCAGTTTGTTCTCTATCTGACTCTCTTTGGCTCAGTCTTTGTCACCACCTGTTGATTCATCTTCCTCTTCATTCTCAAATCATTGTCTCCTGTTTCCTCTGCTTCAGTTTCTCTCTTTGGCTCTGTTCTGTTTCTCCACAGCAGAAACAAAAGATGGTGCCTGAGGGGGCAGAACTATGTAAATACTCCATCCATAATGCAGACGACTACACGACTTTGTGTTTATAGTTCCTGGCTATGCAATATATACACAGACAGACACACATCCATATAGAGACATAAACACAGAAATATAAAGCATGAGCAGTGTGCATGTGTTTTAAACATATATTGCTCTTTAACCATTATGGCAAAAAGAAATATGGCAGTTTTTAAGAAATAAGGCACTGACTTAGAAGTCAGGTTTACATTTCAGGAGTTTTAGAAAATAGAAATTGGACTGCGTCATGGACATAAAATTTCAGATTATCTGCTCATGAATCGCTCAAATTACAAATGATCTGAGCAGAAGAAGCTACTCACCACCTTTAGTTTTTTCCTCTCTCATATACATGCTCATCTCTCTCATATTCTCTCTCTCCAACTCTTGAATTCTCGTGGGCCATACAATTATAATGTGTCTGAAAGAGACACGGTAAGCAGTACAGGATGAAATTCACTACTGTATGAATACCAGCTAGCAGATATTTGAAACTTGCTTGAGATTTGTAATTCATTATAATGAAAATTGTGCTGCTGTTTTTTTATTTCATGTATGTTTTTTGTGTGATAATGCAGTTATGAGCCGGGACCATTTTGAAAATGCTGCAACCATTGAAGATTTGATATCTGAGTTTTAACAGTGCAGGGAGGTGTAGATACATTGATTCAACTAAAAAAAGGCCAACCAGTCCAATTTCAAACTTCATTTAAAAAGCTACATCAACTCTCTCTAATCACAGTCAACAGCTATTACAATGTTAAGCAACTGTGAGCTCCAAGATACTATATCTAAAGCGATGTGATGAAATCAGTAATGAATGAGGTCTAGCACCCGTGTTGCTCAACATTCAGGCTATTATCTAATCTGTTTCAGCCTTATTGACAAAATAACTCATCTGCTGCCCACTCAGCCATGAGAATGTAAGCAGAAGTGCAAGAGGGATGAGTAGTAGCCCCATCCATTCCCCACACTCGATGTAAAATGCATGGCGTTGATTCACCACAAAGTCGACACAGTGCAATTACATTCCAGGGGGCCAGCGTCGCTCCTTATAACAGTATCCCATTGCAGTGTCTCACCGAGTCCTGCACACTACTGCAATGTTGACAAGAGACAAGCATGCAGCCTTAGGATGCACTCCAATAACAGCTTGTTTAATTGTCTTTCTTTCCTTCTGAATCTGTCTTTCTGCATGAAAGCAACAACTCTTTTTGTCTAAGTCGATACATAAATAGAATATGCATGAATAAATAATGTGTATGATAATGTGATTTGGTGCCTGGAGAGAGTAGGATGGCAGGAGAGTTTCAGTGTCACATCAGCACTATAAATACTGCCGTGCTTACTTGACCTTTCTGGCCCCATCTATTGAGCATTTTACATCATATAAAAGTTTTAACATGTCCCCACTCTCATCCAGATGGACAGTAAATGCACATTAAAAATAAACTCCTTTGACAACTAAGAAGTGTAGAGATTAAACCTATAATGGAGAGACAACATTTATGTCAAATAATCCCCTATATAGAGAGGAGAAGTTCTATATTACATTATAAATTACATTTCAGACATTCAACAGCTCTTTTAAGGTCATGCATATAAACACAAGCACACATTTTCACATACGTATTTCCTCGGATTTAGGCAGAGATGCTGATGCAGTGTTATTTTCTGGCTCCTCTTGTGGCTTAAACCAAAGGCATATAAACAAACAGAAGGAGTAAGTGTGTATGGCAACATTAACAAGAAACTACTCTGGGGACCAGCAGAGTAAAGTTGCCAGGCCTATTACATTCGATCATTGTCTATTTAATTAACACTCCTCTCTTATTCGCCTCCAAATCGCAAGTCCTTTCCTCCATGGCAGACTCAGCAGCAGCCACACAGAATGAAATGAAGGAGGAAATGACTTGAGTCCATTCTGTCCAGAAATACAGTAAACCGAAGCTATGAATGTATATTCAATCTATACATATTGTATGTGCAGTATATGGAGCATTACTCATGTTCTTAATTTGAGTGCCAGTCACTGCAGATGATAAATTGGGCTGAAACCCCATTGTCATTCTAAGTTTGAAAAATAAATCTCTTAAGCAATCAGAATTGCACAGCACTACTATCATGGTGTTAGGGCTAGGCTCGTGAACCTGTGCAGAACACTGAGATAGGAGGAAGTGAATAAATTAGAAAGATAGTTTATTGCTGGGCTGGTAGCTGGGAAACTGGGGGCGAGGGCTTTAGCAGGTAGCTGGAAACCTGGGGCTGAGACTTGGACGTAAAGCTGGGCCAAGCAGGGCAGAGGGAATGCTGAGGGGAGCCAGGCAGAAGCTGGGCCAAGCAGGGCAGGGGAAATGCTTAGGGGAGCCAGGCAGACTCGTATCCAGAGGGCATGGAGTTGTGCAGAGCTGATGAGGGAGGCAGATGAGGCAGGAGGTCTGGAGACAGGGGCTGGAGTCAGGCTGAGGTTAATTGCAAGCACAAGGAAACAGGTACTAGATAAATGCAGATTACAGGGAGAACAGTAACAAGACTCAAAAGGCTGGAAGCATGACTAACTGCATGAACAGAGTCTACGATCTGGTGAAGACGTGGAGGCTGAACCATATATTTATGCAGGGCTAATCATGATGATTGGCAGCTGGTTGCCTGACTCCCACACACCTTAGACAAACACACACATAAGGAGAGAGTGGCTGCAGGCTTGCTGGAGGAAGAGGCAGAAATGGAGGGCATGACACATGGCATAGGTACTGTAGTAATGGTAAAATGATTTGTTGGCAGAGGATTTAGTTACCAACTTTTGGATGTAACAGCTACTGTACTAGACAATCACAATATAAATTGAATGCCTTGATTGCCATTATAGTATTTGTGGCAAATTATCTGCCTTATCAAAACTTTTTTCAAACTTTTCTATTATAAGCATGTAGCTTGTCAGCGAAGTTGACTGTTTGTCATTGTCCATCCTTGTTAATGGCAGTCCACATCTGTTGAATCAGACTGTATATTATGCAGTATTTTCATGTTGCATGCTACGAGACTAACTTTAATGAAATTCCAAAATGTGCCTTATGTAATGGACTGTGAAAAAAATTATATATATTTACTGCATACCCAGGAATAAAAACATGTAAGTACTGTACGATAAAATGCTGCTTTATATTCCACACACTATAGCCAAATGCATTATGTGAATTTATCCTCCAGGTCCACATTAGGAGCTTTACTCTGGACGCAGATAGTCCCCATCACTCTCACTGCCTGACTCGGATATGACGTACTGTACCTTCACCCAGCTTGACACTAAAATCCCAGCTTATGTCTCTAATGGACTTGCTGCATTATTGTTTTATTCAGGAAAAAGTTCCCATTTAACTACATTGCAGCCTCTAAATCTGAGCTAAACAGGAATATTCATTAGAGCAGTCAGGTTGTAGTAACTGTGACACAAGCAGTGTGTAAGTTTTCCCCAGAGTAAACAAGCATTAAGCTATTTAATTGGGGCAATGAGGCGAACTGCTGAGTCAGCATCACATTAGAAGGGAGGCTAGCAAAGTGGCTGCTGACAACTGCCGAGATACAGTAGAGACTACACACATGCAAAGTTGTGTCCTTCATTGGGGAGAAGTTAAATCACAGATGTAATATATAAGTCAACAAATACAAAATCCTGTTTGGTATAGCCTTGTTTGACATGCTTGCCAAAAAAAGTACTTGAAGTGCAATGAATTTTTGTGTGGAACATCCCTTAAAGCCCTTATGAAAACTGATGTAGTATATATTTTGCTTTCATCCACAGATTTTCAGGTACTTCTTTCCTTATCAGTTTATTTTACATGGGGTTGCCAAAATCAGAGTCCTACACATAGGGGCTGTAATGACTGAGAAATGTGACCTGGCCCTCATGGGAACTGTTGCTTTAGATATTGCTTATCATTAATAATTTTTATTGATCATCACTGAAAAGTACAAAAATGCAATTCAATCCAAAGAATACATGATGCAGCATCCCTTTAATATCTATGGGTGTGGCTGGCAATTGCGGGCAATCGTTGTTATCTTTGATTTATCAGGGATTCAGTTGACTGGATCAACCAAAAACAGCCATTACCATCTGGTTATTTTATCTATAAACAGTTTCTCAACTTAATTTTCAGAAAATGTACTACAATGATATAAATATTGAAACTTAAAGTTACTGTACATATACTATGATAGAAGATTTGAGCCATATTGCCCACAGCTATCTAGAACCCCACTTGATCCGGTCAGTGTCAATAGGCTGCACAATATGTACAGTATTTGGTCCTCTGCCAACACTGCAGCATCCCTCTGCTAGTTATTCATCAGCTTGTTCCTCTGCCCAAGTCACAACACAGACATTCGCTGGTATAGTGACTGTTCCCACTCTCCCTTTCTTTTTCTTTCACTCATGAGGTTTATACAAAAGTTATGTGTACTGTGTACTTAATTTTGAGACAAAAAGTAGCTACTCAATGCCTGAATTATCTCTCTTTTGATCGAGTTGTCACCTGAGATATTTTTAGAGCTATATCAGATGTGTTTTATCTGACAGTCTTTGATATCAACGATGGAAAGGCAATTTGACACAGTATTGACCGGGCAGGACTGAGTAAATGAGTCTGTAACTGATTGGCATTCTGGCTTTATTTCACTGGCTTTGAATCCTTTGTTTTTCTTCAGCATGTTTTCTACATCCTGTGACAGTTTATAATGGCCAATATTAGCTTATCACAAATATATCTGTCTTGTCCTAATATATGTGTGCCAATAAGTGCAAATAAATTGCACTACAGAAAGCACGTACAAGTTTCGTTTTTAACGACAAAATCATACTTTTTTTTTTTAACTCTCAAATGTTGGTAGGCTACTGGTCTCAAATGTCCAGTATTGATTGGTATCTGCTCCCCTTCAGAAAATAGCAGTGACTGGGTGTCTTCTTGTTATCTGAATAAGGGTTTGGTATGGTGACAATGAACTCAACTGAGAGGTCACACATGGAATCCCTATTCCTTTTCTACTGTATTTACCTATCCACTCCCATCCATTGAGTCATGTCTCCTGCAATGACATTGTCAGCTTGGATGATATGTTCCACCAAGCCTACAAAAATCATGTTTACAAATCTGAACCACATCAACCAACCTTATCACAACTAGTCCATGCTACTCTACCCACTTGTGAGTTACTGTACTGTATGTAGTACATAATAATCTAAACTGTGTAAAATAGTGATTGACGTCTTTCAATTTATCAAGGAAACAACTGCCTAAGCACCACGTCAGGCGGAGACCCAGAGAACAACAGGCCAGTTTGGCACATACAGACAGTTGGAGGGTCATTTTAGGTGCTGGCGGGGTTATGTAAAGCCTTGCATGTTTCATCTCAAGGGGTAATGTGCCAGTCAAGTAATGTGCCAGCCTGCCGGCCAGGGCTACTGTTGGCTCAGATTCATACAGACACCCAATTTTTCCCATCATGTCGCCTGCCAGCCCCTGAGACGGCTTGGCTCTTCCAGAGAGCCTGATGAAACCCAGATTAAAGACGAGAATAGTCATGCTGTCCTTCACATACAGAGGATATACCATGTAGTGATATTGCCAGATGTTGGAAAAAAGTTGGTTTACTTGCTTGCAAATACCTTTAGTCAAGAAAAATGTTAAATGCTGTGCCAGCCAGCCAGGGTTTTCTGTCTTCTTCCCCCGTCTTCCTTTCTTGGTTGTATTTTTGTGTGCTGTGCTCGAGACAGATTATTTGTTTACTTCCTTCTCAATGGTGGTTAAATGTCTGGAAAGTGTCCAGAGTATTCCTCGGTTGCCTTAGCAAATTTAATGCCGACTCAGTGATCTGAGTGCTGTGCAATCTCCTCCCCAACTTTGCAACAGCAGCCACTGTAAAAAAAAAAAAAGCAGCTAAAGCATCCAAGTTATATATTTAATCATTTGGATGATGTCTTGTAATGACTGTTTACATTGTCAACATCATCTGCCTATATGCTTACAGAGTTTTATGGTTCACTTCTGATATGTTTGCTTAACCTTACCCCTCTTCATCTTTGCACATCTGAGAGACAATATAAATGTATTATATTGTAATGTGGGAAGGTGTGTGCCTGCAAGTGTGATAGTTCAAAAAACTCAGACCTCTTATTCCCACTCAAAGTTAGTATCAAGTTCTTTTTAATAAAACGGATGAAAATATACTTACATATCAAACAGGGAAGGTTAAGTTTTACTGAAAGAATAAAAATACTCAACATGATAATGTTAAATCATTTTCTCTCCATCGTTAGAAGCCCAGTGTGATCTCTCAAGGGCATTGTAAATGTATGTGCCAGGACAATAGATGAGTCTGATATAAATAATGCATACTGTTAATGAAATGATAATTCTTCATCTGTCAAACAGTGCTCCCTCTTGCTTGCCAGTTGGCAGCCCTGTCACCTTCATCAGCTCCCTCCAGCACGCGTTCGTGTTCACTAAGGTGTACTGCACAGTGCTCCTCCATTACCCTCTGCAGGTGTTTGTCAAATGAGCCCTAATGTAAGTAACTCCATTGGCCTGTATGACGTGCCCTTTACCTCCAACAAGCTCCAGCAGAGTGTGTTTATACAGCCTCGTTCCCCTTCACCGTTCTCACCACACACACAAACACACACACCCTCCATCGAGCTTCTTGCATCAGTATGCCGAGAACAGGATGGCCGAGAGTCATTATCACAGACCCAAATCTAATTTTACAGCACGCAGACGAGCGACCAAGTGGGACAGGTCGGTGCATTGGACTGAATAAACAACATAGAGGTGTTGCATGTGTGTGGCTGTGCTGAACCTCAGCTGTCAGGTGCCAGTGAGACCTTACAGGATGCATGCTCACATACAAACACATATGCACACCACTGCAGCAATGAAGGCATGCTACATAACTTACCAAACCCCTCAAGGCCTTCTACCTCTTTTTCCTCAAAACCATATCATATAGTTACAAGTCTCTAATATTTAAGTGCCAAAAATCACAGCACATCTATCCTCTTTGTATTAGGAGAATTATCCGGTTGCACTTGTTGGTGTGATCTGCATTTTTGAGCTTTGTGTGTGCGTGTGTGTTTGACGGCCTTATGGCAGCCATTAGTGTTAGCTCACTAATCCAGTGGCTGGAGAGATAATTAGACATTGCACATCTCATCAGGCCGTGCAGCGTATATTGACAGCTGTCTCGGTATTTTCCCCTCTCTCTCTCTCTCTCTCTGTGTCTCTCTCTTTCACTCACTCACTCACACACACACATACATATTCTCAGAAGGAAAGAAAGACAAGAAAAGAAAATGAATTCAGGTTATGAATTCAGGTTATGATATATCAGAATGTTAAAATGTGAATCAAAAAACAACATGTTACTTACATGTTGTGATAAAATAAGTACCTCTTCAGTGTAATGATCAAAATACTATATATGCGCTCTTGGCTCTGCTCCGTTGGTATGTGTGTGTATGTGTGTAAGTAGGGATGTCAAAGGCCTCTGATGCATGTTCAGTATGATGTAATGGGCAGCAATCAGGCAGACAGGGAGGCAGTCCTGATGATCACACATAAACCATCATCGCAACAGGCCAGTGTCACGCAGCCGCCATCTACTAATCTGCACTCCTGACTGCCAAAGCACTGGTTAATATGTCCTAATCTCCTCATGTTATCTTCTCAATTGCAAACACACACATTGACCCTGGATGATGGTGCATGTTACGGGTCATGCCTAGAGAACAGTGCTTTTCCTATTCTCTATGCTACAGCAGTACTAAGATAGCCTTGCTCGGACTTGTTGAATATGAGCGCATTTGTGGCAGCAACTTCTGTAAACTGACTGAGCGTCAGACACGATATACTGCAGCAGCTGCGTTGCCAGGGGAACTTAGCCTTAGTAATTTGATATGAGCTCCAGTCATTTGCACTGATCCTTCAATTGGTAGCAGAGGGACCAGTGCAATCATTCAATCATGATAAAGCATGACCTCTGACTTACTACACGCCACTGGCTGTAGGGCCTGATAGAAGGAGGAGTCTGGAGAGAACCAGGGACACTGTGGTGTTATTCCACCTTCGGATATACAAAGAACACACTAAACCTCAATCAGATAATGAGTTCCACTCTTAATCATCTCTGTATTCCCCAGTGATGAATTCATCCAGACTGTTTTCATCATCATCTCTAAAATTGCAACAACCTGAATGCAGATCCTGTAGACTGGTTGAGCAGAAATAGTACTGTACACCTGTTGCTTTTCTTGATGATTTTTAAATGTACAGTGAGATTCAGACAGTCGATCTCTTGCTCAGCATAAACAGACAGGACTAGTGAGTCAGGAAATACATTGTTACAGAGATAAAAGGCAGAACCACCTCAAAATCCTCTAGATCCCTTCTCTCGCCACGGTTGCAGAACACAACACACACACACGCGCACACACACACACAAGCAGTAAAAGTTCTGCCTTTGGATCTTGTGGGTCCCTCTTCATCCTTTTTGATGGGTTCATAAAGACAGCAAGATTGAACAACATGAATATTGCACAGGGTTCATTCCTATTTAACTGTTTGCAAAGCAAATCAAAGAGTAGAATAGATATAAGATGCTGCTTGAGAGATTAGTCAGATTACTGATTTGAGGTGTCAGCCGGCCACAGTGGGTGGTGGTTACTTTGAAAATAACAGTTGCTTTAACAGTTTTTACTAGACCATTTTTATTCACCAATCATGTAAAACAAATACATCAAAATAAAACAATTTTGCATTTGCAAAACGGTTTAGGGTTAGGGTTAGGTTAACAAACTGAAGAACTTCAAAATTCTCAACTGTAAGCATCACATTTCTTGTCTTAAGTCACTTATCTATGTTCTTGCTGTAGCCAGCACCTGTAGATAAAGATTTTTTTCCCTTTGATCTACATTTGCCATGTCTGGTTTTGATTCACCTACAACTAAAATAAATTAATAAATAAATTTGATAAATACAACTACTGAAAATAAAGCCATGATTAATGGTAGCTTAATCGGCTCCATTGCACTGCGTTGTGGAGAAACAAAGTTTAAACTAAAACATGAGTAACGCTGAAGTCCTCAAAAGGTAGTTTGAATCAAAAGTACACATTTTTCACACTTGTGAGTGTAACTTCATGTTAGCCCTCTGTCTTTGAGAGAGGACTCCGATTCTAGTCAGTGTCAGTTGTGTGCGAGTACACAGTTACCGTACACACTGGCCAAGTAGTCACCAGTTACAAAGCATTTCCCTGGAGGCTGGTGTTTACATCCTATCCTCATGTAATGTAGGCAAAGGGATTAGATTAGAACACTGTATTATGACTGCAGGCGACATTATGATTTTAAAAGTCCAGTGCCATTCTTTAGCAGTGTTGCATTTCGTATAATATGCCAACTACAGGCCACAGAGAGCCACTACTGCTTTACTGCTGTGTTTTGGCCTAGTTTTGTTTATTTCATAGCTCTGGAGGGTTCTCTATCAGCTCTGCGCAGCTCCTCCCACCTGTTATGTTCCAAACACTGGTCCACTACCATCCATTGTCATTATACTTCCATTGATTTCTCTCTGTGCTGACTTCACTAACAAGCACAGGGAATGAAAGTGAAAAGTGGGATACTCTGTGTTGTGTAGGGAACATGACCTATTTACCCACCCACTCCCATCAGTTGAGTCATGTCTCCTGTCGTGTCACTTCCAGCTTAGTCGATCTGTTCCACCTAACACATCAGGCATTTAAGTATACAGAAATAATCCATGCCAATCTGAACCATGCAATCGCACTGGCATGTTTACACACATTCTGATCTTTTTTTATAAACACACACAATCATTTGAACCTCAAGTGTGGCGCCATAGATTTGGAATCCACATACGACCATTCATCAGTTACTGTATACACACCAGCTGAGGAAGCATTATACTCTGTGCAGCTTCCTTGTCTCTCTGATCTGCAGTGAGGCATCATGAGACATCACTGCACCATACTCCCCCCACCAGGGGAATGAAACCCATAACACCTTCCTTGAGGAAATGCATCGGTGGCGGGGGAAATCCAGAGTGTGTGGCCGGACTAAAATGAGCTTCATTAATGTTCACATCCAGTTCGCTGCACTGCACATTTGACCTCATTGCATAATATTCACAGCTATTCTTGAGGCCAGACAAGGGAAGTGATGGGGTTATTCTGAGGACAGAGATCTGGTTAATGGACAAATACTTGCATGAAAGAGACGACAGACACCTACACAAGAGTCTGCGTTTCCCTCCAGCAAGAAAGCACAATTTTTTTCTCCATTAAAACTTTATTTTTTTTGCTATTTCTAAATCAAGACACCATGTTAGCTATAGTTTAAATTTCAAGAATAGCTTAGTTTGTGCTTTCATGATCCTCATTAGGAAGTGTCCATCACCTAAGATGACAATTGCGTCCAATATTAGGGACTTGTAAAAAAAGACACAAACATGACCTTGTAGTCTGTGCCCGTCTCAAAGCTTTCCTTTGTGTCTCCATCAGTAAGAAGACAGTTTAAGCCAGCTGGTGTCTGAGATGAAGCCTTTAATCTCACTCCATTTCTTTCCTTGATGTGTCATACTGGTGGGGGATATGTAGGACAACATCACTTCACTTACTGTATTCTGGGACTAAGACTGTTCTTGCTAGACAGGGTAAAATTAGCATGGAGTTATTAATACAAACTTTCAGAAAGTCTGCGCTTCTTTATTTTGGCTGTAGCACACTTCCTTGATTTCTCTTTGATACCAGATGTTCCTCTTCACTGTGACAAGAGCCCATTTCCTGGGTGTGCTCTGGTTAATAGAGGAGGGATAACTTGAAAGAGAATAAAAGTGATTTTGTTACTTATGGTCTTTCAACTCCTAAATGCTGTCTCTCTTTTGCTTTCCCACCGTGATGGATATCGCCAAAGGGCCTCCATTGACTCACCATCTATGATTCACACATGTGACTGTTCAGTCATCCATTTTGGCAAGGGAGCATCTCCCGCACTTGATTTCCTCCTCCGGCTACCTCCTGTTGTGATGCTGGCAATGATAGATACTGGATGTTGTTCTGATGACAGTCATTTAGAGACTCATGTTAGATTTGGCAGGCTGGTCACTGTGTGTCTGTTATGTGTGTGTTTGCTTCTCATTGAATTATGTATACACAAGTGTATAAGTGCATGCTGTATGATCTTATCTTCCTCTTGCTCATCCTCAGCTGGCTGATGGAAAAGTAATGTGGCATCAGAGACTGTAGCTAACCTAGAAACAGGCTTCATGTGCACCAAGCTATTTGTGTATATCACCAAAACGACATTATTTGAAGCCTGGATGTTGCTTTGAACTTGGTCCTCAGCCTTCTATGTAACTAAAGTGCTTTCCATATAATGTGAACTGAGTCCTGTTTATTGAATCAACCTTGTAATGTGGCTTTAGTTCTGTAAGACCTACTGCTGTTTAAAGTATTTACACTGTCTAGGACTCCCTGCACAGCAATCAGTCACAGGGGCTTTTAGCCACCTTCCTCCGGCTTACAACTACATTGGTTATGATTCACCCACAATCCCCCAGGGGACCTGAGAGCTGCGGGGTCATGATATTGGCAGACACATCCACACACATTGCACACAAGATGCATCCACGTACACACACAGATATTACATTTCAATTTCCATTAGTGGAGCAAACAGAACTGTAGCTCGCTGACATCATCTCATTGATGTTTCATAACCGATCCAAGCGTTGAATAAACCAGCCTCTTTTTTTCATGTTTCTGTTCATGGTGCCTGAGGGACAAAGAGGACATGCTAGACTTTGTTAATCAGCCTTTTTTTTTTTTTAATCAGAGGGGTTCACCTCCAAGGTCTTCAAGGTCTGTGACCTGGAGCTTTATAGTAAAGTATTGCCAAACATCTCCATCTTATTTGAAGTCATAACTGAAACAAGGGTCAGCTGGTTAGAGGACAAGAGGAATAGAGAGCCTGTGTGGCCTGTAGCTTTAACTCTTGTATGTGTCGGGATTATGAGAGCACATTGCTGGTACAGCATTAGTCATTCTGAGCAGGCTGCTGTCTGAATCCTGGCCATTTCACACACCGTTTGGTGCCTCTGATTGAGATTTCTCCACGTCATTACAGCCTAGGCAGTCACACACACACACACACATTCACACACACGTACACACACACATATTCTGACACAAAGAATGCAGAGGCCACAGTGTTTGGGAGCCCACAGTACGCCTCCAAGCTAAATTACGTACTACACATGCAATTATAAACTAAGAATTGACAACTTGTAGAGTTAAGCTTGTGTAAATACATTCCCTGGTGTATTGGTGTCTCATTCAGTGATTGCTGTTAAAAGGTATACCAAGCACCTGCAAGGGACTAATAATTTTGTCTACTCTCAAACACAGATATGTGGATTGTTATCTCTTGATTGACAGTACAGGTTGAAGAGGAACATGTAAAATTGCTGTAAAATCCATTTTGATATTAGCATTTGTGTTCTGTTCTTTAATCAGGATGTACTATCTAGCTCAAACTGTATCATTTTATTTAAATTACTTTTTGAAAATAGAGAATATTGAATCATTTCTTGTCCACAAATAAAATGATCAACTGAGTACAGCACTCAGTGAAAAGCAAAAACATGTACCAACTCATTCTCATTATGTCCTAGTGCTGGTGGTGTTCAGTGACCCTCTTATAATCACAATAACAGCATGTCTTGTAGTAAGTGGTTAAAATGTCTTATTTACATAATTAAATAACTAAATATTTACGTCATATTTTATATTTAGCTGTGAAGGTTCAGATTGCAAATAAACATTATGGATGAAATATATTCAGCATTGTGCCTCTTCAACAATTTCCATCATTATCAGTCAAACTGTTACAAAGTGTCTGGCAGGTGTTCAGTTCTTGAAACTGCTTCAGTACTCTGTTTCACTGCCATATTTAGCTTTTATTGATGTATAAAATAGAATTTTGTTCCTTTTGCTTGGGTAAAAAAAAAAAAAAGATCTGTATTTATTTTCTCTGTGTGAGAGATTCTAAGGCAGTGCTGATCAGATGACAAAGACTTTGAAGCCAGTTGTTATACAAAAGGTGAGAGGTTAAATGACAAATGGCAGGCGTTCTGTCTGCTCCTAATTAGTTTCAGCGTTTTTAAGTGAGATGAAGATGGAACCGGTGGTGGTTTAATGAGGAGCAGACTGGCACACAGCGCAGACATCATCTGAACGATATATCTATTTGATGTTATTTTCGCTGCGATTAAAAACATGCAAGCTTACCCTGCCAATAAATAACAATCTTTTAAAACTTTCTGGCACTTTCAACACGAGATGAAACACCGAATAAGGAAGCAACACAACTGATGAACAATGAGGGTTTTTTCTCTGCACTCAGCCTGCACGCATATTTGTCCCAACGGTGGAGATCATCCTGGTTTAGCCGCTGGGAGAAATAATGTACTCGGGTTTCAGTCTACTAACCTCTTGTTTTTGTGTTCTCAACACAGCCCTCTGGTTCTAAAGGGGTGTTATAGATCACACAATCATTGCCATGGGCTTGCCATGTCAGCCATGACTGTGTTCTAGCCCCCCTCCCCTACTGGAACCTTGAGTGACTGATGGTTTCTTGTTCTGCAATACCCAACCCCCATTCTCAGAGCACATTATCTCTCTCTCTCTCTCTCATTCTGTCTCTATCTTTCACACACACCATCTTACGTATGTGCAGTCTCCATGGTAACGCGTGGTATCACTATGGCACCGGTGGCCTAGCATGCTGCAAGCTGCTGTTGTCGTGGATTTACTGTACCAGTGCACACACAAAGAGCAGACAGCCAGGAGAGTGCTGCCAAGAGGCTGTATGGTTTTAGCAGCGTCCCTTTGAGCTTATCAGAGATCATTCCTTTTTCCCCTGATAATATTTCCCTTCATCCCCTCACACGGAGGTTAAACTAAAAATCCTGCTTTTTCAGATTGCAATGATGATATGTGGAGATATTAATTTAGTCTGACATTAAATATTCGATATAATCACGAGCACAATCCAAGTATGCAACTTTGCCCTCTATTAAACACTATGAGCAAGGTTAACCTCCCCATTTATTCAGTGTTTGCCCTTGGAGGCCTCTTTTCTCTCTGAATTTAGAAATTCATTAAACCCTCGGTGTTATCATGACAGCCTCGGGATATTAATAAGAAGAGATGGCTTTAATTGTTTGGTTATATTTAATAATACAAAGGTCAACATAATGCTCAACCTTGGCAGCAAAAAGGCCCGTCTTCTCCTTTTTCTCTGGAGTTCTGCACTCTAGTGGCCAGTGGTGGCAAAAGCAGCAGGGTGCTGCGACCCTTTGGGTCTGTGTGAAGTCCTGCGGTCCTCGCTCTGTTACGGTAGATGTATATACAGATCAAAAGGTACTTCTTGTAAAACTATACAGTTTAAGGAAGGGCAAATGCTACCCCTCCTCTCAACCCTTTTCTATGACAGCAGAAGGTGCAGGTGAAGTAGGAGAAGAAACATCTTTTAGCAGCAATGCCTGTATTGTATCAAATAGACACATGCACTATCTATACATGCATTTTAGTACGATGTATTCAAAAATAAAAATTGTTGTATGCAGGTTGTATTTAATGTACTACTATGTCTACCGTAATTGCATCATGACTTTAGACATAATTGTTTTCCATTCTCTCATTAAATGTGTGTGTGTGTGTGTGTGTGTGTGTGTGTGTCTGTGTGTACTAGTGTGTCAGTGTGTGAGCACAGTACAGTGAAGGTGCCCCCGGGAGGCCACAGTAGACGGGCATTCTGGGGCACTACAGTAATTAATGTACCCATGGCACATTGCTACACAAGCAACCAAAGCACACACACACACACACACACAGCATGGGAGAAGTTTCTGTGTGTGTGCGTGTGTGTGTGTGTGTGTGTGTAAGTGAATGTCTTTGTGCGTCCTTGTGCCTTTCTTGCTCGTCTTCCTTATTTACAGAGTCTAATAGAGGTGTTGGTTACAGAGGTCACTACTTGTGTCTGTATTTTTTTAGATGGAAACATTATTTGCATTTGGATTAAACCAGAGATCGCTGCTTTTCCTCTTTGCTGGGTCTGATTTTTGGATGGCAGAGTTCATGTAGTATGCAATGATCTTCAGACAACTCCCACTTGCACATGAGCATACTATATAGATCTGTGGTAGACTTCCAATGAGCCAAATATAGTCCACAAATATACCAAAGATGACAAAAGAGCACTATTTTCTTCTGAGGCTTCTGCATGCAAAAGCTACAGAACAAATTATGATAGAACAATCTGTGTAATATATATGATTAATTTATATATTATATATATTTGTGCCTTTTAAAAGATTATACCTAAATGTAAGAATATCCACTCCTAAAGCCTTCTTGTTTATTTCAAATATGACTTTCTCCTTTATTTATCTTACCAGTTTCACTTGTGCTATTGAATTCTATTTTGTATTTTTCTTTCTCCATCAAACAAGCTGCACAGGATGCAGAAACAGCAAGACAGACATTATCAGGCTTATACACATTTTCACTTTCTTTAGTATCATCTTAGGTGTTTGATTAGTGCCGCTGTTGCACAGTTCAGCCTAACTCTCATCCCCTCTCTCTGTGTCCTCCTAACTGTCAGCGATAAACCCCGCCATCCTCCTGTAGGGCAAAACTGCCTGCTTGAGTGATGGTCTGGATTTACCAGTGGTGGTACGACTGAAGCAAAACCTGGGATCCTGCTTTTGTTAGCGCAGAGATCTGTCTGATCGTGTTTGCACAGGGCAGAAGTAGAGGTATTGGTTAGTACCAGGCAGGGACACTGTGTGCTGTGGTGTAAATCAGGGAGATGTATAGAGGTTCATTATGCACATTTCTGAGAGTGAACCAGTAATGTATATCACCGGGTTGGACCGTAGTATATTTACTGTATAGTGGCATCATCAACTATTGCTGTGCTGCTGAAGGAAAGGTCACATTTACAGGGAACTGCACTTTGAATTGCCTTGTTGCTGAAAGGTGCTATACAAATAAACTTTCCCTGATTTAAGAAAGGAATTTCTGAGATTAGATACAGAATACGGCACATATAATAAACACTCTTTCTAAAATGTGACAACAGTGGTGGTTTTAGTAATTGTTGATTCTCTTTTAGTTTTCTGACACAAGCTACTCCTATTGTATTTGCCCTGCAAGGATTTCTTCGAGATCCCAGTCTCGAAGAAATCCTTTTGATGAATTTTTCCAAATATCAAATAAAAGCAAAAGTAAAATCTCGTCTCGACACATGTTATTACAGCAACAGCCACCCTTTAGCTACCGTAACTTTTGTTAGTTGCCAGAATTTGATGCCATTACTAACTAAAAGCAAAAAAAAAAGTGATTACTGATTGATGTTATGTAAGAAAACATTTACAATTCATCTACCAAATAAATTGGATATCTCTATCCAATTTAAAAATTGTTTTAGTTTGAGGCTTCAATATTTTTTGTGTCAGAAAGAGTTCAACATTAAAATTAACTTGTTCAGAAATAATTTCTCAGTTATTTCTGTGTTTGTCCATACAAGAAGGGGGTCCTTTAACAGCAATATGGATCAGCTAATGGATATTAACTTACTGTAATTTCACTAAATAAGCTTAAACCACTGTGTTTATTGATTGTTTTCTACATTTTTTGAGTGAACAGACAGTTACAGTCATAACAGATTACAGTTTGTTTTGACTTGGTCAGACAAGCCTATGTGATTTTCAAGAAACCTTCCGACTGTGCCCTTGTGGTGGTGAACCAGAGGACACAAAGTCATAATAACCTTTTATTATGGCCTTTCTGTGCATGTATGGTACATAAGTGTTTACTCTCCATCACAGTAAAAATTGCCCTTATGGGTATTATTGCTTCTGTATATTAAGTCACCAGTTGTTCTTTAGATAATGATGATATAAAGCAAAGTTTAACCTTCAAACAACCTATAGTGCCCATCTTTTCTTAGAATATGTGAGTTAATGGTTAGACTGTTCCGGCAAAGATCACTCCCTCTTTCTGCCATTATGGAGAGCCATTTATGGAGCATATCAATGACAATGAAAGGGAAAACAAATGCTCTTATCTCTATAGTATGCTTCATGTAATTTATGCTACATCCCTTATTAATCAATACACTGGTATTGACCACTGAACAATTTATATCCCTATGTAGAGATTTAGGCTTTCAATACATAACCACAAAAATAAATTAACCTTTTATAAGGGCAGAAAAGTACTTGCTTCTGCATGGTTGACTGGTCAGCATAGTATTTTCACAGTATAATAAGGTATTGATTTCTTGTTTCACTCAGGTATTTGTATATATTGTATAGCTGTTTATAAAGGTGCTGCAATTCCGCACTACTTTAAATTCCACACTTATTGATTAATATTCATGTGTGTAGCTCTCAGTTTTTATTTGTGAATCTGAAATGGACTGCACTTGTGCTGCCATTTAGAGACAAATACTGGGAGTGCTGTATAAATAGTGAATAATTGTGACTTTATCTGTGAAATGAGGGCATTTTTTGATTCACAACTATAAGCTCAACATTAAATGAAGCTCATTTACATATTAAAATGATGCCAGTCAAGCTCAAAGAGTCAGACCCTAATTTGATGTGATTGTGATTAAATAATTAATTTAAGTTATGATGCTCTGCTTAGAGTGATACATGTCTAATATACTGTATGTTGCATATTAAATATGAGGATTTTCCCTTTAGGATGGACATACTACTCTTGATAGCCAGTCCACTTGCTCCCTCTAGTGTTCACAACAGTGTATAGTCAGCGAGAGTACACCAACCCTCAGGGGCACTTATAGTGAGCCTCACTATATCTAATTATTTAGTCTATCATTGCAGTGCATCAATAAAACTGCTTTCACTTTGAAGCCAGTTTGTCACCACGTCTATAAAGAGATATACTTTAACTTTACTTACAGGCCTAACATAATTGGACTTAATTTGAAATATAAGCATACCAAGAGACCACACATCATGGACAGTAATCTATGCCGTGGTGCTGATAAATAATCCCTTGTCATATTTGGTCAATCTCAGTATTAGCTGGAAGATTTGTAGAAACTGCCTCTACAGTCTCACAGGACAGAGAATTGTCCTTGTTAAAAACACTTTGTCTAATGCATACTAAGGCCTGTTGTTGTCTCGGTCGTTTGTATATCGATATTTTTTTCAGTCGAAAGTGGAAAGGCCTGTATAACCGGTTTAGTCAACGCATTATCGGATCATTTTACATAATTTTTTGTAATATGAGAGCAAAGTCTTCTCTGCCCCAAGAAGGAAGTACAATCTCAGGCTGCATTTTCAATCACTTTTCCTCAATCTGACCCCGCCGAGCGCCGCCACACATCGGACATACGCCCGTGTTTGTCCGGATCAACAAGACCTCTAAATGAATGTTTAATGAGCATTTTACATCTTCCTGTTGATGGCCACGCCTCGATGCTTTCTTCTCCACTATACGCCTCTGACAGTTGTCTGGCTTGAACTTTGCTGAATGTAGACTACTCGCCTTCACTTCACCACCCGAGGACTGCAAGTATCCGAGCCACTGCTTTGGTTTAGCTGTAGAGAATCATGACTTTTCCCTTGAGAAAATCTGTATCAGGTAGGTTGCTGCTCTTCTTGAAGAATTTATGCTGTACTTGTTTTGTGTTTTTACTTCAAATTATGTTTAAGTGTTATTTAGACAAATCCTCCCAAGTTATCTTGAGTGAAATGGTTTATGAAGTTATGCTTTTTAGTAGTGCTTGTAGTAGTGTTTTATTCTATTGATAAGTGATTGATTTTCTTGTTACTCTGCAATAGTTAACCGCCTTGGAGCTGTCCATGGTGCTGAAGTGCAGATGCCTTAAGCGCTTGACAGTTTGTCTTCATTGTTTTGCTCTGGAGTGTTGATGCTGTTTGGTTAAGAGCTTTTCGACTGGGTTTATTCAGAACACGTGTAGGAGGTTTATATTTTAACTGTAATGTTTAGTTTACAGAATTATGGCAATATTTACTGCATTTCCATTTCGCAAGATGTCAGACTTTATTTTGCGACGCCTCATCTTTAAACAAGGCATAATGCATAATCCTGAGGTGTGTTACTGACTGTCTTATTATTAATCAGAGGTAATAAATAAAACGTCTACAACAGTTTTGATTTGAGGACTGTAGATGGCACCATTGGTTAGGCTTTAACTGTGCTCTGTCCAGGACTGAAGAAAAGCCTGGGAGTGAAGAGGATGACAGTATCGGGTCGGAAATGACAGTCACATTAGTGTCAGAGCAAAACCCTTGGTTTTAGGTTTATACTGCGGCTAAAAAAAAAAAAAAATAGCGTCGACTCTAGCTTTTTAGGTTGGCATTTTCATCGTGTAAAATCGTAATAGCCTTCTGTAAAAGTTACGTGAGGATAGACGTCTTAAAGGTGGAAAGGCACAGGTTTTTATATGTTTCCTGAGTTATATTAATTATGTGGGAGTTTATCATTGGCTTAAGGCTGTTTGCTTCTTATTTCATCACACTACTTATTCCTCAGTATTCGTCTTAAACACCGCTGACGTCTGATGGTGGCTACCTGCTGTCTCTCTCAGTGATCTTGATGTTAAAACGGGCAATATAATTATAGTAGTTGTTATTCAGTCAATCATGTTTTAAGGCAGGAAATTCATGTAGTCTACGGCTGGTCGCTCACCCTCACCCAAGTTTGAAAAATACATATAAAGCCTAATTGTAAACGTTCTTTTCCGTGACTTTATGTCCACTGTTGTCTATTAAACATCCGTATCTGTGATATTGTGATATCCCCCATCTCTATCTTTTTCCTATTTGCCATCTCCCCACCCCATCTCCTTTACGCCGTTTGATATGAAATTTGAAATATCACAGATGACGGCCTACATGGAGATATTCATTTTTCTAACTCACATGCACTGCCCTGCACACTGACAGGGTTTAGTGTCTCTGTAGTTACACTCCCTGTCCTCTCTCTCCTCCCCACTGCTCATTCTCCAGGTTGTAGGTGGGATGCTCTCAGCAGCACATTGAGTCTGTGCTTTGCGTTGGGCTCGGATACTGCATCCAGAATGAGGCGCCTCCTGCTATTACATTGCGTTGCCTCGATTCAACAAAAGAGAGAAAACAAATGGAATCTCCTTAGTGATTCGCTCACATCCTCTGCGCTGTCTTTCTAAAACGCGGTGTAAGTCTCTTTCTTACAGCAGCAGCAGCAGCTTCAGCAGGGCATTAGGCAAACTGCAAACATTTTCCCGGCGTCTGCAAACAGGTGTTTCCATCCTATGGCTGCGCATTAAGCTTCATTCACGACTACCTGTCTACTCGACTACCATGTGCGCGGCCATGTAGTTCAATGGAAACCGCTTACAGAGAATGGCTTTGTGCGTATTTGTTTTGATGCCGAGAAAATGACACAGTTGGAGGAACATGCAACGTGCTGTGGTGAAACTCTTTGTACAGCTTCACGGTGGAACGTTTTGTTTTTATTTTTGGTTAAGTTTCACTTTTTTCTCGGAGATACAACGGACAATTCCTGAATAACGCCCAAATTTACGAAAAAAAATGATTCATTTGGACATCATCTAACGGGCTTTACCGCACTACTGGGACTGTTTCATTGTCTACTATTTATTGTCCACTTTGCAAATTCCTTGTTATTTAACGAACCGTGGTAGTTGTCACCACTGCTCCTGGACGGTTTCTCTCAAAACTCAGTTTTCTGGATTCAAAGGGGGTGATTATTTTCACTCTACTCCGGAAGTTTTTTCCACAGCGCTGCCAAACTGGCCATGGCTGCAGCGATTGCCAGCTCCCTCATAAGGCAGAAAAGGCAGGCCAGGGAGCGGGAGAAGTCTAATGCCTGCCGCTGCGTAAGCAGCCCCAGTAAAACCAAAGGAGCCTGTGAAAAACCTAGTCGACTGAACGTTTTCTCCCGGGTCAAACTCTTTGGCTCCAAGAAGAGACGAAGGAGGCGACCAGGTCTGTTGTGCAGTTTCATCAGGCCATTATCCTTACGATCACTAACTCCTCATCTATTATAGGGAGCCATTGTATTTCAAAACTCACCTTAAAAGATAGTATATACAAACTACTGCTCTGTTTTTGTGTAAGATTCAAAAGATTAATGACTCTGCCAAAGTTGGTGGGAGAATGAGGGGGCTCCCTTATGAGGTTTGTCCACAGAGAAATCACCTTTAGTGTCTAAGGCTGTGCTGAGGGATATATTAAACTGATGCTTCATCTTTCACAGTCTACTTAATCACACTACAATGGACTAGATACACAAACGTGCTTATTAATTAGATTAATTAGATTTTGGAAATCACTAAAGGCTTCACTGTCACTACAAGGCATTGCCAGTGGTGTATCCAGGAAATTTTGACTGGGGTGGGCAAGATGGGACACAGAGTCTGTGGGGTGGCCATGGCATAGTGAACCTTAATGAATGGCAGGTGATCAATGTAAACAAAATAAATGTACAAATGTACAAATAGAGATGTTCAATGCATTGCATTGCTTCAACGTAGGCACACATAAATCATAATTGAATTCCAAAATTTGTGTTAGCATCCATTGTAATGTGTGTACTCAAAGCCAGGTTGTTGTTTTTACATTTTATTATACAGCCATGCTGACCACCCACAACTAAAGTTATTATTACAACCTAGAACAGCACTAATATGCAACTACCATTCTTTGCAGTTTTCTGTTCCATGTTCATTATGTTTTCCATTTATACACTCACACCTTTCCACCCATGTGATAAATAAAACTTGAGTTGAGTTGGTCAGGATAGGCTACACATCTTCTAAGAGCTGTTTTCCTCCAGTGGAGTAAATAAATATTACAGGTTCAGAATGAAGCTCTGGGTCCAAACTGGTACAACACATTTATTCACAGTAGTTACCTGTGCAAGACATATTTAAAACACTTGTGTGTACAGAGTAGAACACAAATTACAGTATACAGCATTGAACAGTATAACACAATTATAATAGATTTATAATATATATGAAGAATGTGATGAAGAGGACACTGAGCAGCTTCCAGGTGCCACCAGAACAGAACAGGACCTGAGCCACGTGAACTCCATCAACATGGAGACCTGGCCGGAGAAGAGACAAGAAAAGGCATTATTCATACAGGAGAGAGAGAAGGATAAAGGCATCATTCAGAGAGAGAGAGACATGAAGTGAGGCTGAACTGCTGCAGGATGATGAACCAGATCCAAAACTACAGGACATGGCACCAACAGCCAGGGAAGCAGAACGGTTCCAGGATGGATGCTGGTCCAGCAAGAGATACCTTAGAAACAAGAGAGGACAGGAGGAGAAAATAGGGAGAGATGAGTTAGGGGCACACAGCTCAGACACCCATGTGCTTGTGGAACAAACAAACAGAAGGTTAGAGAAATGCAATGGTTATCAGAACGGTTGTAATAATCAATAATTTTGTCAGCAGGACAGTGCTTAATGAACTCATTGAGACAGAAACCGACCTGCCGTGCAGTACAAGGTCGTGTTTCATATCATTGTGGTGTCAACTCAGCTTGCATTGGCTCTACTATCTCTGAACATCTACCTGTGTAAACTATACCTGAACATTTTCTGCACAAAACAGAAACAATATTAAGCATACACAATCATAAAGATATTTTCTCATCAGCATGAGTAACACTCTCAACTAATGGAAAACATCACATTACACCTTTAACTGTGTTCGTTGAATGACCTCGGCAGTCTAACCAGCCCTGTTGGCTAAGAAATATAATAAACTTCATTTTCCAGTCTACATCTCTACAGGCTCCCAGGTTTAACTTGGCTGGTTAACTGCCTGTATTCTAGCAATAATCTCACTCTTATACTCTCTGAACATAAATAACATTATCTACATGACACAGTAAAACGCTATTAACAAAACTGAACAAACTACTGTGGTGGGTGTAAACTAAACACTTCACAGGCTTTGTTGTATCGAAATGGCTGTTAATGCTGTCTATTAACACACATTAGACTGTGAATAACATATGCTAATCGCCAATGCTAATTGCTAGTGTGAAACGCTAATGCTTCCAGCACATACACATATCTAGGCCCCACATGTACATCCAAATCCACATTGTATGCACCTCCAAAGCAATGTCCACAACACTTACAGTACAGGTGTTCACTCTATTTTTTCACTATAACAGTCACATTATACTTTTCTTACCTGTGCAAAACATATTTAAAACAGTTGTCAGCATGTTATTCATATTATTGTGGCATTAGCTCAGCCTGCGGTCACTGTGACCGGAGTCCATCATGTATTTTCGAATTCAAGACTTGCTTTTTTCTGACTTGTGGTGAAAAGTTCACAGACTAGAGATCAGCTCTCACGGCCTCAGTCCTACCATCACTATTGTTATTGGAAATGGTAAACTGGCCCTTAATCAGCTGATCAGCTGTAATCATTGATTGATTGATCAGCATCTGTCCTGCCTTATTGTGTTAATGAACTTGACCAACGACCATGGTCAGATCAGGTGGCCAGTAAGATTTTAGGAGTGTCCGTGGCCACCGTGTTATTTTTTTTTCCACCAGCATTCTGCAAACACCCATCCCTACTCTGCCTCTGAATGGCCCTGACCCTGATATTCTTACCCTTACCCTAACCATCTCCCTACTCATGCCTAACCAATGAAGGCAACGGGCACTAGCCAATCAGAGGCAGGGTAGGTTGGGTCTTCGCAGAATGGGGGTAGGAAAAAAAAAGGCGTGGCCACCCCTTAAATCACCATTAGTCACTGCTCACTCTCAAAATTAAATTGAATAATCAGCGTTTGTTTTTTTAAGTCTCCAAAATGGATTGTGACTTTTGATACATGGTACGCATATGTTGACTATAATTTAAATATAATTTAATGATTAATCTAGAAGAAGGAGAAATTCCTAACTTTTATGTAGAATTTTAAGCAGACCTCATAATAAGCTCAATAAATATCAGTTCTTAGTCACTTACTGAAAAAACTACTTGTCACATAAGAAGAATTAAGTGATATGTGGTTTCTGAGCTCCAAGTGAAATGATAACTTTTAAGTGTATCCCCAGAGATCTGAGCCAGCTCTTATGAAAGTATTCCTATTATAGCAATGACAATGAAAGGTGTGTGGCAGTCTCTTTGGTCCAAAGCACTCACAGCCTCACAAATCCAGTGCACAAGTGACCACAGCTGCATTTCTGATCTGGTCACATCTCTCACAGGCCCGAAGCCCACCGTTTGTCAGTTGTGTCAGTTACTTGATGTCTGCAGACATGATGACTGCACTGCCTGACTAAGCGAGCTCTGCTTTTTTATTTAATTCCATCCACTTTCATTCATTTAAAAGCTGTCTTATAACACTGCATATGATGCACCTGGAAGTTAAGGTGCATTTTTATGCAATAGTATAACTAACATACAGTTTTTGCTCCCCTCTCACTCCCAATTTACATTTCTATCCTGTGGAGGAAGCAATGAGTGCCAAGGAGAAGGCGTTGTCTGTGTGCGACTTACACATGGTGTCTCACCAAACACAAAGAACTGGCCACAGTGTGGACTGTCAGCATATGTTGTTTATTTGGTAGTGTGCAAACCGTCTCGGTCGTGTGTGTGGTTATAACACATGCTGACATAATGCACATTCCTCAATGTGTGTGTAAAAAGCGCCCAATTGTAGATCCGATGCATATCTTCAAGCTGCGATACCTTTTTTTTATCTAGTTGACACAACTCAGTAATGAAATTTACAAAGTCAAAATCATCACAATATTCCCAGTATACGCACTGGATAAACCTTCAATGCAGCAAAAGTAACCTTAGTGAGGCTAGAAATGGCAGTACTGAAAGGTAAGTGAGATGAAAGGATAGATGAAAGGTGTGGTAAACCACTTTAAAGGACACTCCACAAGGGACAGTAACCAGGGAATGGAGAGCACTTAGCTCTTATCAGACATTACACTGATGTAAGACAGACTGCCCAGTCACTTCAAAAGTAAATGTAAATGCTCTGCTACTTAAAACTATTGTTTTTTTAAACTTATTGAGGCTGAGTTTTTTATTTTGCTATATTAGCATATAGCTTTTGCCCATTTGATTAGTAAAACTATTGCTATTCCCATTACTCTACATTTGGTTGTGTCCTCTGAGATATTTGAAAAGCAGCTCCTTCATTATTTCAAAATTTGCGATAGATTCATCACAAGTGCCATTATTTGGACCAAAATTTGATTATTTTTCTGGCATTATACCTATATTGAACAATTCACTGTAGAGAGTGACTGGAAGCATTGAAAGAGAAAGAGAGGATGACCTGCAAGAATTTTCCTCAGCCATCTTAGATCATTGAGCCACCACAGAGCCCCTAAAGCCATTTTTAAATTCGATATCATTTGCTCTTGACCATCTATGGCGTTATTTTTCTCAGTTGTCAAGCACCACTGTTCCACTTTAGAGAAAGGACAGAAGCAGTTTGCCAGTGTGGACACATCAACATTGATAAAGCTGTAGCTCTTAGAATTTTAGCCATCTAAATGCTATTACTGCACTATCAATTTTTTTGGCTGATGTTACAATTCTCCTTTCAACCTTCATAGCTGAGGAGTAAAGCTCAAAGCAAACAAAGTTCAAAATTCTCTCTCAAAATACAAATAGCATATTTTTTTTTCCAGATCTCAGTGTTTGAATTAAAAATGTATGTTTTGGGTCATGTTTGCTTGATTCACAGATGTCTCAGCCTATCACAGTTAGCCGTGCTGATCACTGCTTTTTGCTTCAGTAACTTCCAAAATGGCAGCAAACTCAAACTGAAGCTTCAAAATGTCCCTTTTGAAAGCCGAATGGCATTATGTAGCCACATTAATGTTTTATTACAGTCTGTGGTTTCATTCTTCTGTCTTCCTGTTTCTGTTTCCCCTCTGCTTCCACAGAGCCCCAGCTGAAGGGGATTGTGACGAAGCTGTACAGTCGACAAGGTTTCCACCTGCAGCTGCAGGCAGATGGAACCATTGATGGAACAAAGGAAGAAGACAATGGTTACAGTAAGTTTCTCTCTAATCTTTTGTTCCCTCCATTTTTTTTATCACACATATACTACCATGCTGTACTGCTGGTCAGTGGGCACCTTGAACCTTTACACTGTCAATTCCGTGTATGACTTGTATTAGCTATTCACCATTTATCTCCATTACATCTGCCATCAACTTTGTGTTGACTTGAACGCCGCATTCATGCCCCTTGGTGGAGTTTCAGAGACAGTGTAGGTTTGCTGTGCTTAGATTTGATAATAAATACTTCTATTTTTGAGTGCAGTCAAACAGCATCCAAACTGTTAAAAACTACTTACTTTTATATTTATTCACTCGTGCGGATAAACAGTCTTGATTCATTGCGTAAAAACAAACAAAAAAACTTCTTCTTTCCCAGTGAATCTCAACAAATTCAAAAAGCACTGCAGTGATGTGTAGCTGTTTAATTTTGTCAACTCAAAGTCATTCTAAAGCAACCTGAACACAAATAATGATTGACTTTTTACTTCCCTACACACTGCCTCTGTGGTGAGAGCCAGTTTTGTCTTATATATATTGATACATCCCTATCATTGCCACTACACCCACCAGCTCTTTGTTTTCTAATAGACAGATTAAAGAGGAGATCAATGTAGGAGTAACAGCACAGCCACTCGTCAAGTAACAATGCACTAGAAATGGACCACTTTATAATTAGACAGTGCAGTCAACACGACATGCTTTTGAAGATTAGAACAGTGCAGTGGTTAGTGACATATATGATATCACTTTGACTCCATACCAAAACAATATTGTTGAGAAAAAGAGCTGCATGGCACACTGAAACAGGTTTGATGTACTACTTACCTTGTTATTCAGACACTTAGCGGATGTAAACACTTCTAGAGCCTTTGAATTAGTGGCTCTGTATTCAATTAGTCCCTTTGCGGTGATGGCGTGTGTATCTTACATATAAATACTAGCTCTGCGCAAGTGGGATGTTATCTAAGCAGTGCAACACCTTGTAATTTGAGTAGACTTTGTTTCCTAAATGAAATAATAGCATAGTTAAAGGGAAACTTTTTAATATATGCAAATGAACAATATTTAACTTCCCTCCCTGTTGCCTGCACCCAGAACTCCCCACTGGCATCATTTGCTGGCAAAAGTCCGCCTGATGACGCGTTTTGCATCATCCAGCTGACTTTTGCTGGACTTTTGGAGATCTGCATTAGACTACAAACTATGTTTCCTCATTTTCAGTGGTGGTGCCTTCAAGGTAAAATGTGGGTCTCCCAAAGCGCACCCGTCTACCATGTTATGCAAGCAATAGGGAAAAGCAGACCCTAAAATATCATACTGCTAAATACTTTAAAATATCAGTATATTTGGTAGAATGCTACTTTCATGATATGAGGTTGGATATTGCACTGTTGAATCAGACACAGTCTGGAAGAGGAAGCTAAGCTAAGTTGCTAATTTTTTTCTGTGATTCATCCAGAAGAGCTCTAACACAACCAAACAACTAGCTTTACAATGTAATTTTAGAGCAGAGATCTGGCATCACTATTACAACTTATGAGGGTGAATATAGTGCTGTATTATCAGACAAAACAATATGGAGGACGAAGCAACCATGGGAGCTGTAACAAGGCCAGCTGAGAGAGAGGCGCTGCAGCTGGAGAGGCTGCTGCAGCATGACCACTGGCTGCTGCAGCATGACCACTGCCCGCTCGGTGAGGATTGTCAGGGAGAATGGAAACAGACTGAAAACTCTGCGCTGCAACAAACTTTGTGGTGCTTTGGTAAACCTAACTTTGTTTTCTGACTGTGTTACCTGTAACTTGCCGCTGCATCCAGCTTTGAGCGTAATCTGGTCCGATTTATTGTCGCACAAAATAGGTAAAAGAAATAGTGGTTAGGGTGAGAAACACCAGTATGATATATCCAGACTTGATGAGGAAAAACGTTTTGTAAATAAGCCTAAGTAAAGATATATAATGCTGCTCACTTTGTCTAACTGGCTAGTCGTAAGCACATCGTGAGTAGCTCACTGGAAGCTCACTGGACAAGAAGCGTGCAATCCATTCTGGTTGTTGTAGGATTAAGAGCGTTATGGGGAATCTACAGCCTTTTTCTCAGTTTTCTCTACTCATAGGGCTCCATTTCTACCACAGAGGTGACCTAGTTTTAAGAAATCATCATATTCCCGGCGTGAATTTTTCCTTTAAGCCCGAGTAGAAATCTCTGAAATGAAAATGTTATACACACACACACATATATACAGACAATATTATACTACACTTCAAACACCAACCACCGCACCCATTATGTCTGCATGGACTCACTTTCCTGTTGACTTACATAACAACTGTCCCGCATTGGCACCAAAATAGTTTTTGAAGAGAATATTAAAGAGTGCTGCTGAATAGGAAAAGGAGAAAGAGTGAAGCTCTTTGCACTGCTCCAAAAATAGCGTTGTTAGGCGCTGGGTGCGCTTGTCTCCATGGTGACGGAGAGCGCAGTCCTCTTGGAGCTACTGGTGTCTTGTGATGGTGGGAGAGGACCTACTCAAATGTGCACACACATGCACACACACACAAAACCAAGGATTTGATCTTTGCTACTGTAGCTTGCTGAGGCGACAGACTGGCTGTGGTAATAAAGGAGTTTGATATTTCTGTGACATTTTCATTAAGAAGGCAAACAATATCAGAAATAACAAATCCAAGTCTCGTAAATCCCAGTGATTTCCCTCCCATTTCACACAATATCAACCAAACTGTGAGGCCACTCCAAGTTCTTTAATTTGAAAAAAGATGTTCAAATTGCAATTCGTTCTCAATTTCCACTCTTGTCTTTGTAAACAGATTCAAAGGTTTGTTATAATGCCCAGTTTTCCAAATTTACTGTCAGCAAGAATGAAGATACAGCAGCTCCCAAAATCAGGCAAATAAATTGGGCACATCATCAAAATCATCTGATTTGTAGTTCATATACATGTAGGCTAATTTAATTGGCCACTGATTGTTTAACTACTATTTGTTTGAGTTTCAGAGGTTGACTCCTTTTGTAAATTTGCTTGTATCTATCATGTCTTTCCCTAAACATTGGACACTTTTCTGTGTTTCTAATTTAACCATAAAAGGAGTTGTCATCTTTTTTTCTAATAAACACAAAATGTGCTTTCTGTGTTTCCTCAGCATAAAGTAGTCTAAAAACAGTGTTATCCTTTCAGTCTTACATTATTTACTTAATTCAAGTCACTCTTCAAGTCACCCGATTTTCCTCGGCCAAAGAGCCACTGCATTTGAATTATAATCAGACCGCAGAAGTGTTGTGTAATGTTGTCACAACAGCTTACTTTTTAGCTCCAATACTATCTTGTGCTGTCATACTCAGGCTGCTCTAATTGCAGGCATTCTTCTCTCAGAATGAGTAAGAGATAGGATAAATGTTTAAAATGTGCTTAGCCATTGCTGGGAACCTTCAGGTTTATTGTCACACTGAATTGCTCATGACTCCTGGGCTGTTAGTGGGTGGAACTGAGACACGGAGACAGCCTGCAAGCAATCGTGAAAACTGTACCTCAGGCCTCCTCACCCTTCTTATTCATTGTGCCTCTCTGCACCAGGAAAGGTCTGTGAGTGGGTAGCAGCCCTGTCACCCTCTTCAGTGTGCTCAGGTGTTTCTAGGAGGCAGGAAGTAATTGAGTTTCCCCTCTTGAAAATCTCCATCAGTACACCGACTGGAAATCCTTCTGAAATGAAGTGGACTGCAGATGTGTACGTGTGCATTGTGGTGGGAGTATGAAGGGAGAAACCACAGTGAGCGAGGCAGAGTGAGAAAGGTGCAATTATATAGACAAGAACTGCTCATGCAGCAAGAATGTTTCAGGAGAGAAAAAAAAAATCTTCAAATCTAAAACCATGCTATACACAAGAAAAAAGGATACAAGATGTATTTACACAGATCCAAATTTTGTTTGGCATAGTAGTGAGGAAAGATTCCTTCTGAAAACACCACCTCACATCCCTGCTAGCTGGGTACACAGCAGAGACAAGATAGATCAATCAGAACAATGGTTGTGTCTGTAACCTGTAAGCATGAATTTCTGGCAAGAAATTGCTCAGCCTCTGCACTGCCGTGTTGAAGAACTCATCAGAAAGTAGCTAAAATTGTTAAAATGAATAAAAACTAGAGCTGTAACTCTTAGTTGATTAATCGGTTCATCAATCGCCAAAAAATCAATCTACAACTATTTTGATAATCAATGAAATAAAAAGTCTTTTTTAAGCAAAAATTCTCTTCTGCAATGTGTGGATTTGCAGCTTTTCTTTGTTTTATATCGTTAATAACTGAATATCTTTGGGGCTTTGACTGTTGGTTGGGCAAAACAAAACATTTGATGACATCACCTAGGACATGAAGAAAACATGATGACATTTATCAGTATTTTCTGACATTTTATAAACAAAATAATTAATTGAAAAAATAATCAGCAGATTAATAGATAATGAAAGTAATTGTTTGTTGCAGCCCTAACTAAAACAGCCCAGTTATGGCATGCTCTTTCCAAGTTCGTCTTCTCTGGGAGAACTGTGTACTCTTTATTTGTAATGATCACCTGATTTCTTTGGTCTCCCATGTCTTTAGTTTGAGACCCTCCAATCATTTGTTTAGAATTTTTTGGAAGCGATTTGTTGTGAACTTGTCATTATATAATTATGCACGTATACTAATAATAAGTATAGTTTGTATTAGGATTGACATAAGATGTTCTTAGTGCATCTGAGTGCAGAGAAGGTGCTGACACAACATTGCCTTTTGTTACCATAGTGATGGAATACAAATTTAGCATACAGATCTATCATTCGTTTGTCAGCTTTACGCATGCACAAGATTATTGTACAGTAAACCTAAAAATACTGCAGATACCAAGGTTGTAAATAGTAAGTCCTATCTGTTTGAGATATGCATTTTTCTGGCAGCATCTGTTGTACATAGCAGCCAAAGCAGGCATCACCAGATACTCTCCCAGAAAAGATAAACCAATCTGTCGTCAAGCTTGAGACTGGTGTGTCTTTCCTAGGGAGCCATCTTTTAATCAGTATACTGTTATATGGCTCTCACAAACCACTATATGTGTTTGAAAAGTGGTGCAATTTAGTGGGAGTTGAAGTTAGTTAACAAAGTAACTCAACCATATTGTACTTGAGAATTTAATTAAGGCAATTACACTGCAAAAACACTGCACCAGTAAGGAAAAGTCAGTTTCAGAAGAGAGCGTCTTTTATTTAATTACTTTATGGACACAAGTTCAGATTGTATAATGAATACGTAAAAAATGGTAAATGCTTAACATTGAGAACTCATGCTATTGGGTATTTTACTGCAGACTAGACTAAAGCACTATATGTTTGACAGTTGTTTTAGAAACGTTGCTTCTTGTAAATAGATTTGTGGGATCTTTACCTGTCCAAAATCCCAACATTCTTTTGTTGTAATTGATATACTAAGATTGTTATATTATTATAAATGTGTCACTTGGGACATGACAACAGAAATAAAAAACAGACGATTGTCTCAGAGAGAAATGGAAGACAGACAATCAGAACAAGTGAATCTGGGACTTAAATGCGTTTCCCATTGAAACAAGTATACTGTATGCTCACAATGCCTGTTTACTCTACCAAGTATTATGCATTCCTATCACTGTTGTTTACAATGAAAGCCCAGAGGGAATGGTAAATGTAAATGGATTGTATTTACAGTACTGTCTATAGCAATTTTCTACCTTAGCAGACAAAGTGCTTCTCATTCACCTCTTCACATACACACTGACACACTGATGGCGGCAGAGCTGACGTGCATGGCGCGGTCCTGACTATCGGCTGCAATCAGGGTTCAGTGTCTTGCTCAAGGACACTTTGACATGTAGACAGGAGGAGGCAGGAATTGCACCACCAATTGAACCACCAACCCTACAATTACATAGTGCACGAGCCACAACCACCCCATGAATCAGGACGTCTGCAGTGTTAAAGTGATGCAGGCAGATGAAATAGACCATCACAAAGCCTCTATAGTGCACTTAGCTCAAAGGAGATGCAGATAGGGATCTACAAAGTGGTGGAAAAGAGGACTTATAGTAAGGGCACACTATGACTCACAACTCAACTGATATGAGAATGCAAGTTTAATATTGTCTATATACAGTATATATAATGTGTCTAAACCCTGGCAGTCCCTATCCCAATGTGTCTCAACAAGCAAGAGGGAAATATCAGAAGAATGTTATCATTCTCCTGTGGATTCTAATTTATTTGGTTTTATCAAAGGGGTAAAACAAAAAATCCACAGCAGTGGTGATAGCATCACTGTTTGGGATGCCATCACCACATGGCCCATGGGTTCCCTGCCAGCATCTTATGATACCCACGTACACAATACTCATATACAGTACAGGCTGACATTAATTAGGTAGAGGTGTACCTCATTGACCAGCTGGGCTGCTGTGGCTCTCTCAGCCTCACGACTTGCACTCAGCCCCACTGGTCACAACCTGGTTTATATATGTGTGTTCTACAGAGTGAACAGAGGTGTGCAAGTGCATCCTGTTTTGCTGTGTGAATGGAGAGGCAACAAAACAACAATGCAACAACACAGCTAAAACAACTACCTCATACATTTGGGTAGTGATACCATTTATTTAAGCAAGCAGAATTTTATCAGTTAAATCGAATTTGCAAACATGCCACTAAATGTTTTGTCCTCTTTGCTGTATTTTGACCATGGAAACTGATGGCATTCAATGCCGTAATGCTGTGTCACATCAGGTCCATAGAGCAGCATTGTCAGATAACAGCATCACAACTTACATTTAGCTATACAATTTTAATTTGTCTTTATATACAATCTTTAATCTCTAAAAATTTTACATATTGTGTTTGTAATACTTAGGCTTAACTTTATACAGCCTGTGATTTCAGTTCATTTGTGTGAATATAAAACATTATAAGATGCATCAAGTCAACTTTTTCTTTGCTTCTATCTCTTGTTTCTGATTTTGTTTTTTGACAAAAAAACAAAAGCAGTGTTAATTTTGCAACTTTCGTTGTTGAACATTTCTCAGATGCTTCATATCATATGTTTCACATCTATTACAATCAATAAACAAATAAGAAATTATGGTAGCTGTGTATAAATACAGTATGTTTAGAATTTCTTTTATTCATTGCCTCATTCTTTTGTTTTAGTGTTTAACTGAGGTGAAAATATATCCTTTAACTTTTGTCTCTGTCTCTCTTTGTCTCTTTCCAGCCATGTTCAACCTTATTCCAGTGGGGCTGCGAGTGGTGGCCATCCAGGGGGTGCAGACCAAACTCTATCTGGCTATGAACAGTGAGGGCTATCTGTACACATCAGTAAGTGTCTCACTTAATACATTTATGAATATATGTGTGCATGTGTGTATAGGATGGGGTCCCAGGCTCTATGGTAGGCACTGATCTATCCAGCTCTATGCAGACAGAATGTCGGGTCTCAGTTACTATGGTGACATGAGCACTGGGAAGAAGCACAACAAAAACATGTGAAGGAGAAGATAGATCTTTAAAAGAAAAACAATTATTTTGTGTTATATGATATTCACTTCTTGTTTTTATTTCTATTATTTGTGGAAATGGGTAACTCACTCTTACCGTGCCCACTTAGACACAACATCATCCAAAGCCCGATGAAAGAACGGCATCATTTTCTGATATAATTCAGTGTCAATAGAAAGTTCAAGGATTGTGTAAGCAGGCGGAGCAGTGTCATATCCGATTGTGGCAGCTGGCTCTTCATCTTTGATTAAATGTGCAAGGTTATGAATAATTCAGTTGCAGGCCGAACGATGTTCCTGTTCATCTCCCTCCCAAATGCCACCATCGCATTGTGTGGCAGGCGTCACTGAGGAGACTGACAGGCTGGTGGATTGTGCACCCAGAGGGCATTCACACACATACACTGTTGGCAGACAATCCACATAGTCAAATTAGTAAAGATTGTTCTGTATGGTTAAAGGTCTCAGTAGGCAGGGAAAATCCTGATTGATAGAAACAAGCTTAGAAACAGCAAAGAAAACCTAATGATCTTGTAGCTTTTTATTCTGCAGCTGCTGCTGACATATTATCTATTACAGACTTGGCAGTAATGTGTTGAAGGATGAAAATTGGCCCTCTGGCCTCTCTGTCCCCTGGTCTCACTCTCTCATACACACACACACACACACGCAAACACACAAATACATTAATGAACATGGTTGATAAGGTACTAGAAAGCTGGTAACCGATCAGCTGCCACTGACAGTTAAGCATGAAAATTGCATGAACTAGCACGATGCCGTTCAATTGCAATGTTGCCAACATTAATAACTAAAATTTATTTGACAGTAATAAATGTAAATAAAAGACTGATATCACCCAGTGCAGATACATAATCGCTGTAACAAATCACTTCAAATCACTGTATCACTGTAATGATAACAGTGTTTATATTTCAGCCCAGCACATGCTGTAGGCCAAGCCTTGAGTGACTGTGTCAATACCCTCAGGTTCCATCTGACTCTGGCTGAGTTTCAGACATCTAACTGAATCCATATCAGCTTTGAGAGTACTGTTCTGTTGTTTAGGCTATGCTCAGACCTTCCTATGGAGGAATAACAAAGTGATTATTTCTGTCAAGGGATCAACAACATTTGTCAACATGTACATAAATATATTCCAATACTTGTTACATAAAATATCTAGCATATTTTTAAGTCCCCCTCAATTTAAAAATATGTTTTACTTCAGTTGGATGTTTGCGCTTCACTATTCAGAAGGATATAGTTTGACACTAGAAGGCTGTTTTCACATTCAACTGCTGACAGACGAATGTTTCTCTGCGCTCACCGAAAAAACTTTAAGACCTACAAGCATGATATGTGACATCACAACTAGTTTGGAAACAGATTCTGGATGTTTTAATGATGGAGAAGGAGTAGATGTAATTTTAACGATGTGATGACGAAGATAATCTGATTTTTTGATGTGGAAAAACCACAGACACAAATTATTATTCAAAGTAGAGTGCTTTATATTAATCTTAAAACATGTCTGGAGGGGATCGTTAAACATATCCAATACTAAATGTTATATTTTCAATTTGAAGACCAATAGTTTTGCAGTTAAAAGAGTGAAGGTTTATTTATCAATATGAACACAGAAAAATAATCAGCCTGAAAAAAAATCTGAGAACGACTGTGTTGTTTTACCTGTCGTTCAGCAGGTAATAGTAAGTAAAACCAATTTAACTGCTGTCCATAGCAATGTAAAGGTCTTTCCAAATATATTTTAATAATTTAATCAATCCATCTAATTTCTAGTCAACAATTATGTTTAGAAAAAGAGATCTCATTCCATGTACAGTAGTATTTGTAAGACCAAAAGAATGACAACATAATCACTATAGCATGTTGTGAATGTTGTATGGTCTGCCTATAATTACATTTTAATGAGCGCTGGCAATTGTTTGACAACATATCCATGGGGGCTGCCCCAGCTAAGCATGCCTTGGGGGAATATACAGAAATAATTGAAATAAAACATACTCCTTCGACCCCTTCCCCCACACACATTCATATGCTGTATTTAACATTGCTCCCCAGCAGTCCACAGCTCCCAGTGAGTGATTTTAATGATATGAGCTTGGCTGTCAGTAATTAAGCATATGCAGCAAGCTGTAAGATTAATTTGATAAAGATGGATCCTGCTGGCAAAGGCTCTATAAACATTAGCAGCAGTAGAAGTATTGGCCTATTTCTGAACTGCCTTTTGCAGCCTACGTTTTAGGAAAAAAGTGGACGGCCAACTGCTTACGACAACCTTAGAACAGCACAATATGCTTGCTAAATTTTAGTCTTGTTTCCATCTGTTGCACTTCAATGTAACAGCTCTTCTCAGAGTCTTCAGTGAAATCTTGATGCACAATGATGCAAGAGAATAATCTTTTACTGTACTGTAGAATCTAAGTGTGTACCTTTTCACACTAATGCAGTGTTTAGTTATCTCTGGACCAGCCCAGAAGTGCTTCTTGTCCTGCCTCACTGACAGTTTTCAGTTGCTGTCATTAACAATGCATTCTCATGTGCAACTCTGTCTTATTGTGTACCCCAAGGTTCTGTCCCGGGTCCTATTTTCTTTGCCTTGTAATAGCTTCCCCTTTTGAAGATAACAAGCAGTTTTAAAGGTATATCTTATCACTGCTATGCAAGTGAGACAGGGAAAGATTCATGCATTTATTTATTGTTGTAAGGGCCACACAAATTGTAAAACAAATGCACCTTTCTGCCATCCAAGGAAGAAAAAAAGTGGTAGCGTGTCTTGCTCCGCTCACTGTGGCAAACCTGTTGATAAACACTGCAGCATAAAGTTGTGAAAATTCCATGGAGTTGAGGTGGTTGTCCGGTTTAGCTAGTTATCTGAGTTAACTACTTATGCTGATGCTAAACTAGTGTCTTCAACAGAGGCAGCAAACATCTGAGTGTCAGACAGAAGAGAGCAGTGCCAGAGTCCAGACAACCAGGGCTGTAATTACACATGCTTCAACTAAATCAGCACAAAAGTGTTGAACTGTATAAATGACACTCCACTGCTTTCATTATACATGCATACATGCGGTGGCAGTAGGCCCAAATGTTGAAAGATTTCATGGACTGATAAAGTCAGTGTGACAGTATTTGTGCGTCTGTTCCAGTTGAGTAGCTGTTTCCAGCTGGACAAACGTTAGCTACAGTCAACAACACACATCACTCCATCATGTAGATCAGGTATGCGCATTATTTAATATAAAATCAGACTGAAGTCCATTGTGGGGAGATTGGGGTAACCTATTTTACATTTATTAGATAACATTATGGATTATTTACTGTTGAAGGCTACAGCACTTTTGATTAATTGTTAATTCATTGTTAGATGTGTCCAACACACCTAGTCTGATCTAATTGATGTTCTTTAATGAGGCCTGGAAATTGCGCAGCTGTTTTATGTGTTTAATACTTTGGATTTTGTCTAGCCAGTCGTTGAACAGCAACAGACGGGAGAGGGAGCTCTTCAATTTTAAATTAAGTCCATATTTTGTGTTATTTAATTTATCATTCAACTAACTTTGTGTTTATCTGTTCTTTGAACTCCTAATGTACACTGATTTTGTGTCGAACATAGGTCACGTCAGTGACTAAAACAGTTTTATTATTGAAAAACGTCCACCGTATTACATGAATTATTAATGATTAATTGATAATCAATTGTTAACACAGCCGACTATCAATTAAGGAAATCGCTTAAAATTTGCATCCCTAATCTAAACAATACCTAACTGTACTTGCAAGCACTGAATCTGTTCTTTATTCTGTTTATCCCTGTGTTTTTGTGATGTATAAATGTGTGAAAGTTTAGTCAAATAGTGCAAGACATAAAAGCTACGATCTAAAAACAATACTTCTAGCTGCACATATCATCTATGCTGTTTTAAACACCAGCACCCATGTGAAATACATCTTGTAGGTGTGTTAAATTGGAATAATGCAGTTGGGGGATGGGTTGTAGAGCTTTCTGTTTCAGCTATATTAGAGAGGGAATTGAATTGAATGTGTAGCTGGCTGCCTAATAGCCCCTGTCTTGCTGGAATTGCTGCTATGGTAAAGTGCTGCCTTAAAGCCACACATTAAGCCAGCCAATAGCAGGTCAGTATTGCAGGGAGATTCCCAATCAACAGTGGAGAGACAACAGATGACGTAGTCTGGGTGGGGGAATGGAGCACTGCTACGGGGATCTGGATATCTTCCAATATTGTACACGTGTGCGTAAGTGAATGCATGAATGGAGATGTGAATAAATACATACTGTACAGTATACAGTAATGTAATAAATAGGATGCATATGATATACATATATACTCTACATTATACATTTATGTATGTTTGGGTTTAATCTGATGTTATGTATTTCTTTTGATAGCATTATTTTAAATGGCTTTTAGAGTGTAGAATGAGTTGACTCACATATGCATCTGGTGCATGTGCATCTGTTTGTACATAACTGCCTGTTCTGTACATATAGCAATGGAGAACATACACCGAGAAAAAGAGGCCGTGAGAGAGTGAGAGAAATGAGGAGTGTGAAAAAGAGTGCACATGTGTGGGTGAGGCAGAATGCACCAGTGAAAATATATTCATCCATATTCAGCATCAATGTGTGGGAGAGGAAGAACCAATTAATATGTATTTTACTTTACTATCCTATATTTCCCTGATTGCCCTTCCACTTTTGCAAACTTAACATCAGAAATGTTGTTTATTCTACACAGCAATCCACAAAAAAAAAACATAATCTAAAATAATCCGTAACAACATACAGTTACTACCCCAATCCTGAGAATATTTCTACTGAGTCTGGAAAAAAAGTAATATAAGCTTTCTTTATATGTTTTCAGATCTTCGTGTATATTTTTAGACACTGAGCTAAGTGGTGTCCACATATCTCATGAGGTGCCTTTGAAGTGGTGTTATTAATTTTCCTGGTGGGTCATATTTGAATTAGTGTGAGTCACTGAGGCTCCAGTTGAGTCTCGTCTAGACTGCTCTGTGTGAGTGTTAGTAACGCTGAGAGTTCAGAGCTCTTTGGGTGGAGATATTTATCAGTTTAGCATTGAGGTTTACAGGTCCTTTGTATGTAAAATGCCTGTTAAAGGGTTCCTGAGCAAGACATCCAACCCTTCACACAGTTACTCATTTATAAGGTACTGCGCCAGCTGTCTAAAATGAGAAGAAAGGTAATCTGAATAATGTACAGGAGAAGATAAAAGTATGGCTATGGTGAGGTAAAAAGAAAAGAATGTGAGACTCGCATTAAATCCTCCTTGCTTCAGGAGAGTCATTGAAACCTTGTAGAAGAGATGCAGAGAGCATATTTTATTCTTGAGAGTACAATAATAAAATATCATTCTTTGTATGTTTGTAGAATAAAGATTAAGAGAAAAATACGGACAGAAAGCCAGCAAATAAGTGTGTATATCATGTGCGAGTACTTGTGTATTTTAATTTTAGTACACTCTTGTTAGATATGTAGTTGGCTCACACCCATGCCTTTTCAACCATTTAGCAAGCACAATGCCTTTGGTAAATAACCAATGCTGTAAGGTTTCACTCCATTGAGCTGTGTCATTAACTGGTTTGTGTTTTGTGTGTATGTGTGTGTGCTACTGGCTTGAACGTGTACCCTGTGTGGGTGTGTCTATTTGTATTTGGTATTTGTAAGGCTCTTTTCCACTAGCTTAAAGCTCTCCAATTTATTCCCAAACAAATGAACGCTATGAGTGTACTTTATCTTTAACTAAAGGTGCTTTTTAATCCACTTCCACCAAGCTGAAAAGACCAGGACGCTGAAAAGCCGGATTTAGCAAGATTTGGCTTCACTGCCCAGCCGTAGCATTAGCTTTTGTGAGTCTCACAAGCATTGATGGCCGCAAAGAAACTAGAACAGCACTCAGCCCTGATTCCATTGGCATAATTGGTGTCATTTTAGTTTCGATATGGCAGCTGAATACACATGGGGCAGTGTGCAGCATTGATTTGGCTTGTCTTGTAAAAAAATCCAGCCAATATATTTACAGAGGAGATCGGATCCATTATGCTAGTATTTTTCCTGCTGCTGATTGGATCAGGAAAACATTATTGGTCAGTAATTACTCCCCTGAAGCCAACAGAATGATGCTTGCGAGTGCATCATAATTGATAGTGTTTTCTTGACATGACTGCCGTGCTAATGGAATATTCATTTTACAGTTACCCATACCACTGCTGCTGAATTGTGTAATTGTGTGCTAGAGTACAAGAGGTTTCCCAGATGGGCAGTGTGTGTCTGTCTGTGTGTGTTTGTGCATGTCCGTTTTACATTCATGGATATTAAAAATGTGCAGGGGAACATCCTTCAGTGCGTTACGCTCAACACTTGCATCAGCCTTTAAACGTGTCCTCCTCTAGGCAGTTATTGGATCGCAAAGAGCTTAGGCAATACTGCCATAACTTCAGCCAGGATTCCCCCTTGTTGTAAAACTCAACACCCTTCTCAATATCTCCCTGCCCTTTTTCCCACGAGATAAAACTCACTTCATTTAGAAAGACATGTATACATGAATTTCTGTCTAAGAAATTTTTGTATGCAAGAACAGGAATTATAGGGAGGTGAGACACTTACAGTGGAGATGTCTTATACATATTTACAGGCGTGTTTACATGTACAGCTGCATGTGAAAAATTTCTACTGAAATGAGATTTGCATGCCTGTCACTACAGAGACTTTCAAAAGAGGAGGGGTGATGAGAAGGAAGGATTTCTTAGGCGAATGTTTTGGGGTCTTAACCTAATTTAAGCTCAAACTGTGATGATTAAAAAATCATTCCTGATATCCTGATAAATATTCATGTATTTTTCTTGAGTTGCACTGATTTTTGTGAGGTACTCTTTGTACGAATACCAATGAACCTCAAAGGGCAAGAGGAGGCAAAAGTAGATGTTACCGTTGGCACTGCATTATATTTAAAAAATGAAGCTGGTGTAGTACATGAAAGGGAAGCCCTGAAGCTTCCAATCCTCTTTTTCTCTTGTTTACCAATCCTACAAGTCCTACAGCATAGCTTAAGGCAGCAAGGTCTATAAAGTTAAATGAAAACACTGCTCATCCCTTCGCAGATGTTTCCAAAAAGAAGAATGAACAGGGATGTTATGTGAGATTTGTCTATTCCACTCCTATAAAATGTGGAGAAATGTATCACATACCTCCCAGCAACAAGACTATAAAACACAATTTTTTGTTCAACAGTGGTATGTATGCAGCTCATCTAAATCTTAATCGTATCAAATGCACTAGAGCCATTTTCCTTCAGCCTAAACGGTTTTGTATGAAAGGGGCACAGCTTCCAACTGAATATATAAGAGAATGCTGTAATAATTTTAGCTTTTACAAAAAAATACTTGCCTGGACATTGTGTTAGTGAGGTTGCCAGCTGTGCATCATTCGGACAAGGACTTGTCATATTTCAAAGAAAAGCCTGTGTAGTGTAATGGGATCATTAAAAGTCCATTTAGCCAAACCACCATACAGACATTGGGGGAGGGAAATGACACGCCTGATATTATTCCTATGCAGATAGTGTCCTGCTTTTTATTTTTAAAGTGATTTCCCCTCGCTCCATCTGGCACTGGAGTCATGATTTAAGTGATGTGAGATTTTTTCACTAGGAGATTGGTTTCAGTGAACAATAGATATGCTATTGACTGAAGGAGACGCGACTGGAGCCCATTCAGAAGAATGTGAATGTTTCTGTCTATCACAGCCCTGATAGAATAGAAATGGGGATCCCCTGCCATTTTGGCCCTTACTTGTGTCAGTCTGAGCGAGACTGTTGTCCATAGACCCACTCCGATACAGCAGTACCGGCCAGCAGCCTCTTCTCCATCTTGGCACGAGATGTGCCTGTATCTGTCTGTATGGGTCTGTTTATCAATAGACTCTTAGTCTTCTCCAGGGTGAGTGTAACCAGCCAAATCCACATAAGCTCATTATTAGAGGTAGAACAGAACTCCTGGCTCGAGAGCTGAGCAACCCATTATTTAGCTTCCAATTGCTGCTCGTGCATAACTGAGATGGATGCCGCCCAGCCTTTCGAAGACTACTGCTGCTAATCGAGCTGACCAGAAGAACAGAGAGTCAGAAAGCAAGAAAGAAAGAAGACATGGGCATGGTATTGAAAGAGTTGAACAGTCAAGAAATTAACAATGTACAAGAAAGACCAAGAAAGCAATGGAAGACAAAATATTATAAATAAAATCTGATTTTTATAATTAGATAGAGAGTGAGGTGGGAGAAAGAAATCGAATATTCCTTTAGACAAAAGCTTAGAACTAACATCAAGTTCAATTTGAGGCCAAATAAGTAAAGCACAGCATGAAAATTTTGTTGATTCTCCTTTTTCCTGCAACACTTTGAAGTGTTTGTCTTCTTGATGTTTGCACAAATTATTTGTATACTTATACTTATATATATTTATATAGTCCAGGTTATCAGTGTAATATCTGAAGAACACAGCCATACCGTAGCTTACCACTAAAGATCTCACAGACCACATTTAACATCTAAGGCTCAACTGACTTTCTTTGAATAATGCCATAATTTGAGGGATAGTGATATTTTATCCTTGACAACAGACTGGACTGGAAGGGCAATACTGAGTTGCCTATGGGAAGGTCCAAGGCAGTCCTTATTTTTTGAGGTCCTTTGAAATCGTTGAAATCTTTTACCACTCTGTTGTTGTGAGTGCAATATTGCAGCAATCTGCTAGTGCAGAAACATCAGAGCTGGCGATGCAAGCGAAGTGGATACACTGATCAAAAACACTTGGACAGTGCTGGAACTACTCGAGAGCTGTTAACAGTTTGGAGAGGAGGATGCTGTGCAAACTGCTGTCTGTCACAGAAAATGTCTTGCATCCCCTCCAAGATCTAGTAGGAAAACAACAGAAACCTTTCAATAGTATACTTATTTTGCTTTTATTATTTTGCTTAAGGAGTCACATAGGCCCTTTAATAGGTTGTATACTTATACCTTCATAAACATAAAAAAGGAAACACTTTCTGTTAAATACTGCATTGGTCCAAGTATAAGATTTTTTTTCTGGAATAATAGATAGATATATAGATAATTTTGTGTTCACAACATCAGATATTCTTTTTTAATGAAGAGAGTGCTGGTGTTGCATTAAGGGTTACTTGTATGTTGGTAGGCTGGCAAGTGTCTTCAAGTCTGTTTATAGTGTCTTTTAGAGTCTGGCAGTCCTAAAAGTGTTTTGTTTAACCTGCAGGAGTTTGTGAAGGCTCATAGAACAAGTTTTCTGCCATGGAGGAAATAAATTCATGATGAATGAACATGAAAGTGTCCAAAGTGTCTTTTGACGCCTTTTACTGCAGAAAAGGATCATGAACTGAATCATCTGTCAAACAACCAAGAATTACTGCTGTCACAGATGACGAGGAGCTCACAAAGACAAAGAGATCCAAGGATAAGAACGCTCTTCTCTTTGGTTTAATAGTATTTCAGGGAAACTCTCCCAACAGGACCAGTGTAAAAGTGTGTTGTACCTTCAATGGGTCCTTGAAGATGAGGTGTTGGAAAAGGTAGTGTCGTCTTATAATTAGGTTCAACTTATATTTAGCCAATACAATACATAAAGGAATAGAAAAGACTTGACTGGAAGATAGACACTTGATTTGGCAAACTACTGACTACTGCCATCTCATTATAGCTTTAGCTGAACTCAGTTGAATTTTTTTTCTCCATAACTTACTGTATGCTGTATATAGTGATTTGCCAAATATATTACTGTTGGTTCATGTGCCATTTTACTGCTAAACACATTTCTATTTACACTGTATCCTCACAGCAGGGGGTAACAGCTGGATAGCCATCCTGAACCTCAATAGAGCTGCATGTCATGGTAAACTGATGGATTAGTGTCTTTCCAACATAGTTTAGGAGAGTTTTGTTACATTCCAGATTTTTAATCTAATAGATAGCAGCCTCAATTTCTACTGCTCCTCATTGAAAGCCCAGTAGTTCATGGGCTCTAATAGGGTTGCTTACACCATAATATATATTTGACATCAGACTCAACACTGTTGGCAATAGAAAATTTTGTTAGTAATTTGTTTCATTTGTTTTTTTGTTTTTTCATTTTGCATCATATTCTCAAGGTGTGGAATCTGTAGTCATTATCAGTTTAGTGCTTAAATTGTAGTGCTAGCACTATTATCAGTTAGGCATTAGGAGTTCTTGATATACATCTTATCTCTGCTTCACTCATCTTATGGAGCATCCGAGTGAGACAGAGAAATCCACCTGCCTACTGCTGCAGAGAGCAGGTATCCAGCCTAGCTTGGAACACAAATGGCAGCATTAGTGAGTGGGAAGCCAGTCAGGGACCATGTTATTGTCATTGTACTAGTGATTACTACTGGTTAGCACCTGTGTGGACAAGTGTAAAACTATGTGTGTACTTATGTTAGCTCAGTAAGACAAAATATGTCTTTGGTACAAACAATGATTACAATCCTAGCCCAGAACCTCAGAGGTTAAGAAATACATGTTGTCATTTTACTTAACTAGTCTGTCAGCCTTTTTGTCTTTACGGTTTAAGGGCTCTTATGTCTGAAACTAAAGCTGTTTGCAGCTCTAATTTCTTAGTGAACCGTAACACTGCATGCTCCCAGTTGATTCTGCAGCCCTCCTGGTGGGCTTAGCATTTATTCAAATAGAGTGTTCGGTACCCCTGTGAAGTTGCAGCTTAACTGATAACTAGAGCTGAGCCAACAGGATGTATCCCATTGAGGTGATATGTCACAAGCTTCCTGTGACTTCCGCTTTGTTTCTGTCAGAGATTATTGTATGGTGTAGTCCCTGTAAAGGTAAGATCAGCAAGAGGGGATGATGAATGGGCGTGGTTGTCAGTTATTGTAGGTAGGGCTGGGATTTGTCTCAAATGGTATCTGTAGCTGGGTGTGACAGGAGGTGCGATTCTATATGGTAGTTCTTTTAACAAGTTCAACAAGTGATCATATTCCAAACCATTACAGCTCACTACTTTTGCATTACATAGCTTTTGTTTGTTTTAGCTATATTGTATACAAAAGCTTTGACAGCTGAGCAAAGCACATTATCAGACTTGAACCTCATTCAGTCTTTTGAAGTCCTTTTAAGTGCTGCACATGAAGAGCGACAGCGTTGAACTGCCAGGCTATTATAGATGACCTCCTGTCTGGTAGTGACATGTTGTTTGTCATGATCTCACAGCGGGACTTAGGTCATGGTGAGCCCTGGGGACACGTCATTACTCTCACCAATGACACCTACCCTCGCGGTGTTTTTTGATTAATTAATTGAAAAAACACTGCATAGGTGGATGTCACCAATTAAAAAACACCAAGTGGTGTTTTTTACCTGGGATAGGAGTGATCCTGGGTAGACCTGTCTCAGTCTGACTGAGGCATTCATCCATCTCCTTCTGAGAAAGTCACTTTGTAGTACCCATTGTGAATTTGACCCATTGGTTTTGCAAACTGTCTATGTATATGTGAACTTGAGCGTTAAGGTGTTGGCTTTAGAATTAAAGAAGTGTGCAGTGTTTGCATATGTGTATTTTCATTTGCAAAGTGCCATAAGAATTCATTGCTCGCTAGCTTTGGTTGTCTTAAGTTGCCTTTCCCTCATGCACTGTCCCTCGATCTCTCTCAGGGGGAATTGTCTTCTAACTGATTAGACTCTGTTCTGTAGACTCACTGCCCAAGCAGCTCCACAAATTGGACAAACACACAATCAAACACCTAAGCGCACGCACACACACACACACACACACACACACACACACACACACACACACACACACACACACAAAGACACAGACACACACGCACACACATACATCCATGCCCACGAACACTCACAAAATCTTGCCACAGGGGAAATAAACCTCAGCCACCCTGTTGTAGCATTAATGGCCAAATCCTATATAGGCACTGGATTCTAAACCAAACAGAGAGGGGGGAGAGAACTCTTGCACAGTATGGAGTCCAGAAGATGAGCAGCAAAGTCAATGTCTCAAAGAAGTCTCCCTTATCTCTCTCACTAATGAACTGGCTGTGGGAAGTACATGGATAATGTTGAAAGACAGGTGGAGAAAACATACACACCCTCCATACACTACCCAAGTGCACATAAACCTATTAAAGCCACCTTGTGAAAGCATCTCAGTCATTCTTTGTAATTTACAAAGGTCAGTGCTTAAATATATCGTTTATTACTTAGATACATAGTAATAAACTATCATGTCCAATAAAATCTTAAATACAGCAGACAATACTCTGAAAGATAATGAAGTGCCCATACATAATTAACAGCTAGGAGCAAAATGAGAATATACTCTTCATCTTGCCTGTATATTTTATTAATGCTCCTCTGTATCTGTCATATCACTGTTATCTATGCCACAAAGTGCTACATTATTTACTACAGTAAATGGAATGAATAGATTTAGAAGATTCTCAAGAGAAAAAAAATTAAAGCAGGGGCTTAAGACTTGAGATAGCTCCTTCGCTCTTTCTATGCCCGAGTGCGTGTTGGATGTGTAGCGCAGCGTACCGTGATTAAGTTGCATTCTCAAGTAATGAACTATTGTATTTCAGCTGCTTCTGTTCATAACAGGATGTCAACAACTCTTGAATTACTGTCCAACAACTACTATACATTGTATCTGTATCTCCTTTCTCCCCCCCCAGGAACACTTTACACCAGAGTGCAAATTCAAGGAGTCGGTGTTCGAGAACTATTATGTGACATACTCCTCCATGATATACCGGCAGCAGCAGTCAGGCAGGGGCTGGTACCTCGGTCTGAACAAGGAAGGAGAAATCATGAAGGGGAACCATGTCAAGAAGAACAAGCCAGCAGCCCATTTCCTTCCCAAACCTCTAAAAGGTGAGCCTGCCCAGAGCCTCTTTTACATTTTACTGTTAAACATTAAGGACAATGCCAAGCTTGGCATTAGGGCTAAAGTTCCCCTAACTACATAATTTTAAGGCTGCCCCTTGAAAGTCGATGACTCGAATCATCTGTCAGAGACCTCTCAGTCGACGGAGATTGTTCAAGTCAAGCAGTTGTTTTGTCAGTCAGTGTGCATTACAATAACCAGATAAAACCGATAAAAGCTTACAAAAATTCAGAGGGATAATATTTCAATGAGGAATTCTAAATAAGGGGAAACATAAACATATTCATATTCATATTCATATTCTAGCAAGGTTAGCTGGCACGCTTACTAAAAATAATAAATGCTAAAAAAATAATTCCAATCTTCGATAATTTTATTTCTTAATTTATTCTTGTTTAGATTTGTTTATTAGTTTTTATGTTTAAAGAGAAATAAAGAAGTAGGCTTATCCTGTTGAAGAAGAGATGCTGTTAATTTATTTTAAACTGTTTCATTTGTTGTTTTTTAAAAAAAAATAGGCTATAAGCTTGATTTAAACAGAAATACATGTTTGCTGACTGTCTCATTATTCAAACAAATCCATATGGTAGCCCGACACTCTATGTCAGCAATTCAAATAGGCCGCAATTCAAATCTTGCACCATATGCAGCTGTCTTATATTGATTTTTAAATGCTCAAAAATATGTTCCCATGACTCTCTTGCGTTTGACTATATTAATGTGGTGGAAATCATTACTGAAACTCATGCCAATTGATCTTCTGATGCCAGATAGTCTATATGAAAAACAAAGGAGCAAATAGTGGAATCTTCATATTGAACAGCCAAATCCGATTCGACTGACAAAATTCTGAGTCGGGTGCAGCCTTACATAATTTGTTGAGAAAGCCTCTTGATTATTCAGTACTGTCACTTTTCTAGTTGGCAAAGGGGTTATTGTTCACAATAAGAAAACCCACTAGCTTCTCTCCACGATTAAATGTGCCCATTTTCTTTATACCTTCTGTCCTTGTTCAGTAAAGACTAAATGAGCTGCTTTCTACAGGACTCCTTGCCGTTTAGCATTCTCCTTAGAGATGCTGGCATGGACCTAGCTTCCTCTAGCTGGTTACACTCCACTGCAGATACAGTGTAGAATGGGGCCAAGCCATTGTCTGTGACCAGAATGAGCAGGAACAATAACGTTTAAATCCTTTAAATAGTAGCACCAAGGACTTAGTTTTCATTACAATAAAGTCACACAGAACCACACCCATCCATGCAATGTGTGTGGTAGTGAAGAACAGAGGAAATGGAGGAGAGACAGAGAAATGGTACTGTGCTCTCTGTTGAAAAGGCCACAGTCCTTTCATCTTTAACAAGACACAGATTTACCTGTCAACACAGAGGAGGCAGAGAGAGAATCTGTTTCTCCTCAGTGGGATAAAAGGAGAGCACTCTGAGTTTTTTTCTCAGTAAGAAATGAAAGGCTTGCAGCACAAAATACTCAAACAATGAGGAAAAGAGGACAATTCCTTCAGATTGTTGATTGTTGAGTAGTTGGGGTCTGTCACAACTGGCTCTTTTTTTATAGTTTCACTACATTTTGTGTGGCTGCATATTAACTTACCTACTGGTTCTGCCAGGTTATTATTGGTGACTAACTGGGTCAAAAGATCATTAAGTCTTAAACCTAGAGTGACTATTTGGTTTTATGAAGTACCAGATGTAGTATTTTATCATAAAATTATCAATGAGTACCATAGGTGACACAGGCAAAAATTTAATTATTTATGTGTAGCTGCTTTGATATCTGTATATATTTTGCTTACCTCAAGTGAGTTGCTGCCCTGTCACTTTCATTTACTGTATATTACGCTGGGATTGGGGGGGTATTAGAATGGATATTTTGATTCATAGACTGATGTTTTTTTACAGAATTGTGACTTACAGACTTACAGAATTTTGTGGTAAGGCTAAATTAAGGCATATATGCTCATATATTTTTTATTTAAAATGGAGATCAAGCCACAACGCTTCAAATTAAAGATGAAATATTCTTGGAAAGACACATCATCTTCATACCAATGTTGTAAAAAATGTTAAACTTCTATAAACTATTTAATAATATATGAGGGGTTATAAGCATTGATTTCAATGTTGGATATTCCACTTTGGAGGTAAACTCTTAATTTCTTCTATTTGCCAGTATGACGCTGCCCCTTCTTGGGTCTTTGGTGGAGCTCCTCCAGCCAGCATCCTATTAAGAGTCCATGTCTGCCCTCTGAGATCACTATAATAGCTTTTCAGTTTCATTTAACTGGCCATCCAGGGGGTCTCAAAAACACTTAAGAGCAATCGCCAGAGAATGATTGCCTTGCTTTATGCTGAGAGAAATACTAAGAAAGAGTAAGAGAGAATAACGAAGATAGATGTAGGCTGAGTGAGACAGTAATTCTCACTGATTCCAAAAGCTAGAGACTTTAGCTGGCTTGTGTGTATTTTATCTAAAAGAAGAAATATAATTTTTTGAGGTCCAACAGCAAATCCAAAAAAAAAAGAAAAAGAAAAAACATGTTTGTTGTAATACCGAAAGATGTAAGACATCACCATGTTTTGCACAAACTTTAAAAATAGCCCGTAATGCACAGTATTTACAAAATCTTTTTATATCATTTAAATTCCACATGTAGCTAGTGGTTTGGAAAGAGCTTTGCAAGGGAAAGAGGGAGGAAGAGAAATAAAGGAGAATTTGTTCCGGCAGCTCATAAAGATTCAGAGGCAGTGGTGTTACAGGGCACCAATTAAGAAGCTGTCTCTGCTCTGGCAATGGCATCTCCTCCAGCCATTACTCACTCCTCTTCTGGTTCCAGTCTGTGAATCTCAGCCCACAGCCTCTCATTCTGTCTTCCTTTGGATGAAGCAACTGTGCAAGTTCAGTTCACGTCATTCAAACCCAAACAGGAAAATCCTCTTACAATTCTTCCTTAAAGTCCTGATGCATGCCACAAAGAGCTGCCTTTATCAGGATAGTGTGTAGTCTGTTGAATGGTATCTGTCATTGGAAAAATGGGAAGATTTGTGTACAGGGATGGGAAAAAATGACAATATGGATGGTTGTTTTTGGGGATTTATGTTTAAAAATGAATAGCAGCGGCAGCGTTTAGGTGATACCATAATCCTGAGGTCAGTCATCCACCATTATAATCATATAATACTGTCACTAACAAGACTGGCACCAATCATCAGCAGTTTCCCGATGAAATCCTGCTTTGGTGATTGATGTGTTTACACAGGGATGGTCTCTGGATTGCTGCTGTAACAAAAATGCTGGGCTAAGTGAAGTGTCTGAAGGACTGGGTTTGCTGTTTCAGCCACAGACTCCCTTAGGGATGAACATCAAATAGCATTCTGGGCAGAAGGATGTTGACAACATCCTGAAACCAAAGACTGCGAACCTCAGATTACTGATATTTCTTAGGAAAAAGGCTGCTGAGAAGCATATTGGGCCGATGCTGCATACACAGCAAAGCCAAAGCATTAGCAACTCCTGAATTTATAATGCCATGCTGTGAACATAGGCTTTGTTTTTTTAGTTCAGCACCGACCTGGTCTGCTGTCACCGCTTGATTCAGCAGTTTGCAGGAAATTATAAGTAAAATCTCATGTTATACCAACACAGGATGCATTCTGCAAATTTTTTCATTGATACCTGTATCCTATTAATTACCATTATTGTTTTCTGTTGTTGTTTTTGTAACGTGAATGCGCTTCTCTTGTGTTTCCACAGTGGCAATGTACAGAGAGCCATCCCTTCATGACTTGACAGAGTTCTCCCGCTCTGGCAGCGGCACACCCACCAAGAGTCGGAGTGCCTCAGCTGTGCTCAACGGAGGCAAAGCCGTGAGCCAGAATGAGTCAACGTAGCCCGGCAGCCGCACCCAGGCCTGGGGCTGAACCACGAAACCTTACCTCCAGCAGAGCGTGAATCCAAGCAGACTTCTCTCTCCGATCAGCGGTTCAGGACTAGCTACGATACCATATACCACACACATACACCTAGACACCATTAATAAAAATAGTTAGGTACCATCCTGGTCACTCATTGTTTCCGTCTCAAAACAGCGTCAATAGTAAGAAACTTCACAGCATATATACCATTCTGGACTTAAAAAAAAACAATTAAAAGTTTTGTTTTGGGCTTGAGATTTATTTATTACCTTGATCATTCTCTTTTGGTGGTGAAAGCATACCAGTTAGCTCATCTTTTCATGTTTTTTATTTTCCTAATTTCCTGTCGACAGTAACTTTTCTTAGGTCATGTAGACACCAAGCACTCGTGCATCTGTCAGACAGGGGCAGGAAGTTAGACATGTAGGCGTTCAGGAAAGCCAGTAACGGTGCTGGTCTACAAGGCTGCAGTGGTACAGTACAAGCCCTGATCTTTGTCTCATCCATGCTTCTGTGAATACAAAGCCTATAAACTCCCTGGTGTGGCACAGCCTAGTGCTGCTGGGACTGTGGCCAGCCAGACGGTAGCTCTCCTGCATCCTAGTGCACACGCTCAGAGACTGAGCTCTCTAGCATGGGAAAATGAAGCCTATGTTCAGCTGACCTGAAATATAAGGGACAGTGTGGCTCTTGCAATTTTTTTCTTTCTTTTCAGAGATGCCACAGCTGCACCTTGGTTTTTGCTAATTTTCTGAATTAGCTGGGAGCTTTTTATTTGATTTATTTGACTTTTTATTTAACTGGTTTTGTTTTTGTCCCCTCTTGTTCTCTTCCCTTGTCATTGTTCAGTATTTGTATTTTTGTTGCTGTTGCACCATTGAAAGGGGTTCCAGCAAACCAAAGACTGAACGAAAGAGTGTCCCTTTAAGCCGCTGAAAACCAAGCCAGTATAGAGGCAAAGCTGGATTTTTTTTTTTTTTATTGTACATTTTTGATGAGAGAAAGCTAAGATTTTGGAAACAATGGAACAATGGGAAAAGGAAGTGATCTTAAACACTTTGGAGTTGTCAGCGTGCTTGATGTTGTGCTTTTTGCTGATATGCTCGATGGCCGAGGTATGAAACGACTATTCAGTGTCCCCATTCCCTTCTGTTTCTACTGTGTCACAATGTCTCCGTCTCTTGTCCTCGTGATCTGTTTCCTCCCTTTGTGCTTGTGTCATAATTCGACCTCCCCGCCATCCTTTTTTGTCGACTTCTATTGACTGATACAGTTCACCATAGGAATATGGTGCAAGCCCCTTCCCAGGATGCTTGTTATGTGTTTGAGTAACTTATTGTGGTGACAATATTTTCTATATTAAAAAAGAATACTGTGGACTTTTAGGTGGCTTAACATTTTATAGGACACGTCATATTTGTAAAAGTGGAAAAAAAAAGAAAAAAACATTCAAAAATGAACATCTTCCCTTTCTTGCACAGGGCATGTACAAACACAATTATGTACAAAAAGGACCCTTTTTGTGGGCTATGTACTCTCTTCCCTTCAGCTACATAACTTTTTTCTGGTACATGCTTCTGGGAGGCTTTCTTTTCTTGGTTTCCTCCAGAGGTGGTTTGTATTAGGTGAACCTATCTGTTGCATGGGAGAAAGCAGGGAATTCTGGTCTAGAGCTGCATGATGTAGGCTATGTGTATTAACCCATGTTGGATCATGTGTTCCAAACTACCAGGCTAAATCTGATAAAACAACATATACAGGCAGACATTGTGGCTGTCTGATAACTTCCAGTTGTTTATTATTTGTTGTATACACAAAAATGCACTGAATAAAATGTTTATATTAAGATATACTTTTAAAATGTGTCAGACTTTCTTCTTTGTCCCATCACTTGCCTTATTTATGTACTCAAAATAACCTATATAGTCCAGCCTACAGCCATTCCAATTATAGAGAAGACTGTGTTGTGGGAATTAGAGTTCAGATAGAAACTACTGAACATACACTCATACCTGGCCTCTTTCCTGTTTGTGGACACCAACATATCACATAGACGTGGGATATGCCTTTAATTGCCTCAGAGTTGAGGCCGGTAGACGGGCTTATGAGCTCATTCTAGCTAATAAATCAATATCTCTTTTGGATTTGAAAATCTGAAGACTAGATAACTGGATATTGCTCCACTGCTGTGGCTCTATCGTGTGTCTGTATGATTGCTGCCTTTGCTCAATAACATCACAATAAGTAAGCAAAAGCAGGATCACTTTTACTTCTTTCCAAAAGGCTGACCTTGAGATAAGCCATGGTAAAAGTGATTCAAATCTTGTCCTCCAAGCAGATAAAGCCCATTTGCACCAAGGCACAAGATCACACATCCAGGCTGTGCATGATGGGTAAAATCATAACACTTCAGTGCTATAGGGTCTTAATATGTGCAGAGAGGACATGACACTAGGTAGTAATTACACAGCAAGTCCGTCACTACTAAGACAAGCTGGGAAAGGATGATCTGAATGATGGCATGACACTGTGTTAACCTACTAGGCTTTGTTAATAAGGTCAGCCCTCTCTCCCACACTGTCTCTGTCATCTCGGGAAGAAGCACTTTCTTTAATTAGGGGTTTTGTCCATGATCACTCTACTCTGATTGTCACCCACAGTGCATGTCAGGGATGCTGAGGGTAAAAATGTGACACAAAGAACAAGCGATGGAAGAAAAAAGGCAACCTGACTGCAAATACTATTGTAGAGAGTGCAATGGGAAATACAACAAGAATACTGAAGTTTTCTGAATTGATTTTCTGAACAAATGTATTTAATAAGATATGTAAATAAAAGACAAATTACTTTCCATTTTTATGAAATAACCGCTATTGAAAATTCAAAAGAATTCAGCTAACAGACATTTAAAGATAAACATTTAAATAAAAATTTACAGAAAGAGCAATACGGTACGCAATAATTTCTGAATTTGAATTTACTACACATCAGTGACATAAAAACCACCTCCTGGAAATGTTTCCCTTTCTTAATAAACTGTCAAGCTCAAAGAGTGGTTGTTAAAGAACAATCAATTTTATTGAACACCTCCACCACCTCAATACATCAAGTATCAGAATACTGTATCATGTTATTTGAGATATTATATGTACATAATGTGGGGATATATGGTACGCTGGCACACCTGGAAAGTGTAATATTAAAAAGCCCAACGTATATTCCAAATATAAACAGAGGCTGCTTGACCACCAAAATTCAAGGATTTGATTCAGCGTGAAGCATTCTTGCATGAGATTGATTTATTTAAGTAGTAGCCTACAAATATGGATTATTTCTAAAAAGGACTTGTAGTAGTTCAGTATACTTTGTTTAAAATGTCAAAGGTCAGTTCAATGCACGGCTTGATGTCAGAGTGTAAATTTATTATGATTTTTATAGTAGTAAAAAAGATTACACCGAGACTTGATTACCATAATGGCCCAGAGATCATTTTTATGAGATGAATGAATGATGAATGATGAATGATAAAATGCTGAAAAATAAATGATTCATAGTAAAATATTAACTATTCATGCTTACTATTGATGTAAAAAAGTAATCAGTTAATGAAAAAACCCTTTCTGATATATAGTGAGCTTAATAGTACCAATGCAAAATTGTAGTGCTATATATTACATGTGTCTTTCTGTTTACGATTAACAGAAATGATAAAAATATGTTACCAGCCTGCATATGTTTTCTCGATCAAAGCAAATAATCCAAGTAATCTGCAAGCACCAGGAATCTCATCAAAAGTGCAAAAGACTGCTGTTAAAAATTTTGATCCTCTTCCATCCAAAGTGCTTTTAAACATTAATAAGGACCATAAGTTTCCACAGCATTGTGATGGACAATGGATGGACAGTTCTTCTGAAAAATGTTGAGTGAACACTCACTTGTCACTTAATTAGTCTAAAGATATAAGTTGTGTCATTGTTCAATAATATAAGCGCAAAAGAGACTTTTGCTGGTTACTACAGCCAATTGTACAACTGTACAATAGGCTCCCTCTTCATCCTCAGAGTGTGAGATAGAGTAGGCATCAATTTGGTCTTTGGAGACTGCCTCATTACGCCTATTGCCAGCAGAGACACAGGACTAATAGGCCTCTGTAATATAGGCCCTGATATGAGCTACTTCATCGTTCATGTAGTTTGACATCCCCCTACTCCCTTCATTTCCTTTTGCCCATCTCTAGACTCCATTCATTAGCATGGGACAGTCCAATTTATTAACGGAGGCCTGCCTGCCTTGTTCAGAGATGGTGATGTGAGGAGCGGCCACTTTCCCTCTGTGGCATCTCTTTCTCTCTTTCCCTCTGTTGCTCTCTCTCTTTCTTTCACTCACTGACCAATCAGTTATTCTGCCCGTCACTTGGCCAGACTAATGAGTCTTCATGAAGCCTGCAAAAAGAGCAGATGCAAATCCTGAGGGTGTGTGTCTTTCACACACAAAGCCACACACATATACACACACATCAAGCAAAGCTATTGTCACGCCAGTGTGCGAGGATTTGAGATCTTGAGTGAGATCAATCTGCAATTATCTGTCACGAATCAGACAGAACTGATGGAGCTGTGATATATGTGAGCACTGTGTACCTGCGAATGCTATAACTTATTACTCTTTATCACTGCCAGCACAGGCTGACTGGCTTCACTTCTCCCCCTCTCTCTCTCACCCAGTCTCCCCTTCTGTCTCTCCATCTTGGTCATCGTCTTCACTATCGCACTTTAAAAAAAAAATTCTTAACATATACAGAAATTACATGAATGTAATTCGCTTTACTGTATGTACCATTTAATGACATCGCTCACAGCAATGTCTTCTTTCTTTTGATGCCACATTAATTTTGCTATTATTGAATGTATTGATGTTGATGAATTATTCATTAATGCTTTACAAATCAGCAATAAAACATAAAGTAACAGTAAGCAAGGCATTAATGAATGATTGATTAAATCATAAATAACTAAATAAATTTTTTTGTGAAGTGGTATCAAAAGAAAACACTTGTTCTGTGTTTGCATAGTTGATGCATATCAGTCATCAGCTTTTCTAGTCTAGAAGTGAAAAACCTGTAATCCAGATCGATAGACTGATAAAGAGTCATGTTTGAAACTCATATTTTTCATATTCTTTTCATAAAATGTAATATTCCATTGGGATTCTTGAGAGCTCTTCCTCACTTATAATGTTGATGTTACAGATGTGTCTTGTTGCCTTTTACAATTCTTTTCTTACAATGTTGTCACAAGAGGTGTGTTATACAGGAAACAATTTCCCAACTGCCAGTCAAGAAGTCAATGCATGAAATTACTACAAGCTTAAATGATTTGCTCCTTGTATTTTGCACACAATTTAATGTACAACAAACTGAGTTAAGTGCAGCTTCCCAGAAATATTGATGCTTTTACAACCTTCGGAAGAAGACAAAGACAACTGGATTTAATTGACTGTCTGACGCAGAAGCCTCCCACGAGGGGCAGCTGCAGCTCACATCTGTGCTCCTTCTCAATTTCCTTCTTTATCTGTTTATTGTGGACAATTTAGACCTAATTTACGCTACACATTGATATGTTATCTGCAGATGAAAAGGGTGGATGAAAAATTGTGTATTGTCAAGAATCTGGCTACTTAAACGTAAAGCTTTATTGTCATTTTTCACAAGTCCAAATCTCTGAAAATGGGCTATACAAAAAAGAGGGAAAAAATTCAAGCTAACAGACTATAAATGCCATGCTATATGGCTTTAAACCTTGGAGATATCTCTAAGAATAAACAGAAAGGATTAGGGACAAAGAAAATGTGATAGAGCAGAAGGAAATGGGATAGAAAAGCTTAACAGCGAGATAAATACAGTCACCCAGCCAGCTAGCGTCAGGAAACAAAGTTGTGCATAAGACCTCCTAGGGAGAAAACAGCAGAAATGAGTGACACTTTAGTTATTGTGTAACAGTGCACTGAGCTGTCATATTATGCCTGGGCTTTCACATGAAAAAACAAAACAACCTACAAATATAAATGTATCAGGTGACAGCAGCCCAAGACACAAGCCGACTAAAACCCTGTAGCTTTCAGCTCATGCATGAAAAGCTTGTTAGGTCAAGAAACTGATGAAACTGAATGAAATGCATCACGGCTAACCCTGAAAATACCAGGCCTCTTTGTCCCTTGACACCCTTGTGCCCTCTGTGAGCTGAGAGTCCAAATAGAGTCTGCTGGTATTTGTCCCTCTAACAACCTCTCTTCCATCATCCTCCCCATGTTCCTCTGGTTGGCACAGAAAAGGCAGTAGCTTCACTCTCAACAGATTACCCTGAGCAGAGAGTGTCTTGCACCTCCGCTTATCAGTGTCACCAGCACATCGGAGCACCAGGGACAGGCAGAAAAGATGGGTAAGACACGTTGCCCAGAGAATGCACATTGATAATATCCACCACAAATAGCAACAGACATCTCTGCTTCCCCCATTAGAGGTGCAGTACAGCTGAGGTGTCACCTCCTGCTTTTTCTTCAGGCTACAGTGGGATTTAATGTGGATTGTTTATCAGAGATGAGACCACGACCCGGTTGTTGTTACTGAGAAAGAAACTGAAAGGGAATATACTGGAACACAGAATTCGTGACACATTTGTTGTTGTGTTGGCTCTGTACTCCAGCACGCTGAATTTAAAATGAATCAATGACTACGGAGGTTACAGTGTTGACTTTCAGCTGTAATTTGATGTTGTTTACATCCACATCGGATCACCAAAATGCAGAAATTTTTCCTACATATTCTCCCTATTTCAATATTTTAGAAAAAAATAATGTGGAAATCGTATATAGCCAAAGACTAACAAAAGTAAAAACACTCCATATGTACAATATAGTACACTATATTTACTGTCCACCCTTTCATTTGAGTTTCCGAATTCCTACAATGAAATGAAAAAGCAATGTCCATGGCTTGTACACTACTTTCTGATAAGAATCACACAATGCATCATTGACATTGTTGCGTTCATTTGCAGACACTGTTGCCTCATTTGAGTGACAAGCAAGCTTTACTGTAAGGAAGTTGCAATTTAGTCAGCAAACAGCCTTAGTTTTATCCATAGTTCCATTTATTTATTGTGTCAAATGCAAAATGCTTCCATACATTACTTCTCAGATGGTTTGGTGTCATTATCCATTCTGCATGGCTCCCTCATTTTCTCCATTTTGTTTTAGCAAAGATAATAACAATAGTGTAGTCTGATAAGGTAATAGGGTGTAATATGAGTCACATGTAAAGTGCACACCCTGTTTAACTTACACACTGAATTGCAACCCACTCCTGATAGTGAATTTTGACTTCATTCTGATTCATTTTTACCCCCTGTTCAAATATAATGTAGAAATAAAAAGTGACAGCCCAAAAATATAGAACAGTGAGTCCTGCAGGATTCACTGTTCCAATATGGATGTGATCTCTCTCAAAGAAACACCATTAAAGTCAGCACTTCAACCTCATAGTCACCATTTCATATAAAGTCCAGTGCAGAGTCAAAACTATGAAAAACATATCACTGACTTAATGCTGTCTGACTGCACCATTTATATGTGTCTGTCTGTCCATCTACCCATCTCATCTTCCATTGATGGCACACAGAGCAGATAGATGTTGATGTAGAGTGGAAATTGTTCAAATTTAATGCAAACGGATGCTTCTTTATTCATATTATGCGGTGGACGGGTTTATTCTACTCAAAGATTTACAGTAGCACTCCCATTTCAGTAAGATAGAAAATCACAGCTGCTGATTTCTATCTGGAAACCATTTGGACATTGAAGGACTTCTGACAAGACAGGGAAATTGCATCATTATGGAAGCTTTTAGTTACAGCATAACACTGTATTTTCTCTATATTACAGAATTATCCCGCACAGTATAACAACACAAAAGCTGTAATAAAATACCTTATTAAAAGCCATTTGTCTGATTTGAGCAATCCAGTAATGACATATTCATTTGCACACATGTCATATGTCAGAGGTCTGCTGTACATCTGGATCTCCTAGACATTTTTATCTGGGATCATATATACAATGATAGGTTCGCACAAGACCCACCATTATGTCAAACATTATATAAATACACAGGGAGTCATTAGACAGAATGGAGGAAAATGACTGGTTGATGCTGCACCACGAAAGCTTGAAAGGGTTATGACAACCAATGAGTGATCACATATCCCAGTGTCAGTCAGGAAAGTCAGATTAACATTATCATAATCCAGACAAAGAGACCAACCCATTACTTTAATGAATAATCCCCAGTTAATAACATGGAAGAGCAGCTTTAGATGTGAATTATGGATAATTAAGGAGTAAACAATGAGTGCTGTTTTTTGTAGGCCAGCTGTTCTCATTACAGTTTTTTATTATGTATTTGCACCCAAAAAAGCAGCCCCTTGGTAAAAAAGCTACCAACTGGAGTCTTATTGTTTTGTATCAACTGTGGACAAGCTCGCCTACCTACAGTGGATTCTACAGTAACTAATATCGAGCCTTACATACAAGGTTTTATCCAGTGGGTGAGACTTTGATGTTGTCTCAAGACTTATAAACTGTACATACCTCTGAACAAGTCAAATATTCATAAGGATCTCAAAGAGAGGAGTCCTTGCAGACACATCCACTTAAAAAAATCCTGGGGCTGTCTGATCTAAATGTGACATTGATGAGATGTGCAACTCTGTGCCTTGTACTTGACAGTTTAAAAAATGTATTTAAACGATTTAAAAACATTTTGTAATCATCTACAAAAATGACAGGAAACAATGAAGGTAACTGCAAAAGAGGACACTATTTTATATGTTGTAGCATTGGGAAAATGACTGTATGGTTTTGCAGGTGTTGGGCTTTTAGCAACCCTTCTCTGTGATATTCTAACCAATGTACTTGATCATTATGTGATCAGTGCCAGGAGTTATTTTGCACAAAGCAAACAAAATTACAAAATATTAAAATATTTCCTTGTGGCTCTATTGTATTCTCGTTTATTGAGGTTTAAGTCTGGAGAGAGTTTGTATTTCTGGTTTATTAATGATTCATTCCTCCCTGAAGGATTATTAAATGTCAGAGGAAAATGTTATCTGGCATTAAGCTCTTCCTCTTTGAATCTGAGGGACTGACACCAAAGCCTGATGTTTACCGTCAGAGATTATGATAGGCTAGTTTTTCATAGGAATGAGAAACATGCTGTGCATACACCATTACAAAATGGCCCAGAAATGTAAGATGTGGTGCTTTTTTTTGTATTTCTGGGTGGATATGTTCTGAAAAAATAAAATCTTTTACTTGGCACAGAAGGGTAAACATCTATGCTTTGTTCCCTATGCACTACTGTAGGCCCATTGCGAGTAGGAATTTCACAATGAAGGAAGATATAAAGGAAAGATCAGCTGCATTTTAATCCTTACATTTCTGCTTTTTCCTGTGGTGTGAGATTTTGAGATTTGCATCATTACACTTGGAATAAACAACATACTGTATAGTTGTAAAAGAGCAGGATCAGAAACATATCATCTACTTTGATATTGTGAGTTCAAATAGCAAACAATGTCTGAGGTCATGCCCTCACTCTCCTCTTGTCTGTTCAGCCACTCTTCTTCTCCACATCAATCAAAAGAAGAAAAATGTTACGTAATTGTCTATTTTTTCAAAATATGACACTTTAATTTATTATGATGCCATTTGAGTCATGTTTTAGAGACGTTTCTGTGAACTCGATGTGTATTTTTTTTCATCAGATACTATGAACTGGTCTTGTGTCAGACCCTCCAACTGTATTTCTTAACTCTATTCTCAGTTCTCACTGTCTTTTTATTACTCTGCCGCCATTTCAAAAGAACACCTTCAGTATAACACCTATCAACCACATTACTGTGTAAATATATATTAATACAGACATGGACATTACCAATTAATTTTGTTGCCTGAAAAACTCTTTGAAATCAGATTCATTCAGAAGGTGTTTGAACAAGCAGCATGCACCAACGTTATGCAACTGCAGTACACTTCAACAGTGTTTCCACTTTTTGTTTCACCGTTTCTTAACCTGTTCCAACTGGACCTACTTCAGTAACCTCCACTTATTCAAATTGCAGTCCTGCAAAGCCAAGTCATTCCCTCTGGACGATAGAAGAAACACTTGGTGTACTACTCACTTCCCCAGCCTGTCTAACATACTCAGTATGTGATCTCCAGCACTGTGAATCACCCTTTCCTACCACAATCATCCACACAATCAGTAAACAGTTATCACGTTTCCACCACAAAGTCAAGAATCTGATCTTATTTCTTGCCATTCTTGTTTTTGTTATTTGCATATATTAACATCATACATAGTCATCTGCAGTCAGAAAGCAGATAGCGTTCTTTCCATTCTGCCTCTCTCCACTTTTATTGTTAATAACCACCCATTTTTCTCTTTGTGCTGCTTGGTGTTCTCCTTCCATCACCTCCGTCTCACTCCCCTCAACTCCATGTGCGGGAGGGAATCCCAGCTCTTGCCTCACTGCAGTGGATGAGGTCAGCCGTTACATAACAACCAGACAACCAGCATTCACCTCTGTGAGCATGCAGTCAAGCAATATGGCAAGCAGTGAGAGGCAGGCAGGCAGGGGCCACATCCAATATTTATGAAGCCTCTGCAGCATAAATGCATTCTTCTCCTGTCCTGCCCTGCTACAGTACAGTAGACAGCTCTTGGTAAACGGGTATGTGGGGAAAACATTTTCCCTCCAGTCCTCTATCCTGCATCATTCGCTCCTGCAGCACATCCATGCCAAATGAGGATACAGTACTTAAAATACTTACAGGGATACAAATAACAGAGAGCCTGAGGGAGAATTAATGAGGACTCAGATCACTGCCTGTCGAACTAGAAAATACAGTATGTGCTGAACTGACCCAGCAGATGCGAGAGTAGATATCTTAAGAATATCTCATAAAATCAGTGACAGAGATCACATAATGAAATGTGTGTCATAATGTTTTGATGTTACATTAAATACGTATCACTGGCAAATAATACTACTAACTAACTAAAACAGAATCTGTAAAAGGTGTAGTCCATGATGTCTCATCCCTGTCAAAACAACAAGAGCAGCTTTAATATCCTGCTGGATTGACTGCCACAAGCCGAGGTCCAGGAATGAATCAATATCGCCGCCTTTATCGTATTGGTGTTATGGCGTGATTTACTGATCTGATATTTGAGAAAAGCAATTTGCTCTGCTGAGAAAACATGACAGTTTGTGAAGGCTATTTCCTCCTCAACATATGCATACCAGTAACACCCCCACACAAATAAATGGTTTTGACATTAAACATGTGATGAGAGAATGGAGTGAGTGAACTGAAGATAAAGAAAAGGACTTTAGACATGTGTGAGCTAGGGGAAACTAAAAAGGTGAAGGGAGAAGACAGAGATTACAGTATGAAATGAACAAGACAGAAAAATAGTGCAAAATATCAAGCTCCCATAGGGAAGCCTCATATCTGATCATGGGTTGACTGCTTGCAATAACTGAATGTTTTGTAAAGGGAGTGTGCAGTCTGCCAAAGCTGAAAAATACTACTGTACGTTTCCATCCAAATGCTGAGCAAATGCCAATCTGAAACCATTTCACAAAAGTGTCAGCAAGAGAAACTGGATATCAACATCTAATTTCATCAATGTAGATTATATTTAAGGAAGAAACTGTGAATATTTTTTGTCATTTGTGTATGGCAGCTGTTTTCTCTACAGTTTTTATGATGTTTTTGCCCTAAAAAATGACACTGACATACAGTAGAGATAAAGAAATCTTCTTAGAAGAATCTAAAAAAGTTCCAGTAACTCCTAACACATGGCATTTCATTGTTATTGTCCACTTAAGATATATTTATTTTTTACAAACACAACTTGGCCACCATTAGGGAAAGAATGCAGTTTCGGTTAAAATAAGTACACAGGTATAGTTAGGAAAACATCTTGGTTTCTGCTAAGGTTAGGGTCTTCCGTTGTCATGGTTACAATAATAACCATGTGATTAAGTTTAGGGAACAAATGTTGTCATTGTTAGAAGAAACCAACATTGACTGTTGGTAGGAAATGGGAAACAACAATCTAACAGCAATCTAATGTGGCATCCAACCCGACCACCTTCCTCTACAGACTTTGGGACTCTATAATTACATAACTCGACTTCCTCCTTTTCTCCCAACAGACAAGACCATAATTAGCCTACCGCCACCTCTAGAGGGCTTTGTCACCTGAACGTGAACAAATGTCGTTTTGGGGCATTTGTTGAAACGACCAATGCTGTCGTTTTTCTTGGGAGGTAAGTCTCATTGTAAATGCAATCGGCCCAACAATCATAATGTGTGTCTGTCTTTACACACCAAACTGCAAGCTCCCTTTGAGATTTCTCTCCCTCTCTCATCTCTATCTCTCTCTCTCTCTCCCCCTCTATCACACAACTCCACACTGTCTCCCCTTCTCTTTCACACAATTACACTCCCTTTCTCGATTTCTCTTGTGGCTCTCTGTTCTGCTACATATCTCCTGGTCTTATCTCCTGTACACAATCGCTTTCTCTCTCCCTCCGGCTGCAGCCTCCTTGTGCTTTATGTCATATCTTTAGTCTTGATCTCTATGTGATTGTTGTCTCTGTGCTTCACACAAGCAGCGTACTGTTGTGGAAATTGCTTTAGCGCAGTAAACCGTCCCCCTCCTCTTTCTGATAACTTGGTGGTGTTGATTCCACTTATCAATAGTGGAACTTGTGGTTAGGATAAATAATGCACATGCTTTGAAATCTGTGGCTTAAAATCCCCATTAACAGCTCAGCCTCTGAGCTCAAATGAACCAGGATGTCAATATCTTGGCTAACTGTCTATCAGCTTTCTAAGTGGAACTGGAGCCGGCAGCCTATAGGGAGACCTAGCCTATAAACCTGCTAGACAAAGGGTATCAATATTCAATGAAACTCACTCTCTTGCTGTTGCCATTATCACCATGAACAGGATTGTTAATAATTACTAAGAATTTTCATCTCATTTCAAGGGAACAACTTGACTCTACTTTGTATTCCAATTTACTCATTCAGACTACTGTGCTTTACAGTATAATTTACTCAAAAAATTAAATTTACGCAAATTAATTTCCTATTTCTAGAACCTAGGTAACTTCTAGCACCTAGGTCAACTGGCATCCTATAGAAAAGGAAGAGTCTCATAAGTGAAGTTGAAGAAGGCCATGGGATACAATTGAAAGCTCCTTGAATAGCTGAGTAAGTGTACTTGTGTGGACTTGTATTAGCGTAATGCCATCAAATGTTTACATTGGGGAACAGAGAGTTTAGCTTATTTCACTAAGAGGCAGTATTGTTTGCCAGTCTCACTTGGTGAGCTGGCAAGAAGAAGGCATCTCCGCCGCCCACTGTTCATCAGCAACACATATGTACATTTGTGCACAAAGATTTGCAAATACAGGCCCACACAGAGATACTGCCTGACACTGCCAGAGATATGTCATTTTGCGAAACCCTCTCAGGACATGAGTACACCCAGACACAAACCAATGCATGTACATTTACAATAAAAACATACAGTGTATACAGTAGTGCATATTGTGTTTAAAGCTAGAACCAAGAAATGTTTTGGTACAGAAGCAGATCTTACTTATTTTTGAGAGATGACATAACATTTGTCTCTCTGGAAAGATCTGATTCAGTTTTTCTGCTCAGCCAAGTGGAGGCAAGTTTCTTTTGTTCTCTTGATGTGTTAAAGAGAGCAATTCAACATCACATATGGCATAAAATGCAGCTTCAGTGCGTACTATGGGCTTCAAATCTTAAGCATACTGTATTGCAATTCTTTTTATTTATTTTTGGTTTATTTAATAGGAACACTGCACATTAATAAACATTGCTATAAATGCGCCAGAGTTAGCCAAGAGGCTATTTTTCATCTGCAGTTCCATAAGATTGAACATAAAATTGAAAAATCATGAAGATTTAATCAATCAAGATAAAAAACATCATTCAGGACACCCTTATACTACATTGTCAGGTACTATTTACAACACGCAACACAGAGACTCATAATACAAGACATGCAAAAGAATAAAATGAGCAATATTAATGTTAATAGAAATATGGACTAAATAAGACCACTTGGGCTGCATAGTTAGACATTAACTGAAACATGCAAAGCAGAAGCACAGACATAAAAAAGACATATACAGTATATAAAACACAGTCTGACACAATAAAGGCTACACCTCTTTCAGTGGAGTCACAGCAGATGTTTTGCCATTGGCAGCTGTTGGAAAAAAACTGCTCTGACATCACTGACACCGCTGACTAAGGTGTGATCAGATATTTCTGCCCTGTGTGAATGGTAGTAAGGGTTTTTCCGTGGGTTGTCATAACCTATTACAACTCACTGCATGCTAAGTGGGTCTACGCTGAATGAATACATTGCTGCAAGGTTCTGCAGTCACTTAAAATTAATGATGATTAGCCTGTCAGAGGGCTTGCCAGAAATGCTTTGCTCTTGTTTTTAAATACCACTTATTAAAATGCACCTTAATCATGCTCCTGTCAGCAATGCTGACTTAATAACCAAGAGCATTTGTATTGTGTATTTCTTTGTAATGATGTCTGAGCACTCCCCTGTTGAATCTTTTTAATAATAAATATATTCTCCAACAATATCTGCATTAACCTAAATAGTTCTATTGTTTGTAATGACACCAGGAGCTCATTAAATACAGCTTATGAAAAGCATTGTTAGGCTACAAATGCCACACAATGAATCTCAGAAATTGTTGACCATAGATATAGATATAAAATAAAATTTATACATTTTGTGCATAATTCTGCTAATTTGATTGTGTGTGTTGGCGTAAAATGCCCACTGAAGACTAGAGTAGGAAATGTGAAATCTCTGTCAGTGATGAGGTTTGAGGAGGTGGTGGGGGGTGGGGGTCGCTGAAGCTCTGAGTGCCGATAATCAATCTCTCAACAGGAGATGGGGAGAAGAGAGAGGTCCTCATTGAATGGAAGAGATCTTCTCTGGATGTGTTCACTTAAGGCCGATGACGAAAAGATGACAGCGTGATACGAAGTTGTCTGAATGTGTCTGTGTATGCTTGGATGGAATTTAGTTTGTCTATGCGTCTGCAAATGAGTGAGCCTGTGAGCAAGCAGGACACTGCGATGTGTGGGTGTGTATGTGGGTGTGTACTTGGTTAGCATGTTCATTCCCAGTGACACACTGTATTGACAAAGTGCATATGTTTCATGCAAGTACAGTACACTGCATAGTACATTGCTGGATTACATTTGTCTTTGCAACATTTGGAAATCAGATCATGGACAAGATAAGAATGAGGAGTTCACGATTCAGAAATAAAAGACCCTTGACATGATTTAACAAAAAGAGGATGAGGAAGGAGAAAGGGGAGGGGGGTAAGTCACTCTGGGCAGCCCACAGAAGAGAGCCGGTTGCCATGGTTTCAGAGTAGTTGTGGCTGGTGTTGCTGGGCCGATGGGAGGCAGGCAGCTGGTTGCCTAACAGCAGCAGATGGAGCAACGCAGGTTTCCAAGAACACACAGGCACTGTCCCTCGCCTACATGTGTCATATCATTCCTGTCATCATTATCCTGCACACACACACACACACACATACACACACACACACACACAGATAGACAGCAGACTGCTCTGTGGGGAGTCATGACTAGGCTTTAGCAGGCTTTTAGCCTTTTATGTGGCAGCATCATCGCCACCGCCAGAATACACAGAACAAAGCACCATGACATCGGTTGTCTTTGAGTATAGAGACTTAGAACTCTGCTACTGGATTTACAACACGTACAAGAAATACAGTTTTTGATCCTAAGAAACCTAAATTGAATGAATGGCCAGCAAACAATACAGACTCATACATGGATAGATTAAAAAAGTAAAAATTTGCTCTTGTCATCAAAGGGAACTTTGAAATTCATTTAGTATGAAGTTACAAATGATCTCCTGAATTATTTTGTCTGGATGCTGCTAAAAAATGGCCCTGCCACTATCTGATCATTTGCAAGATGATAAATCATCAGTCGGATTCCTTGAGCTAATAAACCTCTTGCAAAAAACACATGAACTTAAAAACCCTCACAGTTTTCTGAATCATTTAACTAAGCAGATTTTTGTACCGTATATTGTTTCTGCTGTTGTTTAAGGTTGGCTATTAGTAAGTTTCTTTTGTTGCACATAAAATATATAGAGTGTATATTTTTTTGTAAGTTCATACATACTTGATTAGTGCATGTGCATCTATCCGTGCATGTGTGCTTGTGTGTGTCTTTGAGTATGGTGTTATTTTAAAGTTAAGAAAGGAAGATGAGCAGAGGAGGCAGCTGAAAACAATAACCAGAGTATCACTGAACCCACGACTCTGAACTTTAACAACTTCACAGACCTGTTCTCTCACCCAGGGTAAGATAAGTCTAAACATAGCTAGGCAGCATGAGATATGAAATACACAGTCTTTCAGACTGCACACGCTAAACTGTACTATAATTCTTTGCTATGCATCTAGTCAGGATAGCATCAAATGATTAGCACGGATTGGAGGTAAAGTCACCAGGTATTTTAGGTATGAGAGTACGAAAAGAACAGATGAAAGCCCACCATACCATGCTCTTGATTTTTTTCCCTCAAATCTATCACGACTCTACTGTAGAAACCCTTTTTTGTGCAGTTGCTATGGAAACCATAATTAGAGTCCAGCATGATGGCACTGTTTCCAATTGGAGCACAGCTCTGTTCCAAATCAAGCAATGCCAACTGGTTGCTGGGTTTTATCACACTGTATATCACGGACAGCACATTCGTCAAAGTTAGGTGTAGAAGAGATATCCTGGACCTAAACACTGGCTGGAAAGAGTGGGAAGAAAGACAGCGAAACAGAGAAAAAGAGAGAGGAGGATGAGCAGAGAAATGAATAACGAGTGTGATAGTGGAAATGTAGCAGTCATCAAAATAAACAAACAGCTTTCTTCATGTTTGGACAGCTCTGGCTTGGCTGACCTCCCACAGATGAGTGAACAGTTGAAAGCTTGTTTTGCCTGAGGAAACCCTGTTAATATCAGCTAATTAATATTCATTATATTATGACTTGAATACTCATTGAACAGCTCCCTACCCCTCACATTGCCTGTCATTGCACTTGCTTGAATGAATCCCTGATGAGAATCTTGTTTATGTGTTGTCCTGCGTAGCACATATAGACCCATCAGTCATGCTCACAGCTCAGCTTAAGAACATTTAATCGCTACATCCATGTCACTGTTCCACTCAATCACACATCTCATCCATCTTGCCCCACATGCTAAGCAGGGGGAATTGGAGCGACAGTGGAATTATGCCCATTAGAATAATTCATTTCCCCTGGCGGGCCAAATGAGAATGTATCAGCGTTATTAATAATGTGGTAGCCAGGTCCAAAAACAGCCCTCCAATGACAGAGATGGAGGAGGCCAGTCAAATTAAGCTGAGAAACTCACCACGGGGGCCTCAGGTTGCTGCTAGGCTTCGCTGAACTGCACTTTACCAACAAGCTGGAACAAAGTCCCAGAGACATTGTATATGGACAGAGTATATAATAAGAATTGGTGTATGCAAAACTTATTCACTTGTACTGAATATGTGTAGTGCACTATGACACCATTGTATGAACTCAATGTATTGATTCACTCCCAAGGATACAGGAGGCAATTCATCATTTCTATAGAGTACTATGCATTTCCCACACAGCTATAAATCATGGTCTATAATTGCCCACAGCAAGATTTTTTTTTTACTTAACCTAGAATACTAGCTGACAGAATATGTCCATAACTACTGATTCATACTCATGTCAGAGAAGAAATTCCCTAGATTTTTTACCACAGGTGTGTAATTACCGCTCAGCATTTCAACAGCCCCTTGTGTGGTGTTATATCTGTTTGAAAATGACACCTCTGAATGATAATGTACTTCATGCTCCATTTTTCCGTTTTCACCTGGACTTCATGAACAGTTACCCTCTGGCATTAAGTGATGTCAGAATACAATTAGGTTTGTCACCAAAAAACAAGGCATATAAGTTAGAGGAGTCAAACCTCCAACATACCTAAAGCCTGTGTTTAAAAAGATAATGCACAATAGATAACTCGGTATACTCGGTATTTTAAACTAACCACATGTTATGGGCCCCTATGTGACCGACCACACCCATCAGACATCTGAAGAAAACACAAACACACATGCATATTCACAATGCTGATTGGCCAACAGATGTTCCTGCCTCCAGTAAATACACAACAACAAAGGACTAGCCAACACATGATGTCATCATCCATCATTGTTAGCATCTGGACAGATTTGTTACAAAACAGAAAATCTGCCATTTGAAAAAGGTCACAGCCACTCTCACTCTGACTAATAGCACACATTTTTTAAATGGCACAAATTATGGCAGTTCTAGCGCTGAAATTCTTCAATTACTCTGCCTTACCTGCCATTTAAGGGCCAAAATAAGAAGATGTGGGCAGGTAAATAATACATGTATGGCAACGTGTTTTGTGGGAATATTTCTTACAGTTATTTCCAGTGGGTGTCACAAACACTCAACTCAGGCACACTAAAATAGCATTAAAAACTGTGATTCTGCCAAAATCAAATGAACACTTTTAGTGCATTTTGATGGATCTCCGCCAGCCTTAACTGTTACTTTGGCACAATTCTTGAATGAAAGCCATTAATCTAAAACATTGTGTGAAAGTCTCACTGCAATTCCTCATTCTGTCACATTCCTTAATGCTTTCACAACACAATCCAAATGTAGATGTCTTGGTAATCAAAATAGATTACACTGCTTTTCTAATGATGTAGATGTATTTATCTGCATGTTAATCATTACATGTACAACTGCAATGATTAGTTGATTAATCAATTGACAAGAAGTACTTTTTTCATTGATTTTTTGTTTTGGGTCATTCTTTAAATAAAGTAATACTAAAATACTCTCATTCCAATTCCTTAAATGGGAATAGTTTCTGGTTTCTTTAGTCTTCTTTGATAGTAAACTGAATATCTTTGGGTTGAGGACTGTTGGTTGGGACAAAACAAGACATTTGAAGTTGCACCTTTGGCTTTGGGAAACAGTGATTGACTTTTTTCACATTTTCAAATAACTAATCGATCAATCAAGAAAGTCATCGACTGATAAATCTACAATGGAAATAACTATTAATTGCAGCCCTAAAATATGCAAAATATTCCAGATAATCATATTGCATAACTTGTTAAGACATACTTTTGATATATCTTTAGTAATTTTGTATTATTAAAATGTAAAAAGAATTGATAAATGGTCAGGCTTGAAATTCAAGTATTAACATTTTCATCCTCTGTCTCATGTCTGTTTAGAGCTAATCCAACAAATGAAATACCTTGCAGATAAAGGTGCTTCATTACATTGATGTCAAAGTCATAAAACATCTGGTCTTGCTACATTGCTGACACAATGTATTACAATGAAAGCTAATTTATATCATCTCACAGAATATATCACATCGCCAAATCTGCCATATGGTATAGTCACATGGGTACCTCATCGTCCCCATACAAGTGGAATTAACTGCATGTTGTTCAGCTCTGATAGAATATTATGATGAATGATATTGACACACTTAAAAAGAGAAACAGTGTACAAAGTCGCAGCTAGCAAAGTGTATCAATTGTTTCATAAAGCAGTTCTTTAAACTGTGCTGTATTACTACCTTAACATTTCTGTGTGAGTGAGAGGTAGCCTTATAGTTGAGGTCTTTAAAGAATAATTGCATGCTGATGCAAGTGGCCATGTCACTTCTCCTCAGCATTTGAACCTAGCAGCATCTTTCATAATTCATGACTTCAGCAGGAGGCACTTTGCCACTTTTTGATAGCCTTTTTGTTGTTTATTCTACAAATGCCTTTTTTTGGCTAGATGTCCCAACTCTTGTCTTTCCTCACCCTTCCTGTTGTTCAAAGATACTGTGAGGTCTAAAACAGTGAACAATATTTACAAAAAATGCACAGCCATGAACTGAAAGAAAAATGAACATTAAAGATATTGAAGCCCTGAAAGCTGTTGTTAGTTTCCCCTCACCAAGTAACCAGCATTTAGGGCCACTGACTTCCATGAGTAATGAAGTGAAAGGAAATGGCAATTTAGGTGATTATCAGGTACGGTGTTTTAATTTTGTTGTGTGCTGAAAAATGTACAGTATAACAATTTTAACCTGTATAATTAACTTTTATCAAGTAGAATCAAACCAAATTTAACCAAGAGACAATGAAAGAGCAAAAAAATCGAATTATGTTTGGATGTGTGCTATGAAAGTGGGGCCCTAGAGACTGAGCCGGTGATGTTGAAAAATGCAGCAAAAGGCTTCTGAAACCTGAAGCTATAAAATTTTAATTATAAACGCAGCCTCTCACCCTTTCATTCTTATGTTTTTGAGGACTTTTTGTCTTGACAGGCCTCATAAATGTGACAGATAGAATGGAGTATTGCAGAATGGCTTTTATTTATTTTTTTTTCACCATCTATACAGTTTATATTCACATGTAATACCAACATGTGACACATACTGTGGCTCAGTGAAAGGTTTACATAATCTGCAACATTTGGGTACATTTGCATCCTGTGCATTATTATATTAATTTACAATTTAAAAAAAAATCACATCAGGGGAAAAGAAATATTCCAAAAATACCACAAATACTGCAACCTAATAACTATAAGACGCAGGACTATAACAAACAAGGTGACCAAACATTAAATGCAATATTCAGGCAAGTTTACTTATTACACTACATGGCTCTGGTTTTCCTTTCTAACTAAACTATCTAAGACAAACCTCAGGGGGTTCAACATTTAGTTTTATTAATCTCCAAGACAGACATGAAGTCACAAGCAGGTCTAATGATGGTATAGCAGCCAATATAGTCTAATTAAAACCATAGGCCTACTGAAAAGACCCACAGAATGGACAATTTGTTCATATGCTCAGATCCACACTCAGTTAAAGAGATGAAATTAAAGGGGACCTTTTATGCTCATTTCCAGCTCTATGTTTTTATTCTGGGACTCCACTAGAGTAGCGTTGCATGATTAACAGTTCAAAAAACTCATTATTTATCTTATACTGGCCCTTTATGCAGCCCCTCAGTTCAGCCTCTGTCTGAAACAGGCTGTTTTAGCTCCTGTCACTTTAAAGGCCCCCTCCTGATCAGCCCACTCTGTTTTGATTGCGTAGTGGTTCTGGAAGCTACATAAACAATCAGTAATAATCAGTAATTCTCATTCTTTACTTGAAATGGAAACTTCTCAAATACATCTGTACATGTTCGAGCCCAAATCTGATTCAAAATATGTGAGTGGACAATGTGAACAACACATGGAACAACCTTAGCAACAAAGGCTACAGAATAGATGGCCGTTTGAGGGCATGCATGGTTATGCAGCCCCTAAGTTCAGCCTCTGTCTCTAAAAGGCAGTCTTAGCCCCTGTATCTTTAAGGTCCCCCTCCCAATGAGCCCACTCTGTTCTGATTGGCCAGCTTTTCAGAAACTGCTGAGGGGTAGAATGTATCAGAGTCATGTTAAGTTGCTGCCAATGCAAACCCAACATTTTCTGCTTTACTGCTTCATATTAAAAGCTTTTAAATTACTAAATAAGGGGAGACTTCTATTGTGAAGAATTTACAGGAAATTAAGCATGTTCCTCACTGAATTAGCAGAGCTTCATTAGCAGTGCTAAAAACCAGTCAAAATAAGATACAGACATATTTGGAGCACTTTGTTCAGTGCACCAGTTAGAAATAATGCAGAGAGGAATGGTACAAGCAGAGACGGCCACAGAGATGATGATGTTTGATGAAGAGCTGCAAATGACCAGCACACCTCCAACAGGTAAACTACTTATTTTAGTTTGCAGTGTTGTGTAATCGAGTCATGGCTCGGCAAGACTACCCCCAAAATAATGGAAAAATGCCATAATGTAGCAGGGCAGAGCAGTGAACTTGCATGTGTGTGGAGTAGATGACCATATAAAGAAATCCGTCCCAAGCTGACATCGGCTTGGGCTGAAAGTAGAAAAAACTGTTGGAAACCCAACATTCAGAGCAGTCTGAAGCTGGTGCTTTTTGCTCACAGAGCTTAGTTCTACATACATTTACCTTATTATTTGACACATTGGCTACTTTTAACATGAACATCCAACATTGTAACATTATATATATGACTGAAAAGCATAATAGGTCCCCTTTAACATAACAGTGTGTCAGCACATATAGACATAAAGCACACATAGACAGGTATACAGGCACATGAGATCACAACACAATGAGCTAATGGCTTCCAATGCAACACAAACAACACATCAATAAACAAATATAAGAAAATAAAAATTACTTGCACTTACTGTCTGTAGCTCTTAATCTCATAAGGATCAAGACCATGTGTCAATCTGGTGACTTTTAAGCAAACCTTTGTGCTACAGGTGAAGGTTGCAGCAATGCTGGCCACAGACAATCTTAATAACTCCAGCTGTTTCCAAGGGTCTTTTTTTCTTTGAATAAGGCCTTCCTCCACAGCTGTTGCATATGGAACAAAGTTACAATGGAAAGTGACTTGTCTGCTCAGCCACAAAACAGTCCTTCTTCATGCATCAAAAATGCATCTTTTGGCCAATCATTGTCTGCACATTCAAATGTGTTTCTCCATCTTTGAACATGTGTTTTTCTCTACTAAAAAGTTAGCAGAGCAACTTTTTTCAAGTTTTCTACCAAGATAGCATGCTCACTAGCTAGCAAGCTAACTAGCGTTATTATTCCCATATGTTTCCAGTGTTGGCTTACTTAAAATAAATGAAGTTAAACTTTTGAATTGACAAACATTACAGCCTTTTTGAAGGCATATCCTTAACCTTAATTATGTCCTGTTGGTTTCTTAAAAAACAAAACATTTCTTCTGGCACACGTTGAAGTACATTTTTAAGTATAATTTTAACTCCGTCCTTGTCTCTTCATTCCTTGACACAACAAATGAGACAACTGGACACATTTACAGAGTTTCATTTCTGGTTGTAATTTCTGGCTTGTTAAGGCATCAAAAAATCTATTTGAAATACAAAAAACAACTAACAGTCTGTTGTGAAATAGTGAAAGTAATAACAAAAATGGCTTAAAAGATATTCGTAAGTAAACTGGGTTTGAAAAATAATCATCCCTATGCGGTTATGATTGAGCAATATTCATTAAAATTCATAAAAATGTTGCTGTCATTGTCCACAGGTAGGCCTAATGCGTACCTTCAGCACTTGGAGACAGTCTTTAACAAACTATGTGTATTTATTTGTCACAGCTTAGCAGGTATACTGTAACATCTACCCCTAGTACCTACCCATTATGCTGACATTTCTGGGTGTCAGCAATATAATAGTAGATAGAAGTGAGCCAACCCTCTCACACTGTAACACACCATCTTTCCATTCTGATATATTATCAACAGTTAGAAGGTAATGGTTTCATCATCAAAATAATAGGCATGTATAATTTGCCCTGGATTTCCCATTCTTGGATTCAGATCCAACATGTTCCTTTCTTACCCTGTTTATCCTGATTCACACTGTAAATGCCCTTAATCCTTTAATATTATTACATGGATATGATTAAATATTAACCTTATTTAAGCAAAACAACCTTTCATCTGTGTTTGGAATAGCCATGAACAAAAGTATGTCTCAATGACCACTGATTATTAACACATAGAAACCATGGCATTCAGTAGAAGATCAGTTTAATTTACACTGAAAAGACGGAGCATATAATGTCTGTTGAAACTGGTGCTGATGAGGGTGAATGATACAAGCTGAATACAGTGTCAGGTTGTTTATGCTCTCACACAGAATATAGGACATCATAAAGTGAGCATAAGGTATGTCTTACTCTACTGTTTGTATAGATATATATAGCACATACTTTATTTAGAGAAGCCTTTTATGTTGACAAAACATGACATTTGCTTGCATTTATGTATTGACCTTATTAGTGAGTGAGTAAGTGAGTCAAGTGTGTCAAGAAATGGGCTCCTCAGACCTCTACTGACATATTGAAAGACAGCATTGATTGTAGGGTTTTTAACACTGTTGAAGAGGACATTGTTAATACTGACAATGACAGTGTAATATTTCACATCATGTTTGCAGAAAGGGTATGCATTCTAACTAAAACCCTAATTGTTTTTAGTAACAAGCCCTGGTTCAAGGATGAAGTCAGGTTGCTCTGTAGGAAAAAGTATGAGGCCTTGAAGAACAGCATCAGTGTGCAGTACAATCATCTGAAATATGAATCTCAAAGGCTTTGGAAAAAGTGAAAGCTTGCTACAAAGACAAATTAGAGACTAAGCTACATGTCAATCATGTCAAGGGTGTCAAGGCTTGCAGACATCACACACAATACAAAGCACAATAGCCTAATTTGAACTTCAATGCTTCTTTCCACCACAGTTTTAATAGATTGTGTTACAGCCACCCTCAGGCAGTGTGCTGATGAACTTATCCCAGCACTCTGTACCATTTTTAATTGGTCACCACAACCCTATAACATTCTTGCTTGGTTTTAAGTTTCCTATTTGAGTTCCCAAAGAAAAATAACATCAAATATCTTAATGACTATGGGCATGTTGGTTAATAGGGTAAACATCTTTCCAGTGTTGTGCTTGACGATGTGCATAAGGAAATTAGTGCTGTGCACGATACGGTTCCCATATGCCTGCATTCAGTTATTCTAAACACAAGTCCACATATGATTGTGAATGTGCTTCCATACTTGTTTGACATGGACATGGCCACCAGACCAGGGTTAAAATACTGGTACTCAGAAATACTAACAGTATAGGTTACTGTTGACTATCTTTTACTTCACATTTCAAAACTAGAATAATGAGGAAGGCAAAAAGCACAATCACAGACCTCTCTAATCCAATCTGTTCCCATCAGGCAGGTCATGCAGGAGCATGAAACTCCTCACTGTAAAGACAGTTTTAATAATCAGTACGTTTATATAGTCTGTTTAACAGGTTATGGTCAGTTTTGCACTTAAGCATAGACTGTTATACTGTGTTTGTTTGATATCATGTTATGGTGTTCTTTACTGTGATCATATTGTAATATCGTGCAATACAATATGGCTGTTTGTCTGTTTAGTCTGAGTTGCACTAAGACAAATCAACTTGGGTGACATGGCAATAACCTACCGAATTCAAACGTGAGTCAGTGTGTGAGCAAACAAAAATGACAGATTGTTCTGCCATGCAAGCTCTAAACGGCTGGCAGCACTTTTAAGTGAACAATACATTGCTTTTGTCATCTCAGGGTATTTGTGTACGTACAGTACGTGTGTTGGTTTAGAATGCTTGTGTGTATTTGTATATGAGTGTGTGTGTGTGCGTATTTGTGTATCAGGCTGTCAGGGCTGTCCTCCACTCCTAATGGTTTAATGGGCACCCTGTGGTGCCTCTCAAGCCCCCTGGAGTGGGGCACACTCAGAGTGTGGGGGAGCACAAAGGCGCAGCCATGTCTCTGGAGAGGAGTGTCTTTGTGACGAGGGGCCACTGCTGTGTTGACTGTTGCTGGCCTCATGGTGATTACTCTCCCCGGGGGGTCTGCATTGTGGGCCCTGAGACCCAGAAATTCACCTTTACATACCCTCCTGCTGCGCCTCAACAGGGGGCCGAAACGCACCCCTGTCGATCACCCCATTTTGGTAGAACACCCCGCCTGCCAAGCAATCTGTCCAGCATATTCTGTCACTTCTCCTGATCAGTATAAGTTATATCAGTGAGCAGAAGACGGTGATCTATGCAGTATATGAATGCTAATTCAGAATGATCATTGATACACATTACCATATTACAATATTCTGATGGTAAAATCTACATACATGCATACATGCTGAGTCATAAATGAACACTCATGCTAGTGTTTTAACCATTGTTCTCTTGACATGTGTGAAAATGTCAATAGATAGATACACATAGATACAGCCCATTCACTTAGATGAGAAACTTTTGATTGGTACTGTACATATATACAGTACATACTCACATTATTCAGCAAAGCACAAATAGTGGGTTTTTAAGAACATTTGTTTCATACAAATATCTTAAAAATTATTTGTTTTCGGGAAGAAAAAAAAAACGTCAAATAACAGCGCGTAGGTCGGTTACATTGCTATCTCAGTCTCTGTCCTCTGCTCCGCTGTTATGTCTATCAACCCAGGTCTCAATGAGGGGAGTCACATCCACCTGCTACATGACGCACATTTCCTAATTTGGAGATCACTCCTGGAGTTGGGGTGTTGGAGTGTTCCTCAGAGATAAAGCTGAGCTACTGACACACGCAAAGTGCTCCCAAGGGACTCTCCATAACCTTTTGTTCCCCTTCTCCTTTCCACAAAGTTAGGTTGTAAAAATAGGCAATAAATGAAAAGTTTGAAGTTCTTCTCTACATGTTACATGCTATACTGTCTCTGTGTTATGGGTGTATAAATAAGTCGAGGCCTGTCTGTGCATTTGCGACGCACTTGATTTTAGCTCAGTAGTCAGTGCAGTCATCTATGATCTGGGAGACTGGAGTTCAGGACCTGGTGTGGGGACCTCCGTTGTAAGGTAGTTTATTCACAAACACTTATTGTAACACTTAAATTTTCTAAAATTAAAAATGTAATGAAAACAAAAACAGGATTTTTAAGCTTCTTTCCACTTTTATTCAAATACAAATACAAATATAAATAATTTTGCTGCCTAAACAAATACAGATACAAATACAAATACTCGGCTCTCTGCACATCCCTAGTGCATACATACTATACATGCATGCATACTGTACATACATACACTTGCTTAATTCTTTTCTCATTTTACCTACTTCTAAACAAATGTATATTTTATATGTCAGGCAATTTCAACCACATCATGCTCACACACAAAAAGCCAAGTACAGTATGCAGATCCATTCCCACACATTCTGCCCACTGGCTTCTGCATTCCACACAAAACAACATGCAAGAGGCTATAATTGTATGTTGACTGTTGTTCGTAATAAAGCAACCCAAGACTTAATATGCCTTTGAGAAGGCTGTAGCCGGGAGCAGAAGAGCGGTCATTCCAGAGTCTGGCGTCAGGTCCAGGGCAACAGGAGCGAGTAACTTAGTTCCTCTGATTTCACTTATCAGGGTCACACTGTGGGGGCCGGTCCCTGGTGAATAGTTCAATGCCCACCTTCGGATCTTGCTGTCATGGAGACTGTGGTTAACTCCTTATATTTCTTCTTTAAGTCTTGATATCCTGTATCTTGAGAAATAATGTGTATGTCTGATGAATGTTGATGTTACAAAGATGATGCATTTTAAATGATATGTACAGAAGGTTACTCTGATATATTTTGTGAGTGTGTGTGTGTGTGTGTGTGTGTGTGTGTGTGTGTGTGTGTGTTTTCTGTATTTGGAGTGGCGGTCTTGCAGAATTCTCTCCCTCACATGAATACCCCCATCCTTATCCTCATATATCAATACACTCCCACCCCAATCACACAAAGCAGCCATCCTGCTGTACATAGCTCATCAGACTTATTGATATTAAGGAATACGGTAAATATTCACACCTTTGTATCAAATCCAATAAAGCTACATGGAGGTAGTTGTTCAAAGTTGGTCAGGTGGAAATTAAAGATCAAGCAAAGTAAAAGATGACAGACTGTGTTAAATGAATCTTGGTCTTCAAGGAATATGCTTGTCTACATTGCAGTTGTACAAAGAGGGGAATAACCAGAGATGTATAAAGGACTGCAAGGTCCTTTCACCGATACATGTGACAATTTCCTCACATCTTATTGCCTATAGACTAAAGGGAAACAGAAGCCTGATGACGTGGGTACATTATATACAGAGTGTGCAGGACAGAGTTAAGCTCTTGGCATGAAGCTACAATGATTATGTCATACTGCCCAAAGATAAACAAGAATGTTCTTGTAATTAGCATAATCACTGACAAGCTTCAGATGAAGCCAATAATCAACAACTCAACTGTGGAGGAAACGACAGCCTGGAGAGATTCATTGCAAAAATATCCCTTGACAGGCTGTTGGCCTTTGGTGATTTTCCATAATACTATGAATGTGTGCAGACAATGCTTATATTCAATGACTGAACATGTCAGTTTTTTTTCTGGAGAGACCTAGACATCATAATTCTTGTCAGCAGTTTTATATGATCTTGATATTAGATGTTTTAAACCATCAAAGACATTTTTTTATACAGTAATACTGCACTACACTATCTGCATACAGGAGTAATTCACCTCATTATCTAACAATCTGAAGCTGTTGAGTATATCTGCCTCTCTTTTCTTCACAGTAATGCTCATATTTCGTCCACAGGCTCAAACTAGAATTAGATACCCAGCTATCATAAGGACATGTTTAATTTTGCTATTGGTGATTGAGGATGCATCTGTGGTGTCTGGATGTCCACCACAATCAATAAGCTCTCTGAGCAGCGTCTGGGAACAGTGTTAGTGTAAAGGTCTGCTTAATGTGGAAATCAATGACCAGTGAGTGTTTCAGGGAGAAAAATGCTGACATGAAAAAGGGCAATTTCTTTTTAACTTCTTTTTTCTTTCATTTATCAGGCAGCATGTTCCTCCACTTCTGGCCTCAGCAACTGCACGTGTGAAAACCACTGCACTTTGAAATCAGCTAAAAATCTTGATAATTTTGATTAATTAGAACTGCTATTGGGCTAAATACATATTTTGTGTGGGCCTTTTATTGGATGTGGACATTAAGCATTTTAATAATGCTTATTTTTCAAAACACACTGTTGTTTTGATGGTTTAAATTTTATCTTGGATTATGTAACTGTAGTAGCAGAGCACAGTGTAGTCAGTACAGGTTAATTTCCTCAGTCACATTACCTGCTCCACTCCCACGTTACATCAAACATGTATAGTAAAAACTGTATCTGTAGTCATGTCTCCCCTAAAATTTTTTGTTAAAATATTTTGTTTTTCGACTACAGGTCGCTACTTGTCACTTCGATCATGAAGATGACACTATTCTATAGAGTATATAGGCCACAATATAGTATAGAATTGAGTATTTATAGTATATAGTTTAGAGAATATTATAGATCCGAGATGAACCTGACAGAAGGGGCAGGGCTGAGAGAAAAAGGCGCAATTACAAATCCGTCTGCTACTTCAGCACCGCGGATAGCGCCATGGATTTATCGATACACTGCACAGTTAGGCGTACTGATACTTCAGAGCCATGGTTAGGGCCATAGATTCCAACTTGCAGAAACCTCAGTCAGATAAAGGATCAATGAGTCAGGCAGACTAGACTAATATATTTGACTAAGCAACCCCTCTGCCCCTGCACTCTCTCTGCTACTAGGGGATGGAGAGGGGGGATGATAAGTTAATAAGGGAGATACATTTTGGTAATTTTGCTAACAAGGGTGATGACATCCACCCCCAAATCGCTGACTGTATCCAACAACTCAGTTTTCAAGGAATGGTGTTGAGAAAGAGCTGTGGAAATCAGAGGGTTTGTGTCTACATGCTTAAAGTTTGGTCTTGTAGCATATGTGTATTTCTATACTAGCTTATCTTTCCTTGACCTTTTTTGTTGATAGACAACTGTCCATCTGCCATTCATCGATTTTATGCTACTTAATTGTGTCTGGGTTGATGTGGCTGGAGGCAAAGCCAAGTAGCCCTGATGTCCTTATCCCTAGGGATCCCAAAGAATTCCAAGGCAAGGTAGGATATATAATCCCTCGGATCTGCCTTGGGGTCTCCTTGCAGTTGGACATGCCAAGAATACCTCCACAGGGTAACATCCAGAGGGCTTCCCAAACAGAAGCCCTTACCAGCAACTGTTCTATTCCGAGCTCTTTCTGTATGTATGAGCTCTTTACCCTAATTTTTATGTTGAGCCTTTCCACTCTGCAGAGGAGACTTATTTTATACTTATATTATACTCTGAGGTTCTTTTTCTCATCACAACTGCATTGCATTCAGCTGCAAACTGTCCCAGTGTGCAGTGCAGGTCACAGTTTGAAGCAGACAGCGGGAGTACATCTTGGTGATAGTTCACTTTAAATAAAATTTGATTTGCCTTGACTGGACTGGTTTCATATTACTTTTCTCCCTTTCTAAACAGCATCTTAATGGCTGTTTATGGCCATTCAATGTCGGCAGCCACAATAAGAGGGGGAAGAAACGAGTCGTGACAGACAATGTAGTCTGTTTCCCAACAACCCTCTCCTTTTCAATTAACTTCTTTCACGCTCAGCTGTGATTCAACTCTACAATAAGCATTCAGGCAAACATTTAAAGTGATGTCTAAATAAGGGCTTGTTTAATGGAAACATTTAGACAGGGGATTTAGGGTTATATGCTCACTAGTTGCGATCCTGCTCCATGTGTTCAGCCTCCATTTGAGCTCCCTGCTACATTCAGGCTTTGTTGTTTCAAGCATAATCAGCTTACATCCTGTAATGTCTTACCAGCATTCAGAGAGATGAAATGTACACTAACTGGGCTCTTCAGCTGAGATCACATATGAATGTCTGTTTTACAAATCAGGAGTTATTGGATAGATATATCAAGATAACTTTCTTTTACTGTCTCCCCCTTTTTCGTGCACAAACACAGACACGTGAGATTTTGTGCTTTGGACAGAACAACTGACCTGCAGAAGGCATGTCATATTCCTGCAAGAAAAAAACTAAATCTTCTTTACTGAATCTTCAAAGAGCAGAAAGGCATAGAAAGATACAACTTGAAAGGTAACCTCTATACATGTATATCTATATAAATTGTCTGTTTTGTGTGTATGTAAGAGCAAGAAAGCACTAATTCCATGTAATGCAAGCACCATTCACATTGTGTGCCAGCATACTGGCAAACAAAACACACTTGTGGTGCATTATGTAATTCTGGAGGAGTTCCCACTGTAAAGCCAGGCAGCAATTCAGAGGCTGCAAGGTATGCTGCTGCCTGCAGGAAAACTGCTATGAACTATTTATGACACTTCCATTACAGCCACAGCGTTCCTTCATGCTTTTCCTACTTTTTTAACAGCTGTGCAAACTTGCCATCATGGGAGAGGTCAGAAGTAATTAAGATCATTTTTTGGCATGCCCTCTGGATTTGGATCATAGATCACCTGGCTCACAGTGCAGAATTGCACACTATCAGCCCAGGGGTCTTAAGATAGATGAACATAAAAAAGAAAGAACAAAAAACAGGACATCAAATATTATGTTCATAATCTTGTATCTCCCTTGTGACATTTCACCCAGTTCAGTTATTGTTACTTATTGTTAATTGTAAGAACAATTAACAATAAGTATCAATATACAATATGTAGTGTAGTAACCTGAGTATAAAATTGTAATTGGCACACACCTTTTGCATTGTGTAAATTTAATTTAGTTTATTGAGCCCAGCCTTTGTCCTGAGACAATGATTCTCACAGCTTATAATTAGAGGTGTGGAGCATTTGACTGTGTGATAAATACACACGGAGAGAGAGAGAGAGAGAGAGAGAGAAAATGGAATTGTTACGGCTAATCCATTGTTAATGGCCCATCACAGGTTTTCCACAGCTTTAATGGCAGTCTTTAACCATGAAGCTGGATAAAGGGGGGAAGAGGAGAGAAAGGGAGAGAGATGAAGCTTGAGAGAAAAAAAACAGTCAGACTAGGTCGACTAGCAGAGACAAGGAGAGAGGGGAGTTAGGGAGAAACTGACATTCTTGCAAACAAAGAGACAACGACATGAGGCACAGAAAATTTAGAAACAATGACACATGCTTTTATGTGGTTAGAAATCATATGTCATATGTTGAGATGAGAAGTTATAACACTGAAGGAAAAAGCTGAAATCCTAGAGGGTTGATTGTCTCCTTTCTTGGCAGACAGCACAGTTCCTGAAGGATTCTCTGTGAGGCAACCATCATTCTTGGCAGCTTGATCCTATGTCCACTATTTATTAAACTTCTATATAGAAGAGTGCATTGCTACATCCAGTCTAACACTCCTAATATAGAATCATGTGCTCCATATGAGTGCGCTAACTTTGTCCAACATGCAAAGAACGAGGAAAGAGTGCAGCAAAACAAAGACAGGCAGCATGTAGGTTTGTTATTCTGCTAGGAGTTATTCAATATTTCATTAGGATGTTGTGCAGAATTTCCAAGTGGGATGAAAAGAAAACAGGCCTTATGGGGAAAACTCTGATGGTGCTTTACTTACAGCCTTGAAACAACACTTAATTTTAACTGTTAGACCAAACACCTCATCACTGGCTGACATAAACCATACTGAACAAATACTTCACAGACAGCTTTTCTTTTTTCAACGATGTGATTTTTAGTTTGTCATGTCAGACATCTTATTTATTACACAATGAGCAGCAAAAATAAAAATGTTATTATTATTGTCAGTCCTGAAGACTCCCACTGAAAATTCTGTCTCCTGAAACAGTGAAAATCACCTCTGAAAACACATCTGAGGGTGGATATTATCAAGAATTTGCCAGATCACTTGTTTTTTTAAATGGCTTTCTAACAAAAGAGCTGAGTACCTAGTTACCATTCCCTCTGTGGCTTAGCAGAATGTACGTAATGAGGTGCATCCAGGTGCACAGGGGACCCATGGTGTTGAGTCCTCCCTGAGGTGTTGAGGCAGATGAATTTCTATTAATGATCACCCACAACAACCTTTTGCTCCCTAATGGCACTGGAGAGATGACTTGCAGATTGCAACCCCTCTAATTGGTAGCAAAATTGAACCTCCATCTGTGTAACTTTAGAATTGAATATCCCTCTCTTCGTGACTTAGTGCTAAAAGTTTACTCATTACTCTCAGAAGAACTCAGCATCTATAAAGTCAACATCAAATCAGGTTATCTTTTTTCTATACTGCAGTGCTCTACTAGCCTAGTACTCAGAAATATAACTTCCACTGCACAGGTTATGGATAAATACTTGTGACACTTGCCATCTGGCTGCAAATCCACTGTACCATATGTTGTGTGCAGCGGCAAAGACTGAGGGGATGAGAAAGCTCAGCTGTGTAAGGTGCAGCACAGTACTGTACATTAAGTGTCAAAAAACTGTGTGGCAGCAGACCTGCCTGGGTTATGTAATGGATGAGCCTGGGTCTATGAAGCCTCTGCTGTTATCATTAATTCATGTCACTGAGGACAACATGCACAGGAGCTGAGGAGCCACCGTAGGAGACACTGAGATGGAGGCTGATCCTGCGGGAGGATCAGGCAGCACAGAGGATGGAGGGATGTAGGGGAGAGTGGGAGATTGAGGCTTGGGCGTGGTCAGACAGAAAATGTAACGATAGTCAAAAAGCCAGACAGACACAAAGACACTATGTAGTGGTGAAAAGAACATATAATTTACAATACCTGAAGTGGTAATTAGTAGCATTCTAGCAAGTATTAAACCGATAATTTACCTTGACCCTGTATTTATTAGTCACACGGTCAAAACTGGCTCATGCTGCAGAATAAAATCATGTGGATGACCTGAAACCTTTTGTTCTTTCTATCAGAGTATGCTAAGTCTCTAATAATGTGTTTGATGTTCTTTGACAAATTGTCTTTCTCTCTGTAACTGCATTTTGTGTTGCATTATGGCATGTGGACCAAATCAGTAATGTAATAAAAATAAGAGGAAATGTTTTAAATTCCTTTCCAGTTGCATTGATGTTGATGTTTTTGTGGACTTTTCAGCAATTCCTGCTTTCTCTCCATGTCAAACAGTTACTAAGTGCAAAACAACAGCTGCTTTGTGCTAATATAAAAGGAATAAACTGTACAAAAACAATAATAAACCTGTGTGTTGCTACTGGTTGTTATAAGCTATTTACAGCCTAACGGTACAATCTTGTTTTCCTTTTCTTATGTTTTTCTCGAAAGAGGTTGCCAGTGCTCACATGTGGCCATGTTGAGAGAGTGACGACTACACAAACATTCTGTGTCCCCACTACTGCAACAACAAGCACGCTCAGACACACACAAAATTTAAAAGTTAAATATACAAGGCAACTTCGCCAATTTTCGCCAGTGGACGAGAGGTAGAATAGTCCAGACAGACATCATTAGGGCCATCAATAGTAGTGGTCACCACATGTAGCGATGAACATTTTTAAACTGATTATGTTTTTTTTTCATATATTCATTTATTTTTATTTTCAATCTGCAACTCTATTTCTACAAGCATTGCATTTGTATTTTATGAACAAATTACTATGTTACAGTGTTTACATGTTCAAGTGTGATGGTTTTGATTTAACCTCACACTTGTTGACTTTGAACAGTGAGCTTCCCTGCAATAAAATACCCCACTGTAGTTGCCACTTTATGGGTGGAGATTAATGGTGCTGTAGCTGCCTTTTAAGTTCCACAGGAGACGTACCAGGGGTCCGTGTCAGTGTTGTCCGCTCCTCAGTGACACATCAGAGGGCAGTCATTCTCTTCTCTCCCTCCATCTGGCCCACTAAGCTGTTGTAGCACCGATAAGCCTTTGGTCACAGAGTTTTACTCTTAGCAGAGGAGGCATAAAATGGTTGACTTCCTTCCTTACAGATTGGTATTCACTTTCCTTCTGTCTCATGGTTCCTTCGTGTGATTTACAAGCTCATTCATGTCACCCATGGCCTTAACCCTAACCTAACCTCTGACAGCACTTAACCCCAACCTCACCACTCCCAGGAGGACACAGCATCATAATCAGACACAGTTAGGCCTATAAACACAACTTCTGGAGTATCAAATGTGTCATAAAGTCCGTCCTGTGTAAAAGTCTAAAGGCATAAAGTTTATCTTCTTTCGGCTGTAGAGCATGGAGAGAACTTAATTTAAGTAGCTTGTATTCAAATTTGTTCACACAGTATAAACATTTGGCATTTTCACAAATAGCAAAGAGAAATTCTCTCCCACAGCAGCATCACAAGCTCATTTTTACTTCTGCCAGATGGCAGGTGGCTAAGCTAGATGGGAAAGTTATTGTCATCAATCAATAGAGAGTAAACAAAAATGCACCACTGCTCCTCAAAGGAATGAGAAAACGCAAGCCAGGAAATCAATAGAGCCCCTCCTTTTGGGTTTTAAAAAAAATACACATAGCTGAGCTTGATAAGATATGCACAATTCATCAAGATGCTACTTAGATGATGACTAAGATGTCAAGGTCACATCTCAACTTTGTTTTAGTGAAGCACAGCTGTGTCTTTAGGAATTTCACACAAATGGAGACTGTTCATATCTTTGTATTGTCGTCTGAGTTATCTACCCATTGTTCTATTAACTTCACATGAATTATTAACTGCTAGTGCAGACAAATTACAGAATGATCATGATTAGATTAGCCATTATTAAAAAAGTCATTACAAATGCCAGAGTTTCTACCTCACATAGGCACAGGAGGTTCTAGTGTTAGTGTCACCCTCAAAAGGGAAAATATCTATTCACCTTTCAAAGAATCTGAAGAAATCTGAAGTTTGTGCCTCTGATCTATTGTATTATCAGAATCTGTTACAGTGCTGGGGTGGAGTGCTAGATAATTATCATCAGTTCAGTAGCTATGTCTGTTCCTTCCTGTCTTCTCTCCCGTATTCAGATTCTGGTTATGTAATCATAGCATACCGGGTCTGTGGAGGCTGACAGCGTTGGATGTCAGGCTGCGGATTTAGATCTCTTTTATAAACCTGAAAGCCTCTGTAAGCTCTCGAGAGCAGTCGACACCCTCTAAATAAGATTGGTCATTTTGATCAATCAGGAATATCTCTGAGGGTGAGGCTATATCATGCCGTGTGCTAATCAAATGCATGTTTTGACAGCTCAATAGCAAGACAACATTCTGAGTTGAATAGAGTGGATGTAGAAAAGATCAGGAAGAAAAGGATGTGTGCCAAGGCCGAGGCAATGGGTTAAATAACTTCTCCTGACAGTGACAGTGAAAGAGAAGAGCAGGAGAGAAACAGTGCTGTCCTCCTTTATTGAACAGTGTGAATGATTTTGCCAGAGCAGACGGTAGTTCATAGTCTTTTAAGGATTATGTGGGAAAATGTCTTTTAAAAGTGAGTGCAGCACAATTTCCTGACTGGCTGCGGTGAGCTGGTGGGTAGCTGGAGAGGGGCAATGTGTTTGATGCTACAGTACTTTTCATCTTTCTCCAAGGCAATATGAGTAGTGACACAGGAGACATGAAGATAGTGTTCATGCAGAGGATTCTGAAACTCTTGTCCTTTGCAGTTAACTTTACATGGTAGATGGACTGAATCCAAACTAGTCAATTCTTACAGCCAGCGTCAAGCTGTGTGTGTCCGCACAGATGTCTGAATGTGTGAAAAAGCAAACTGAATAACTTGACTCATTTGATATATTCATGTAATAGTAACCATGAACCCAAAAGAGACATAAATCCACCAAGAGGTTATCTGAATGACCCATGTCTGTTTAGCGGTACTATACCAGACTGTCCACAATCACCTTGTCTTATCTTGTGATATTCTCTGGGCTTAACCCTGGTCAATCAACCACTGACGCCAGAGACTCCAGTGTTAATGCCCCCTGTGGTCCAGCTAATCTCACTTTACACAGGTCTTTGCAGTGGGAAAATGCCCTGGGGTCATGTTTCTCTTAACAGCTCCACACATCCTCCATTGGCTCAGTGCACCAATCCTCCTCCTCCTCCTCCTCCTTCTCATCCTCAGTCACATAACATCATCTCATTTTTTCACCAACTTTCTGATTTTGCTTGGCCCCTATTTCCTTTTTGGTGCATTAGGAGTCCACAGACTTCCAGCCACAGCCTGTATTAGTGCTTTTACAAAGTGGCTCCAGAGGTTAGCCCTCACAAGTGGAAATGTTCCCTGTAGAGTTACGGTCTATCAGGCTGATCCATTTCACACTGAAGGGTCAATAACCAGCCCTGTGTGATAAGACACAAGAGCAAGTAAAGGCTTTTTAAGGAATGTATGGCTTTAGGGTTCCATGCTGAAGGTTCAAGCCTCAAATACTAATCTGTTCAGTTCAAGCGGGAAGAGAAAGGAGAGTTACTTTTATAGACCAACAGTAATTTTGGTGCACTTTTGCACTTCTTTAAAAATATTTTATATTTATATAATATGTTTTACATAATTGTTTAAGCTTGTCTATTTGCAGTCGTTGCTAAGAAAGGTATTAGTGCAGCGAGATGATAATGGGACAGAGGTTGACGTTGTAACAGTCCCATGAGACTTATGTCAAAACATGTTCACTTGCATTCTGTCATTGTTACGTGAGCATTAAAAATTACAAAAATGTTGTGGATATAAATACATCAAGGAGAAAAATGGAATTAATTATGGCCCCTGTGACATGTTACTGGTTTTGTCCCTCTTGCTGTGGATTGGATTTGATGTGCAATGCTGCCATCTGCTGAAGAAAACAAGGAACTAATTTCTATAGAAACATCTTTAGTAAAAGTAGATATGTATGGCTGATTTTAGTGAATGCAACACAAAAATACAAATTGTGTATCTTTCTGTTAAGGTATAGAAATAAGAAAAAAACAAGTATGCCCGTATATAATTGGCTAATTATAAAATGTAATGTGAAGTGTCTAATCTCACCTGGCTCAGATTACATCTATATAAGACATGGGATCACCACGCAACTGGCGTCTGAAAGACACACTCACACTTCTCACACCACACAGCTGTCACATCTCACTGAGATCAAAACAAACAGGAGGACAGGTTTGTCTCTCAGACTGTTCCACTTAGCTTAGATAAAAGCTGCAGTTTCTATTCGAGGAAGGTGAAGTGCCAAGAGAAGTTTGAAATGTTTCATTACAGAACCTCACAGACTGCCTTTGAACAGCGTAGGCTAAAAATATAGTGTGTAAATTTGGTGTCAGCTCATGGAGCCTTGTCTCCTCTCCTCTCCTCTCCTCTCCTCTCCTCTCCTCTCCTCTCCTCTCCTCTCCTCTCCTCTTCTCTCCTCTCCTCTCTAACCTCTAAAGTGCACTGTACTAACCTCATTTTCCCATGCTCCCCAGTGAGAACTAAACTCCATACTGGATTGCTTTGCTCAGGGATAAGCACACAGAACGTAAGGCTCTTTGATGTAGCAAATGCAATCGAGCAAAGGGCAGTGAGACACACCCTACTGGCCACACTGAGGTCCAGGCTATTTCCTTGCATCACTTAGACCTCCAGGCTCCACAGGCCCATAAACAGGCAGTCTAATCCACTAGGTCCTAAATGGAAGTCTTTTAGGGCAAAAACAAATAAAGATCAGTGGATTCAGACACAACATTGTTCTTAGACATTTAACAGTTTGCAAGCAGGCTAGACTAAGAGTTTGCGCCAAGATTAGTCATGTCTTAGACAGCATCCTCTTTTCTGGCTGGACTGGGTTGCTGGATGCTGAGGAGAGGGTGGGGGCAAGAGAGATCAGCTTAACTGTCCTGCCTCTTATCCTCTCTTACTAACCTACATTAAATTAAATGAACACAGGGCCAGCTCCTGATATGTGTGAAAACCCTGGGAGATTACACGGTGGTAATTAATAGGAGTAGCTGAGATTACAAAATGCTTGTATCCATGTGTGTGTGACCCCCAAGCTCACAGGAGGTCTCTCCAGCCGGACATACCCCCCACTGACCATGCCCCCTACTGGGAAATGTTTTGCCAAAGTCCCTATTTGAGAGGTCTCCTGTATTCTGCATCTTTACCTCTACAGTCAAATTAACACATTGTCAGTTTTGTAGATGCACTGATGTAAATTGTAGGATTAAATTCTAAATCAAGGACATATGTCACTCAGCACAGTGCATGTTTTTTTTTGTTTTTTTGCTCATAAAACATATTGTTGTTTGAACTTAATTGTTATGAGTGACATAAAGCGACAGAAGATAAGCTTTTATGCTCTTTGTACAATGTTGTTTTCTTCTTCTGCTTTTATCTTTCATTTCAGAACACATGTTGTTAGGGAGCTTTCATCAGAATAGAAAGTAACGTTTAAACATGAGATAATATATTGATCATGGCAGGAAATCATTCACACTTGACTATTTCAGCACCCATATATTCATGCCAGGTGAGTAAATACAGCATTTATTATACAATAACACGGATATAAACACACAGACAGAGTTGCACAGACTTGAAAAAGCAATTGCAATAACACAGGAAGCCACATAATGAAGATTGCTTAATTCTGTCTGAATCCAGCTGTAATGGATGTGCACACAGATCTGGGGGAAGGAAGGCAGGGAGTGAACAGTAAGACATCAACACTTTCATGTCATCCCTTTCTCACTGTGTTCCAACATTTCATCAGCTGTGCCCTCAAAACACAGTTTTCACCTCAGATCCACTCTGCACCTCACATCAAGAGAATGTATGCAGTGCAGCAGATCAGAGAGCTGAATGAAAGCTGTTGCTGTGACACTGGCGCTCCCTCTAGTGGCTAAACTGGGATCATCGCAAGTGTAGTAATGATTAATCCTACTTTGTTCTGTGGATTTACTGTATGGGATATAAAGCAATGTGTTGAATGAAGTATAATATCACATATATGTTTTTTTTCTGTTTTTGGGTCTAATTTTAGACAACATAGATATTTATTGCAATATTATGTTTCAGTGGCAAAAGAAAAACAGAACATAACTGCAGGAAGAGTAAGAAGTAAATGCCATTGAAGGTAAGTGAAAGCAACTAAAAAATGGTTTGAAAATATCTTGTGAAAGCCAGAGTTTGGTGTTAAATTATATATTACATATCGTTTATCTGGAAGCCAAAGATCTCTAGATGCAACATTGAGAACTGGTATTTTTCCTCTGGCCATTGAGATTGGTAGATTTCAAAATATTCATGTCATATTCAGTCATATTTTGTTGTTCAGATGATCCAAGATCAGAGAGACTGTCTAAATTTGATGTGTTTAAGTTTGCTAATTTTGTCTCAAAAGCCAGAAAAAGAAGGCAGAATTGCCTATTTAATTAGTATTTAATCAGTATTAACTCAGATTTCTCCGGTTTTATACAGTAAATGTTTTGCCAGTGATTTATGAATTTTGTTGTAGACAATGAAGATCTGAAGATCTGTGTGAAAATTTTTAAGTCAGTTCTTTACTTTTCTTATATGACTTTTGTTGTTGTTTTAAAATGTATATGCAGCACCCTGGTTCGGGCTTATAAGAATTGAAGGTGTCAATTATACCCAAGTTATACCCAAGGCATAATTGTATGCATGACACAGGACACCTATGTGAGGATAAAGAGGACACAAAGAACATAAGACTTTTGTTAGGTTTTGGACTCATTCTGGCATTCTTTCTCCTGGTCGTATGACAGATACAGATAGAATGTGAAGAAAAATAAAATTTGGACACATCATTTGAAAAGGGCAGGTGTGGTCTCCCCCAGCGCTGCTTTTGCTCATGTTTTGAACAATTGTTTTCCACACTGTGGTGCTGTTTGATAGATAACCGGCGTCAGTTTGCTTTTTTTAGGAGATAAATCAGATGCTTAACATCTTAGGCAGCCAAGCCTGGCCCTCCCTGCTCATCAGACTCCATCCTTAATTACATAATGGGATGAATTAATTGACTCTATTAATCCAGGTGACCATCTGTTGGCCAGTCTTAGTCCAGACAGTGTCCTGCGATAGTGTAAGCCAGTAAGCCAAGCCCAACCTTTCGTGCCAAGCATCATGGGCAATCCATTACACTGTAGTAGACCTGTCTCCTCAGAAAGTCCTTTAAATCACGGAGTGGGCCATTTGGCATGCTTTCATTTTTCTCTCCCTTTGCTGATTTGAAGGAAACTGGAGGGGTAAAAATGTGTTTTGCAAGGGCTTATTTTGACATGGGTGTCAGAAAGAGAGTAGCTGAGTGTACATACGTACTCCCCCATACGGATTTCTTATCGCAGCTCAGCTGTCACACCGTAAAAGGCGAGGAACAAAGCAGCAACTTTGTGTCATGTCATTTCTGAATAGACAAAGCACTGACTTTTTTTTCTGGAAACTCTTTATTTCTTTCTTTATTCTCTCTCTCTCACTCCAGGGGCCTTAAGCTGCTATAAACTTTAATAGCCTACATAGTGTTCAAATAGGTGCTGCTTAGAGCTCTGCACACATACTTAGCAAGCTGAGAACAAAGATCTACCTCCACCTTCTCTCCAGCCTTTCAACTTAAAATCAGCCATCCTTATCGCTTACCAACAAAAGCACACAGGATTTAAATAAAATGACTATTTTCCTTCTTTTTCAGTGAGTCGTAATGGCTAAATAATTGCAATGGCTCATGCATTTTCTTGAGAAAGACTTTGCGACAAATGTCCAATGGTGTTGGGTAAAAGCAAGATGCAGCCCCTTAATAGCTGTTATTTGAAGAGGCAACTTGCCAAGAGTGCTCTCATGCTAGTCCCTAATGATACCAGTCCACAGAGAAAGGATTAGTGGGGTTTTGGTGTAAATATAACACACTTCCTGTTTACTCTGGGCAGAAGCTACTTGAAGCTGTCTTGAGCTTTATAATGTCTCTGTGATGATGCAGCATATACTTGACAGAAAGATGATGTTCTTTCATATGAAGTATAGTGGCTATTTGTAAATAATCCTCTCAATTACATACATTCATATTCAAATCAGACTACTTAAAACACACGATCATTTTAAATATAACTTTCAGAAGAATATTATGATGTCTACATTGGTGTTATTCCATTGAAAAACAAGCACCATCTACATAAGAAGTGAAACATCACAGTGTATCTTGTGTATTTCGTGTAACATCATGTATTTTGCCCAGCAGAGGGCGGCCCACAGCCTCTTTGAGAGTCTTTCCAAGAGAAGCGGCCTCAGCTGGCAGACTGGTCTCAGTTAAAGACAATTGAAAAAGCTGTGTATGTAATATCAGGCTATTAACCTGAGGTCTGAAGAAAAAACATGTCAGAACCATTTTCCTATTTGGGCCACATGTCATTTTCGTCTCTGCTCGAAATGCCCTGTTCCTTCTCTTTTTGTGCACACTGGGATAATAAGGACAAGGTTACGGAATCCATTTAAGAAAACTGGTGATTTTGTGGTTTATGTTGTCACTTATGTGAAAGTTATGGCTCTAAATACCAGCCAGTGTGCAAGCCTATTCTGTGCTGAGCTTCTTTTTTTTTTTTTTTGCACTAAATAAATCCTTTTCTTTTAGGTCCATAATAAGCAGGAGGCGTATATATAAAACTCTAAAGAGGAGGGAGAATAGGATGCAATGAGCTGAGATGGGAGAAGTGAGAGGAGAGAAGAGAGACTCGATAGTTTGTGCCAGATCTGTGGTACAGGCAGAGGGAAAGAGGGAGTGAGTGCTGCTCTAGTCTTAGCCCCATTTGAAACAGATGCTGTTTATAACCCAAAACCTTAATGGGGAGCTCTCTGGTCTGGTGCTGGCCTATGATCATGTTCCAGCCTAGCTCCAGTGCCCATCTTTTTTTCTTGTATGGGGAAAAATGCCACAGGAAAAAAAAAAAAAATCTTCTCTCCCCCTCCTGTACCAGGGGTAGCTCCTCTGTGAAGCCCTAGATTTATCCAATCAAACCCAGCTCTCTGTGCTCACTTCAAATAGCCACCCCCCTGACTTCAACCCTGCACTAAAAGGAGCCCTCATCTTTCCTCCCACCATACAGCAATATGACCAAAGACACGCTTATTATTTTATAGACTGTGATCTCTGAGCACATGTAAAGCATAACCTAAAAGTGTGGATTTTCAGGTTACACGTGATCCCTTAATAAAACCTCACCCGGCTGGCTGGCAGTGCATTTCAAATGTGGACATCACACATATAGGCTACCAGGTTATGAGCATGAGGCAGCTGTTGGTGTTGCCAAAGCGTGCACGTGCCCTCGATGTTTTACATAAAGCTAATTTTTTTATTTAAGCGCTCCACTAAAAACCAATTCAAGATTTATTTTGATTTCATGAACCTTTTAATCTGCTTCTTCCTGGTGAGTGCACGAGATCAAAGGGAGAGCCGACCACATCTCATCATGCAAGAAATAACATAATATCTATTCCATTACCGGAAAACATTGCCAAGATTACGACAGATGATTACTCATGTATGTGCTATTTCAAGCACAGAATTAACTGCTATTTATTTTTGCCCACTGGTCACAGTGCAAAAGTGAAATTTCAATTTCAGAATGCACACGCGAATGAATCAAAACAGCTCAATGAAGGTATGAACACATGATCATTTGTTTTTACTGTGGCTGCTGAGGCAGGATAGGTAGACCTGATGCCAAAAATCTTTGCCGTTTTTTGTCTTGTGCTTTATTTAATTTCATTGGGTTGCATTTATTTGCATGCAGCGATACACTATTTCGTGTCATGATTTTATTCCTAAAATCTTAATCAAGCTTGTTTCTCTGTAACATGTGAGAGGTGCATGTGATGAAAGCATAATGTTGCTGTCCAGTGAAAACCTTGGATGTCAAAATGGGGAGATTTTGAATTAAGCTGTCCATTTATAGGTTGAGAAAATGATCTTCCTTAAAATCCACTGAATTATATGAAAATTGTACCCTCACAATGTTGAAAACAAGGCAGTTTTTAGGCACATGAAAAGCTGACAATTTGGAGATACATGGTTTTCACAGGACAGCGACAATAAGTAAACCTGACTTGACCACAAACATTAAAGCCACATTACTACTACACTGTTTCATGAACAATATCCATCATTAACTGCTGAACTTGAGTGATAATGTTATTGCTTCAAACACTGGAGGCTATAATAAAAATATATATCAATATTGATCAGTTCTAAATGTTTGTGATTCACCGTAGAGAGATGATATTGCAGTAGAAAAACAGCCTTGGACTGGATTACAAGGTCAAACTGTGAAGATCAAAACTGTGTATGCACTGCAGACTGGTTTACAGCAGACAGGGCAACAAGTTAATATTTGTGAAGCCCGATGTCTTCAAGGTCAAAATGAATATGCAGTTACAGACATGGCCTGAGTTGGATTTCTGCCTGACACACGGTGTAAATGTGCTCTGCACAGTCCAAGAGCACACACACTTCTGATGCAAACACTGAAAGAAAATGGTGCATTGGGGAAATTATACACTTATTTCTTGGCTTGAACATGAAGACTCTCCATTCATATAAAGGTAAACTTTGCTATTACTATTATTTTGCAGGCTGTGAAATCTTTCCACAGAGTTGTGGAGGAGCTGGAAGTCTTCTGGGGTTCTGTAAAAGAAGGGGGGGTGGGTGGAGGGGGGGTTGGTCTGTGGTGCATTGGAATTGGGAAATAAAAGATCTAAACTACATCTTATTGTTTAGCCTATGTGACAGAAAAGATTGTAGAGGCATTGATGTAAACTTTGTTGTTTGTTTAGAGTGTCTAAAAGAATTCCTGTTGTTGTGTGCTGTGTGAGGTTAAGGAGGTATTTTAAGGTCATGCCATTTTTTTTTCTTGTTTGTCTGTTTGAGTGGAGCTACACTGCTGCACAAACTGTGTGATTACTTTGCTATAATTAAACGTCAACATTGATAAATCTGATTCTCCAAATGCTCACTGATCTAACCTGTTTATTTTCACATTTTTTTGTGTTCTGCAGACTTTTTTAATCTATAAAAAATACTGCGCTGTTCAAACATTTTGACACCCCTCTCCCCATAATTTACAATATAATTGACTGTTTTTGCCCATGCATTAGCCTGGGATCACAGGCCCCCGAGGTTCAGACATCTCTTTTCTCAGCACAGATCAAATGGAGCCAGCTAACCAACACATTGAATTCCCTCGCAAGGAAAATTGGGCTGCATAAATATGGATTTTAATCACTGCCCAGTATTTATCTTTCTTCTCCACTCATCTTTTGATGTTGCCATATTTTCAGGCTAAAATATGAGTAACATCTTAATCAGGGTATGACAGGAAAAGCACTGTATTACTACTATTTCCTTTAATTGTTGTTTCTCTGGAATAGAGATCCCCATCTTTAATTAGTTGCGCAAACATAGAATATCTTGGTTCATGATTACTGTAATACTGGGAGACTAATAGCTAGAAGGAAAGGAAAACTAAGAATCTACAGCCAAGTGTCTGTGATTGACTTTTCTCATGGACCCAGAGCACAGACAAAGACTCAAAAGGGGGTCCAAGTGGGAAAGGCCTACAAAATGTGCCCAGCAAGCTCCTTCAGTATTTTCCAGCCGCCTTTTGTGGCCACAGCCACATTTCTTGAATTGTCAGTGACTCTCCGGCACCATCTATACACATCAGTCACAGGGGCTGTCTTATTTATTTTATCTGTTGTTCCCCCTCTTTCTCTTTGTTTTTGTTTCTTTTCTTACTGTCAGGTATTTAAGCAGCCTGCCGGTTTTATAGAGCTTGCTGAATGGTCTTGATGGACCCGAGACTCAATGGGCAGCATGTGACCCATCTGACCAAAAGCTCCTTTATGTACCGCCTCTCTTTGTTGTTTTGTTTTTGTTTGTCTGTGAGAAAAGAGAGAAAAGACCACTTCATTGGGTAGGAGGTTACCAACTTGCTCTATTAAGGCATTGGGGATTTCATTAGCTGCAGTCAAACAAGGCAATAAATAATAACTTGTGACCTTTGAAGTCTTATAGACTGAAAAGTGGGAACATTGAGCTTCACTCTTGCAAGTCTAAATAAAAGCTGACAAAAATGCTCCTCTAGCCTGTTGAAACTGGTTGCTGGGCAAAGGGCAAACCTGTTATTCTTATCATTTTATCATAATCTCACTCTGGCCATTTTTCTCCGGGTGATTGCAGGCAATCACAGAAAAGCAATCTGTGGTTGGCAGTGTTGGCCAGTGTGGCAGGGTGGAGCAGCAGAGTAAAACAAGATTCATTATGAGGTGTGCAAGAAATGGTGCCTTCACGCTCCAGTACACACGTTTGCTCAGGGGTGATTAACTGCCCCCCAAAGGGGAAATGCTGTATTACTTTAGCTACTGTGTTTCCAAGAGGGGAGTGTTACGCTGAGCACGGTTGTAGACTAAGAAGTTCAACCTGAGACTGAGCTCGGCGGCTTTTATTCAAAAGCACCAGAACTGCTGTGTCGCCCCACTTAATGCTTTTACTTACCATAAAATGAAGAGGACCACTGGAGTCATTTACTTACCATAAAAAGAAGAAGACCACTGGATTTTTTTTGTTTTAAATCTGCTGAGACAAAGTCTGAGGGCGGTTTAATTAAAGATTAAGAGAGAGTGAACCCCCATCACACCTAAATTTCATTGGGTCCTAAATTTGCGTGACCTGGCCAGGATGGGGCTTTTGCTGAGTTGCCCCATACAATGGCCTCTGGGAATTCACTGCCTCTGTGCCCCAACTGAGTCCCACACACCCACCCCCAAAGTCCCGAGGTCCCCTGCAACTCTGCACCACTTCCTGTAATCATCCCCACATGTGGTGGTGGCATTTAGCCTCTTCTACCATGGCACACGTCATTAGGCCAAGCTTTAAGCAGGTCTACCTTGCTCCAGGCCAAAGGGGAAACTTTCTTTATGGAGGTAGGGGGTATAGTGGGGTGGTCGGAGGTGGGGGTTAATGAACCACTGACTGAATCGTACCACCTAGAGAGGTTTTGACATGCTGAGGTAGCGGTAGCAGCCTACACATCAGCTGGCAGTAGCTCTTGTCCAGCTTCGGGGCTGGATTCACGTGAAGGGAGTGTCTGTAGGAGTGTTGGGTGGCAAAGGTCAAGCCAGTGAAAGCTGTAAATCCCAGAAGGAGACCGGCCTAAAGGTCAGCCAGTCATGGTGATTAGAAGAGCCATCTACAAGATGCGAGAGAATCGGGGGTGGCACAGAAAAATCCCCCGTGCATTCAAGGACAGATACTATTGTTTTCCAAAACGCCACTTTGGCGACATGAGTGGTTTATATTTCAAGATAATAGAGAGTTCCTCAAAGAAGAAAGGAGCATTTAAGCAAACATATGAGTAATGTGCCACAACGTCTCTGCTGTTGACTGAAAGTCTGGAGTGTATTGATTGTTGTCAGTGCATGTTTCCACTGGTCATAGTAACAGTTCCTTACATTGTAAGGGCTTCTACTTTGGCTGAATGTGCAGTTTATTTACCCCAAGAAGTATATGAACTCTTGAGCATGCATCTACATGTAATCCAGTTTGACATTTTCCTTTCAGTTATACTAAACTCAAGGTGCTATAAACAGTAGTTTTGTCGTAGTGCCTTTTGGGTTGATTTCTATCTTAATATATTTGTCCTGCACTTTCAACATAAACAGGTTTTTGTCAAGACAAAATTATATTTACAGAACAATATTCTGTAAGATTATTTCTGAAGAATAAATGTTTCTTCAATGGAAAATGTTCCATTATTTATTAACAAACAATCAGAAAAACCTACAAGAAAAAGTACATATTGAGTGGATGAATACTTTACCATAATTGAGGTGTTCACTTTACAGTTGTTGATAAACCAGTGTGAAAATTCATAGAGAAAAAGGACAAAATGTTCTACAAAAATGGTGTTTACTCTAATAAAATAAAAGTTTGACAGTGATCAAGAATGCTTAGATTAGGATGTTTTTATGTTTGTAAATGCCCTAGAATGTGGGTCTTGTTTGTGGACACAAACCAAGCATGAATTTCATGCTTTGGTGTGGATTTTTCATTGGTGCATGTACAGCTGGCCAGTGAGACTGATGATTTTATTTCAGCAGCCACTGCCATCTCATTTATGTCAAACTGTATTTCTGGGATATCTGTGCGAGAATATGATGTGCTGCTGCACATAATAACTACACTGAGTTTTTGTTCTCTGCTATTCGCTATTTGCTTATTCCACATCCATCAAAAGATACTTACAAAATTAATGGACAATTCCAGTTATTTTCACACCTGTGTCATGTTTTGCTGGGTTTTGCAGTTAATTTTCAAAATTTTATCAAATAATTTATGAAAGAGCAACACTTTGGACTATGTACTACTCTTCGATAAAACTCAATAGGGAAAATGAAAAACCCAAATTCAGGATCCTTAATCTTTAACACATTAGTTTTCAACCTACAGTTACTTTCGCCAAATTCAGTTTTCCAGTTATCTATGGCTTGTATCATTGGTTTATTGTGATATGTTATTTTAACAACATTGTTGTTAAAAAAACAACCAAATATGAATGCTGTTCTCAAATCATATCCGAATTCTGCAGATTAGAGTTGACTAATATCACTTATATAGTGCAAGCAAACCTGTCACAGGCAGCTGGTATATACTGTATAGTACATTTTAACCAAGTTTCTTTGAATGCAAACATTTCACTGAATGGAACAAACACTTTGAGATATTCAGTTGTGAGTAGTCTTTGCTTTTGTTCACACAATAGCTTTAACTTCTTCAACTCCTATTTAGGAAGCCTGCGCTCCACTTCACACTCACACTGTGACCTCATTCACCTCCAGACAAGTTAACTATGTCCCCCACTCACCCTTGGTCCAAACTGAGGGAGGATGAGTGGTGCACCATTTAAAACAAGCCGTCCGAAATAGAGGCGTAGCCATCACCTCCCCACATTCACAAATACACCCTTAAATGAGGAGAAGTCAAAGACAGAAATTCTAATCAGTTGCCTTCCCTCCTTTTTTTGTTGAGGGACATAAATAAAGACTAGAATACAAGTTGAACTGAGGCCAAAGACATGGGAGGCAGACAAAGTATTGTTGGATGATCTCCACTTAGTAGAGGCAAGGGTTGAAAAGAGTGCTGTCTTGTTAGTTAGTGTGTAACACGCAACTTTCACAAGCCATTTGGTCAACAAGAACCACAATATTCCATTCTTGGGCTCTTAGAAATTCACATTGAAGACGGCTTGCATGCAACCAACTTACTTGCCTAATAATGAATGAATTAATACTAATATCATGATAAACAATTCATTTTTATCTGGTATGTTTGTCTCATGTTGGTCACCAGAGACCTGAGGTTCATCTTTCATGTAGCTGGTTAAAAGGAACAAGAGTAGAGGCGTACAGAGGCTGAAAAGGACCGCCTCTGTTTGGTAATCGTTCTCTCTCTATCTTTTCATATGACCAGACCTTTCATTCCATCCTTTTCATCACAAAAGAAAAAGAAAAAAGTTTGTCAGTCCCCTGTTTCTTTTGTTGTGTGCTTTCTTCTCCATGCTCTTTCTAGTTTTATCCTAATCCCAGCCATGCATGAGCGATCAGTTGTGTCCTGTTGTTTCACTGTTCTGCTAGTTTTCAGTCAGTAGGGTTCCTCCTTTGTTCCTTTTCTTTGCCAAACACAGAAAAGGTAAGGAGAGGAACGAGTAATGAAATCTCCTCTGTAGACTTAGGTCTTTGTATCCCTCATCAGGATTTTTAGATATAGCTCTGACTGTAATTAAGGCGGATTGTTGCTGTGATGCTGCTCTCTGCTGCTTTTCCTGTTAGTCTTTGGAGAGTTAGAGGAAGGCTGCATCAAAGCTTATATCTGGAGTCCAGCAATCATGAAACTGCACTGTTTTGATGTATGAATCCAATAAAAGGATCAGCGGACATCACAACTTGTTGAAAAACCCGTACCTGACAGGCCAAGACATGACTGTTTTTGTCTTCAAGACACAAACAGACGGCTGAGCAGCTCAAAATCTACCTGAAACCAAAAACAGAATCATGAACACAGTACTACAGGAAGCCACTCTGGGTTGTCCTTAAGATGTCTCAGAAGAAGCTTTGATCCTTTAGATGAAAAAAAAAAATTAACTTATATCTTCTTTTACACTTTTGCCCAGATGAAGGTTTTGTTGAGTAAGATTAAGTCTTTCTGCCAACATCACTATTTTTTTCAATATTTACATTAGCATACTGGGAATTGCACTGATCTACAGAACATGTGGTCCAGTGTGGAGTCTTTTGCTGTGTGCTATTGCTGAGGTGATCGTTATTAGCGTGATCATGGCACTATGCGCTCCATATGGGCTCAGTGGGGACAGAGGCTGAGGCCCGTTCAAAGGGACAGTCATTGTTACAGCCTGATCTCTAATCTCTGTGGTTGTCTGCCCTAATTAAAAGTCTTGTGGGTGTGTAGGGTGCCTGGGCCTCTGCTCTGCAGGAAATTATGATCGCAAACGTCTTCCTGTCGAGTCCTGCACTTGGCACTACAAAGTGATGCAGGCCGCCATTACCTGAATGGGCTGGAATCAGAGCAGACAGCCGCATCATCCCAGCTCTTAGTCTATCAGGGCCGTGCACAAGTGGCCATTGTTGACGCCAAAAACAGGATTAAGGAGGGTCTTCAAGGGAATTGATTTTCATGTGAGAACAATAGTGGGGCGCAGAACACTGGGGCCTGGGTCTGAATCACACGGCCAAAGAGCTTTATGAAAAGGGGTGCGCCGCGAGCACTGAGATTAAAGCAATCAGGTTCTTTACCCCCACTCTTTTTGGATAACCCTCCTCCTCCCTCCTTCCCTCCCTCCCTCCCTCCCGCCGTCCCTCCGTCCTTGTCCTCTTGGCACAGTAATTTTAGCCCAAATAATGACCACAGAAAAAAGCCTGTTGAAAAAGTGGGGAGAAAAAAAAGACACAAGTTGTTTACTTTTCCCCACATTTCCTTTTTCACTTTGGTCTAACAAAGGTTCAAGAGCCATCGAGACAGGGTGAAGGTATGTGAATCACTATGCAGAATGTCTGAGCAGATTCTGGACACTCTGTCCAAAGCTCCTAAGAGCCAGGCCAAAGGCTCATCTGTGTGTATAGAGAAAAGCTGTAGGGAGTGGGTATCTGAGATGGGAGACGACATGGTTCTTTGGCGGGGACCAGTGTTGGGGTGAACATGACGTGTCACTGAGAGGGGATCAGGGGTTACGGATGAAAGGGACGGCCGCCTTGTCCTCTGTCTTTGGCCGACTGCGTGCAGCTGTGGGCACCATTGTGGACATGCTCATTTGCATACGTTTGGCAGGAGCTCCGGGAGGCAGCACAGGCCAAGAGGAGCGGCCCTTTTTAAAATGGAGGCAAAAGGGCGGGCAAGTAAACACCCAGTGTGTATGCAGATACATACCCATACATTATTTGCACTACAGTACACACAACAGCAGTGGCCAAGAGAGAAAAAAAGGCTTGTTATTCCTGTCTCAACATGTAAATATAAACAGTAGTGAGAGTGAGTGTAAGTTGTGTTTCAGTGGGTGATAAGGCCATGTCACCCTGATGTCATAATGATAGAGTGAGGGACTGAAGGAGTGTGCTGTGTGGGGCTCTTGGCTGGAGGTGGAGGGGTGTGTCCTACCCTGACTAGAGACAGGTTTATTGGGCCTGATGAGTGCTAAGCTCCTGTGCCTAGCCACAATGGAGCCTGTGATCTCCCTTTGTGGCTCATTGGGAAGCACTGGTGCGCTCGGCAGCCCCCACTCTGTCATTAGACAGATTGTGAACAGGCTGCACAAGGCCCAGCCAGGGATGACGGAGCCACCAGCCACTTCATTAGGGGCATTATGAAGAGGACTGAAGCTTTCTTCTCTCCGCCTGTGTCCAGAATTCACAGGTCTGTTTAATCACATAATTCTCCTCAAGTGCCCCAAGGAGGCTGCAGCACAGCAAGGGCCCTTTAGACCCATGACAACTTGGAGAGATTAATTATATTCATCTTTTGGAATATCTGCAGAATAAGAGGGAATTTGATATTGGCTCGCTTTTATTTATTTTTTTTCTCTCGTCTTTTTCCAAGCAGCTCTTTGATGTCCTCCTGTTATTGTTGGGGGACGTCTGTGCAACCCTCTGCTGCCGGAGCTTTGATATGCTCCAGCAGGGGTTAAGGGTTAGCGTCCAGAGGTCCAGGGCCAGGACGTCCTAACTTCTGTCTTGGAGAGGGGTGACCTCTGGACCTGAGGGTTGGTCAGAGAGACTCCAGATTCCGCCTCCCTTTGATGCATGCTCTTTCACAGCAGTTAATTAGCCAGGGTGGCTAAACGTTTAGCCTGGGCGTGAAAGAGTCTGGGATAGCATGTGTGTCCAAGACATTGCCCACTTTTTTGTGTGTCACAAGGTCTTTTGAAACAATGTGGTACTTGGACAACTTGTTTGCATAGGATAGTGGGTGAATGGTGCAGCCTATTCACAAGCGCTCATTCACCAGCAAGAGTTTTGAGAAGGCCTTTCTGGTAATGAAGAGAAGTCCTTGACATTTCACCCATTTCCTCTAATCAACGACACAATTTCCCTCTTGTTCTGTGTCTTTGTTTGCTATATGTTACAGGAATCTATCCTAAGGAGAAGTGAAACAGAGAACCTCTTATCTGGCAAGCAGCAGTTGCAGCCTGTGAATCATTTCAAGCCAGCGCTACATATCTTCCCCTCATCTTCATACGGTCTTTGGGGGGCATTAATATAAATTTCTGAGAATATGGCTTTCATCAAGTATCCAGTGAGCGGTCAGGGTTTCAGGCAGGATTCAATTTTCTCTTCCTTCGATCCTAACAACTGCTATAAGCAGTCATGAGCCAGACTGGTAGCCTCAGCTGTAACATACTGGATTCATCACCGGTTAAACATCAGTTCTTTACTGCTGAACGTTGGGGATAATAATTTCCCTGTGTGTCAGTAGGAAAGGGCAAATAAAGCCTGTTTGTTCGATTTTGGAGAGGCAGTAAAACCCCCCTTTGCCTCCTGGCCTCGAGTGCACAGGCCTACAATAACAAGGTAATATATTACCTCAAGACTTAACAGCAATAGACCTGAATTAAGATACGGCAATACTTCTGATAAACACATCTGTGCTTTTCACTGTGGCACTCGGAACTTGTAAATACAGTAAGTCATTAAGAACCGGCGACGTATTTAAGTTTTCTTTTCCTATCAAATCTTCTTTAGCCTAAGGCAACCTTCAATCATTTGCTCACAGAGCAACATCAAATAAAATTTCATTTCATGTTGTTTGTGTTTGGGATAGTGGGAGGAGGGAGCCAGGTTGAGTCTGGTTGATATTGTAGAGATATTGATCTGCTATTGAGTGCACACTGTGTCCAGACAGTTTCCATCCCCAGGGACCCAAACACTAAATCATTCTCTCATTTTAAGCTAACTTGTACGTCTGCAGAGCTGCCAAAGCTCTCAGGGTAGACAAACTTTAAAGTGAAATGCTCTCATTCTTCTTGTCTCTCTCTCTCTCTCTCTCTTTCTCTCTTCTGTGTTCTGTCTTCAGCTTTGCATCCATCTCTTACACCATTGCACCTTATATTGATTCAAGCGTAGCTGCTGCCACTACAAACTATGATCTTAAAGACATGTTCCCAAACAAGAGCCTTTTGTCTTAACAAGCATGAAAGGATTTTAGGAGATTTACACTCTGCCTGTGATTTAAACATCAAGGCTTAACCTATTTCTTTATGAATAAGGAGTTGCAAGGGTATGGGGCTGTTCTTACCGTATAACTTGATGATTCACCCATTTGTGGATACATGGCAAGAAATATATTTAACCGTTTTGCTGCTTGAATCAGTATCTTTCTTGTATGATCAACTGCAATGTTTCTTACATATGATGGTGCTGTAGTTTGGCCTGTAAAAGGAGAAATTCAATCCACAAACACAATGTTAATCCATAATGGGAGGATAAGCATTTCTGTGTTTTTAATTATATAATGGCAAATAGAATGAAGCTTTATTATACATCATGGCCAATACATCTAAGCCAAAGACAATTATTTATTCTGATCATATGGTATTCATATTTTATTATAACACTTATGTGATTATTAAATTTTTTTTTAAGTGCTCCAAAGATTATTATCAGTGAAACATGATAGATGTCATTGTTTTATTATGTGCATGACTATTTTCCAAACTGTTCCACACAGCTGTTCTGCTCTGTTTTCATGCATGAAGTCATCAAATAAACACAAACATTCTGCCTGATGACAATAATGAACTATTGAATCAAACTCTCATACCCCAAATATTTTCTCAAGTCAGTACATCTGTTTGATCTGATGATTGCTGGAGCGTATAGTCCCCCCATATGTGCTGTTTTGTTTGTGTGTATGTGTCGGTGTATGCAGTTTGCTTGGTAGTCAGGACAGGTTTCAGGAGTGCTCGGCGCTGTTCTCCAGCTCGGCCACCTGCAGCTGGGGATCGATCAGCTCTCTGGCACACCAACCTAACCCCCCACCAACCGGCCCCCACCTCAAGAATCCCATCCCATCGCTGGATGTATCAAGCAGACCAACAGGGGGCTGCCTGTTTCTTCATTTCTCTGGCGAGAGAGAACTTCACATCCTTACCATGTCATGGCTGCGCAAAGGACACTTACATCGACATAAGCTGATACACAACTCACAAACCACAGTCTTACCAAAGCTACTGTAATATGTCTTGTAAAACATATAGCCTGCAAGAGTATAATTTATTCATTTCCATGCACATACTCCATGTTAAATTAGTGTTTTTTTGTTTGCCTGCAATGATCATATGCAAACAAGTGTTGTAGCTAATGCTCTCTTATGCTATCCTTTTTTATCATGCATTTCTCTATTTTTTTCACATATTGATCTATTGTCTAAATGAAATTACATTAAAGTTATATATGTATATATGTATATATATATGCACAGCCAAATACATTCATTCACACAAACTAACAGTCACACATACACATAGACACACATTAGCCTATCAAGAAAGCACAGGTAAAAGTCTGCCCATCTTTGTTTATTCCAAACACTGAAACTAAGAAGGAGATTTGGAAGCCTTCTGACTCAAATCCCTCTTATTTTAGAACTCCTCCACCTCGTCAGCCTCATCGTGGCACATGGGTTTTGACAAGAACAAACTGGTCCTGCTGGAGACGTGAAGGTTGTACCAGACCCTTACAAGGTACTCCCTGCTGCAGATCCAGAGGAGAGAAGATTTCCATTATCAAGGACTCTCCCTTAATGATGAAAGTAAACAACATGAACAAGAGTGTTTAATATTTCATAGTCCACCCACAGGTGTAACGGTGTGTGGGGAATAACACATACATCCACACATATCAATGCGAGTCTGATTAAGATGAGGGTACTGTCCCTGCTGCAATTGGCCAGATCTCCCTGTGTGTGAGCGTATGTGTGTGTAGGGTCTTGAACATATTTGCTGCCTCAGTCTTTTTTTTTTTCTCTCTCTGCTCTCCCTCTCTCCTCCGCCCTCTCTCTGTGGTGATATATGGAACATATGGGAAATTATTGTGGGGTTATAAAGGGCTGTTGACTTCAGCAGACATGCAATAAATTAAGCTGTTTGTGCAGGAGAGGAAAAACACGAGCTCTTTAGGAACACTTAGTGCAGATTTCCTGTACAGACTTCACTCTCCTTCCCTCTCTATTTCTCCCCTCTTTTGTAACTCTTCCTCTCCTCCTACCCTTCCACCAATTCTCTCCGTCTCTCTGACTCCTTCTCACTATTGTAACACAGGCCGCAACACAATATCATTCTGTTCTCCTAGTTGGTGGTAACACAGTGGGATATATCCACACAAATTACACACATAAAACTCGTAAAGCCTGGAAAATATTTTAATAGTTTCCGCACCCCCTTAGCGGCAACAAGCTGCATGTGCAGAGCTGGTGAGCACCACCAACATTATTGGTGCAATTAAATGTGAAACACAAGAGAGGAACATGGGGGAGTGGGAGCCCAAAATGGCTGTAAACAAGGAAAATGACACTTGACAAGTTGTAATTTATGGACGTCGTTTCAAAGGCAAGAGACTCACCGTTGCTACACTGGCAGAGGAGGAAGAATAAGGCACAAGGAGCCAGGCATTAGAGGAACTATTCACAGAATGTTAGTGCATCAAAGCCACACAGAGACAAAAAAAGGGAAAGAGAAAGCTGTGACTTCAAAGTCGAACCATGATGAGCAATGCACAGAGAGAGAGAGAGAGAGAGGGAGAGAGAAACCAAGAGAGACAGGAAGTGTGTGTCAGAGAGAGAGAGAGAGACAGAGAGAGAGAGAGAGAAAGCTTTGCAGGATGATAGTACCAAAAGCAAGCATGGAGTGGGGGGGGGGGGGGGAGGCCCCTGGATACAGGCGTACTCTCCTCATCTCAAAGAATGCTAAATCACACACACACACACACACACACACACACACTGATAAACACACACACACACACACACACACACACACACACACAGGCTGTCTGGGGAAGAGACGCCATTAAACAGAATAGAATAGGACTTGAGCTCTCATACCCCATCCAGAAACAAATCAGCGTCACCATTTACTTGTTTACTCTCTTTCCAAAATGAGGACAAAACTGAACCAAAACAGTCACTGAAAATAAGCATGCTAAGAAAACCTAAGACGTTGTCATGCTTGACGAAAGCTTCCAATTTATCCTTCAACAACAGCATCCAAGGCCAGATGTTTATCATGATAGTTACACTTTGTGTTTTCACTGCAAATACAGTACAGTATATCAGTGATTTGAAATAGTTGATTTAATTTTTCAGTTGTTTAAAGAGACAGCTCCAGGCAGCTCTGAGACAAGTAATATGTTCTTTAAAAGTACTTTATCTGAATACTTTTGCACCATTTTTCAGCTTTTCACAATCTAAAAAGGGTTATTAAAATGCATCTTTAAGTAATTTGTCATTTTTAGTCACTTCATCACAACTAAGGCCCTTATTCCACAGGGGACCCAACCCCACTATTTAACACAGAAGTCAAAAAGCTCTTCAGTCTCTTATCTGTTTTTCAAGAATTACATTTAAAATCAAATGAATAAAAGGATCTAATGCATGTTGAGTACAGTATAAGGTTATTCTTCAAAGTTGTTGGACCTGCCAAAGGCAACGAACAGTGAAAACTATTTCATTTGAGCAAACTGCAATCACTTTAATTGAAAGTGCTGGTTTTCTTGAATGTGAGCCACTGGTTTGCAAAGAAATCCGCAGTAGACCAAAGAAAGTAATGATGATTAACCAAAATTTGAAAGTCTTCACAGCAGATATGAGGGACCCTTTGCCTCACAAATACACAAGTTAAATTCACAGTCTAGATATCCTGTAATTCACAAACTGACAAGATTCATGTCTGATGCACTGAGCACCTCCAATTGCAGCTCATTAACTCAGTAAGGGGGAAGCGTTCTACAAGCACGGAGAGAAACTATTAAAACACTTCCATTAACTGGAAGAATAAATATCCTGGTTGCAGCCCAAAGTGTCTTCATTTGGGCTCAAATGTGAGATATGCCGTTGCTATGGTAATATGGCAATGGCTGTAGCCCTCCTCCCAGCTGTTGGTGGGTTTTGTGTGTGTGTGTGTGTGTGTCAGAGAGAGAGAAAAAGAAAGAGAGAGAGAGAGAGAGAGACTGTGTGTTTGTGTGCGTGCACACATGCATTGATGCTGCCTTCGTGCTGTGTTCCCCCTTTCAGTCTTCAGAATAGTGTCTCTACTAATCCGTGAAAGTTGCGGCGCTCTGAACCAGTGGCCAAGCCTTTTCCCACTGAACCAAGGCCCAGGGTCTGCGCTCTGCTTTACACTTGATTGGTCCCTCCCGTGGCAGGACTCCCCTCCCTGCTGGGCATGGGCCCGTCCCCCTCGCTGGGCTGCTCAGCACTGCCTAATCGCCTTCTCCCCACCATAATTACCAACGCTGAGCCCAGGACTCACCAACACACCATTAAAGTCTGGCCAGCCAATCCTCACCAGCCCTCACACATCCAGCACTTAGCACAGGCCCAGAGACAGGCCTAAGACCAGGCCCAACTCCACCAACAGAGCACCTGTTCATGCCTGGGATGCCCCGCAGCACTGTGGACTTGGCTGGTGCTGCTGCTGGATAGAAAAAGAGAGGGGGTTGGCAGCTGTGCTGTTGTTCTCTTCCCCCTGTAGTGGAGGTGATGTGTTTATTTGGGCTGGGTGCTGCAGTGAGAAGCTGTGAGAGGTAACTATCTCCTTGTTGTGCTGGACAGAGTACCAGAGAATCCACCCTGCAGAGACAGAGCCCTTTGATATGTGACCACTTCAAATCCACACATACAATGGAAGCAGTCAGTTGTGGATATAGCCCAAGTTGATGTTGTGTAGGCAAGGTGAGACAAATTTGCTTTGCTCTAAACCAACTTTGCACTTTATTTTCCCATTCCTATATATTTTCAGCAAACTACAAAACATAATGTACATCCTGAACACTGACAATCCTGCAATGTGTGTAAAATCAGAAATAGAAATACTCCCACTTTCAATTCTGTTGTGCCCACAAGGTTCTTCAATTTCAGACTATTGCACCATTGGTGAGAGCATATGGGACTGGCCAGGTGAAACGCAGTGACCTGGCAAAGAGTCCAAAGACTGTTGAGAGTCGGGTACACGTCAGAAGGCACTGGGTGTGCTGGCACAAACAGTACCCAGAATGTGGATCAGACAGACACCCAGCACTCGCTAGCTTATTACTCTCTTATTAGGAACATTTTTGCCTTGCATGGATTGGCAGAGTCCCGCTAGCCACCCTCTTCACATGGCCCAGGCTCTGTCAGAGCTGATCAAAAGACATTTCTTCACATCTCCAGACGCCAGGGAAAAAAGGAGAAGAAAAGAGGGAGAGAAGAAAAGAGCCAGAAGGGGGCATACTGCTCTCTCTTTACTCTGGTCTTTTGGTGAATGAGGACTTTTCACAATGCCCTCTCCTTTTTCTTTATTTTTTCATTCTTCCATTGGCAAAAAAAAGAAAAAACAGCATTTCCCATCGCGTTTCGCCAAATTGTTTTTGCCATATCAAAAACAATTATCCTCAGGTGAAGAATGCGCCTGCAGAATTACAACAATTCCAGGGGGAGAAAGAGGTCTTCACAAATCTGACTGGCTTCCCGGCAGCCAAGACCCCCTCGAAGTGGTAATGAAAAGTGTAACTTTAGCCTCCCAGCTGTATGTCTCAATCCATAATCCTTCCCCAAAAAACCTCACCGTAGAGCCGCCTACCACTCCCATGGCGTTCCCAGCCTGTGCCGGGCTGGGCCTGCACTGATTTATGTGGCAGTCCTGTGTCATACTCTCAACCTGAAAAGGATTTGCTCTCCTATATTTACCAGGGTGGTCAGGGCAACTCTCTGGAAACACAGAAAGCCCAGTCTTCGGGCCTCACTCCCAGACAGTCGTTTTGACCCTCTGTACCAATACCTTGGACATTTTGGACCTTAGAAGACTCAGACGAGGCTCCAGTGTTTCTATAGTGGTGTGTTTCAGCAGTGCAGAGGTGAGTGTCTGTGTGGGCGTGTGTGTGTGTTCATAGCTGTGTGGGGCAACATACAGTAGCTGAATAAGAACCTGGTACATATAAGCGTGTCATAGTGTTCAGAGTTGAGGGGTCGGCCTGTGAAGTGACAACGAGCCCATGAACCTCTGTGATGCAGAGACAAATCACATTTGAGCATGTTTTAGTTGTTAAAACTGTGTTTATTTCATTCATCACGGTGTCTCTGCATATTCATTTTCAGCTGCGGTTTCATAAAGATGCAGTGATTTGGAAAAGATGTCATGCATGCAGTTGCCCAGATGCATAATATGGAGTGTGGTCATTTCTGTTTCAGGCTCAGAAAAAGTGTTTTATAGTAGCCTCCTGGTAGCCCAATCCAACTGCTACTGTGAGACACTAGATTAAAAATGTATTGATTTCCAGTGAATTATTCTGGCAAAGTTGAAAAGGAAGACACTAATTGGTAGAAGTATAACTAATTGATGATGTATGTGTAAATTACAGATTTTCAAAGAGTTGAGAGACATGAGAGAGAGCGGTCTTGCAGGTCTGTCCATCACAGTTTTTCCTTTTGGTGCAGCTGACTTGTGTAAAAAGTACAGATTGTGCTACTTACCCATACAGCGTGACTAAGGATCCAATAAGAGTTGAGAACTGAACACATGTTGGTAGATGAGCTGTTGTGGATGTCCACTCTGCCACTGTGCATCCACTCCTGTCAAGTAAACATGCCAAGGTGACCTCTGGACAGCTGGGTTTATACATCCTGTGGTTGGTCGTCTACGTAGTGTGGTGGTGGGAGCAGCGGGTGGTTGACGCAGACTCTAAGGGATCAGCTCATCCCATTTTTTTTGTGTGTGGGTGTATATGCATGCGTGTGCACCCGGCATGTGTGCATGCACATGCATGCATGTGTCTTCTAAGCGTGTGCATTTATGCAACAGCCATGTGGTTAACACTAAACACTCTGGTACATTCTGAGCAGCAAATGAAAGCATTACTGCCAAGAACATGCACAGTGCATGCCTGATATAATCCACATTTTCCACTGTGTATCTCAGTTAAAGGCACAAATTAAGAGATCTCATTCCTGCAAAATTTCAAACAAAATTGGCGTAACCATCTCCCGACCAGAATTTCAAAGAAATCTGGCATGACCTGAGAAAGACATTTGGACCAATGCAAATGCTGACAAAATGGCCGCTGTTGCTAAGCTAACGTGGAGGAAGAAGATGGAGCTGATTCTCTTTGAATGCTGTATGAAAGCACCAAGTTCATAGTTGAATGTACACAATGTTAAACCGCACAAAATGCTAAATTGCAGAGTTGTAGATTTTGACCAGTTTGTTTCAGTAACAAAATACTGTGTAGTGTCATATATGCATTAAACGATTCTCACTCACAAAGGTTTCCTGACATTACAGTTTCAGATTGACTTTTAAAACACGTGTAATTTCATTTTCTTAGCATACGATCGCTTATAATATAATTCACAATTTAGAAAAAAAATGGTGCATATAATTTAATGGCGCATAGTTCAACAAACTGCAGTATTAGAATGAGTGACTACGTAAATATTTTCGCCAGAATTGTGAGTTAAGAGATGAGTAAAATTTGACAGCTTCATATGAAAGTCTATTTGAGTCTTCGCAGTTGAAAGCCTTCATAGTATGACACAAGGAAAGCCTTCAAAATTTGTATCCTTTTTTTCTCCCTATGCGTTAGGTTAACTCTGGGAAATCATATGATAGATAGTTTGAGATTTAAGGGATAAGAGTGTTAACTTTCTCTTCTAGTATACTTTCCCATTGAGCTCAGATTTTAAAGTCTAGAATATGAAGGTGAATATATTTTGGGGTTTTACAGTATGCTCTATAATGTTTCAAGTTGGCAGTTTGGCAGTTTAAAGGAGGCTGAGATACTGGAAGAAAGACAGACAGAAAGAAAAAGAAAGAAAGAAAGAAAGAAAGAAAGAAAGAAAGAAAGAAAGAAAGAAAGAAAGAAAAAAGCTTTAAAATATAGAAAAAAATAAACATAGTATTTTATCTGTTTGAAGCACTACTTTATATTAATGTCATAATAAGATTTTACCTGTAAAATAACATTTCACTGTGACTTTACAGCAGTTTATCTAAATAAAATGACTGATATGAACTTCATTTCCACCAGTAAGCAAATGTTGTTTATCGTTTGCACTTTCAATACAGCTGACCTATCAGTGTATATAAAAGCAAAAAGATTAGTAAAAGAATTGAAGATTTGTATCTTTAACTCGAGGAGGATGTGTAAGTGTAAGCAGGAGGGACACTGCTGACAGTTCAGTGTCTTCTCTACAGATGAACATACGAAAAACAGATGGTGGCCTTTCATAGTGAAAACTGAGAGAAGTTTCACATTTCAATCTAAGAGAGACATCTGATTTGACTCGCAGTTTTTGATCAAAAACTCTTGTTCTTATTTATCATTGCATATTATTAGATTATGATGAGAGCCTCCCATTCTAAACAAAGTCCCTTGAAGAAACAAAACGACTTGAAATAAAAGAATCTTCTGCCAATTAGATCCCACCTTGAACTAGAGAGCTAATGAATTTCCTCGTCTTTTGATGCTGCACATGAAGTTCTGCAAATGTAAAAACAATAGAAAAGAATTACAAAGAAAGTTGTAAACAGATGGCTTCGTCAACAAACAGCTAAACTATAACACAAAGTATGCATAATTACTTTCCGACTGTTCTTGCAGATAGCATTTGTCTGACATAAGCTGGAAAACTTTCTACCAATTCTCGCATAACTTTCTTTATTCCATTTGCTGAAATTAGGACAGAAGCTATATTGTCCATTTGCAACTGTTTTTCTTTACTAAAAAAGTATAAACGTGTATGTGAGAGGTCAAAACCAAGTTCATATACACTTGATTAAAATGAGAAATTAAGGTTTTTAATTTTCAGACAGCTGTGCTTATTCGGACGTTGACATTATAAGTTTATTTCAATTTAGCATTCATTCTTACAATCACATAAAAAAAAAAAACAGAGACCTTACTTATCGTATTTAAACGCTTATTTTATTAATTTACTGTTTATTTTAATTAAAATAAAACACTGGAGATGTTTTGCTTTTTATTATAATTTCAGTCTTAAAAATGTCACATATTTTTAGTCTGTTTGTATATTTTCAGTAAAACTATTTTTTATAATGCGGTTAATTTTCAAGTTTATTTTTAATAAAAAATAAAATAAAATAAAATAAAAACCACACAGCCTACACTCCCACTGTATCTTTAAATTAGAGTAATAATATCAAATGAATTATCATTAGTATAGTCAATTTTTAGTCTTATTTTAAATTCACATGTATTACAAAATCAGCGCAGTACTACTCTGCGGAAAATAAAAAGTTCTGCATTAAACGACAATTTATGTTTCTTTTAATATTATTTATTTCTTTTCTTATTTCGACTGCTTTCGTTATTACAGATATACAGTTAATTTAACGTTGCAAAACGATTATTTATTAATATTTATTAACCAACAGTTAGTAAAAGAGTGTGTTTATGTGGCTGAAATGCTGACGTTTCTCCAATATACGATATTTTTTGTTTTGTTTTGTTTTGTTTTGTTTTGTTTTGTTTTGTTTTGTTTTGTTTTGTTATGCAATAGCTATTCTGAATGTTTTGGTACAAATAACATATATAACAGAATAAGTCATAGAAAATAAGAAACCGATGACAATGATAATGATGGTGATGATGGTGATGATGTTGATGATGTTGATGATGATGATGATGATGATGATGGTGATGATGATGATGATGATGATGGAAAATATTGTGAGCACAGTAGCAGTATAATGAGAATGCATTGAAAGAAGTGGGAGGCCTGCTTATAACACAGAGGCCCCACTTTTGTCGACTTAAATTGATTCACCTGAAGGTTCTGGTCACGTATTTCTTTAAATTTACCTTAAATGAGCCCGACCACAATTCTAGTGTACAAAAGAGACATGTCAGAGTCACACCACAGATGAGAAATAAATAGGGAATGGGTTTTTGTGGCTGTTCTTCAAAGGCGCTCCAATTTCACACCGTCAAATTAAAGCACCCTTATATTTTAGGCCCATGAGTGTTATTCCTGCTGTTTGGTCTTCAGGCTTTTTTCTTTGACAAAGTTATAATTTAGGTAATCTGAGATGTGATATTTTGGAGTTAAATTAAATCAAAATCATATATTTTTTGTAAAGAGAATTTAACACTTACAAGACTGTGCGAATGTAACTACGACTCATGATTTTACCCACAACCTGACTTAAATATTGATGGATTGACACTTTTCTGTGCCTTAAAATATTCCCATTTAAATTTGAAGACACACGCAGTCATATCTGGGCTACGCTTGAGTTACATTTGTTATTTCTCAGCACACTGTTTTGACTGCTGCTGTATATTTTGGATGAAAAATTTGTCATCTGTGGCATTACCTGTCCCGTAAATCACGACGCATCACATCACATCACTTGTCTGAGCTGTGCGCTGTCATACATCACTTTTTGCTCTGAGAATATCTGCTGCATGTCACTCAATATTTGCTTAGGTGACATGCATGATATGTGACCTGTGCACATGTTACTGCTGGAGGTGCTTATTTGATGGACTCTGACACGCAAGTTTGGAGGAGCAAGTGCAACTGACAGAGTGATGAGATTCAGTAACCGTTAGCTCAGGGTATGTTTTTAAAAGCACATAACTGTAGCTAGCATCGATGCTAAACAACATCTGCCATCTCTACTGCAATGTGAATGTTGTCCCTTAATACGAAAAACAGTGGAGAATCTTAATATGAAGTGCTGTTAATATTGGTATAAATATTTTATTTAAAAAAACAAACAACGCTTAAATTTTCAGAATTTAGATACTTCCAGTACATTTAAGTAGGACCTTCTATCTGCCTTTCAGTTAATATGGGTCAGCATTATATAACTAGGAAGTTGACTGCCAACGTCCTGCAGCTTGTTTATGGTGACATCTCATTGCTTGGTCGGCGGGGTCCTGCCAGTGTGTGTCTTTATTAGTTTCTATGCACTGCTGGTGTGGGCACCCCAGCAGCAGCAGTGACAGCCCTTATCCCTCCTCTGTGCCCCACCTCATACTAAGCCTTGGATTTAAAGGAGAGGCAGCTCAGGACAGAACAAGTGTGCCAAACCGGAGCATAAGCAAAGCTTTAGAGCATGAGGCCTCACTCCAGTGTATCTTTCTTGGACAACAAATACACCACACTTACTCTTTAAAAGACATGTCACAGTTAATGCTTCATCTGCCATACAGTCAGGTTTTAGCCAAGAAAGTTAAAGGGCAACAGCAGTGTGCGGGAAGTTACCTGTGGAGTGTGCCAAGTCGATCTTTGGGCAAACAACACGATAATGAATCCATCAACCAAAATCCTCAAATCTTATTTTAAAGGCTGCCCAAATCTTCGGCTGTTTTGGACATATCCTAAATAATGTCATGGCAAGTTCAGACCATTTTGTTAAATTATGAAAGAGTAAAATAATAAAAATTTCAGACACAGTGAAACAGACTGTTATTATTACCTTTAAATCTGTGGGCTGTATTCTTTATTCCAACAGGAAAAGTTTCATTTCTGGGGAGCACCAGGAGGTGCTGTAAAGCAGTTAGTCTTTGATAGCACAACTCCAGCAAAAACAAACATGGCGGATAAGGGGGGCAGGGCCGACAGTAACATACAGCAGTTCAAAGAGTTAATGTAACATTTACATTGGACGAGGTTTGAGAGCAGGGAGCTTCAATATTAAAAAAAGATCCCCCTGCAATAGGTGGAACTCGGTACCTTTCAGGGTACCGACTGAATTTTGTCAGTACTACTGAGTGCCTATTCACATTAGATCAATCAGTGCCAAATTTCAGCACCTTGAATGAATTCAAATAAATATTGATAAAATTCCTTATGAGCCTTTTGAAAAATCTCTCCTAGTTTACTGCTTGTTGCAAGCGCGCATCTGGGTGACAGAGTATACGTTAGAGAGAAAGAGAGAGAGCAAGACTACATTACCCCTACCCTAAACCTACAGCTTGTTCAAGTCCAACACAGTCAGGGCAATGGTGAGCTGAAAACGGTTACATGTGTGGTTACACCTTTCCAAACTTGATGCAGACAACGGTCACTGCAATATTTCTGACACGAAATGCAAAGCTGGCCGACAGCAGGCTGGAGGTTGTAGGGACGGGTTTAGGAGGGGAGAGGGACGTAGGGAGAAGTTTTATTTTGTGTATTGTGTTACAACAAAATATCTAAATAAATAACAAAATGTTCTAAATATATAACAATGTTGAAATTGATAAGGACTTATTCTTTTCAACAGAAATGACATTTTTTTTATTTCAGAGAGAATAAAGTACGGAAAAAAGGTACCGTTGAGTACCGGCACCAAATTCTAGGTGGGCTACCAGTATTGGTACCAGTATTGGTACTGGTATTGGTTCAAATGTGAACAGCACCCAACCCTCCCTTGCAATCCCTCCTACCTGGGGCTCAAAGAGGAGGCGCAAAATCAAAGTCATGTTGAAAACTGTAGTGCCGTTGTTAGCATGGAAGCTAAGAAGCATTCAGCGATGCTTAGCACCCCACAATGCAACATGCATTAATCAAGGTGGAGCTGTGTTTTTTTTCCAGTATAGCAGGCCTGTAATCAATGGCCACCTGTGTTGTTGAAGGCACATCACTCCAAGCAAATCCTCTTTCCAGATGAAGTGTAGGCTGATTATCTGTATTCATATTTTTAAAGCTTTAGGATGTTTCAACAAAGTGTCTTGAGCATTAGGTTGCAAGCAGAGTGAGGCCATTTCAGTCCCAAAGGTTTCATGCTCATATTATCACCAGAAACTACTCCAGATATGCAGCTCAACGGGGTAGGTGTTGGGAAAGAATAGCTGGGGAAGAGGGGATTGATTGTCATCAGTAAAACGGTGCTCCAGACTTTCATTGAGTCCCAGATTAGGCCAAGCTGAAAATGATAAACTAAAAGATGAAGCAAGGCGACCTGGTCCTCCTTCTTCTTCATCTGAAGTGCTAAACCTCACCCTGACTTTGTAACGCTGAGGCTTGTGAGTCACAACTGTGAAGATATAATGTTATTTAAACCCAATCTGTCACCAAATGGAGTGAAAAAAATGCTTGCCAAGTGCACAAGTCTAACATCACCACTTATGAGACACACACAAAAACACACACACACATACACCTCCCTATCTCCATGTCATTACACTAGCAAAATTGCCAATTAATAAAAAGTGAATTCATGGAGTTGTCATTAACAGGATCGCTATCAAAGGTCAGGTTAGACATTAAGGAGTAAGTATCAACACTATTATATGACTTAATATGACACAATTATGTGAAATAATTAGTTTCCATAACTACCAGGTTATTTCAGATGGTAATGAGGAAAAATTTGAAAACATTTTCTTGATGTGATAACATACAGTAATGAATAATTTCTCAGTGACGAACATCACGGCATCCCTCTTGGGTCTTAGTTGTTGCTTCAACATGTGACCCATTTTGCCTTTTAAACATACCAAAAACGTTGTTAATTTTGACAGCTCAATTCACGAGTACCCAACCCTTAACAAGTCTGCCACCTTCTGCAGCAATATTAAAAATGGTGACAGACAAAGATGGATATTGGCATGTTGGTGCCCTGATGGTGCCCAGGTGGTGCTCATAATAATGCATGTTGCCACATGCCCATAATGGATGGAGGCATCTTGCCTCGTGTGGTAGTTTTGCAAACTGTCTCTGGCTTTCATATGAACTTTCATAAGAAATATTCAGATCCTTCACTTTAGTAAAAGTAGCAGTACCACACTGTAGAAATACTTCAGTATAAGTAAAAGACCTGCATCTAAAATGTTACTCAAGTAAAAGTACTGTACGTAAGTATTATCAACAAAATGTGCTTAAAAGTTCTCATTTGGCAGGAGAATAGCTCCTGTCAGTGTTATACTGCTGTATCATATATTACATTAGTAGATTATCATTGCTGGTAACACATAAGCAGCATTTTAATGTGGTAGCCAGTCAAGGTGGGGCTAGTTTTAACTACTACATATAATGTTAGGTGGTTTAGTCCTTAACAATGTATCATTTTACAAAGTCATCATAGGTTGCCTGAGTGTACGTATAATATCTTAATCTGAAAAGTAACTAGCAACAATGGCTATCAGAAAAAATTAGTGGGGTAAAAAGAACAATATTTTCCTGTGTAATATAGAGGAGTAGAAGTATAAAGTACGAGTGCCTCAAAATTGTACTTAAGTAGTGTACTGACATTATCGCTAATCTTTCATGTATGTGTGTGGCAATATCATATAACTCATTAATTAATTTCACAGTATCCTATGTCTTCTATCATCACAGACTAACCTAAACCAAGTCCAAATTAACATAACATGTTGAAGATTTGCTGAATTGTTTTTATATATTTTCTATACTTTTATTCTATGACATGTGTGCTGTCACAGAGTTCACCATACAGTAATCTTAATTTTTGTTACAGTGGAGTGGTATTTTGTGTGTGAAGTAATTCGTCATAAAATGTAATTTAAGACAGTGGAGTCTTTGGTCTCTTTTCTTATATTATTATATAAGTGGAAATATTCCTGCACCAGGATTTTGAGCTCTAAAACCTGCTCAGTTGGTTTGACTTCATCTTTATGAAGGTCAAAGTATTCTGTTGAATTACTTTACGTCGGTTTGTTTAAATCAGCAGGTCTGCAGTATAATAGAATAGACTAACCTAAGTACACTCGGGACGTATCATTGAGCTGTATGAATTCAAACTGCTGAGTGAGGCAGTATTTGCAACCTGAGGCCACATTAAGAACCAAATCAACGTGGCTGCTGGGCTTGAAAGAATAATAATAATCTGAGGAAAAAATTACTTATCACCAAAATGAAATTGGCAAAGAATGCAGGCTGTGCACGTGGCAGTGGACTGCTCTATAAAGACATCTGCTGATTACACAGTTTGGGGAGGCCTGGTATAGAGGAGCCTGGCAGTGAAACGTGTAAAGAGATTGAGACCACGCGACGACTGCTGAAAGAACACAGCACTCAGGCCCTCACAGCCAGTCACTCTGAGCAGAAGCCATAAAGACATGAAGCGGAAAGTTGCCTTCACTCTGTTTTACACAACAAGAGAACCTGGGCTGCCCATGGTGGCAGAATAGTATTAGGCCCCTGAAATCCAGTCAAGGGCTTTCTCATTTTCTCCAGGCCCTCTACTCAGCAGGCACACAAAATACCCAACATAGGCTGTATTGAATTTTTCACTGCTATTGTGAAGTGTTAGCAGACAAGAAAAAAAATCCTCTGTTTTGATGGTGCAGTTCTGAACATGCTTTCTGCATACATCAGCTGTGCTGTGTTCACCTCCCCAAGATGGTGGCAAATTGGTGTCTGTCTCAGCTGACAGTGACATGCCTGTAGACAGGTCTGCCTACATGCATCCCTGCATGACGTTGTTTCAGCACTCCATGTGGCAGGTGGAGACAGGGACCTGCCTCAGGTGGCCCATGTGCTGCAGTGTGGCTGCACGCCATGGTGCTGTACTGCAGATGTCTTCCTACATATGGCAGCAGGACCGGCCCTGAGAGCCACAGCATAGCACCCAGAGCCGTCCACCTAACAGGGCCAGATCACTGCACATAGACAACGCCCACACCCTTCTGCCACACTCATTTTAGATTCGATGTTGAATCAGTACTGCAACTGCCACCTATGTGATTGTGCTCGTCAACCCTGTCATGCCGTCATAGATCTACAGATATAACTTCTACAAAATAAACAGGAAAACATTTTAGTTCAGAGCATGTTGACGAAAATGTGGTGGAAATGGTTCATAATAAAACATAAGACTGTAGCTTTTTACATACAGTAGAAGCATGTAGATTTGACTCATGTTTAGGGAAGAAATGTGGGTTAGGTTGAAATTATTTTCAACTATGTGATATTATTTTGTCTGTCATGTTATTGCTGCAACTGGATGTGAGCAAAAGTTTTATAAGAGATTTATTGGATCTGTCTCTCTACTTAGTTACACACAGGCTCTACAACTGCAGTTTCAGAAGAAACAGACGGACTGGAGAGAGTCAACAACTATCTGTTCTTTTATCTTTTTTTCTTTTATCACATGTCTATAAATATTGGCTGGAACAACCTTTCCTCAGTGGGCTTCAGGTACTTTTGTTCAGTGAAACTGCTCATTACGACTGAGCTCAGTGTTATTTTGAGAGATGGCAATCTGAAACAGTTGCTTAATTTGTAGCTGTGCAAATGTAAGTATTTTTTATCTTGAGATAACTAGATAAACAGAGTGTTATTCACTCTTAATTGAAGCTTATCACTAAATTTCGAATAACACAAGCACAATCCGCACTGTGGCGATGTGTTTACATTGAGCTTATGTTTCATCGGGACATCTGAGGGCATCTGGTTCTACCTCAGCTGAGCCATATGTGTCCCTCTGATCATGTTTAGCCAATGCGTCCTATGTGTGTTTTCCCTAAGCCTCCCCTCTCCTCCTGACCTCTCACCCAGGCTCTCTCTTTCCCTTTGTTGTGCAGGTCAGAGTCCACGCACTTGCACCCACATAGCTGCATGGCCACATTTTGGTATGCAGATATACAGACACAGGTAAGTCTGGTCCAGGTGCACCCCACAGTGATCCTGACCCACTCTGGTTCACCCCGCAGCTCTCAGGTCAGGCCTAGGGCCCAGCAGGCTCCAAGCACAGGTCACGGAGGGCCTCAACATCCCAGAGATGAGACTCCAGACTGGCATGAGGAGGAGTGTTTGATGTGGCCCTGAGCTGGGCTATGTTACCATGTTTCTATGCCTTTAATTAGCTCCAGCAGCTGCTACTTCCTGGTTGACAGGCCCTGGCAAACTCCACTGTCTATGTAATCTCTTACAGGTGACAGTCAGATGCATGTCAGCTCGCTGTATAGCACCAAGCTCTGTGTTCTTCTTTAAGTCAGGTGTTACAGCTTTAGAAACGTGAAAGCAACATTGCTGTTTACCAAGCTAATTAACTGTGAAGTGACTGTATCCGAGATCTGACTGGAGAAAACAAAAGCTTGCAGTGCTATAATGTCCACAGCGTGTTTCCAAATATGTTATGCAAATATGTCTCCAAGCGCCAATACCCTGCCCATTATTCTTCTTTTTTTTACAAGTTTCGTGTCTGTTTCCTAGGGAAGCAATCATGATAAGGAGACAGCAAAGTTCTCTTGGTGACAGTAAATGTGCCACTCTGCATTCTTTATCTGGATTTCCAGCTCGCACAAAGACATCCTAACCACTGGAAATTGCCCTCTGAGGACTGACAGCTAGAAATTGATCTCAGATTAGATGAGCGCACCTCGTTCCCTGCTCTCCTTTGTCACTCCCAAGTTGGTGGATCTTTCCTTAAAACTCCACCAGAGATGAAAAAAGGGAGACTTCACAGCTGGCTATGGCATACTAATACCCTGGACTCATTAAATTAATGGGGGCCAGATTCCTCTTACTGAATGTGCACTGATGCCCTTTGAGTTTGCCGGGGCTAGAGGGTGTGCAGCACTTTGAAAGCCCTGACCGGCATATTGAACATGTTTTAATAGAACCCTTTTGAGACTCCTGGTAGGATGCACAGTAACTCTTTGCCTTTAAGTTCCCGCACCTCTCTGTGTGATCTCGTCAGATAGCCACTCTATCCTCAGATTCAGGCCTGGAGAGGGGGAGGGGACCATGCACAGTAAATGAGGCCAGAGGTGTCCATATCTCAGCAGAGGCCATTCTTTCCTGGAGATGTGAATCTTTGAGACATGGTGCTGAGCAAGCTTTGATGTAGAAAGGTGCTCGGCGTAAGACTCTGAAACAGGAGGCTTATAGGCCAACATTCAGTGGGATTCCCTTCAGGGAAGAGAGTCTGGACTCTCATTGGACAGTCGTCCATACAGTGTTGATTTAATTACTCCATTCTGCTATTTGCTCAACCACTGAGGCTGCACTACAAAATAAAGTCAGTCCCTCACACGGCCATTATAAATGTCATTGCCCATTCAATGTGAAGACGCCATTGCGAATCACTCCATAATATAGGCAAGCCGCAGGAATGCAGGGAATCCAATGAAGAGGCTTTCATTGCCAAAAGGTAGCAATAGCAGAATTTCAAGGTGTAGAGGGCAAAGAAAAAGATAGTGTTTTAATGGCATTATATTACAATGAATACTTCTTAATATAATGGAAGGAATAAAATATTAATATATGAATTTTGCATATTTGCCCAACAGCAAAAAGATGAATTGATAAGAAAAGAAAGCTGGTGAACTCTCATTTGCATGACAAAAAAGTCCCTTTAGAGAACTAATACATCACCCTTATGGTTATCAGAACCACAAGTACCAGATATGACGATAAGCAGAATTTATCCTCAAATTAAAATATTAAGCCAAGAATCTTTTCAACGTTTAGTGATTTTCATATTGATATAGTAGTTCAGTAGCAGCGAGCCAAAAACATATTGTATCTTTTTCTTGCCCTGAACTGAGAGGACATTATGATATAATGATAATCCTTCTCTCAGTCATCTTGACTTTTTGCTTTGAAAACACCATTAAACAGAAAAACATCACTGAAAATGATGAGATTACACACAGTAAGGTATGAGGTAGCAGGACTCATCCTGGCGGGCTGAAATACCCTTTAAACTGAATAAGACAAGTGGCTGGAATCTACAGTAGGATACTGACAGGAAGATGTAGCGTCTGAGCCAGACAATGAGGCTCTAGCTGTTGAATGTAGTGAATAAACAGAAATCCAGTCGAGCAAAAAATGGCTGACTCAGGTGCACAGCAGAGGAAGCATCAAATCATGCGACTACAACTCTCTCTCTCCCTCTCCCTCTCTATCTTAGCCTTTGCACGTGACAAAACAGCACCATATACCTCTTACAGAAATCCATGTTGGGCAATCATTTGATTTTCATAGCTAGCTTTGACAGTAATGATTTCATAAAGCCTTTGATTTTAGCCATGGCTGCAACATCGCTGGATATCGCTCCTCATTAGTGATTCCATAAGCAGAGTGCAATGCACTGCTGTAGCGGCTGATACTTACATGCCTCCCACTCTAGAGTGTGGCGGTAATTTATTCTCTCCCCGGTGCTCATCATCCTGATGCAACTCACACAGTGAGAATCCATCTCTGTGGTACCTGGCAACAAAGTGGGAGGAGGGGTAAAGGAAAGGGGGGGGGGGTCACACATTTTGTGATCACAATCAGAAGGGAGAGGACAGTTACTAGGCATGTTTAGAAGATCCTAATGCCATATTATTTCTCACTAGTGCATTCAGTGAACATTGAAACTGAGGTGGTTTTATCAGGCATACTTGCAAATAATCCAAGCATTCAGCAACTCTATTTGAGTTTGAATAATTTCAAGACGGAAGGTAAAAACAATTCACGGGCTGAGATTTGATCCTATATAAGCCAACTTCTCCTTCCAAAAGTTTTTCTCAGAGTATGGCTTAAGCACTTCAAAGTTAAGTACTATATAGAGAGTATGATTCATTTGGCAGCTCATATTGTCCAGCTTCAAAAAACCTAAAGCTAGCCAGAGACACACTGTGGGCTGTTTTCAGCTTCAGAGAAGAGAAAGAATTTGGCTTGAGATTAGGCCGCCCATCCCCATCCAGAGATGGACTCTTTTTCATCTTATCGTAGTCTTAGCGCATTGGTGTGGTGACTATGTGCTTCACAGGTGGGAGTCTGCCTCTGTCAAATAAGCCAGTTCACTAAGGACGGGATTTGCCGCTGTTATTTTTCTATTAGGGAAGAATTATGCTAAGCCTTCAGAGGCCATCTTTGTGTTGCTATGGCAGCCCATATTTCCTACCGGGTTGCGACCTTGAATGACTACAGTGCAAAGCCAAGTAGCCCCAAAATCCTTTGAGGATTAGAAGCAGGGTCTCATAGTTATGCAAAACACCTCTGATATGATTGAACCTTGAATGGTTGAATGACAAAGTTTATTGAGATTGCCTCTCTTTTCATCTGATTATTGTCATTTGATTATTTCCAATCACTTGGCATGGCTTCAAAGGCCACTTTTCAAATGGCTGTTGTTTAGGACAACACTAAGCTTTTCTTTCTAACATGTCCACAAACCTCATATCTTCAGCTATTATATCAGTGAAAACAACAAGGCAGGATTCTTGGTGGTAGGAATCTGAGGCACTCATCTCAAACAGAAATACAGTGTCATACTTTACTATTGAGGGTATGAGCTGCAAATAATCATTATCTTTATTTTACTTGTTGATAGTTTTTTTTTTGGAAGAATTGATTGTTGAATCCACAGAAGGTCAGAAAATTGTAAAAAATATCCATTTCAAGTTTGTAGAGCCAAGGTTCATATCTTTATATTGCTTGTTTTGTCTGACAAACAGTCCAAATCGTAAAGGCATTTGATTTTAAATGACACAAACAAAGAAAAGCATCAAAATACTCACATCATATAAGCAACAGGACTCAGTGAATGCCTGGTGTTTTTGCTCAATTAAACATTTGGTTCTTTATCAGAATTGTTAATTGACTACATTATGAATCTTATCAGCACAAATTGAGGCAAATCAGTAGGATGATTACAAACATACTGCATACTCTGAGTGGCTTAATGTGCGGGTTGGGCCAAAATGTAATGTTGCTATTCATGGATTTAGAGCTTCCCTTTTGCAGTCACCTTATATTACAGATGTTCTGGGGTCTGGTTATGATGTGTAATTATACAGCCGATTGGGAATTTCCCTTCTATATCTCCCACAATGCTTTTCAGCCTTCTAACTAATGTTTTCGTGTTGTTGCAACCTTCAAACACATTTTTTGCTTATGAAAGCTATTTCACGAATCACAGGTCAACTTTCCATGTGCAGCCAAATCAATAGGAATTGTTTTTCCTCTTTAGATTTTTGTCATAATCTTTCCAACTGTTTTCAGACCAGCCATCAAAGCCTCAACTCTATTCGGAGACATGTATAGACAGCTACTCAAAGCTGACATAGAGATGAAGCTTTGAAAGTATGAGATTGACACTATTGTGGTCACAAAGCACAACAGGAGACTACTTTGAAGAGGAAAATGCTTTCAGTATTGTATTTCACTTTAGAAATAGTGGCCGAAGACGAGCTCAAGTATTAGACATGTTGAATTGGTGTACATTAAACAACAAAACCAGACATGAGCGCTGTATGCCACTTCCGCAAGGAAGAAATGTGGGAAGGTCAAAACTCCGCTGTTTAAGTTTTGAAACCCCGGATAAACATGACACTCTGCTTTTGCTGCGCACTCTCTCTCACTTCTGCATCTTGGGATGGCGCTGGCTTGTGATGCAAATAGAGTTGACAATATATCCAAGCAAACAGCACTTTTTTTACTTCAGAAAATAAAGTGCCGCTATCAGAGCGATGTCTTGTTGGCAGTTTGGGAATTGATCATGCTCAATCCCAAGCTGCATCCTTGTCAACTGGCAGGTCTGCGGAAGATGACACATTTTCTGACAGTGCCTTGTCAATGACTGTGCTTGAGTGAAATCCCCAGCCGTGTTTGCTCACTGCCAAAGTGATATCTATCATCTTATTTTTGACAAATTCGTCACACCCATCTCTCAATCTAATTGGTCTTTGAGGTTCCTGCAAGACAAAGACTGCTAATCTTCGTGTGTGTGTGTGTATGTGCACATGTGTGTGTGTGTGTGTGTGTGTGTAAGGTGTGTGTGTTTGAACAGTGCTTACCATTGAGCAGTTCTCAAGTCTTTGAGCCTGTGTTCAGCTAAGTTTGGAAAACATGACAGTCACATTTTAGGTGCTCTGATGTCACACAGTCTTTCTGGCTTAAAAGTTCACTCAATATGAGGTTTGGTCTTCTTTGATGTGGGGTCCCTAGTGATGCGATTTTAGCATGCTATCTGCCTCTGCTGTTCTCTGTCACCTACTCCTGCAAAGACTGACATGGGAGCTGCCAGAGCTGAGACTCAGCCTTTTATTCCTGGTGACTACAAATTAAAGATACAGGGAAGGTAAAAAAAATCAGGCAGCACCTTGACAAGCAAAATGCACAAACTTCTGCCAGCATCTACCACTCATGCAGGAGATACTATACTTACATACGTGGAATCTGGACCCCAGTTGTGATCAGTCATATACATTTTTTGTTTATAAGAAGAAAAATATGTTATTAATGTCTGGTAAATGTTAGAAGCCTCCACGTCTTCAAACAGCATGGCCTGAACTCTGCAAAACAAACAAATCAAGCACAGGATTGCTAATGCATGCTCCTGATTCATTTACATAAAAAAAAAAGCTTTTTTTTTTGTTATAGGAATGAAACCCCTGGAAAACATGCAGGGACGTTTTATTTATGACTTAATCATTTAACTTTTAAATACCCCCCCCAAAAACAACTTGCAATTGAATTTCTGCTCATTATGCAACATTTCAAACCTGAGATTGTGAAGTTGTATTTCTGTGAGGGGGGAAAACGCTGGGTGATAAAGATCTACTAATCTTGTTTTATGCTTATGACGGCGAGAGGAGATCCCCCCCCCACCCCTACCCCCCACCCCCCCGCGATGCGAAGCTCACCTGAAGAAGCAACCGCAGCTCCACATGACTCCTCCGCTGCTCACATCTCCGTGTCCTGAGAATTGGGATTTAGGGAGGATTAAAGCAGAATATTTCAATTTACCGCCGGAATTTACCTGGCTGTGCCAAAGTAATTACCTACCCCTTCTGGAAAAATGCAATTACGGGAACAAAACACACCTACAGCCGGGGAAGATATAAAGGGCTCTAAGTCGAATAAACAGGAAATCTAGGACCGTAATGAAAGTAATTAAAAAAACCGCCGCAGCTGCCAGAAGTCTTAAATTATTGCCTAAATTGTCAGTGGTGATTGAGCCGAAAAGACATAAAATGAGACAATACTCCTTTCAATGTTACTCCTTGATCGCTAAACTGTCCTGTTAACCCTTTAGTGTCTAGATTTCGGTATGTTAAATAGGTTGACGAACTCATTTTGTTTGATTTTTCGGAATTAAGTCGTTGAAGATGATGTATCCAAAACGGAAAGGAGAGAAACTTATATTTGGAAACATTTGGCATTTTTTAGTACATATTTTGGCTAAACAGATTGTAATTCGTCTGTGTTCAAGGAAAAACAAAAAGGAATCTTAATCAAAAATATCCATCTGGAGTATGGAATTATAATCGTGGAAAAATTATGTCCATGTCCAACACAATATATTGATATCATAAAATCCTCTATAATCTCATAAGGTCGGCCCACACACATTGATACGCGACGCCCTCACAGAAAAAAATAGACAATGTATTTTAATATATTTTTTCCTCGTGTCAAATCCTGTAGAATACATTATGGACACGTGCAGAATTATTGCGGCCTGACCTGGTTGTATTGTGGGAATCAATGACAGAGATGAAGAAAAAAAGTGTCTATAGCACGAAAAAAACAAAACAAAAAAAAAAACCCTGTCAAAAACAATCATTTTAATATCACATCAACACCCTGCAACTAACATCTGAACAGGCTGGTTATGGTTGGGGTTAAAATTGATTACTGATGTATTTAAAGTCCAGAATAGGTCCACTATAGATGAAATTTGCTTTCTGTAATTTCAATTCATTTTGACTTGTAAAACAGCTTTGATTGAATCTGCGTACGTAAACAATAAGTGTACCTTATATGCTGGTTATGTCATAATCCTTTCGGTTAAATCTGATTTTGTTCGTCTGTGTGGTGCGTTCAATTGTTTTATCGAGAGTTGTGTTTTTGTAAAAGGAAAAAAAATGCAATAATTTGGTGGTCCTGCTTTTGACATTCGTTACAATCTGGTCTTGTTCTCATAATAAGTATAAATAAATGGACAGAACATAGACATAGACATGAACAGTCTAATAAATGTATTGAGGTAAACTTTACACGTTCAGCGGAGTTCCAACCTGACAAATAAAATTGTAATTATTCATCTAAGAAAGTAAAAGCTTTATAAAAGGTATGTAAACAGATGTAAATAAGTAAAATAAATCATAATTATAAGAAATAATGTTTGTATACCTTTTGTATATGGCCATATTACTTGTTTTGGTTTTGTTGCAGATTGCACTAATGATCATTCACGTGGCCCTTCATTCGCACGTGAGAGGGAAACAAAAATGAGTACCTCTGTCCGGTCTGACGTGCAGGGATGAGATGAGACAGAGGCCCTCTGTGGGTATATCCCATGTAAACAGGGCCCTGTGCATTGTGTAAATTAGGTGGATTAGCCCCTGCTTTTGTTGGACATGGTGTGTACACACGGACACTGATTCAGCTCTCTTAAAGCCATTTTGGCCCTCACAACTTTAAGGAAGTCTTACATTCCCAAAACCTTCAGCCGGAGATGATCTAAAGGGGGACTCCTTTTGAAGCATCACGGCATTCAATCTTTGTGTTAGTTCAGGGTTTGTTTGACGAAATGCAAAAACTGTTAATTCAGTCGGAACCTCCATTGAAGGAGAAGAAGAAAAACATCCTGTTGATGACTTAAACGTAACACATGAAGCCTTGAATATAATAAACTACTGAACCACAGTGACTATAGTCTATTATCGAATCAAAAATCATTTAAAGACGCCTGAACGATTGATTTGAGTGATACGTAATTTGTGTGGAAACGTGACGACGAGTTGAACACACCCCAATAAACACACACACACACACACACACACACACACACAGACTTCCAGTCTTATTGGCCCACCCGCTGCGTATGCACACGAGTGCACGCATGCAGGTGTAAACATAAACACTTCCACATATTTCTTAATAATTCCAGTATTTGGACCAATTAAGCCAAATAACTTTAAAAGCTGGTTTATTGGCTCCTGCTAATTAAAGCGTCCCCAGACAGTATTATATGTGTCTATCATTCATTCTAACAGATTCATCCAAATAATTGAAATAAATAAATAAATATGCGTGTGACTCAATTGTCTGTGATACCCTTCAGGTGGTTTTGAGAGTATTGTCTTTTGAAGTTATCACGTATTTTGTATTTTCAATTTGTGCAAACTTTGCGGATGGGAGAGAAATACACTTCCGTCTTTTTTTATCTACCTGTTTCTTCCCCCCACTTCCCCCAGATAACCCTTTTATTTACTCTCTACAGCCTTTTTTGAGAATATGAAATGCAGCAGCAGACCTCTGAGAAGAAAGAGGTAACTTTATTTCATCTGACACCAATTAATGTCGAATAGGCTCATATCTAATATCGCGACGCTTTTTATTATTAGTGGCTAAAATAAAGCTGATTGGAAACTAGTTTCAATGCGGATATTTTTAATGAGAAGCTAAATAAGCGGAGTATACATCAGAAGGCCTACAGGCCCGCACTCTGCTCATGTCTTCATCGTTATTCATCCACCTGTGGCATCGGAGCTGCTGTGGAATTTACACCGGCTGAAAGTTTTTTCATAATATAAAAGTGGTTTTGTAAAAAAAAAAAAGAGAAGAAAAGAGAATAAAAAATAAAAAAGCAATTTCGTTTGAGTTTATTGATTGTTTTGATATTAGTTTACTGTTTATTAGTAAAACTGGGCTGTTCTTCTCCCGTCATGACTGACGCCATTCTTCAAAGTATATTAAGACTGTCAATTTTGACATGAAATCCCGTCACATATCTGCCTGTAATGTGCCTTATGGTTTGGCAGATGACTCATTGTAACACACAAGAAAAAGCTCATTTATGTGATTAAATGATCCTCTCATCATTCAAACTGCAATTTTCAAATTACAGTTGGCAAATAATAGTCCAGCTGACCGAGCTGAGTAACTATATTATATTATAAATATGATAAAACAAACTTTTATTATCACTGGCGCTTGGATGGGTCTTGATTTTCTATCATTGAAATATTGTCGTGTTAAAAAAACAAAAAAAAAAAAACAAAAAAAAAAACTTTTTAAAATTAGATTTCAGATCGTCTAGCAGCCCGCAGTGACTGACTTTGATTCTGCTGAATATGAAATGAATTTGCGTCTTTGTGTCTGTTTGTGAGTAAGCGGATTAGACTTGGAAAGAGTAGTTGCAACATGTGGTGATAACCTCTTCAAAGAAAGAGAACATTTCAAGGGGTCATCACGATTTCTTATATTCCATTAAAATCATTTTTTAAAAAACAAAACAGACACATAAAAATATAAAGTCACGCTCCTTATCACCTCAGTGAGGTCTGAACTGAATGGAGGGCTAATTGTCTCCAACATAGAAATTAGTTTTTCAGAAGAAATAAAGGATCACAGTGGAGTTTGTCTTTCTCAAAAGAAAAAAAAAGCAACACAATGGTTTTTATTTTATAAAAACTTTAAAATGTATTTGTGTATGCTTATTGTCCATGCTTATTAAAAGTAAATCTGCCCTCTGCCTTTGCATGCAGTAGAAAGTTTTAATAACACATTTCCTCTGTTTTGTAAAAGGGTGAATGTCTCACTATCTAATCCTCTGAGATATAGACACACTCCTGTCCAACAATCAGGGGAAATCATAGAATTTCAGTAACTACTTCAAAGTAGTATGAGTCACTGGTGCAAAAAAAGAGAATAATCTGCTTAAATAGTCTAAATCTCACATGTGATTCACAAATGTAACATCAGTGTGGGAATATTTTTGTTTTTATCTCATCAGGGTCCAGTTAAGATGTCTATGTCCATCTATCTGTGAACACATCTGACAAGAAGAAGACCAGTAATATGAAGCAGAACTGAGAGACGAAACTCTGCCTGTCCCCTCAAAAATGACAGTAAGAGTGGAACAGATTTAACATTTTTAACTCCTCAGCTACATCTGGGAAATTGGATGAACGCTTTACATTAGATTGATGAGGAGGGATGACAAGAAATAACATTGAAAAAGTTTGATAAATAAAGGTGAGTTTCCTGGAATACATATTGTTCCAAAATCATTTTTATCACTGAGCCGAGAGAAAGCTCATTTCCTGTTTCTTTATTTAAAGACTGCAGGGTCATTTAATTAGCTAGTGTGGGGAGTAATTATGTTACATGTCTAATTTTACAGTATACAGTATGTCTATGGACTTAATTGCGCCTAATTGTGTGTGTCCTGGAATGTGCATGTGCTCCTCATAGTTGTCTTTTTGTCTGTGCCTCCATGTACCCTATGTGCCAATGCAAGTGTGTGCCCATATGTGGGTGTATGAGAGCTCCACTGTTACTCTGTGCCTGCGTGTGTGCCCATGTGTGTTGTATGCAGCCTATTAGTGGAGTTTAACCCCTGTGTTCAGGGAGTCACATCCCCTCAACACACCAGGCTCCATTCTTACTGCAGCACGTTAACATTTTACTCTCTTCCCTCCCCACCCACCCCCTTCACTTTTGTCCTAAGAGGGCAATTAAGGAAACAAACGTTTTCCCCAAGATAAGCTGGCTGCCAGCTTTGCATACTAATGCAATGCCAAGTGGTTACAAATAGTGAGTGCTCTAATTACCGGCACTGTTTTCAATCAGAAATTGCTCAATTTCCCAGGATGAGGTCTCCATGGCTTGAGAAAAAAACACAACCTGACACAGGCAAGAGACAATCATCTCTATGTGGAGTGTAGTGTATGTGGATTTTGTCTATGTGTGTGTATTTCACGTGCTCACATGTGTGCACGCGTGTTGGTGAAAATAAGCTGATCTGCCTCTCTGTGTATAGACCCCGGTGCGACCCTCTCTATCACTGCTGCCCTTGACAAGTCCAGAAATGGATCCTGTCAGCCTCTACAGCATTTAGCACCACAATTATCCCCTTTCACAGCCTGGCTGCATTAATGTAAACCACACCAGGCAGTAGTTGCCACTCAGTGATGTGCACGATGTGGTGCACCATCTCTGGGTGAGCAATTTGGTGCAATTGTGTTGCTGTGTGATCATCAGTGCAAATCAGGGCCTGCTCATTTATTAAACAATTTCCTTTGGAGAAAATTAGAAGGAAGGCTCTTTTAATTTGGCAGGGGATAGTAATATCTCTAAAAGCAACAATAATGCATAATATGACTGACATAAAAAAAAAAAAGGGGAAATTCAACATTTGAAAGAGTTCAGCCCACAGGATGCATCAACCCATCAGTGAGGGGGTAACTATTATGAGAGGAATGGCCATCCTCATGTGGCCACCAGGAGTAGGGGGCGGCACAGACCAAAAGTGACAAGGACTCACTCCCTGGGTGTGAGAATGAGTCACTCCATAGGATGCGCACACAGGACGCATCCGTTGGCCTTAGCTGACCTTTAGCTCTAATGGCGGCTAATGGAGGGCTGGCCCTCGATCAATGCACTGAGAGACTGGGCTCCCCATCCCTGCCCTTTCACCGGGCCAGGAAGGGAGGGATGCTGCCAGAAGCCACGCCGCGGAGCCATCGACCCTGCCACTCTCCCATCCTGTGGGTGACAGCTGCGGTGCCAATGAGCCTGGGGACGCCACGCTGCCCTGCCACGTTGGAAGGACAGCCAGCAACTCTATCTCTGCGGTGGTGGGAGGAAAAGTCACTGATGATCTGCTTGTGAATGTCAGATCCATGTAAACAACCCCAGCAAACACTTTGGTGTTGAGTAGATGTTGATATGACAACCCATACTTATGTTTGTGTAGCAAAATGAAACAAAATTAATAACCAAGTGCATTATTTTGTGGAAAAAGGATTAAATGTCTACCTAATGTCACTTTAAAACTTATTCTAAAGCTGTTTCAATATGATTTTTTTTTTTTACATAGACATTATATCAGGCTTGTTAGGGTTGTTGTTGAACCTACACGTCATGTAAACATAAGAACAATTATCATCCAACAAATGCGTTCTTTGACTGCAAATGGATCCCACTCAGTTGCTTCAATATAAGTTGAATACAATTTGTCCAAATACTGAGAACTCCTGCAACCTATTTTCTGTGCAAAGTTGAAGCCACATCAATAAAGCACAACTCCTGCATAACCCATGTCAATTGTTAGGAGTTGCGTTTGCTTTTTGAGTGTTCTTGGCATTTGTTGTGCACTTAAAATGTTACCATAGGGAATATATTTTCTTGTGCAGCACCATGTTGCTAAGATGTGCCTGATGTTGTGCTTGGTGGTGTACTTTGTAACCCAGATGGCACACCACTGTAAACCTTTCATCACAGCAGCCTTTTTTGTCAATAGGCAATGTTTGCAAAAAAAAAGGAAAAAAAAAATACTAAAACAGCATAATATTTATTGTGCATTTTAATTGCATAGACTTCAATTCAAACATGTAAAGATATTCAGAACAATAGCAGATAAAACATTCATTCCATATGGGGAGAGAAGGAAAAACATCCAAGAGGTTTAGCACAGATTGTTCTTTTTATTATCATTAACAGTAATGTGATTCTGAAGCCCCCTGTGACCTCCTCACAGCAGCACCTCATCTCAGAAGTCATTCATTAGAACAAACAGAAGGCAGGCAGAAAGACGGCGAGGAAGAGACATGGGGAGAGAGCATAGCATAAAACAAATTAGATTGTTCTTATGAGATGAACCACTTTGAGATTGTAAAAGAGAGAATGTTCCAAAAATTCAAAGGATAGCCAGTAGTGCAGCGTTTCAGAGATGAAGATGTCATGTGCAGCCCGTGATCCAGTTGTTGGGTCTTGTGCTATGTGTGTAATCACAGTTACACTTACTGTCCACTTTGGATTTGAAGGCCCAAAGGGAGACTTGGAATATGGGTCTGAGCGGTGTATGTTAGGATTGAGATTGGGCTGCAGTGTTTCTGTTCAAGACCATGGGCTGATGCAGGCTGTGGTGAAACTAATCAAAAAGCTTCTTATGTCTTCCTCGTCTGATATAAATGGATTGTACAGTCTTTCCCCCATGATTTTGCCCAGTGTTTACTGAATGAGATTTTTTACACTAGAGTCACAGTAAAGGCCACCTCTCTCAATTAAGCCCCCCTGGTTCCTTTTCCATAAGAGCAGTCAGACATATCTGCACCCCCCTGGTGCGTCTTATCTTACCAGCGTTGTAAAGGTCCAAATGACCCACCACTATACATGTTAATGTGTGAATGTATACATATGTAAGGATAAAATAGAAGGAAAGAAATGCAGAGTGGTCAGAGGCTCGGCTGGAGGGGGGGGGAGGACAGAGGAGAAGGGGGAGAGGGGAGGGTGAAGCGAGCCGTGTGGATCCTTGGAGTGGTGTGACAGACTCCCCAGCCTCCTGGTAGGATTTGTTGGAATGTGAGAGAGGAGGATTTTAGCACCAGACGAGCCACGCCAGAGTGCTGCAGACTTCATGCCATCTGTCTCAGCCTCCATCCTCTCTTTGCCAAACTCATCAGACCTTTATTTCCTCTCCCTCTATCTCCTTCTCATCCCTGTTCACAAGAGTAGCAGACATACTGAGATCTGCTAATGTATTGGAGGGAAGAAAAAAAATGGCTGGGCTTAATAAACAGATTCAAAAATCTCGATTGATTAATATGTATTCTTGGAGCTAATTGTCCAACAGCCCTCATGGAGATAAAATGTGTGTTCGATAGCCCTGCCATTTGTTACTTGACCAACAGGGAAAGAGAGAGATTCATACCATAGATCTGTTGATCAGTTAATAATGAAACATGTTTCAAGTGAGAGCCAAAAAGTGGAATTGAATTTAAACCATTATAAACAAGCTATTACCTTAATTAACTTCATTTGTGAAGCTGTGAGAAAGATGTAGATCCTTTGCATCATACTATGTTATGATATATATATATATATATATATATATACATACACACACATATAGTCACTTGAAGAAAGTAGATGTCTTGATTAAATATTTAAGTCTTCTTGACACCTGTCCATGAAAACCAAAACTGATCAAATTACTCTCATGTTGAGTAATATGCATTCTAAGTTCGTAGTTCAATCAAGAGAAGATTTTCACATCAAATGGGTTTGTGACTGTGCAGCGTTTGGATGGGACTGATCTCTCACCCTCTCTCCCCGTGTGGGCGACTGGGGAGGAGGCTGAAGGAGATCACAGGGAGGAGCTGTACTCACTCCATGTCCTTAACCTGTTTGCAGAAGGGCAATGGAGGGTGGAGGGAATGGAAAGCAAGTATACCCCTCATCCAAAATGGAACACCAGGTGGCAGGAAGTGGGCAGGAGGCCTTTGAAGCTGACCCCTGGTCTCAGCACTGGGATGGCCCCGGCTATCGATCCAGCCAGAGATGGCAGGGAGGGGAGCCAGGTGCCCCCAGAGGGCCTGCAGACCACGCAGATCTATTATGGGTGAGGAGGAGAGTGGAGTCGGCCCCACTGCTCCCAGTCATATCACTGTTCAGACAGCCAGAATCAACTGGCTGCATCCTAACAAGCAGGCAAATACTGACAACAGTCTGGTGCACAACAAGCTCAACAGGCACATTCTTCATATGAAAACTTTAGGAAGGGCCTCAACTGCAGAATGCTGTCATATCTGTGTATAAAACATTGTATAACACTGAATAATTAGTGTTAGCGTGCGTACATGCTGGTTTTTCTATGTTTGTGACAAATGGAATAGCTACAGGTCAATGAGCAGCTTTTGGAAACTGACAGCACGGAGCAGATTTTCAAATCAAACAGAAATGAGTTACTTTAGTTCTTTAATTTATTTTTTCACAAAATACAACCACAGTTGCAGTTGAATGACTTGTGAAACTGTGCTGCAGAAGTTGAAATTATAAGATTCAATAACGCTACATAACAGAAAAAAATGGGGGAAAAAACATCAAAAAGGAACACAAACAAAAAGAAAACACAAAAGCAGAAAATTAAATCAGCAGATGTTGTGTGTGTGTGTGTGTCTGTGCGTGCATGCGTGCGTGCACATGTATGTGTTTTTATGCACATGCACACACGTGAATGTCGGAAGCCGCTAAGTGATCCAGTAAATTGCCAACATCGCTCTGGAATTGTCAGAAAGAAAACATCAGAGCAAATACTAAGCAGCCATTATGTGTTTTGGGATACTTTTGTATGTAATACTAATGCAAAATATCTGGTGATACAGCTGAAATAATGAGAGAAATCTGTATTCTAAGTAGGTTTTACGTGTCTGTGAATCAGGCGTTCCAACTAGAACGACAGTGGAAATCTGTAGACTGCTCCAGCATTAGTATTTTGGGCAGCTTTTGGAGGAAATGAGTGCTACCAGTGTCTCATCCTTCTGTATCTCTAAGATGTTTACTGCACACAATGTGCAAGCAAACACACATGTGCACACACACTTAAATGCACAAACAGAAACTCAAATCCTGACCCGCCCCCCCAAACACACACACCTCTCTTCTCCTGCTTCTCTCCTCGGGTGTGGAAATGAAAGCCGGGCACTCAGAGAAGATGGCTGGAAGAAATGAAGACATGTCTGATTTCCACAGCAACCAATGGCGATGCAGCGCTCCGTACAATCTTCTCTCTGATAGGTCTTTGTCACCCCTCTTCATCTCGAGGCCCATGTCATTCCCTCTAATCCCCCTCCCAAACACAAACAGGCCAATCCCAAGACAAGGCTCAGGGGCTGGGGAGGCATGCAGGGACTGAGACATGGAAGGAGTGAGGGATGTAGTTCAGGGAGAAGAGAAAGGAGCACCAGAAGCTGATGTGGTGTGAGAAGAAGTCAGTGTGTTATTATTAATAAAGCATTAAAAAAAAGTGAGCACATCAAAGCATACAGGGGCTATGCTATCATACATGAAAGTAACGCACTATGGCTTAATGTTTCCTAAGGCGTGTTATGGTGACGCTGCTTTGATTTGAAATGCATTGTGTGGAAAATGGATTTACAGGAGTGAGGAGAGAAAGCCTGGTGTGGGTGCAGACCATAATTTAAAACCTGACCTCATATGCTCTTCAAAGTCTCCGTGAGTGTGGATATTTAGGACTTATTTACAGTATGTGTGAGGGACCTAAACCCCAGCTACATAAACAACAAATAAATACATACATACATGCAGGCAAGGGACGTGGAGGACACCTGCAAAAACAGAGGATACGCAATCAATGTCACAACATAATCAAGAATTAATAATTCAACATTTTGATCATTAGAGATGATTGGAACTAATTTTTTTCATTTTTCTTTATTCCTCCATGAACAAAGGGTGTCGCACCTGATTATATTGCACTTGCTCCTTCGCCGATTGAGGCCTGGAGGAAGTGAGACATCTTTCACGTCGAGCCCCCACAGCCAGGTAATTATCCTAATCTACCTTCCTCCTGTGCTCCAGCTCGATGCGCCACACCACTTGGCCACACTGGCTCAGACCACCTCTGTGGCTTCATTATCAGTGCCGGGACTCAGTAATGGCTTGACGGCATCACTGTGCAAGCTGCTGGCAAAGAGAGACCAGGGGAAATGGAAAAGGAAAAGAAGAAGAAGAAGAAGCAGGGAGGAGGAGAATGGGGAGGAAGAGGGGAGAAAAAAATGACACTAAAGAGCAAGGGCTGCCCTGAGGGTTAACATCTCAATCATGAGGGACAATACTCTCAATGCGATGGCTTTGGCTCCTTAAAAAGTTGTCGTTCGCTGATGGAGGATGAGGCTATAGGGCATCACAGTGTCAAAGAGGCAGTCATGAGATCGGCCAAAGTGCTCTCTGCAGGGTGAGATGACCATGGGGATGAGTGTGTTTGAGGTGACAGGTCACCGTGTTGCTGTGTGCTTCCCATACACACCCCCCACCTTGTGTGTTTGAAACAGCTATAACCTCACAACATACAGAAGGACTGGGGGTGGGAATTCAGTTTCACTTTTTTTTTCTGACAAATGACACCCTGACAGTTGGAAAAAATGTTGGGGTCCCTGAACAGATTTCTCAGTTACAAAAATAAAACGTGTTGGATTAGACAAAGACAGACATTTTACATTCTACTTTTGAACCCCAATGAGAGCACTGACAAATGCCACCCCACCCCCACTCCGTCTGTGCCATGATTGTTTTTTCTCTCCAGAAATGTCATATAGTTAAGAGGTGATAATTCTATATGGCACAAACAGACACCAACTTCTTCCAAGTGTACATAGCATATAGGCTGACACAGATTGAGATGGTGCAATGTGTCTTTGCTTCACTCTAAATAGCCACACAAGCTTTACATATTCTTTATATACCTAAAGATTCCAGTGGAAACCTTTTGAAATGGATGAGGAGCTAAAACACAGTGCCCTAGAAGTGAAAAAACAAATATTTTTAGGTTAAAAATACTGCAGACCTCAGTGATGTGTGAAAATCTATAGTTTCTGTGTGTAGCAGTCCACATTCCTGAAAACTCCAGAAATGCAGAAAACTGCATCAATAAACAGCATACTAAATCCCCTGAGAGTTAACATATTCAGTTTGGTAAGAGCAACAGCCAACAGATCATATGTTAAATGCATATTTAAAAAATGCTGATTGATGTCAGTTTCAGTGAATCCACTGATACATTTTTTCTGCTTTCAACAGTTAGAAGAGAAGTTCTTTTCAGATTTATATATATTCCCAACTTAAATTTAGCACATTTGAGTGTTCTTGTAGGCTTTAAGTGTAAAACAAACCATTTGAAAGGCTAAATCTGAGATACAGAACTTAACTAGAGCTGCCACTACAAAGGTGTACACTTCTATCATAATGAATGGTATGTGTCGGTGCACTGGTAAAATGAGAAAAATTCTTTTTTTTAAACACTTCCAGATTAAAACATCTTCTTTCACAGACAAAAATTTAATTGTGCTCTTTTGCAGTCTGGTGGTAGTACGACTGGGACCAAATCATCATCAGAAACATTAAAGTAACTCAGCAGACTGCAGGAAGCCAACAAAATGGTCATTCAAAGTTGGATTAAAATTAATAAATTTGCTCAGGGGACAATTAAATTCATTGTACCTTCCCAGGAGAAAGTAAGCTTAATTGGAGCTATAAACAGAATACAACAAGTTACAGTGCGAGTGGCTTTTGTGTTAAAGTTGGATTGGTTTATCCAGATAAACAAAAACACATTTTCTCCCCTACCTCTAGATAGTTTTGAGATATTGATCGCTGCAACTTCTGCCTCTTCCTTTTACTGGACTATTTCTCTGGTATAAAGTAGTTGAAAGTGTTCACAGAGAGGTCTGTGGATGATCCAGGATAACGGACACTGTTCCTGGAAAGACACATTGCTGCTTAAAAATATGATTCAATTAATTCATTTCACCTCCATTATACTGGCGTGGAAACACAAATTTCAGTGATTGATATCTAAAAACCTGGGCAACTAAAACCAAACCCCACTGTATGGCTACATACCACTAGAGGAAAGTAAGGACAAAAAACAAGGGTCAAATGACCTTTTGAGACGGTCATTCTGTCATTATGGGGGGATGTTAATGCCACCAGAGCTCAAGAGGTGTCTTATCCTAAAACAGAAAAAATCTTAAGTATTGGCAATGCAACTTTAAAAGATGGCGTGACAGTGTATTTAATAGAATTATAGCAAAATCTGAGATTTTAAAACATCTTTGCTCACTGCCAGAGTGCTGTTCTGCAGAATTCTCCTTAATGCTGCCACAGGTGGCTGAAGGTTATCCTGAAACAGAAGAGTGTAAAATATGAGGACGTAGCGAGAGGAAAATATGTTACAGATGATGATTTATTTCAAAATAGCACATGCAAATAACATGCTCTTGTACAGCACCCTTACATGATTGTGTTCTTTCATAATTGTGTTCTTATGTAGCACTTGCTCACAATGGCAGCAGTAAGGGAAATGTTACGCTCTTACACTCTTAATAATAACTATGTGCTAGTAACTATCTCACATCTCAGACATCAAGGACCCCCTTTTTTATTTTTCTGTTACATAGGTACACCACACATCACCACCACTCACCTTACAGTGTCATAACAGAGTTCTAGTTTTATGAAAAGCCTTTGTATTTTTTAAGATTTGTCAGATAAGGAAGTTCTGAGCTCTGGTAACATTTACATCCTCCTAAAGGTAGGACTTGAATGGAAGCCCACTATGAATAAGCTCTGCTTTTAAGAAATGTATGAAAGCAAATTAGCAAAAAATTAAATCATTTTCATTTGCATAACAATGTTGAAACAATACTTTCAGCAAAAAACACCAAACACCATTTTCACTATAGCAAGACTAAATATCAAAATGGTACCAGTATGAACTACTTTGTTGGACACCTATATTTGGTGAGAATGTAAGTGGAAGAATTAGGGTGACAGTAAATGTGTATGCTTAGGGCTCAGGAGGATATTAATGTATTCTCCACCTGAATATTGTTGTCAGAGTCAGATGGCACACACAGTGATCAGGAGGGTACAGCTCTGTGTGGGGTTTGGTGCAGACAAGCATGAAGTAATGTCTTATTTTTTTGTCAGGGGTAATGAGATGATACTTGATGCTATAACAGTCTTTTTATGCAGGATTCTTAATCAGAAACATGCTATAAATAAATATGCTAAAATGAGTTCTGATGGGTTTTTTTGGGGGAAAAAAACAGCTTCAAATGTTTCTTTTTTCTTCCCAGAAGAACCCGTTTAGTGAGAAAAGAGTTCTTGAAGGTGAGAGGTACAAGAAAACCTTTTTCTGGCCTTTCCAGGTCAGAAGACTGCTTGAAAGGTAAGGGTCTGCCTATCTAGGTTGCTTCAATTTCTCTGGAGGAGATCGGAACCTTTTGTTTATCATCCTGTGTCATGCGGGTAACAGTGTTGGTTTCTGCTTCAGATCTAGCGCTGAGCAATGTGACCACATACCATGAAACACTGCGGGGTAATGAATCTAGGAAAGATTTTGCAGTGTGTAAAGTGTATGCGAGGGAGGATACAAGCAGTTGAAGGCAGAGGTGGGGCAGTTTTTTCACAGTTCTTTTACATATAACAACCAAAACCTTAGTCGCTTACATAAAAGGATGATGAAGGAATGTAAAACCTGCTCTTCTGCAGCTCTGCTTTGACAAACCAAAATAGGATCCGGCTAGGACGAGCATTCCTCACAAACAAGCATTACTACAACAGATGAAATATGGGTTTTCTGCTCTTTAAAGGAGTGCTGGAAACACATAAATAGCACTGATACAGAATACAGTGAACAAAACACTGTCATATAAAATGTTTTGCAGTATTTTGATTAATTGTAGTGTGTGTTTTCACATGCAGCTTTACAAAAATGTGATTTACCGGCAGTTGCTGAAATATGGAGCAATAAAGCCATCTAGCTCTGAGCAACCCCATCGCCTCAAAATGGATATGTTAAGGTAATTTTAAGGAGATAAGGTTGCTCTGAGAGAGCACAGTATGTAGAGGAATATAATATGTTTATCACTAACATATTTTGAAAGTGAAAGTTTGTTCTTGAACAATAGTTTTGCAAAGTAATCTTAACTTAAGGTCCACTTACTGGCTTTTCCCTGAGCTTTTAAAGGCATCTGAGCTTCCACCTGCAATATTTCACCACATGCAATATTCAATTATAATTTCTCATGATTTCTCTTATGTTGCATGAGATTCCCTTAAAGGATAGGTTCAATTTCTCAAGTCTGTCCTAAGGTACCCAAATGAACATTGAAAGAGGTTTTGCCTGCTGTAATCATTCCTCCTGTTCATACTGACAGTCAGAAGATCCCCTGAAATCCACACAGTCCTCGTTTTGAGCAAAAATGTATTTAAAAGTTCAACATTTTTGTATGGAAGGAGGACTGTGGATTTTGTCGCCCATCACTTACATTGAAAGTGCATTATGAAAGGATTTCTTAATGGTCAGTATGAACAGGAGGAATGATTACAGCAAGAAAAACACATGCCAATGTTGAATCGGGCACCTGACTATTGTTCTAGGACAGACTTGAAAAAGTTTGAACCTATCCTTTTTCCTACAAGGTAACATGTGGTGAAGGAAACTTGTGTTTTTCTGTTACTATATGACCACTGATTTAAATGTCTCACATGTTGTATATACCTGTCACCATCCTTACAGCAGAACCTTTTCATACACTAATCTTATGTATGTATCCCATGTATGATACAAAATCAATTTACGCAGGAACATTCATACCAGGCTACTCTCAAAAGGTAAATATTGGGTCGTTGACACAGGAACTGGGTCTGTCACTGCAGCTCTGTATGTTGACAAAGTTTTTGACAATGTTCTTTTCTAATGAAAAGTACAATCATCACCGAGATCTAGATTAGGTGTGTAAAGCCCATACCATGAACAGGATTAGAGCACCGGTTTAGACAATCCATGTTGACCCAAAGAAAACTTGTTTATGTCTAAGTCGTTCAGTGTGGAAAAAAGTATAAAACATACTCTGATCCCCATCTTCCACAGTGTGCTGAAGGTGCGCATTTAACTGTACAGAGGAGTCTGTTAGTCAAACAATGGGAGAGCATTAAAACATGCCAATAGAGTAGTATTAGTCAACAGCCTGAGTCAATACACCCCACTGGGCTGCATGTCTTCCTACAAACACAAGCAATTGCTTTAGAAGGCCTCGGCACTAGATAGAAACATCAATTACAGTAAATTACACCAAAACAGTGTGTAACACTTCAATTTGTTTAATCTCCTGAGCTGTCTGAGCTGTTTTGGATGAAAGCAGAGCAGAGCACTGGAGTAAGATAACATTCAATAGCCCTAAGATACATAGCCCTATCTATCCTTGGTCGTGTTTATGCATGGAATGGGGGGTTTATTTATATTTTGATTCCTGAGACTTACTTCGAAAGCATTATTAAACACTGAGAATGGAATATTCTTTTCCTGTGTTCAGCCAACTTTTTTCTTATTAATGTAGACTATTATGAGCACTCTGTGGCAGCCTCATGACTTTTAAAATCCAAATCAGCTCCACTGTGTGCCTAGTGTGCTCTTGGCATTGGAGCCATTATAGAAAACAAGTAGTACTCTCAGTTCTGTCCAAGTTTATAAAGCTGAAAACACTTGCAAAGGCAGGGTTAAAGACGTTTTATGTGTTTATTAAAAGGCTTTCATGTCAGCATCCTGAGACACAGGTTGATAAATTCTGCAGTAAGGCAACTCTGAGGATGAAAACAAATGATATAACACCATCTTGGTTTTTCCTGAACAGAGCAACCACAAATGATGGCCTAGTAAAGGTAGCGACTATGCACCAAAACAAAAACCTCTAGTTTCAGCTAAACTTTGTAGTTCTTCAATGACTTCTCTTGCTATGGTTGATTATCCAGGAGGGGTATTGGTTGCTGGGGACAGATGAAGATTTGGCTGTTTCAGGGAACATTTTGGAGGGGGGCGGGGGGGACTGGAGTAAATGAAAGACAAATGCGAGTAGTGCCCACTCAGCTATTTTCCCAGTCAAGATCAAAGGCACGCCGGACTGGCCGCTCCACGGGAAACTTGAGATGGGTCCTGCCTTTGTTTGCTGTTGCTAGGAGACCTGCAGAAGGCTGAAAGTGTTTGCAGTGGGGTACAACATCAAAACCATTTCCAATATAAATTTTTAAGACAGCCATGTATTTGTGTCCTAGGCTTTCAATTTACTGAGTACACTGAACAACACTAACATAATTATGATTCATCTGTCTGTGTTAGTCATGGAATTATTTTCTTGGTGTTTGTTTAAAAATGAAAAGTAGTTACAGACTATCCTACATGTGCAGGCTTTTCAAGGGCGGTCGTCAGTAGTGTGCATACTATATATAGCATCTGTGCTCTGATAGTATGTAAGCATCGCCAAGTTGATGTACACTCTAAATTCGCCAAAGAATCGTAAAACAAGATTAACACACTTTTTTTTGGCCCGACGCAGTAGCACGCAGCATGTGAAACTGCACACCGTGTACAAACACAACTTAAATATAGTTAGATATATTTGTAAGCTTAGGTTTGGCTTCCCAGTGAAGCTAATTACGATGCTTTTATCTATTAATGGGCCCCATGATAGTAAGGGTGGCTAGACATGTGTCACACAGAGCTCATTACATATCATTAGTTTAACACTCCAATAATGTCCACACCTGCTGAGCAGAAGATAATGACTTGGCCCCTGATATTTGCAGAACTATTGTCTACCAAGAAAAGCACCACCAAGAGGATAGGTCCACAGGATGGAGAGCTGCATGAAAACTGATAAAGCTATACAATAACTTAAGGTACAGTGGGTTTTATTGGTTGTAAGATGCTACAGTGAAGGCAGCAGGGCAAAGAAGCAGACAGTTTTTGTCTGGGTTTTAACAATAAAAGAATAGTTCTTACTCACTAAACAATCATGATGAGCCTCCTATGAGCCAGCTTTCCATGTGTACATGTGGTTCTGTTATATAAGTCTTAACAACTGAGAAATGTACAAGAAAAATATGACAAATAAGATATGTGATTTGATGGTGGCTTACATCCTAATAAATGGCTTGATCACTGTGGTTATACAGTAACTCACCCAGTGTTACATAACCTCATCTAAAGAATTTGACCTCAATCTATTTTCTCTTAATTTCAGAGGAAAATCAACACAGGCACAATGGCAAAATATTGTGTTCAACTCGGTTAAATATGGACGTTATGAAGATCAACGAGGTATGGCCTGCTTTAGGTTATGTGTAGATGCATACATAGTATATGGAAAATGTCTCGTAGCTAATGGAACACATGAAAACTGCAATCGCCACAAAAGTGACCTTCGTGTCTGGAACGATGAAGATTAGAATCGTGCTGTGTCTGCCTTGTGTTTTCACTACCCGAGCCAATTGGCACAGCGCTGGCGTCCTCTCCCCGGCTACCAGTCTGCCATGATGACAATGGCAACCAGATACCGCATGGCATGTAAAAAATGACAAAAAAAATACAAGCAAGCCAAGGGATTTTTGGAAGATCTGAAGATAATACAGCACAACTGGTCAATAGCTCTGTGAGGAAAATGTATTCCTGTATTCCATTGGCATTACCTTGAAGTCCATGTTTAGAATACAGTGTGTTTTTAATGGCTTACAAAAAAAGCTGCAATTTCTAGCTGGAAATAAGGAATTAGGTTCCTTAAGGATTCTAAGTTTGTATCCTCTAAAGAGTTGTATTTCCTCTAACTAGCAAGAATTAAAAATGGCCTATATTCAAGAATGCCACAAGCTTATCTGCTGTGTCCTGCTTTAACCTGCTTGATTTGGTAATAGCATGTGAGCTAGTGAAGCTTCACCAGAGAACAGGCAGCATACAGCAGGCACACACTGACAAGACAAAACAGATTTAAGATAAAAAAAAAAACATCAAGGCTAATCCCAGGCTTCTATTGTCTTCAGCTGAGGAAGACAGAGTTGTCTTCTCCTGTCACTGCAACGAGGCATCCACCCCTGGGTGACATCACTGTGTACACACTGCTGCCAAATCCCGCATCCCACACCAATTAAATACACTTTAATTGGTGTGTAAAAAGCTGCTGCATTAACTGAACATCATGTAGATTTATGAATGCTGAGTACAAGTCTGCACTGTGCTTGAATTAGTTTTTGACTGAGAACGACTTTGTTCATTTGGCTGCCAACTGCCCCTCAGTAAAACAAATACGTCACTATGGTTAACAACACAGACTCGTAGCGGGTAGAATATATTTGCCAAAAACTCTGGATACATTCATGATTTCACTACCAGCAGGCTGCAATTCTGAAGTTTTTTTTTTTCCTGTTTTAAAATATAATAAAAATTTGAAACCTCTTGTTCTTTGGGTGTTCTTCTCTGCAAAGTGCAATATCATAATCAATAAGTCATCTAGAACAGATTTTATTAATAATGTAGACTTATAGCCATCAGATGTTTGCATATATAATAACCATGAAAACACAATAAGCGAGCTTTGAGTAGAGTCATGAAAAAAGTATGAATAGCAAAAATATGGCTCATAAGTTCTTAATTTATGGTTCAATTAGATTTGATTGATAATTGATGATAACATTTCCATTCCAATGATCATCTTTACTCTGGTTGGTGTTTCAAGTTGCAGAATATTTCTTTCCAGTTTGAGATAAAGAGGTTGTTTATTGTGCACTAAAAGCAAGATCTAGTTCACAATGACGAATCCACTTTGTGTTTGTTGAGCGTCTTCCTCTCAAAGCCTCGACAGGTCTAAATGATAAGTTAGCACAGTAGCCATGACGCTTTTCTAAACAGTTCACCTCTGTTTTGGGGATGACTGCTGCCTGAACTCTGTACCCCCACTGAGACAATAAAACGGTTGGATGACTATAGGACTAGCAGAAAGGCCGACAGTTTACAACTCAGAGAGGCAAAGCTATACAGCCTGTGTGAAGATAAAGATTTAGTAACGGTAAGAGATTGGAATTCTCTCAGTCTGAGGTCAGGCAGCCAAAGTTACCTTTTTCAATTCCCTGAGGGCGTATGAGGAGACAAGCTGGAGCACACAGTAACATCCCTTCAGCTTTAGACAAAAGGAGTCGTCGCAGTGAATCAGAGGCCTCATCATTCCAGCAAATAATTGCTAACTTGGTATGTAAATGACATGCACTATCTTTAGTTGGACACAAAAAGGAACATTATAGTCAGTCTCATGTATTCACTTTGCTGCAACTTTTTACAACCTAATAGAACTAGTAATATATAATATATACGAATGAGTACAGATGATGTTTTCTTTAAAAAGGAGCAGCTCACCTTATTCATCGTAAATGACTCACAATGAGTTGATTCATTTTTTTCTCCACAGATGTTATTTAGACCTATATCATTTAGTTGACACTCAGTGTACAAAGCATGCAAATGTGAAGAGGTGATTAATTTTCTTCTCTTTTAGGTCATTTTTTTTTATTTAATCTTAATTGAAAGAGGTAAATCACACCAAGATAAGAATGAGCGTCCTTTACACTATCAACCATTTCAAGTCCATTAATGTCAGAAAAAAATAGAAACAACACAAGAATTCAGATCCTCATTTGCATGAAGTAAGTAACTGATACAACTACAAGAACGTTTAAAAATACAGAGAGATTCACTAGTTCTTATTTTCAGTAGATAAACGTGAATAAACAGACATGCTCTATGTACATTCATATATAGACAACTAATGGTAGCATTAATTGTGCCATTTCAAGATTTTCCAATTAAAAAAAGAAACAGACTATTTGACTATTTAGACTGTTATCCTATAACATAATGGTCACAATAGAAAACAAATTAGCGTATTCTAAAATGTTAAATGTTTTAGCACTGTTTTAATTCGACTATTGTTTAAGTGCTGCTTTAGTTTTCAAGTTAACAGAAATATGTACATTGTACATACGTAAAACCTAATTTTGTTCAAATCAATCAAAACATTAAACATTAGACCGGTATTATCTTAAGAGTGACTGGTACATTATGATATAGGACTAGTTTAAAAGTCTTGATCTTTTCACACTCTTAGAAAGAACTGTTATTGGAGAGGATTTGCTGTGAGATTCTCTTTTCATTCTAACGGTATTAAAAAGCGTAAAGACCGGGAGACAGAGGAGTGAGGCTGACGTCACAGTCCAAGAGTCACCCGCCGTGTGTTCGGCGTCTCCAAGTAAAGACTTATCTGCAAAGAAGTTTGGACGGACAATATGGGTGGACAGGGCGTGAAACTACTATCATCATCAGTTCTGAATGAAAAAAAGAAAACATATCTTCCACAAAAAAGAAGGCTCATTCCAATTCAGCTGCGTTGTTAGGACAACGAGAACCATCCCTCAGATGATTAGTTCCACTTCAAAAGAATTTACTTTCCGCAGTGGAAATGTCCCCCTTTTGTGTCCTTACACAGGGTTTTCTCAGCCCAAAAGAAGAATCGTCTGTCTAGTCAGCCTGTTTATTATTCCTTCTGTTCACACTACAATTGTATTAAATAAATAGAGTACTACCAACAAAGGCCTATTAGCCCATAAACATGTCCTAGTACACACAAAAAAGGCTAAATCACAGCCTCTGCAAAAGAATTAAGATACCCTAAATGCTGGTAAAGACAAAAACTACATTGCTTGGGACATGGCGCCAACTCAGAATATCTTGTCATTGACATTATGAAACATGCATGTTATGTGGCACATATTTTGTCTAACTGGGGATTTGTTATGTGGCTCCATCTCAATTTTGACAGACGCCGCCCCTTGGAAAACAGCGCTAGTCACTGGTGATGCTGTGAAGCAGCAGTATGCACTGCAGAACGTTTTCAAAAGGATGAATGGATTTTGCTTGTTCACTTCTGATAAGCCTTGATAGGTAGCCTCATTGTAAGAGCTAAAAGTAGATAAGTTTGAAAAAAAAAATCTACTGAACATGCTATGCACACTTTAAATTTGCAAAATATCTAATTAACTGTTACAGTGTGTTAAACATTTTTACATCGAATACTTTAACTTACTCCAGAATTGACTAAAATTACAAATGTTGAAGAACCCCTCAAAAGTCTGCAAAAAGGTTATTTGCAGGTAAAATATTCTAATGTTTGGTGCAAATTACATTCAACTTAATGTGATTATTAATGTTTGGTTAAAACAGCAGATCAAAGAGAGCTTCGGCAGTTAGCTTGATTATTAACTCTGACTTGCTTGAGATTTTAAAAAGACACAATTTGAATGCAAAAAGGCAGAGTTGAAGCTCTGCTGGTTGCTCAGATAAACAGACATCTTGCCTGAGTCAAAATCCCAAAAGGGGCGGAGAAAAACATGTAGAACACACCTAAATGCAGATAAGTGGAATCAGGATGAAAAATAAAAATTTACACAGCCTGTGACTGGCAGCTGTGACATCTTGGTTACTTTTATTGGATTTGTCATTTTTTGAACATTTATTTTTTTTCTCTGAAGCTGAAAGCCCAATTCAGCCTGGAATAAAAATATGTCTACGGGCCTTTAGGCAACATGCACACAGTAGCAACAATAAGTAAACCTTTACTTTTGAAACACCAAACCTGTGTGTACCAAGGTTTCCCATATGGGCAGTCCAAAGGGAACTTAACAACAACAAATATAATTATATATTTATCTTTTTAATTGGATGAATCTCACAATTTAGGGTTATACCATCTACTTTTTCCTATCCATGTCTTGTTTTCATAAAATTCTACAACTGGAAATTCCCAGTTGTTTTTTTTTTTTTTAAAGTGTCTTACTAATTCAGTCATGTCAGTGGTTGACTGCAGCACTGTCTTTGATGACTGTATATTCCAGTATGAATATTGACTGGAACTGTGCCTGGTGTGGCTCAGGAGTATCCATCCTTCCCTTCATGATCAGGCGATGAGCCTCTTTGTGACCTACAGTATATTAATATGCTCAGCAGAAAGAGGCCTCTTGGCATAAGACACACCAGCAGCAGCCCTTTAATGTTGGCAACTGTCAAAGCTTTGATTTCTGATTGATGAGTAAGGTCGGTGCAATAACAGAATGACACAACCGGTCATCTCACCCACGTCCCACAACAGGAAACATATCTTTTGACACAGCAATGCTGCCTTACCCCATTCAGACTGTAACAACTGCCACATCACCCGTTTTAAACTGTATATATACATGAGTGCCTCACAGCTACAAATGTACAGAATAAACAGGGTATATCTAACACAGGTAGGGATGCTGTGACCGAGCAAATATGGCCAACAAATAGAAATAAGGTTTCTTTTTCTATATGCCAGCCACGATGAAAGAGAGAGATTGAAAAGTGGTAGCCAGTCTATCTATTAACATGGCACAAGCCCTCCTGAGAGCTGAGGACTTCTTACTAAACCCATATTTTTTGTTATTTCAAAAGACCATTAATGGAGCAAAGTATGTAGTAAATTTATTATATCAGGAAGTATATACTCAGTTGTCAGTGTATTATGTCCGCCTAGCTAAAATTAATGCAGTCCAATACATCAGCCTTGCAATAAATTCTACCTTCATGAAGGTTATAATGTTCAGCTTTAAAGAGGTGTTGATTCAACTTTATAGTCATTTTTGAGGCTAGTTTGTGGTGCTGTTGAGTTATATTGCATGATACTGAGAAGTGTATAATAGTAATATTCTGCCCACTACATATATATCAAGGTAAACTAAATATTAGAAACACCTCTTATTATACCACAACATGATTCAACAGCACCACAAACAAAAGCCTCCAACATGACCATAAAGTTGCATTAAACTGCATTAGTGCTAGCTAGATGTGCCTAATAAACTGGTAACTGAGTGGTGTGTGTATGTCACTTTAAAATGTAAAAAAGTGCGCCTACATATTATTGCCCATACAGCACTCTACACTACATGTACTAGCATAAACCACAGGGAGAACCATCACCAGAATATGTAGAAATAAATAAAGTCTTTTAACCCAAAATATGCTAAAACTGAAGAAGGAAACTGAAATATGGTTAAAATGCTTTTTTTTTTCCTTTTTTCGAATAAATGAGGATGAGCTGACTTGAAAAAAGGACTTTAACTCAACTGCAACTAATTGCTTCTTTCATCTATCCAATTAAAAGCAGAATTTTAATCCGAGTAGTTTATTTCTTGTTTTGATAGCTCATCGTGTGCCACAGCCTTTTAATCAGCACAAAAAATGTGAGTATTGCATATTAATTCAGCACTGTGGGATGAGGCGTTATTTACACTACTGATTTCCATCATTCTCTCCAAGCGCAGGACTCCTCTGGGCAGATCCCACGATGACTGGGCCTAATTGACAACTACACTAAAGGATGTGCTGGCATAGCTAGCCGCTAACTGCTAACATTTTCAATCCATACCCACTCAGGTGTGTATGTGTGAGAGGGTGTGAGGAGGTTGTTAAAATGGTGCTGAGGATCAATAGGATGTTGTTGTTAGTGAGAGACCTTTCAAGGGAAACATCAGTAAGGTGGCATCACAAGTTGTCATGTGTGATGTTTGTGAAATGTATCTGGAATGTCTCCACCTCCAGCTGCCTGTATAAACAGTCAGTACCGACAAGCTCAGCTCCCCTGCATTTTCTGTGATGAAACAGCTCGGCTGCATGAGGTAATCTCACCCTTACCCAAATGAGATGGTAATGCCTTCACTCAGGGAATTCAGCAACACACAGCAGCACCTAGAAGGAGGGTATGCACCTCAAATGGGACTAATAATAGAGCCTCCATTCTCTTAACTTGGAATCTATATTATATGCTTCAAAAATGAGATCAACTATATGGGTCAGTGGGATTTCTGTGAGAAGAAAAAAAATTAGAAAGGAGCAACCAAAAGAAAATATGCTCTGCTGACAACAGATCTAAGGAACGCAGTAACTAATAAGAAAATTATTTGGGCAGAGTAACAGCTCAGAACTTTAATTAACAGAGCTGGTTTTAACTGATTGAAAGGGAATACATGTCCACGCTCGTGTGCATGGGAGCCTAATTATTTTCAACTCCTTGATTGTCTAAATAGGCTTTATAAATAAAAGCACAAGTGACTTGAAATGTTCAAAGGAAATTATTTTAGAAATGGAAATGATCAAAGAGCAGTCTTTCATAACTTCTGTGGTCTGTGGAGCTAGAATACACGGGGACTTCAGACCTCCATGCTGCAGCCTTGGTTTCATTTTAACTTTGGAGAAACACACACACACACACACACACACACACACACACACACACACACACACACACACACACACAAATACTCCACCCCCAACATCTGGCTTCCTCAGGGGACAATAAAAGACATTTATTAGCCTCCATCTTTGCTCAGGCTGTCCACAAATTAATCTGAACTAATAGAAAAAACAGGAGTAATTAATATCAGATGATATGATGTATGATATGATATGAGATATACTGTATGATATGTGATATATGATATGATTTCATCACCTCTATGCTTCTTAAGCATCATGGGTGATGGATTTACAGCATGCAACAACAGTGAAGCCTGTTTTATTATGGAGATGAATAATAAAACGTGTTTAGATAATTATGTCAGTGACTTCACGTTGCCTCTGGCATCTTGTTCACATGTGTGTATTAGCAACAGCCCACGCTGGGTCCTGATCCGTTTACTCAGTTTTTTATGTAACTGGCTCTTTACTCTATGTGCTGATAAAAGGAACTAAATGTACAACATTAAAAAAACAAAACAAAAAAAAGCACAGTTTGGGACTTACAGCTCTGTGGTAACAAGCCGGAGAGGGAGTGGCATCTTCTGTTTTCTCTTTGGGTTCCTTGGCATTATTCATGGCCCTTCTGACGTGGTATATTCTGAATTAAATCAATGTACAGAGCATAGTTAATGATGTGTTTGATCAAGTGGTAATAATACCAGTCAAATACAGTTCATGCACAGTTTTTAGTGATTAATTTATAGCTGGGCTAGCTATGTTGATGCTCTTAAAAGTTTCAAATATTTTAAAATTTCAAACAAGAATGTCACTGTTTCTACAGTAAACACAACTTTCTTTTCTTTTGTTTTTTTTTAAGTCAGACTTTGTTTTAGTATTGACCTGATATCTGTCAAAGCAAGTTGGGGATTTTTAATGTTTTATATTTCATTGTGTTTTCATGAGAATATCTTCTTCTTTTGCAGATTAATATCTCTGAGATACACTCCTACTACACAAAAAGATTGCATAATTCTGTAAATTGCACAACTGAAGGAATATTATGACAGCACAGATAATGTAACAGATACTGGAGTGGAGCTGAGGACAAGTGCTAATTACCTCAGCTATATCCCCCTTTAATAATGGACCTGAAGGAACTATATGAAACACTCTGTTGTTGCATAGGAGATGGATTTTTGATCCCCTGCCTCTTCCAGATACACAGAACACAGGATTATTCCCTGTGGACTGAAATAGATGCA